>NC_090439.1:1137955578-1138670578 GCF_031143425.1 Pleurodeles waltl
CTTCTCCTGGTAACTGGATGGCATGTAACAATTCTCTTATTCTTTCACCATTTTTCACTGGTGATCCTGAAGACATCATGAAGCCTCTTTGTGACCACAACTGTCCAAAATCATGCACTATTCCAAAGCCGAACTGACTGTCAGTGTAAATGGTGACTTTCATTAATGCGGAAAGTTGGCAAGCTCTAGTAAGGGCTACCAGTTCCGCTACTTGTGCAGAGTAAACTCCTTGAAGCCAAGATGCTTCCAGAACACCTGTTATTGTACATACAACATATCCTGCTTTCAATATTCCTAGTGCATCTCTTAAACATGAACCATCAACAAAAATAACTTGATCGTTTTCTTCCAATCGGGTGTCTTTGATGTCAGGTCTTGGTTTTGTACAAAATTCAGTCACCTGAAGACAGTCGTGCTCGATGTCTTCAGCGTTCTCAATTTCGACATTTTCACTGGGAAACAAAGTTGCTGGATTCAACGTAGTGCACCTTTTCAGCTGCACATTATGTGAACCCAAAATTATTGTCTCGTACCTTGTAAGCCTAGCACCGGTCATGTGCTGTGTTCGGGAACGTGTCAAAAGTATCTCGACTGAGTGAGGGACCATGACTGTTAAAGGATGTCCCATCACTATTTCTTCACTCTGATTTAGGCTGATATCAACTGCTGCTACAGCACACAAGCATCCCGGTAAGGCTGCTGCGACCGGATCCAAAGTAGCTGAAAAATGTGCTACTGGTCTGTTTACGCCACCATGGGCTTGAGTCAAGACAGACAAGAAACATGCATCACGTTCATGACAAAACAATGTAAAAGGCTTTGTGTAATCAGGCATACCTAAAGCTGAAGCCCTGCACATGCATTCCTTTAATTCAATAAAAGCATCCATCTCATCTCTTTTCAGCACTATTTCATCCAGCGCATCTTTCTGGGTCAGATTCATTAATAGTTTTGCTAGAGTTGAGAAATTGGGAATCCATAGGCGACAGTAGCTCACCATTCCCAAAAACTTTCTCACCTCTCTTTTCGTCTTCGGTGGGCTCATTTGAAGTACGCTTGTTATTCTCTCTTTCATAATTCTTCTCGACCCTTTCTCTGTTTGGTGACCCAAATATTTCACTTTCTTCTGGCAGAACTGTAATTTTGAAGGGGACACTTTGGGGCATATTTATACTCTGTTTGCGCCGGAATTGCGTCATTTTTTTTTACGCAATTCCGACGCAAAACTAACTCCATATTTATACTTTGGCGTTAAACGCGTCTAGCGCCAAAGTCCATGGAGTTTGCGTAATTTTTTAGCGTGGACACCTACTTTGCGTTAATGATATGCAAGGTAGGCGTTCCCGTCTAAAAAATGTACTCCGAGGCATGTGCGCTGTATTTACACTCCCGGGCAAATTTCACACCCGGGAGTGGGCGGGTCAAAAAAAATGACGTCCAGCCGCTTTTGCGCCGTTTTTTAGCGCCTGGTCAGGGCAGGCGTTAAGGGACCTGTGGGCTCGGAAGGAGCCCAGAGGTGCCCTCCCCTGCCCCCAGGGACACCCCCTGCCGCCCTTGCCCACCCCAGGAGGACACCCAAGGCTGGAGGGACCCATCCCAGGGACATTAAGGTAAGTTCAGGTAAGTTTTTTTTTTTTTTTTTTATGTGGCATAGGGGGGCCTGATTTGTGCCCCCCTACATGCCACTATACCCAATGACCATGCCCAGGGGACAGAAGTCCCCTGGGCATGGCCATTGGGCAAGGGGGCATGACTCCTGTCTTTGCTAAGACAGGAGTCATTTCAATGGGGGTTGGGAGTCGAAAAAAATGGCGCAAATCGGGTTGAGGCGATAATTTTGCCTCAGCCTGACTTGCCCCATTTTTTGGCGCCCAAGCTCCATATTCCCCTACGCCGGCACTGCCTGGTGTACGTCATTTTTTTTCATGCACACCAGGCAGCGCCGGCGGCTAACGCGGGCTAACGTCATTGCATAAATACGGCGCCCGCATGGCACTTCAGAATGGCATTAGCCGGCGCTAATTTTTTTGACGCAAAACTGCGTTAGCGCAGTTTTGCGTCAAAAAGTATAAATATGGCCCTTTGTGTCCGTTCCTTCCCAAATGGTTCAATAGGGCAATGGTGTCAGCTGTACAGTCATTTTCTGTCTTAGATGCAATCAGCAAATCGTCAATGTACTGTACCAAGGTTGATTCAAATGGTAATTCCAATAATTCCAAATCTTTCTTTAGAACCTGATTGAAAATTGATGGTGACTCTGAAAACCCTTGAGGAATTCGACACCAACTGTAGACTCTGTCCAAGAATTTGAAACAAAAGAGAAATTGGCTGTCCTCATGAAGAGGCACAGAAAAGAATGCTTGTGACAAGTCGATGACTGAGAACCACTCAGCATCACAGGGAACTTGAAACATTATCACAGCTGGATTTGGTACTATGGGACAATGTTTGACTATTATGTCATTAATTTTCCTCAAATTCTGAACAATCCGGACCTTTCCACTCGGTTTTATTAGTCCCATGATTGGTGAATTACATGGACTGCTTAACACTTCTTTCAGTACTCCCTGTTTTACAAACTCATCAATGAGTTGGGCGACTTTCATGAGGGTGTCTTGTGGCATATGGTATTGTGGTGTCTGGGGAAAATTTACATTGGGTTACACAGTCACTTTCACTGGTTCTACTCCTTTGACCAATCCTACTTCTTTCCCTGTCATATCCCATACTTCTTTTCCAACTGTTTCCTGTAACTCAGCAGGAATATCTGCTTCAGTGAGCATTGGATAAAGAGTAATCAGGGGATACTCTTCATCAACAGTTTCCACTTCGTCTCCTCCTAAACTGTGCTCTTCTTCCTCATCACTGTTTGTCTGGATTTTAATTCCATCATTTGAACACATAATCGAGCATCCCAATTTACACAATAAGGCCCATATTTTTACTTTTTGATGCACAACTGCGCCAACGCAGTTGTGCGTCAAAAATTTTACCGCCGGCTAACGCCATTCCAAAGTGCCATGCGGGCACCTTATTTATTGAATGACGTTAGCCGGCGCTGCGGACTGGTGTGCGTAAAAAAAAATGACTCACACCAGGCAGCGCCGGCGTAGGGGAAAATGGAGCTTGGGCGTCAAAAAATGGGGCAAGTCAGGTCTGAGGCAAAATTCAGGCCTCAACCCAATTTGCGCCATTTTTTTTTACGCCCAACCCCCATTGAAATGACTCCTGTCTTAGCAAAGACAGGAGTCATGCCCCCTTGCCCAATGGCCATGCCCAGGGGACTTATGTCCCCTGGGCATGGTCATTGGGCATTGTGGCATGTAGGGGGGCACAAATCAGGCCCCCCATGCCACAAAAAAAAATAAGAAAAAAAACACTTACCTGTCCTTACCTTAACTTCCCTGGGATAGGTCCCTCCATCCTTGGGTGTCCTCCTGGGGTGGGCAAGGGTGGCAGGGGGTGTCCCTGGGGGAGGGCACCTCTGGGCTCCTTCTGAGCCCACAGGTCCCTTAACGCCTGCCCTGACCCAGGCCTTAAAAAACGGCGCCCAGGCTGGGTGCCATTTTTTAAGGCCTGCCCCCTCCTGTGCGTCAAAATGACGTCACAGTATAAATATGGGGCACAGGCCTTAAAGTCATTTTTTGGAAGGGAACGCCTACCTTGCATATAATTAACGCAAGACAGGTTCCCCTTTCCAAAAAATGGCACACATGGTGGAACTTTGACGCCCGCTGCGTCGGACGTCAAAGTATAAATATGGGGCAGGGTTTGCGCCGAATGTGCGTCAAAAGTTTTGACGCACATTCGGCGCAAACAGAGTATAAATATGCCCCTAAGACTCTCCCTAATAATGATATCGGGCTTGAGTCACACACCACAAATTTATGTGACCCTTGATAGTTACCAATTCTGACTTGCACTGGATCTGTGATTGGGTTTGTCAGGTACCTATTGGCTACTCCCAATACTTGAACCGTTCTCCCTGAAAGTGGCAAATGTGGTACTTCGATGCTTCTGACTGTAGAGCATGTAGCTCCGGTGTCAACCAAGAATGAAACGCGGTGACCCATAACTCTTCCTTCCACATACGGACCCTTTTGATCAACTTCCAAGGATGCTGCAAGCATACAATTTCCCTCCTCATCTGAACTTTCACTATCCCATACATCGTTTATTCCATTCTCACTGTGTAACGGGAATTGGTGTACTGTGTCATTTTGGTTCATTCCTTGACCCACACCTGTTGAGGAAGCATTACTTGTTGCTGATTCATTGGTGCTAATGGTATTTGCATTTGCTGATTAGGAACCATAGGAAACTGCTGTTACATTGGCTGCAACTGTGCCATTTGTGCACGGGGCATTTGCACCTGCTGCGGTTGTATGGGTTGTAAACCCTGCATTTGATTTACATTATTTTGAAAATTTGGATTTGGACCTCTCAATTTCGGTCCTCTCATATTCTGAAATGCATTGACATCATTGTTTTGCTGACCTACACCATCATTGGGCACTCCCGTTTCCAATGCCCGACGATTTCGCACGTGTGACATGGCATCACCTTCTTCATTGCCTGTATACCATTCGGAATCATAACAGTATTTAAATCAGGACCATTATTCACAAAACCTCCTCAGCCTCTGCCTCTCATTTGTGGCTGAAACATATCATTTACCTGCTGCTGCTGCGGCAACTGTTGTTGAAACCATTGTAAACCTTACAAACCTGTCTGAGCTGCTCTAAGCAGCATCACCATCACCTTTTATTTCAGCCTTTTCTGCTTTGTCTCAATCTCATCACTACAGTATTTTGCATAGTTCAACACTTCATCAATCGACTTTGACTGCCAACAAATCAAATGCATTTTAATCATCTGGCTGATTTCAGGCCTCAATCCTTCCACAAATCTGAATACAAAATGGAGCATGTCCTTTGCCTCAATCGTTTCCGTACCACTGTAATTTTTAAACGCTTTCAGCAATCTCTCATAGTACGCATGTATCGACTCTTTAACCTCTAGTGCTGTTCTGTCAATCCTCTGCCAATCCACATTTTTCGACGCAACTTTTGTTTTCAAGTGCTCAATCACTTTATGGTCTAAACTCATTACCGTAGGTGATGGTGCACCTGTGTCCCTGTCCCTTTCTGGTTCACTTGTTGGCCAACCTACAGCCCTCTTACAATCTTCCCACAAATCTGCCGGAACCAGAATTTCAAATAAAGTATTCAGGTCTTCCCAAAGACATTTTGCGAGTTTCATAAATCTATCTGTTTGTTGATACCATTCGATCGGTTTCTCTCTTTATTTAGGGAAATCATCCGTAAAGGATTGAATATCGCACCTGTGCCACGGTACATGTACAAGTTTTCCCCCTGCTGTTTCTCTCATCGGCAACATGGTTATCAGGTTGTCATTCTGTTGTGCCTTTTCATTTCGATCTGGGGTACTTTCTTTCTTTTTGTCCTTTTTCTTAACCCATCTACTTTCCCACTTGTCTAAACATCTCCAGACCTGCGCGCTCTGCAGTATCTCCTTAAGGTTTGTTTTCATCCCTGCAGATCTCATGTGTTCAAAGTCTTTTGTCTCAAAGTCTAGCCTGTAACTTCTGCTTAAGTGTTTAGTCTTACCTATATCGATCCCGTTTCTGTCTGCAATTTCTTGTAACTTCTTATGTATGTTGCTCACTTCTCTTGTAATCCTAGGGCACATGTATCTCAGCTCTTCTTCTGTGTATGATTCTAACCTGTTCAGACCCATCGTTCCCTCTACTTGTTCATCTGCTTCCATGCCCAATCTTATTTTATTCAGGTATTCTTCTCCCTTCCCACTGGGTGTATTCTGTGGGGAGTTCAGACTGTTGAACCATTGTGTTAGCTGTTGTGCGTTCAGTCCCATCAATGTAGCACTTACATCAACTGCTACTGATGGTTGCTGCAATGTTTCAGTTTTTGAAGTTAACAGTACTATTAGTGGTGGATTTGACCTTACCACAGTTGATGGAGCACAAATTGGAATTGGGCTAAATTCCGACAAAGACCCAGATCCATTTGGCAGTGTTCCTACCGGAGTCATTTCTGGAGTGTTTTCTATGCATCTTCTCCCTGTCTCATTTTGTGTCATTACCCCTTGATTGCACACGTTTGGGTTTGCCTGTATATACAATGGCACTGGCGGACCTACAGTGATAGGCAGAGATATTGCATCTGGGCTCTGTCTGTTCCCCAAATTCTGTGGCATGTTAATCCCCACATTATGGTTCATCATTGCTGGCATATCTAACTGGCTCTCTGTTACTCGAGTGTACTTCGGCACTTCTTGTACCTGCTTTTGAGGCATCAAAATTTGTGTTGATTCGGCTTGAATCAATGTCGGTCTTTGATAATTCTGTTCTCCCTGCGCCCTTAAATCAGAAGTCATTCCCAGATTATGCTCATCACAGCAGCGCCTTTGAACCTGCGGCTGATAATTATCGACAGGATTCAATTTAGGCACGTCAGGATATATTCTCTGAATTTGTGGTATTTGTGGTGCAAAGGGCATATCGGAACTGCTCTGCCTCTGTGATATTCTCAAATTTGGGCCCATATTTATACTTTTTGACGCACAACTGCGCCAATGCAGTTGTGCGTCAAAACTTTTACCACCGGCTAACGCCATTCCAAAGCGCCATGCGGGCACCTTATTTATTGAATGACGTTAGCCGGCGCTGCGGACTGGTGTGCGTCAAAAAAAATGACTCACACCAGGCAGCGCCGGCGCAGGGGAAAATGGAGCTTGGGCGTCAAAAAATGGGGCAAGTCAGGTCTGAGGCAAAATTCAGGCCTCAACCCGATTTGCGCCATTTTTTTTTACGCCCAACCCCCATTGAAATGACTCCTGTCTTAGCAAAGACAGGAGTCATGCCTCCTTGCCCAATGGCCATGCCCAGGGGACATATGTCCCCTGGGCATGGTCATTGGGCATAGTGGCATGTAGGGGGGCACAAATCAGGCCCCCATGCCACAAAAAAAATACGTTAAAAAAAACTTACCTGAACTTACCTTAACTTCCCTGGGATGGGTCCCTCCATCCTTGGGTGTCCTCCTTGGGTGGGCAAGGGTGGCAGGGGGTGTCCCTGGGGGCATGGGAGGGCACCTCTGGGCTCCTTCTGAGCCCACAGGTCCCTTAACGCCTGCCCTGACCCAGGCGTTAAAAAACGGCGCCCATCAGGCTGGGCGCCGTTTTTTAAGGCCTGCCCCCTCCTGTGCGTCAAAATGACGTCACAGTATAAATATGGGGCACAGGCCTTAAAGTCATTTTTTGGAAGGGAACGCCTACCTTGCATATAATTAACGCAAGGCTGGTTCCCCCTTCCAAAAAATGTCGCACATGGTGGAACTTTGACGCCCGCTGCGTCGGACGTCAAAGTATAAATATGGGGCAGGGTTTGCGCCGAATGTGCGTCAAAAATTTTGACGCACATTCGGCGCAAACAGAATATAAATATGCCCCTTGGTGTCATATTACCTTGTATTGGTTCTGGAGGGGCAGTACTAATGCTTGAGCCTTTTTCGCTTTCCACATATGGTGGCGGGCGGTCATTTAGCAATTGTATAATGAACTCCTCATCGTCTGATCTTTTCGAATTTCTGTTGTTTTCTCTATCTCTAGACTGACTCCTGTTTGTTTTATAGGTAGCTTTCCTTCCTTCCGTCTCTTCATCAGTAATTGCTGGAAACAATTTAATTCCCTGCAGGACGTCTGATCTCCAAACCTTTTGTGTGCTATCCCATCTAGCATCCGCTAGTGTCTTTTCTACTTTTCTTATTCTTGTCTCAAATTTCTTTTGTTGTTGGTTTCTAGCTATTAGCTCCCAAATTGCTAATGCCTCAAACTGTGCTGGTCTTGGAGGTACTTTCATGTCGTATAGCGCGAATCTTAGATTCTCCAAAACTCTTAGATTAAACAACCCATGTATAGGGAACGCTACACTTCCATGCTTCTCTGTTAATTTGCACCATTGCTTTAGCCAAAGACATGGTGCGACACCCTTTTCTTCAACCACAATATAAGCTGGTGTACCCTCAGGCGGGGTTTCTTCTCCTACATTTGCTTTAATATATACATCTCCCCTCATGGCACTCTTAAATGCTTTGAAAAATTTCATCTTTCCGTCTTTTATTTTTCTAAAATATGTAATCAATAAGTGACTTTAATTCCCAGAATACTCTTCGCTTGCCTTTCCCCCCACCAATTGCGCTTCACGGACTGCGTCCAATCCGTGCGCAACCCTTCTCACCAACCAACCTATCCCAGCGCGGCTCCTAGTGACGTCACACTCACACACTGCGGCTGACAAAGTCCCGCGGCTTGTCCTCCTTCATTCAGCTTCACTCAAAACTAATTTGCGCAATATATCGCGAGCACTAACCAAAAAGAAGAAAACAAATCTGTCGGTTTACTACAGGAAGGGTAATACAATCTCTTCAGAAACCTTAGGGATTTTTCACTAGCCTCGGCCGTTATTCCATCTTTCTCGGTTTCCCGCTCTCGCAAGCAAAATTTGACCCGCAAACTTTACTCTCAACTGATCAATGAACTATTCTAGTGCACCTTAGAATTGGTCAAATCTCAAAGTCGAAATTTTTCTTTCATTCCTCAATATTCATACTGACTTGTTGACCACGCCCGATCAACCTATTAAACCGAACAGACTACAACATCAATCAAGTGTCTCATACACTTTTCAACATACTACGGAGTCTCTTGACCTCGCAGGGCCCGTCTCAACATCAACAACCACGTGGACAATTTTTCCTGCACAAAGCGCTACACATGTGAAGTTCGACGACTTCCCTACTCTCACACTTTGGAGTAACACTCCTCTCAAATCTTTTAATTGGAGTTCGTAACCCCCTAAAATCCTCACAATCTTCTCAATTAATCTGTGGCAATAAGCTGTGCAAGTGCAAAACCCTAACTTCTCTCATACCGTCACTGGAAACGCCGGAAACATTCTCACACCTCTATTTCCTCCATTCGCAAGCTCCGTGATTCCGGGAAAGTCATTGGGGATTTAGGGCATAATCATTTCTCCAACTTGTTTTATCAAAGAAAATTCTAACTCGACTCAGTCTATTGTTCGGATGGGGTCCCAAAGGGCGAAACCATCCTCTGCTACCATCTACTGATAACGCGTCCAGCCCTTATAAATTTCCCTGTACCTGGACACGTTGGAGGTCGGTGAACCTTTTAGCCGATTTGGGCTCTCCTCATCCTAGAATAGTTGGATCACTTAAATCAATAATCAATGACTATTGTAATCGATAGTCAATTAATCTGATCAAAATAACACATTAGTAATCAATAACAGTTGGTATTTCGACGCACCATGACCTTTCAGTCATGAATAACCACACCAGTTTATTAAAAGTTAGTGAATTTATTTCCCTATATGAACAAAGCTATCACAATGTATATAAGTCTCAAAACCAAATGATATATGTATACAAACATTACTAGCTGTCCATAGCGGCAGAAGAAACGCAATCTACGCAAAATCTGAATTATAATGCACTCAGTTATAGCAATACAAATCACTAATATAAGCAACTGAATTTGACTAATTTCATACATCGGTCAGCATAACAAGATTTCAATTTAACATGGTGCATCAAGTGAATACCTCGACTAACCTCTAATTAGCATTGGCATGTGGGGCTTCATGCAAAACGAATTTAGTCAACACAAATTTGGAAAACTTCAAGCTTGGGCCCTATCAAAATAGCAGTGCATAATACAATTATCCTTTCATAATTACCAAATACAATCAGCATTCAAGAAAGCCTTCGTCCTTGAGGTACCGGTTCGATCAGCATGGGGCAGATTTCAGAGGGGCAGAGTTAAGGGCAAGTTTCCTCGCAGCAGCCAGGAGAATGGGGAAAAGTTACTGCATGGGCAAGACGGGGCAAATTAAAGTTAAAGTCTCTAGGGTGAGAATTTTAAAGTCTCTTTCTCTAAAATAGAGAAAAGGGCATCCAGATGTTGTCCAAGATGGTGTCTGGCATTTGGCTTCAAAGATGGCATCAAGGAAAATGGCTGACTTCTCTTTGTCCGGTGGGTTTAAGTAAGAAACATTCCAAATTCAGCAGGGTCTTCCATTGGAGGGTTCATAGGGTGGCTTCAATTTGACCAATGAATAGTGTCTTTCTCCTAGTACTAATTTATGCATACATTGTCCTTGGAGCCTTGGAACACAAGTTGCAACAAAGTTTGCCAATTAATTTTATCTTAAAGCTTTTATTGTCTGCACCTGCAGGAGCTGACCTTGTATCAAAGGGGATGAAACAGGCCTAGCACAAAACCTTGGAGATAAGTGTATTAGTCATCTCTACTGGAAAAATACAGAATAATGTCCTTTTTAAAAGTGAAAACCACGCAGTTAAATTTGAGACCAAGCAACTAGGCCAAAGCCTCTACTAAATTTAAGCTAAGCATAAAACAGTTTCAACAAGAAAATCATAGAACTTATTTGCAATTATGACGGATTACTACATTTGTCAATTCTTCATGATTAATTAAGCCCGTTTATAATAATGGCAAACTACTCCGAGAGCACAATTTCCACACGTACATTATTTTCTTTACTAAAATCACACTGTATTATACGATTTTGGTTACATGATATATGAATATATGTTGGTCCTTCTTTTTCTGCGTCATCAACCTTGATGTGGCTACAGGATCCGAGACTGGAAAGACATCCTGTACAACACAGCGAAGGCATCTAGGAATGCCACGTTCAGTTTCTATGTGTTACACAGGGCATACCTCACACCTGAGAGTGTAAACAGGTACTATGCTTTGGCAGATAGGTGGGGAGAGGTAGGGGCAGAGTTTTATCATATGTTTTAGGGTTGCCCTGAGCTATCCACCTTCTGGGATGGCGCCCAGGGACTCTGACCGCTGTTATTGAAATGGGGGTCCCGTGTACGGCGAAGTGCTGCCTTCTGGGCTGGTTCCCTCACACTACTAAGAATAAAGTTAGGAGTCGTTTTTAGGACTTGGCCTTGGTTCTCTCCAAGAGGGAGATCGCATGAAACTGGAAATGCCGGAGAGACCCTTGCACGCCCGTGGGAGGAGACAGCTCATTAAGTGGGTGAATAGTAGGGCTGAGCTCTGAGTTGCTAAGGGGGGTCAGGGCTCCATTGAGGTAGCTAGGGCCTGGGAAGCCCTGGTCGACACTCTGAGGGACCCCAGCGATCTGGCACCTGACAGCAGCTGCGTCCTTCGCTCTTTCATTCCCAATATCAAGGGCTGCCTAGTACCATGGATGATCTAGGTGGGTGCGACTTTGGATCTAGGTACACTGAGGACCGCACATCACCACACATTGCTGGGTGGGTCCCCTCCAGAGTGGCACTAATGCGGATGCTACTCTAAAGCAGACTCGCCATAGGATACACGGGGGGAGGGAGGAGTTTGTAGGGAATGCTTGTTGTGTGGTTGAGCACAGACGGTACATGATACTTGCGTCAGTAACCTACAACTGACCAGCTGCAGGAACTCCACTGCAGACAGATCTCTGATACTGCTAACCCTGGTAATCGTTTGTTACTGTAAATGGTGATACTGTTTATACAAAAACTGCGCAGCGATCCCTATGAGGCATGGACCATGTATTATTAAAAATGCAATAAAATCTGTTACAAAAAATTGCTCTGGCACTTTACTTTCAGTTACCTGTCCATGCAACATGGCAACTTGATATTCGTGCTGCTAGTATACATCGGGTGATTGACGATCATGCTAGGAATAACCTGCCCCTATCCAGAGTAACTCAGTCTGTTGTTTTCAGCAATGGCCATTGCCTACACCACTCAATGGTCATATACGGTCTGTGGTCCTATGTCAGTGATCTCTAGCCTGTGGGCAGCTCCCTCTGTGCCACAGGACTTCACTGCTGCTTTCCTTCCTGGGCTATTTAGGGTCTCCCTCCTGGGTGTGTCTTCAGAATCGAAGTGCAAGATTCCACCAGGACTCATCTGCATCATTTACTTCATTTTCTGGCCACTGGAACTGCATATGGACTCCTCAGGAACCAACAATCTGCAACTTCAGCGATGACTCCGCTCTACAACATTGTTTCTCTGGCCCCTTTCAGCAACTGCAACATTTCCCCAGCTGTGCATCCTCTGAGGGTGGTGAGTCTCAAGCCTGCACAAGAAGTTATGAAGGAATCTCCCTTGGGGTAAAGGAGTTACTCCTCTGCATCCGCAACTGCAATGATGACCGGCTCCGTGTATCCTCTCTCCTCCAGAACTGCATGGACCCTGAATCACAGATGGTGGTCTGGAGTGGTCCCCTTGGTCCTCTCTACCAGCTTTCCAACTTGGGAAATAGTAATCCCTTGCCTCTCCTTGCAGGACAGTACCCCTGTGCACAGCGACTCTTGCAGCAACCAAGGCTTGCTTGCTCCTCCTCCAAGGGATCTTTAGGCTCCGTATAGCAGCCTTGTAACCTTCGTCTCCATCTTTGCCAAGGCTTGTTGGTGGTTTTCCAGCACCACTGACCAACTGCATCTTGACTGCCAACGTGGGACATCACTTGCATCACTTCTGGGACTCCTTTTCAGCTCCTGTGCTGCACTGCTGACCTTCTTCGTCCACCTTCGACCTGGTCCTGCATCCACAGAATGGTGGGTAGTGGCTCCTGCCACAACTGGACACTCCATCTTGAACTGGACTTGGTCCCTTCCTTTGCAGGTCTTCTTCTGTCAGGAACCACCTTTGGGTTCTTACAGTCTTCGTTGGGTCCTGCACAATCATTTTCCAAAGTCCTCCTGTTGGGTTTGTGGAAAAACAGGTACTTACCTCTTCTCTCCTGGTCGGTGGGGGGAGGGGACACCCAGGTACTTACCTTTTGGGGTTCCTAGTTCTTCCAGCTCCCTTCTCCTGATTCCACATCCTTGGGTGGGGGACTGCCTTTCACATTCCACTTTCTTAATATATGTTTTGGTCCCATCCAGGGCCCTAACAATTTTATATTCATTTACTAATGTCTATTGCTTTTTATGCTATTTACTGATTTCTCATGTGTATTTAATAGTGTGTTTACTTACCTCCAGTTAGGGGATTGCCTATACAGTATTTTAGTATTTGTATTAGTATAATAAAATACCTTTATTTTTGGTAACATTGTGTGGTTCTTTCATGCTTTCATGTGTTAGTGCTGTGTGAATACAGTGGTATTGCAAAAGCCTTGGATGTCTCCTAGATAAATCTTGGCTGCTCATTCACAGCTATCTCTAGAGAGCCCTGGCTTCCTAGACACTGCCTACACCTCACTAATCGGGGATACCTGGACCTGGTATAAGGTGATAATACCATAGGTGCTCACCACACACCAAGCCAGCCTCCTACAGAGGCAGGCTGGATAACAAGGAACTTGAATTACATTGGAACTCGACTGGAATCAGGCTGGAGGATAAGGAACTTGACTTGACTGGAAACAGGTGAGCAAAGCAGTAGGTACAAAGCCAAGCAAGGCCTCAAACTCACAAGCATGCTTAAATAATCAAATGGGCACATGTGCCTTTTGGCAGTTGATTACTTGTTAAGGAAATGAGCAATTATCCTCCTGATTGTGGCACTTGTTCAATACAGAACAAAATGTGAAAAGCACATGTTTTGGCAGTTACAGGTGCCACACGTTTAGCAAGTGGGATACAATGTGCATAATCAACGAGCATTGGTTATAATAAATGAGGCATTTAACAAGCATTGATTATTGCAAACTTGAATTCAGAGATGTAATAAATATATTCTAATAAGTCTGAATGTTGCAAGCAACAGCCTCTTACTGTAATCAAAGTCTTGGATGTGCTAGTGTACCCACAACACATCTCATGTTGCAAAAATACTGTCTAGTCTCTCAATAACATACAGAATGGATGAGTAATAATGTCTTTAAGAATTAGCATGTCTTGCACCATGTCAAGGGTGCCTGCTTTCCATGCAAGATTATATTTGTGCAGGAAGGGGCACCTTCCTGCACAAAAGCAATCCTGGGAGGTGTTTTCCTCTTTCTAAAGTGGAAAAACTGGGAGAAATAATGATATTTTTCCTCACTGCGCCTCACCTGAGATTTTAATGCATTCCCAGATTTACAGATCCTTGTAAATCTGGAAATGCCTTAGCTAAGATTTTGACGCATTCCCAGGTTTACAGACACTTGTAAATCTGAGAATGCATCAAAACTCATGGGTGTTGCATAGGATAACCCACTGTAGCACCCATGGAATGCCCCTCTGACGCATGCCATGGCATGAAATGCCATGTAAAGGAGAGAATGTAGCGCAGAGGCTGGAGCGACCACCTCAGCAGCTGAAGACCCGGTTTCGAGCCTCGGTGTTGGTGCAGCGTCCTGTGATTCTCAACAAATCATTTAATCTCCCTGTGCTCACGGACAGTTCCTTGAGACCCTCACAAATGATAAGCTGCACTATATAAATTGACATTTCATTTCAAAGTGGCTTTGCATGGCTTCATAGATGTGGGTCTGCACTTTGCGCTGCCAAGTGCCAAAAAAAGGTGAGGCACTAGCGGCGCAAGGGGCTTGTAAATATGACCCTTATATCTCTTGATGGTCTTCATGGCTATGCGAGGCTGTCCCCTTGCCCAAAAAAGTGTTCGCACAAGCATACCTACCCTAACAAATAGGGAGTCTGGGAATTTGTACAGACTATTCTGAAGGATATAGGAGTTGGAGAAACGCTAAAATTTTAAACATAGCCGCCTTTCGCAGTAATGAGAGAAGCAATGTGCTCCAATGTTGCACATCCCGTTCCACCGCCCTGCAGAATGGCCCCCAAATTTGCTTAGTAGTCAGAGTCAGCATCTCCGGTGATCCAACTCCCAAGATATTTAAACTGCTGTGGTTCCACCCTGAGCAGTAGAGGTAGTGCTTCATCTGGCTCCCAAGCCCCCATTGAGGACAGGAGGCATTTCTCCAAATTTATAGCAAAACCAGTATATGTGCTGAAAATGCAGAAAATATCCCACAGATGGCTAAGCGTCTGATCCGTGTGCGTCAAGTACAGCAAAATATAATTTGGGTAAAGTGATAAAAACTTTTCCCACCTAGTGCTTCCTGGCCACCCCATATCTGCGCATCAATCCAAACCCATTTCACCAAAGCCTCTATCACCAAGGAAAAGAGCAGCACTGAAACGGGGCACCCCTCACTAGGCCCCTGCTGCACCCAAAAATCCTGGGATATGTGTCTGTTGAGCTTCACTCTAGCTCACAGTCTTTCCTATAACAATTTGACCCAGCAAATTTTTTTGGCTCAACGCCCATTTTTGCCAGGTTCCCAAACAGGTATGGCCACACCCCAGAGTTAAAGACCTTATTCACGTTGAGCGTAACAGTTATCCATCTGTCAAACAATGACTCAGCCTCGGCCAAGTTATTGTTAAACCGCCTCAGGTTCAATCGGGTTGAATGGCCTGCATAAACCGTTCTAGTCTGAGTGCACCAAATCAGTCACTGTCATTCTCAGTCAAGATGTCAGGAACTTTTCCAGGATTTTAATATCTGCATTGAGCAGGGAGATTAGCCTATAATATTTGCACCTGTCTCAGGGTTTCCCAGCTTTCTGAATGAAAATGAGTGTTGCCATCCTTATAACCTACAGTAATTCCCCTGTCTAAAACGCTGCCATGTAGGCCTAATGGAGAGGCGCGCCGTTCTCCTGGTGAGTCTGCAAAATAACTCCACTTGGAACCCATTTGGGCCCAGAGCCTTGCCCGCCTGCATCTGCCCCATGACTGGCGCCACCTCCTCTACCGAGACGTCAGCCTCCACATCCCTTGCTTTGTCTGGACTCAGATGTCTCACTGGACAGTCATCTACGAAAGCCAGGACCTCCTCTACCAAAGTCTGCAGCTGCCCACTAAAGAAGGTTTCCAGGTGACTTGCGAACTCCTCCTCTATACATTGGGGGCCATATTTATACTTTTGACGCAAAACTGCGCCAACGCAGTTTTGCGTCAAAAAAATTAGCGCCGGCTAACCCGATTTGCGCCATTTTATTTTCACTCCCAACCAACCCCCATTGAAATGACTCCTGTCTTAGCAAAGACAGGAGTCATGCCCCCTTGCCCAATGGCGATGCCCAGGGGACTTATGTCCCCGGGGCATGGTCATTGGGCATTGTGGCATGTAGGGGGGCACAAATCAGGCCCCCCTACATGCCACAAAAAAAAATTCAAAAAAATACTTACCTGAACTTACCTTAATGTCCCTGGGGTGGGTCCCTCCATCCTTGGGTGTCCTCCTGGGGTGGGCAAGGGTGGCAGGGGGTGTCCCTGGGGGCAGGGGAGGGCACCTCTGGGCTCATTCTGAGCCTACAGGTCCCTTAACGCCTGCCCTGACCCAGGCGTTAAAATCCGGCGCTAATGCGGGTTTTTTAGACCCGCCCACTCCCGGGCATGATTTTTGCCCGGGAGTATAAATACGACGCATATGCATCGGAGTCATTTTTTAAGACGGGAACGCCTACCTTGCATATCATTAACGCAAGGAAGGTGTTCACGCAAAAAAATGACGCTAACTCCATGAACTTTGGCGCTAGACGCGTCTAACGCCAAAGTATAAATATGGAGTTAGTTTTGCGTCTAATTTGCGTCGAAAAAACCGACGCAAATTCGGCGCAAACGGAGTATAAATATGCCCCTGGCTATCTTGCAGCTTCTCCCCCAATGCTGGGGTGAGTTCCTGGATACACATTCTCTCCCTTTCCTTACTGCCTATCCACACCAAAAGCTTACCTGCTCTATCTCCAGCTTCATAAATGCATTTTTGTCTTGCTAGATAGGACATCTTAACATAATGTTTAGCAAGAAGCTGGTATTCAGCTCACATCAAATGTGTATCCATTTTCAAGTGGGGTGTGGGGGACGTTGCATAGTCCCTCTCCAACTGTGCTAAGTCCCTCTTTAGGGTGACCATTGCATGGGGCCTTTCCCTCCTGTTGCCTATCTCCCCAGCGGTGATCACTCCCAGGATCATAGCTTCATATGGTTCCCGTAATGTAAATGGACTCTGCACTGTGCTTTTGTTCACCTCAAAATAAAGTTTGGGGGTCCTATCTAATCGTTGGACCTCCTGTTTATTCATCAGATGCCAAGTCTCTATTCTCCATAACCCACATGTCGTCCGCATGACCGTGGTCAAAGGCATGCGCAAGGGCGAGTGGAGACTGATCCCCTGGGCCAGATAACCTGCCTCCGTGAACCTCTAAAGTGCAGCCGGGGAGTGAGGAAATAATCAAGCCTGGAGTGCATGCCATGTGCATTCAAATAGAGAGACTGTTCCCTCTCACTCCTGTGAAGAGCTCTTCAAATATCACACATCCCCAGTACCTGCAGAAAACCTTCTAACTTTCCTTGAGTCATCTCCCCCTCTGTCCTTATACTCAGCCGTCTAGCTGTTTATCCAATACTAAATTAAAATTCCTTCCAATGATTGTGAGCACTGAGGAAGCTTCCATTAATCAGTCATCCTTTATATAGCGCGGCTTGTCATCCAGGGGGGTCTCAAGGTGCTAGCTGGGGAACGTGGGTCTGTCGCAGAGCTAGGTCTTGAGGTTCTTCTTGAACTGAGCCAGCGATGGAGACTGCCTGAGGTGGAGCAGCATCGTGTTCTAGGTCTGCTCGGCGAGGTAGGAAAAGGATCTTCCTCCAGCCGCGCTCTTCCAGATCCTGGGGATCATGGCAAGGGCCAGTTGTACCATGAGGAGTTGCCTGGAGGGGGTGTAGAAGGAGAGGCGGTGGTTGAGGTAGGCAGGACCGATGTTGTGGAGGGCCTTGCATGCGTGGGTCAGGAGTTTGAACGTGATGCGTTTGTTGATGGGGAGCCACTGTAAGTCTCTCAGGTGCGCAGAGATGTGGCTGTGGGAGGTATGTCCAGGATCAGTCTGGCTGCCGCATTCTGTACTGGCTGGAGTCTTGATTGGAGTTTCTTGTTGATTTCGGCATAGAGTGTGTTGCCGGAGTCAAGTTTACTGCTGAAGAGTGCCTGAGTGACTGTTCTTCTTGCATCAATGGGGATCCACATGAAGATCTCCTAGAGCAGGCGAAGAGTGTGGAAGCATGAGAAAGGGATGGGGTTGACTTGGCAGGCCATGGACAATGATAAGTCGAGAATTATGCCATGGTTGCGGGTGTGGTCATTCGGAGGTGGGGCAGTTCCAAAGGTACTGGGCCACAAGGAGTCGTCCCAGGTTGAACTGGCGGGCCTAGGAAAGGAATCGCCGTCTTGTCAGAGTTGAGGTTGAGAAAGCTGTCCTTCATCCAGTCAGCGACTGCCTTCATTCCGTTGTGAAAGTTATTTGTGGCTGTTGATGGAGTTTCTTGTTGATTCCGGCATCGAGTGCATTGCCGTAGTCTAGTTTACTTTTGAAGAGTGTGTGGGTGACTGTTCTTCTTGCGTCAATGGGGATCTACTTGAATATCTTCTGGAGCAGGCAAAAAGTGTGGAAGCATGAGGAGGAGATGGTGTTGACTTGGCGGGCCATGGACAGTGATGAGTAGAGAATGATGCCGAGGTTGTGAGTGTGGTCATTCGGAGATGGGGCAGTTCCGAGAGTACTGGGCCACCAGACGTCGTCCCAGGTGGAAGTCTTGGGTCTGAGTTGAGCTTGAGGCAATTGTCCCTCATCCTGTCGGTGACTGCCTTCATTCTGTTGTAAAAGTTCTTTTTGGCTGTTCATGGTTCATCGATGAGGTAGTGAAAGAGCTGTGTGTCATCTGCTTATGAAACAATGTTGAGCCTGTGGTGTCTGACGATCTCGGCGAATGGGGTCATGTAGATATTGAAGAGGGTGGGGCTCAGCGAGGAGCCCTGGGGAACTCCGCATCTGGTTTCTGTCAGCTTCGAGGTAAAAGGTGGAAGCCTGAATCTCTGGGTTCAGCTGGTAAGGAAGGAGCGGATCCCCTACAGGGCTTTGCTACAAATGCCGGCATTGGGTAGTCTGGTGTGCAAGGTAGTATGGGAGATAGTGTCAAAGGTGGCAGATAGATCAAGAAGGATGGTGGCATCTGTCTCGCCACAGTCTAGTAGGGTGCGGATGTCACCTGTGGCTGCTAGGAGTGCGGTTTCGGTGCTGTGGTTGCTCCTGAATCTGGATTGGGACGGTCAAGGATGGGTTGGCTTCAATTAACTTGGTCAGCTGTACATTGTGAAGTGTTACAGACTGGAGTCCCTGTGAAGCATACACATTAATTATCAGCATGGTTTCACCTTCATATTCCTCCAACAGCGCCACATAATACCCACTAGCGTCCAGCCATGTTCAGGACACATGAAACAGCAAAGTCTTCTTGGATAGAATCAGCACATCCCTTGATCCTGAAGTATAATGTGCATAGCCGGCTATTGTGTATTTGCCCCCCTGCCCCAAAGCTACAGTGTTGGATACCCGTAAACTGTGTTCCCTGTAAGAATATTAGATTGTATTTGGTGAGAGCCTTGGTGAACGAACTCCTTTTAACCTTGTTTTCTAGGCCATGGATGTTCCCTGTTAACAGTGTCAATAACTGTGGAGATGTCACGGTGTCTTGGTAACCTCCTCCTCCCTCACTGACACCACCTCAAAATAGCTGAGGTCAAAGAATGCCTTGGTGCTCTAACTTTATATAAACTACCCCTCCAACTAACCCCCACCCTAACTTACCATGCTGTTATCCTAAAACTGACCATCCCCTCAATTCAAGGCACTTTTGGACCTTATAGAAGAACATAAAAACATTACTTGCTTCTATTGCTGGGAAGCAACCTGAGGCCATTTGTGTGTGGCAGTCCATTGTCCTGTGGAGCTCACCAATTAGTCTCTGCAAGGTGTGTGAACTACACCGCCCCCCGTGACCACTGGGGCCCCAGAGTAAGTCTCAGTCTTACGACATCACAAAGTCGGCCACTGTTGATAGGCAAGGATCATGCAAACCCAGTACCCCAGATGCTCAGCTGTCATGGGTGTGACCTTCGGTATCCACTCTTTGTCCACTTCCAGCTTTGTCTCTGTATGGTCTGAGCTGCTGCACTTTTCTTCAAAAGCTAGTGCCCTCAATTTGTTGTAATTGAGAAAAGCACTACAATTTTTAACTTCCTGCACACTTTTGACTTGCAGCACCTTCATTGGTTCTGTTGTTGGCAAGGTTGTGATGCGTTTGTTATTCCTGCACTGCGAAGGCACCAGCTGCCTACAAGTGTCCCTATGTACTCAAGGCTGTAGACCCAACCATAGACCTTGCCTTTTCAGCCATGGCCAAGCCTCCTGCGCCGTGGACATGAAAAGAGTCTTGTCACCATGCACGATCAGCAGTTTCACTGGGAAAATAAGTGCATATTTGAGATCTAGCTGTCGCACCACCTTCTTTACCGGCACAAACGTACCCTTCTTCCTTTGGACCAAGTTGGTGTAATTTGAACACAGGTTGACCTCGTGACAGTCTATTAACCAAGGACCATGTTTGCGAGCTGCCTGCAGAATAGCATTCCTATCTTTGAAATCAATCAGGCGGGCTATGATGGGCACGGGTTCGTCCCAGGTGGTGGAGGGTACCCCAGTATTCTATGTGCATGCTCTACTGAAGAGAACCATGACTGATATCCCTGCAGGAAAGTATTTTCCAATCATTCCTCCATGAAGAGTTCTGTGTTAGGCCCCTCTACTTTTTCCAGGACCCCAACCAGTTGTACATTGTGACGGTGAGGCCTACTATCTGCATCTTCCACTCGTATAGCCGGGTACCTTTACCTCTTCTCCATAGCGGAGCATTTCAATGTGAACTCCTGTAAGTGTGGCAACGTAGTACCCAACTGAGCCTCAGTGTCTTCAATACGATCTACCAGTTCTTATGGTCATCACATAGGAGTCCCACTTCGGTCACCACTGCAGCACTCTGGTTTTCCAAAAACACCTTTGTGTCTCTCATGGCCTCTAAGATAGTTGCTTTCTGAGCAGACACAGAGGTAACCCCTCCTTCCGTCGTCTCACGGCTATCTCCTGCAGCTAACATCTGTGAGTCGGGCACTTTCCCTTCCCATTACAAAGCTTACCCATCAGTATGGCTGCGGAGCCAGTAGAAGTAACAACTGGCAGGGAAGGTTAAGGCCAGGGACAAAACACTACGTTGCACCCCCACACAGGCAAATCGCACCTCTTGAACTCCGTGCCAAGGGTGGAGGTTGTCTCCAATATCCATTATATTGGCTCCCACACCTCCCTGTGACACAGACCCTATCAGGATTGAGGTGGGAGCCATGCGACTATGCACTCTGCAGCCGCAGGGCAGGCCTCCAAGGGCAATGAGGAGCCGCGCCCAAGGCACTAGTATGCCCTCCAACACAGTCCTAGATCACTACTCAGGCACTCATTGGGTCTGATGCAGCAAGTCTTTACAGGTGCCCATGTGACCAGTCTATGCAGTGACACTGAGTGTTTCAGCTCGCTTCAACCTGGCTCTCATCCCCATCAGCCTATCACTCTCATGACCCCCAGACCCTTCTCCAAGCACACCAGACTGACCCTGGGGAAAGAAGGGGCTGGGCGCGCATCGGGCACCCCTCCACTACAGGGTTTCAGGAGGAAGGAATGGGGCTGAGGTGCCCCAAGCCCTGCAGTACCTTTGGAGGCATAGCGCCGATTCACCTTCAGAGCAACGAGGAGAATGCACTCGAGACCCACAAGATGGCCCTCGCACCTAGTCGCCAGCCGCTGCTGCATTCTCACATGCTTTTGCCCCTCCCCACTCCTGCTTCGTCACAGTCCTGCCCTGGCCTCCAAGCCACCACTCACTCCTTGACCCTGCGGGTACTGTACACTTCTTCTGCAGCAGCACTGCATCCTCCAGCGGTCTCCAGTCACCCTCGGACAGCCTCATCCAACCCTGGCTTCACACGGGCAGTGCTTTAGTGCCGGGCAGTCACCATCATGGTTGCCTGGCTCCACAGGTAAACACAAAGGAGTCATCTTTACACCGGCCTCACTGCAGAGCTGCTCTCGTCTTTCAGTGCGCAGCACTCCTAGGGGAACGGCCCTCAGCCAGTACCCAAGATGCCTGAGCGACTGCCACCGGCCCCTGCCGCACTTGGACCACTCATTACTGTTGGGGAGCCACCATCTTGGTCTCCCAGCCGCTTCACCAGTCGCGATCAGCTGCACCCACAGAATACAGGCGACGGCCATCCCTCGACTCTGCAAACAGACCCCAATGTCCTAGGGCATTCCTCCCCTTGTGTGGGGCACATAAAATGCAGTCTATCAGGATAAATTACTCCGGGGCCTCCGACAGGTGCAGGAGCTCCGCGGCACACGTCCTACACCACGGCTTAGTCAAGACAAGCCCTCCTCAATTTTGATTTTCTCAAAACTCTGTTCACATTCAGTTGACCATTGAAATGAAATATTTTGTTTTGATAAGTCTTTCAATGTGCCACTTACAGTGGCAAAATCATCTATATATTGGGAGCAGTAGCTGCCCATGCCAAGTAAAGAGTGTAGCACTGTAGGAAGCTGGCCTGGTGAGTGGTGGACACCTATGGTGTTGGTACCTTATACCAGGTCAAGGCAACCCTATTAGTGAATGTAGGCAGTGTCTAGAAAGCCAGGGCTCTCTACAGGTAGCTGTGGATCATCAGCCAAGACCTATCTAGGAGACAACCAAAGCTTATACAGTACCACAATTGTCACACAGCAATTTATCACACATGAAAGGAACCACGGTGTTACAAAAAAAAAAGGTACTTTATGGCAGTAACACTACACTAGAATAATTATAGCCCCCCCCCAACTGGAGGTAACTACACACACACTACATATATAGCAATCAGAAATTAGCATAGAGGCAACAAGCATTGGCAATAATGGTAGACAATAGTGGAAGGCCCTAGGGGAGGGCCAAACCATATACTAAGAAAGTAGAATGCGAAGTGAAGTCCCCACCCAAGGATGTGGAGTTGTTAGAGGGGAGATGGAAGAACTAGGGACCCCAGGAGGTGAGTACCGGAGTGATCCCCTGTGCCCAGGAGAGCAGAGGTAAGTACCTGGTCTTCCCAAAAACTAACAAGAGGACTTAGAAAATGTATTGTGCAAGAACAGGACCAGACAAGAAGAAACCAAAGGACGATTCTGGAAGAAGAGGACCTTGCAAAGAAGGGGACAGTGTCCAGTCCACGATGGAGTATCCGGTCGGGGCAGGAGCCACTACCCACCCTTCTGTGGATGCTGAACCAGGTTGACGAGGGAAGAAGACCAGCTGTGGAGCCAAAGAGCTGAAGAGGAGTCCTTGGAGTGGTGCAGATGGTGTCTCACATCGGTTGTCAGGTTGCAGATGGTCAATGGTGTAGGAGAACCATCAACAATCCTGGGCAAATGCAAGAGAAGCAAAAGAAGAGTTGCCAAACTGAAGAGGACCAGCAAGGCCCAGGGGACTCGACCTTTGGAGGGGAATCAGGGGTGCCCCTCAGCAGTCACGAGAGCCAACAGAAGCAGTTACAGCCCCCTCAGGCAACCCACTGGCAGTCGGCACAGTAAGTTGCAGTGAGGGCCAGTCAGCTCAACTGAAGAGCAGTCCCACCTGGCTGGAGCAGCAGAGAGGTGACTGTGCTTGGCAGGATGAAATGCTGGAGGCCGGGGCTACTCAGAGCCTAAAGATCCATTGGAGCTGGAGACAACAAGCCTTGGTAGCTGCAAGAGTCATGGTACACAGGGGTAGTGTCCTGCAAGGAGAGGCAAGGGCTCTCCCAAGTTGGACAGCTAGTAGAGAGGACCAAGAGGACCACTCAAGGCCACCACCTGTGATGCAGGGTCCACGCGGTTCCAGAGGAGAGCAGGTCCACGCAGCTTGACATTGTTGCTGTAGGTGCCTGCAGATGCAGGGGAGTGACTCCTTTACTCCAAGGGAGATTCCTTCTGGCTTCTTGTTGCATGCTGAAATCTCGCTGACTCCAGAGGATGCACAATCAGGGAAATGTTGCAGTTGATGGAAGGAACCTGAGAAACCATCTTGCAAGTCGAGGTCGTCTCAGGGGTTGCAGTCTTGTCGGTTCCTGAAGAGTCCAGTTGCGGTTCCAGTGGCCAGAACTCAAAGTAAATGATGCAGTAGAGTCCTGGTGGAATCTTGCAAGTCGAATCTGGGGACTTACCCACAGGGGAGTCCCTAAATAGCCCTAGAAGGGGGTTTGGTCACCTTTCAAGGTGACCACCTATCAGGAGGGGTCTCTGACGTCACCTGTCTGACCTGGCCACTCAGATGCTCCCATAGGCCTCTGCACATCTTGGTTTCAAGATGGAAGAATTTAGTGGCCACCTGGAGGTGCTCTGGGCACCATCCTTTGTTCTGCCTTCCTCTGCTTGAGCTAGTCAAGCAGCAGGAGGGCAGAAACCTGTCTGAGGGGTGGCAGCAGTGTGGGCTGCCTGGAAAACCCTAGAAGACTGGTAGGAAAATACTTGGGGGGTCCTCTAAGGAGCCCCCAGAGTGCATGGAATCACACAACCAATACTGGCATTAGTACTGGGGTATGATTCCGAAATGTTTGATACCAAACATGCCCAGGTTCAGAGTTACCATTATGTAGCTGGACACAGGTAGCTGTGCCCAGTACACGGGTAAAATGGGTTCCCCGCACTTAAGAAG
Organism: Pleurodeles waltl; assembly: GCF_031143425.1. Lineage (NCBI taxonomy): Eukaryota > Metazoa > Chordata > Amphibia > Caudata > Salamandridae > Pleurodeles > Pleurodeles waltl. The sequence goes on from NC_090439.1 coordinate 1,137,980,261, forward strand.
TCCAGTGCAACGGAGCTGGAGTTCATAGGGGCACCAATTCTCATGCAGGGTTGCACTTACACACAGGAACCTGCACCCTGCCCTCTGGGCTAGGACTGCATGCACCTTCTCACTTAGGCTGCAATGGCCTGCAGGGAAAGGGTGCATGCACCTTTTCACGCAGCCTGCAATGGCACGCCTGCAGACACATTTTGCATGGGCTCCCATGGGTGGCACAATACATGCTGCAGCCCATGGGGAACCCCTGGTGCCCTAATGCCCTGGGTACCTAAATACCATATACTAGGGATGCATAAGGGGGCACCAGTATGCCAATTATGGGGTGTACAAAAGTCCTAGGCAATCAAATTTAGAGGGAGAGAGAATGATCACTGGGGTCCTAGTTAGCAGGATCCCGGTGAAAACAGTCTACGTACACTGATAGCAGGCAAAAAGTGGGGGTAACCATGCCAAAAATAGGGTACTTTCCTACCCACACCGCCCCGGCCTTCCAAATGAAGGACAATAAGACTAACCTTGCCCAGTTGAGTCTTCATTGTCTAAGTGGAAATATCTGGAGAGTCCATCTGCATTGGAGTGGTTACTCCCAGGTCTATGTTCCACTGTGTAGCCCATTCCCTTTAGGGAAATGGACCACCTCAACAGTTTGGGATTCTCGCCTTTCATTTGCTTAAGCCATAGGAGGAGCTTGTAGTCTGTCTGAACAAGGAAGTGAGTGCCAAACCAGTATGGCCTCAGCTTCTTCAAGACCCAGACCACAACAAACGTCCCCCCTCTCTGTGGCTGACAAGGCTTTTCCCTGGGGGTCAACCTTCTGCTTATGAAAGCTACAGGTTGGTCCTGGCCCTCATCATTTAGTTGAGAGTGTACTGCCTCTATCCCTACCTTTGAAGCATCTGTTTGTACAATGAGCTGCTTGGAGTAGTCAGGGCTTTCGAGTATGGGAGCAGAACACATAACCTGTTTCAGGTCATCAATAGCTTTTTGGTAACTAGCTATCCACAAAACTTTCTGGGCATCCTTTTTGATGTGAGGTCATTTAAGGGGACTACAATGGAGTTTTTAATGAACCTCCTATAATACCCTGTCAGGTCACTCCAGGATTGTCTGAATATTGCCCTGGACTGACTGGATCTGGCCTCCACCTACCAGGTAGCCAAAATAAACTACTTCGCTCTATCTAGCCTTTATAGTGAGGCCTGCTTTTTGCAGAGCCTACAGTACATTTCCAAGGGGGACTGGGTGATCCTCCCAGGTGGAGCTAAAGACAGCTATGTCGTCTAGATAAGCTGCACTGAAGCATTCCAGGCCTTGGAGAACTTTGTTCACCAACCTTTGTAATGTGGCAGGGACATTTTTCAATCCAAAGGGCATCACTGTACAGTGATAGTACTCACTAGGAGTGGAGAATGCAGTTTTGGGTGGTGCATCCTCTGCCAGTATCCAACAGTCACATCAAAGGTGCTAATATACTTGGCAGAAGCCAGAGTACCTATCATCTGATCTGCCCTAGGGTTTGGATGAGCATCAGTTTTGTTGACTGTATTGAGGCCTCTGTAGTCCATACAGAACCTCATCTCTCTTTTGCCATTTTGAGAGTGGGGCTTTGGTACCAGGGCTACAGGGCTAGCCCAAGGACTGTCTGAAGGCTCAGTAACTCCGAGGTCTAGCATCTTTTGCACTTCAGCTTTGATGCATTCCCTGACGTGATCAGGCTGCCTATATATTTTACTTTTGACAGCCTGGCTGTCACCTGTGACAATGGTGTGTTCCCACCATGTTGTTTTACCAGGGGTCAAAGAGAACAGTTCAGAGAACTGATCCTGGAGATTTTTTCAATCTTCCTTCTGTTGCTCAAAGAGGTAGTCAGCCAGGACAACTCCTTCTACTGAACCATCAACTGTATTGTGAGAGAAGAGGTCAGGGAGAGGGTCACTCTCTTCTTCCTGACCTTCATCAGTGGCCATGAGTAAAGTCATGTCAGCCCTGCATTAAAAAGGGTTTAGGCAATTAACATGAAGCACCCTGTGGGGGCTTCTGGGAGTGCCTAGCTCAACCAAGTAGGTGACCTCACCCTTTCTCTCCAGAATAGTGTGTGAGCAATTCTACTTATCTTGGAGTGCCCTGGGAGCCACTGGCTCCAGGGCCCACACCTTCTGTCCTGGCTCATAAACAGTCAGCACAGCCTTCTGGTCATGCCACTGCTTCTGCAGTTCTTGACTGCCTGAAGATTTCTGGATGTCCTCTTCATGTATTCGGTCATTCTGGATCATAGACCCAATCCACAATGTCCTATTTTGGAGGCTTAAGAGATTGCTCCCAGCATTCTTTTACAAGGGCAAATGCAATGCAAACTCCACTAAAGAGAGAGCCATACTTTCGCAGGATGCTAATAAGGCATTTGACTCCGTGGAATGGAGGTACATGTTTGGAGCTCTTGCAAAAATGGGCTTTAGCCCGAAATTCCGGAGGTGGATTGGACTATTATACAACAACCCTATTGCAAAAGGGAGAGTCAATGGTTATCTCTTGCGAGCATTTAGATTACATAGGGGGACAAGACTAGGCTGCCCCCTGTCGCCAATGCTTTTTGCACTGGCGATTGAGGGGCTGGCCAACTGGATTAGGATGGACACTGTGATATGGGGATGGTCGACAAACAATGGTAAAGAGGAACGTTTTTCATTGTATGCGGATGATATTCTGCTATACTTAACTCAAGTACACTCTTCGGTCGGACGCCTGCAAGATATTTTCCGGGCATTTGGTGAGGTCTCTGGGGGCCGTATTTATACTCTGGTTGCGCCGAATTTGCGTCGTTTTTTTCGACGCAAATTCGACGCTAAACTAACGCCAACTAACGCCATATTTATACTATGGCGTTAGACGCTTCGGGCGCCAAAGTGCCCGGAGTGTGCGTCATTTTTTAGCGTGAACCCCTTCCTTGCGTTAATGATATGCAAGGGAGGCGTTCCCGTCTTAAAAAATGACTCCCAGGCCTTTACGTGGTATTTATACTCCCGGGCAAAAATGACGCCCGGGAGTGGGCGTGGCCAAAAACGGCGCATTTGCGCCGCTTTTTAACGCCTGGGTCAGGCATGGCGTTAAGGGACAAGTGGGCTCAAAATGAGCCCAGAGTGCCCTCCCCTGCCCCCAGGGACCCCCCCTGCCACCCTTGGCCACCCCAGGAGGACACCCAAGGACGGAGGGACCCATCCCATGGACATTAAGGTAAGTTCAGGTAAGTATTTTTTTTTTTTTTTTTGTGGCATAGGGGGGCCTGATTTGTGCCCCCCTACATGCCACTATGCCCAATGACCATGCCCAGGGGACAGAAGTCCCCTGGGCATGGCCATTGGGCAAGGGGGCATGACTCCTATCTTTACAATGATAGGAGTCATGTTGATGGGGGATGGTCGTCGAAAAAAAATGGCGCAAGTCGGGTTACGACGATTTTTTCGACGTAACCTGACTTGCCCCATTTTAAGACGCCCATACACCATTTTCCCCCTACGCCGGCGCTGTCTGGTGTACGTGGCTTTTTTCCACGCAAACCAGGCAGCGCCGGTCTGCTTGCGCCGGCTAACGCCATTCCATAAATACGGCGCCCGCATGGCGCTTCAGAATGGCGTTAGACGGCGCAAAATTTTTAGACGCTAAACTGCGTTAGCGCAGTTTAGCGTCAAAAAGTATAAATATGGGCCTGGGTTTGGAATTAATTGGGATAAATCGTTGTTATTCCCGGTGGACAAATAGACGCCCGGCCAACTATTTACATTGCCATTGAGAGTAGAACTACACACGTTAAAGTATCTAGGTATTTGGGTTACAAGTCAACCCTCCCTATACTACGATGCAAATCTGTCACCCCTTCTCAAAAGGTTTGAAACAGAGGCTAAGCATTAGCAGTCCCTCCTGATCTAACTGATGGGAAGAGCCTCACTATCTAAGATGGTGACTCTTCCTCATTTCCTCTACATTCTGCCCAATTCACCCTACCCTATTCCAGACTCGTTCTCTAACAGAATGGACTCCCTGGTCCGCATACTTCTCTGGTCAGGCGGGCAGCCCAGAATCGCTCTTCGCACACCGTAAAGGTCAAAATATTAGGGCGGCATAGCCCTCCCGAATATTCGGAGATACTATGAAGCAGCACAAGTAAGCATAGTGAATCAACGGACCTTTGCTCCATGGGAAGACCTGGAGTTCCGGTTTGACAGGGAATCTATGTACATTAATAGCTACTTACATTGGTTATACAGGGGTAAATTGAGACCCGCATTCAGTCCAGCAACAGCAGCAGTCATCCAGATATGGAGGAAACTTACCAAGGAAATGGGATGGGCCAATCATCTGACTCCACTGGCACCTATATGGGAGGGCCCAAGACTGCCTAAGGTATACACCCTGAGAGGGTTTAGGGGCTGGGATGCTATAGGGATATCGTACCTGGCTGAAGTGTAGGACGCAAATGGAGTGGCACCATTTTCACACCTCAAAACAGAATATCAAATGTCTGATACACAATGGTTACAATATGCTCGGCTGAGGGCAGCCACTGTATCCCCCTAGAGATGGAAACACAGGAGGCCACTCCATTGGAGATGCAACGTTTGGAGGGTGGGATAACAAGGAAATTAATTTCATTGACCTATGGTACTATAATGAGAAACCTACAACCCTCCTTAAGCACACTATGGGAGAGGAGGAGAAGGGACTGCGGGCAGCTAGAGGAGGCAGATAGGGTGGAAGCCCATATGTTCCCAGCAGAGGTAGCTATTCCAGCATCACTTAAACTAATACAACTCAAAATACTGCACTGGGGGCACTACACAAGGTCCTTTCTTCATAAGATAGGGAGGACAACGAATGTTAACTGTTTGCGGGCCGTGGGGACATGGGCACATTTTTGCACACCCTATGGAGCTGCCCAACGATAGCCAGGTTCTAGAGGAAAGTAGGAAAGGCAATGAAGGATGCAATGGGGAATACGTTGGAACTGAAACCGGAAACAGTACTCCTGGGAATATGGGGCCAAACCGATCACACCAGGTACCAAAAGCTACTGATTAATCTTGATCTTATGATTGCTAAAAGAGACATTGCCAGAAAGTGGGGTTCAGGGAGACCATCAGGCCATGATGAATGGTGGAAGGGCATGGATAGATGTTGAATAATGGAAAGGGAGGTATACCGGGACCGAGGTAAAGAATAGAAATATGAGAAAATATGGGGTGGATGGGAGGTGGGATAGGCAGAAAATTGAAACTCGAGTACAACCTAGGCTTTGGTGCACGACTCCAGACACGAATGAAGAGATGAGGGCCAAAGAGACACTGCAGAGTCACGGAAGGGACTGCGTGAACAGAAGTGTACAGTCATTGATTGCCTACAGTGCAAGAACCTCACAGGTATAAATAAGATAATGCTAAGATAAGGAAGGTACCGATGGGGGGGGGGGGTGTTTCAGTTTCAGTTCAATCTCTTGAGTTTTAATTATTTATCATTGCTCTATGTATGCATCGTTGAATTGTGATGTACAACCCATAAATCTAATACAAAATATGATAATAAAAAAAAAAGAAAGTGGAATGCGAAGTGAAGTCCCCCACCCAAGGACGTGGAGTTGGTAGAGGGTAGCTGTAGAAATAGGGACCCCAAGAGGTGAGTACTTGAGTGACCCCCAGTGACCAGGAGAGCAGAGGTAAGTACCTGGTCATCCCAAAAACTAACAAGATGACTTAGAAAATAATTTGTGCAAGAACACGACCAGACAAGAAGAAACCAAAGGTGGATTCTGGAAGAAGAGGACCTGCAAAGGAAGGGGATAGTGTCCAGTCCACGATGGAGTATCTGGTCGGGGCAGGAGCCACTACTCACCCTTCTGTGGCTGCAGAACTAGGTCGACGAGGGAAGAAGAAGACCAGCTGTGGAGCTGAAGAGGAGTCCTTGGAGCAGTACAGATGGTGTCTTGCGTTGGATGTTGGGTCACAGATGGTCAGTGGTTTAGGAGAACCACTAACAATCCTTGGCAAATGCAAGAGGAGCAAAAGAAGAGTTGCAAGGTTGAAGTGGACCAGCAAGGCACAAGGGGCTTGACCCTTGGAGCAGTTGGGAAAGCCAACAGAAGCAGTCACAGCCCCCACAGGTAACCCACTGGCAGCAGATACATTAAGTCGCAGTGAGGCCCAGTCCGAAACACCTGAAGAGGAGTCCCACGTCGCTGTATCAGCAAAGAGGGGGCTGTGCTGGTCAGGATGAAGTGCTGGAGGCCAGGGCTATTTGGAGCCTGAAGAGCCCTTGGAGCAGGAGAAAATAAGCCTTGGTAGCTGCAAGAGTTGCGGTGCACAGGAGTACTGTCCTGCAAGAAGAGGCAAGGGCTCACCATCTCCTTTGTTGGACAGCTGGTAGAGAGGACCAAGGGGACCACTCCAGACCACCACCTGTGATGCCGGATCCATGCGGTTCCAGAGGGAAGCAGATCCACGCAGCCGGACGTCGTTGCTGTAGGTGTCTGCGGACGCAGGGGAGTGACTCCTTCATTCCAAGGGAGATTCCTTCTTGGTTCTTGATGCAGGCTGAAGTCTTACTAACTCCAGAGGATGCACAGCTAGAGAAATGTTGCAGTTGCTGGAAGGAGCCGGAGAAATAATGTTACATGTCGAGGTCGTCTCGGTGTTGCACTCTTGTCGGTTCCTGAGGAATCCAGTTGCAGTTCCAGTGGCCAGAAGTCGAAGTAAACAATGCAGAGGAGTCCTGGTGGAATCTTGCACATCGAATCTGGGGACCCAACTGCAAGGGAGTCCTTAAATAGCCCTAGAAGGGGGTTTGGTTACCTTGCAAGGTGACCACCTATCAGGAGGGGTCTCTGACATCACCTGCCTGACCTGGCCACTCAGATGCTCCCATGGGCTTCTGCACATCTTGGTTTCAAGATGGCAGAATCGAGTGGCCACCTGGAGGAACTCTGGGCACCACCCCTGTGGTGGTGATGGACAGGGGTGTGTCCACTCACTTTTCCTTTGTCCAGTTTCACGCCAGAGCAGGGACCGGTTTATACAAGGAGGGCACCAAATGTGCTCTTCAATGCAAACCGGTGGCTTGGGGAGGCTACCCCTTCCAAGCCATAAAACATCTATTTCCAAGGAAGAGGGTTTTGCCTCCCTCTCCCACAGGAAATCCTTTGTTGTGCCTTCCTCTGCTTGAGCTGGTCAAGCAGCAGGAGGGCAGAAACCTGTCTGAGAGGTGGCAGCAGCACGGGCTGCTCTGAAAACCCTAGAAGACTGGTAGGAGAAATACTGGGGGTCCTCTAAGGAGCCCCCAGAGTGCATTGAATCATACAACCAATATTGGCATTAGTACTGGGGTATGATTCCGACATGTTTGATACCAAACATGCCCAGGTTCGGAGTTACCATTATGTAGCTGGACACTGGTAGCTGTGTACAGTACACGGGTAAAATGGGTTCCCTGCACTTATGAAGTCCAGTGCAATGGAGCTGGAGTTCGTAGGGGCACCTCTGCTCATGGAGGGGTGCCCTTACACACAGGAACCTGCACCCTGCTCTCTGGGCTAGGAGGGCCTACCATAGGGGTGACTTACAGTGACCTGGTGCAGTGACCTGTAGTGAAAGGGTGCATGCACCTTTTTCACGCCAGATGCAATGGCAGGCTTGCAGACACATTTTGCATTAGCTCCCATGGGTGGCACAATACATGCTGCAGCCCATGGGGAGCCCCTTTTGCGCCCTGGGTATCTACTTACCATATATACTATGGACTTATAAGGGGGCACCAGTATGCCAATAGTGGGGTGTACAAATGTCATAGGCAAACAAATTTAGAGGGAGAGAGCACAATCACTGGGGTCCTGGTTAGCAGGATCCCAGAGGTTACAGTCTAATCACACTGATAGCAGGCAAAAAGTGGGGGGTAACTTTGCCAAAAAGAGGGTACTTTCCTGTACTTTAGCTGTATCTGGAGTCATTCCTTCATCTGAGAAAATATGGCCAAAGAGTTTGAGTTTGTTTTGTGAAATTCTCACATTTCAGCATTCAACATACGACCCACATCAGTAAGTAAATGACACACTTGTGTGAGAGCTTCATCATGTTCTTTTTATTTTGTATTTTGTATTTATTTATTTATGCAATTTTATAAACATACAACAACAGCCCCAGGAGCGGAGCAAATACCGACATAGATAGTCCAGCAGTGTTCAAACGTTAGCTATTGGAGTCAGCCAATAATAAGATACAACGAGAAGAGATTCCCAAAGCATCAGATTCCAGTCAGCACCCAGTACACTGAACAGAAGAAATAGCATTAAGGCACACCGCAAGTATGGAATCTGAATGCTGTCACTCTCCCAGAGCGGAAAAATCACCAACAACAACCAACAAGATAGTGATGAGGGGCGGAAGAGCGGACACAGGCAGCAGAATCATCCAACCTGACAACATACATGGCGCTGACGGGCAACAACCCAAGCCAATCCTCCATGTGCATGACGACTCAGATGGAAAAAAGCGCATCGCGTTTCATTTATGAGACTCCAAAAAGGAGCGGAGCCGAGATATCCCTCGGGCGAGAGCACTTAGGGGCCAGTTCCCTAAAAAGTTGTTAATTGCTCCTGACAGAACACCACATTCTGCAGCCAATCAGCCCCACGCGGGGCCCTGTCCCTCACCCAGCACATCGCCACTCTTCTTTTAGCCAACAAAAGCATGCATTCCCACCAATCGTCGCCACACCCGCGGCACCCCATCCACCAATCCAAGCAGCGCCAACACAAGGGAGAGAGGTAGATCCAAGCCAGTAATTTCCGCAATCGCCTGCATTACCTCCAGCCAAAAGGCACGCACTTCCCCGCAAGTCCATGCCAAATGCATGAAATCAGCATCCAGCGCACGGCACCTTTCACATTGTGCATCTGCACGCAGCCCCATAGCATACAAACTTCGAGGGGTGTAATAGAAGCGATGTAGAAATTTGAAATGAATAAGCCGCAGTCGATAGTTCGGCGACAGCGCTCTCATGTGCGCGCAGCAGCTCCTCCACATTACCTCAGAAATATCCTCCCCAACATCCAGCTCCCACTTTGCCTTAGCAGCCATTGCTACATCGCTCTGCTGTTCCTGCAAACACCCATACAGCTTGGCAATGAGTCTATGCGGCAACTGCGTGCACCACAGCATCTCCAGCACCTGGCATGTCTTCGGCATCGCCGGAAGGCCAGCAAATCGCACACGGAGCATCGCATAAACACGCAACACATATAATCGATGTAAAGCATTGTCAGCTCCAGGGCTAAGCGCCTCCTCCGGAGAGATCAATCGCTCCCCCTCAAACCAATCTCCCAACGAAGACAACCTCGAACCAACAAGGAAGTCTTGCATCCGTTCATCCCGGACCATTCTCTCATCAGCAACATCTAGCACCGGCATCGCAGGAGCAAAGGGCTCACACGTCCCTGACCGGCGAAGTAAAGCCGCCCAAGCTCCGGAGGTGTTCACCCCCGAGACCGGGGCCGTGACAAGCACCCTAGCCCCCTCGGCAGCCTATCCGGCCACACCGCATTACTCTCAGGTGCAAGATGAGGTAAATACTTCATGGGGAGGATCCAGTAGTACGCAAACTGAGCCTGCGCACAATAGTAATAAAGCTCCAGATCGGGGGCAGCAAGACCACCCAGCTCAAACGGAAGCGTCAGCTTCTCCCAAGCAATCCTGGGCTGCCCGCCCACCCAGACCACCGCACCAGGGACGAACGGAGCTGCCGCAGAAAACCAGCAGTAAGCGCCAACGGAAGGTTAACAAATAGATACTGAAATTTTGGCAGCACGACCATCTTGGCGATGCCAATGCACCCAATAAGCGACAGCGGCAGCAAGCGCCACACCTCAAGCCTATCCTCTAGCCAAGCTACAGCTTCATCATGTTCTTATTGTGTGGCTCCAAAGATTACTATACTATCACTGCAATTGAAAGCATTTGTGAGAGGTTGTATTATGCGTCTAATGACATCTTAAAACAGTTCAGCAGAGGCTGTTACTCTGAAACTCAATTGTTTATATTTGAACAAACTAATATGTGTAGAAAAGGTAGTAATGTATGTGCGATTCTCTTTGAGTTCCAATTGATGATACCCTTTGTTCAAGTCAAGCCAAGAAAAGACTTTGGCACCATTTAGCTATGTAGTCATATCAGCAGTGTGTGGACCTGGATGTCGTTCTCATTCAATCACCTTGTTAGCTTGGCGCATATCAACACAGATTCGCATGGCACCTTTACTGTCCTTTTTGGGCACTTCCACTTTAGGCAAAATCCATGGCGTTGGACCAGTAGGATGTTCATTAATGTTGTGCTTTAAAAGTGACTCAACTTTTTTATCAACAGCCTCCTGCAAATTAAAGGCAATTTGCTGATGTCTCTGAGCAATAGGATGAACTTCCTCATTTGTATGTAACTGCACTTTCATAGTATTTAGTTTCCCTAAACCATGAAATAATGATGGAAATTGGCTCACTATCTTAGATGGGAATTCATGTTGGGATTCATAGATATCAGTCCCATATCAGCAGCAGTACTGAAACTTAACAACAGGCACTTGATGGCGTACCTTGCAATACATGAATTGGTGCTTGTACCTTCATTTTCTTGTGTTTCATGGTGTCTATGAAGGATCCTTGACTCGGTAGAAGAGTTGATGCAGCCTATGTATACAATTGTTTTTGATGGTGTAAGTCGAGGCACGGAAGACAGTTCATTGTATTTCTCCTCAGGCATAATGTTTATTGAAGCACCACTATCAATGATAAAAGGTATTGCGCTACTCTTTACTTTTAGTGTAATCTTAGGACAATGTTTAAATGATTTTTGAGACTTTACTAAATGACTTGTCTGTGACTAACATTTCTCTTCACATGCAGCCAGTCCAACATGAGCACATTTCTCTTAGGTAAACAGTGACATCGCACAACTGGCTTCTTCATGGTTACTTGACAGGGATTTGGAAGAACTTTTAGATGAAGACTTAGACGATGATCAACATTGATTAGTGTTGATTGGTCTCACTTGACCAAAGGTGGGACTTTTACCTTCTTGTAGAAAGGAAAATCCGCATCTGAAGCACAATTTCTTTTTCGTTGGCGATATTGCTTTTTGGCCCTCAGCCTTGTGTCTTAGCTTGCTTTTCATAATAAAGTATTATGCGTAGATAATACTAATGCTCTCATTTGTGGTAGTGTGGTCGAGCAGTTAGCCTTATCAGAGGGTAGTGCAAAGCATTTGCTGTACACACACAGACAATAAAAGAAGCTCACACTCAATGACTTAACTCCAGACCAACGGTTTTTATATAGCAAAAATATATTTTCTTAAATTATTTCTAGAGCCACAAGATTCAAGTTGCAGGTAAGAACTTCAATGGATTCGTATTTCACACATATATCAACAGTATTTTGTTAGAAATTGATAAGTTATACAGTTTTTGAAATATTGGCAATAATCTGTTTTAAAAGTTGACAGTGCAATTTTCAGAAACAGTTCCTGGGGGGAAGAAAAGTTAGATCGATTTGCAGGTAAGTACAAAACTTACAGTTCCAGTCTCCGGGGGTTAGGAAATCCACAGGTTGGGGTTCAAGTAAACCCCAAACACCTACCACCAGCAACACGGGCCAGCCGGGTGCAGATGTCAAAGTGGAGGCAAATTTAACATGGGCTCCTATGGAGACTGGAGGCACTTGGTGTCAGATCGGCAGGCAGGTAAGTACCCACATCTTCGGAGGGCAGATCTGGGGGCTTTAGAGAAGCACTGGAGAGGCCACAAGTAGGCACTAAACATACACCCTCAGTGGCACTGGGGCGGCCTGGCGCAGGGTGCAAACAAGGAGTCGGGTCTTCAATGATTCTCTTTGAGGGGACCCCAGGGGTCAATCAGATGCTGCAGGTGAGGTCCAAGGGGTTGACTCGGGTAAACCACAGGCTGGACAGGGAGGAGGGCCGCCTGCTGAATGTAGCTGCACCAGAGGTCAGGCTCTCCAAGTCAGGTTCTCCAAGGCCTGCAGGCTGTGGATGCAGTGGTCTTTTAGGCATCAGATATCTTCATCCGGAGCTTTTGCGATCAGGGGGGTCCTTGGGATTCCATCTGCAGGCGTCGTCGTGGAGGGGTGGAGAGGTCAACCCAAGGTGGGCTCTTGCTTGCAATTGCCTGGGGATCCTCTCCAGTTGGTTGGGCCACCTGAATACGGGTCGTGGGCGTCGGGTGCAGAGTGGTCAGGACTCACGCATTCAGAGTGTTGCTGGAGTCCTTGGATGTTGTTTCTTCTTGAACAGGGCCGCTGTCCATGGAAGTTTTTGGTCCTTTTGGGTGCAGGGCATTCCTCTTGAGCTTGGCAGTGGTCGCTGGTCCCGCTGGATGTGTTGCTGTTCTTGTGCAGTTTCTTTGAAGCAGGAGACAGGCCGGTAGGGCTGGGGCCAAGTCTGTTGTCGTCTTCCTTCTTCTCTGCTAGGGGTTCAGCTTAGCAGTCCTTCTTCTTTCTTGTCAGGTCACCAGGAATCTGGAGAGCTGGGTTCAGGGAGGCCTTTAAATCCTAGATTTAGGGGTGTTTCAGAGGTCAGAGGGCAGTAGCCAAAGGCTACTGTCTCTGAGAGTGGCTACACCCTTCTTGTGTCCACTCCCTTTGGGGAGGAGGGCACAAACCTAACCCTATTGGTCCCTGTCCTCCAAACCAAGATGGAGGATTCTGCAGGGAGGGGGTTCACCTCAGCTCTGCACACCTTAGGGGTGGTTCTAGCTGGAGTGGGCACTCCTCGCTGTTTTCCCTAATTTTCCCACCAGACTTGCCCCCAAAAGTGGGGCTTTGTCCGGGGGCGGGCAACTCCACTAGCTGGAGGGCCCTGGGGCACTGTAACCCGAGAATTGAGCCTTTGAGGCTGACCGCCAGATGTTACGTTCCTACAGTGGGGAGGTGTGAAGCACCTCCACTCAGTACAGGCTTTGTTTCTGACCACAGAGTGCACAAAAGCTCTCACCCAATGTGGTCAGAAACATGTCTGAAAGTGGCAGGCTGGCACAGACCGGTCAGCCCCGCACTAGCAGTTTGGCTATCATTCAGGGGGGCATCTCTAAGATGCCCTCTGGGTGCATTTTTCAATAAATCACACACTGGCATCAGTGTGGGTTTATTGTGTGAGGAGTTTGATACCAAACTTCCCAGTATCCAGGGAAGCCATTATGGAGCTGTGGAGTTTGTAATGACAAACTCCCAGACCATATACTCAATATGGCTGCACTGCACTTACAATGTCTAAGAATGGACTTAGACACTGTATGGGCATATTGCTCATGCAGCTATGCCCTCACCTGTGGTATCGTGCACCCTGCCTTAGGGCTGTAAGGCCTACTAAAGGGGTGACTTACTTATGCCACAGGCAGTGGTTTGTGGGCATGGCACCCTGAGAGGGGTGCCATGTCGGCTTTGCCTTTTCTGCCCCCAACACACACAAGCTGCAAAGGCAGTGTACATGTGCTTGGTGAGGGGCCCCCCAGGGTTGCATAATACATGCTGCAGCCCCTGGGGACCTTCCCTGGCCACAAATCCCTTGTGACCATGGGTGCCTTTAACAAGGAACTTAACTGTGTGCCATGGGTGTACCAATTGTAGAAACAAAGGTACATATTTTGGGGAAGAACACTGGTGCTGGGGCCTGGTTAGCAGGATCCCTGCACACTTTCAATCAAAGTTGGCATCAACATTAGTGGGGGGTAATCATGCCAACAGTGGCACTTTCCTACATACAACCAAGCATTATCCATAAAAATAAACTACAAAACCAATCAACTGTGTCCTAGTAACATGTGGTCTCTGAGGCCTGCAAGACCATGCGATGACAATAATGTGTAATAAGTCAGTACTCAGGCAGCGAATGTGGGTGTCTACTGAAAAGTTTCAACAGTTCATGGATATCTGGGAGAGCCAGGAAGTGGCGGGAGTGTCCAATAGCAGCAGTAGTTCACAGTCGACTCGCATGTTGAGATGCCCGGGAACAGCAACAGGCGAGTCTTCCTATGGTCTCCGATCATGACTACCAGCCCTATTGTGAGGATGGACCTCCATTCATTATGCCCCCGTCCCCTTCACTGTGACTGAGCTCATCATTTGCTGATTTTGTACTGGCCACTGAAAAAGCGTAATCTGCCATATCTAGGGCCTCCCATTCATCCACTACTTCACACCAGAGGTGGGCTATGGGGCGGCAGCTTAGTCCCCTGGACTACTCCATCATTAGAGCCCATTCTTCAGCTCGGGCCCAGCGCGTAACCTCCCATATCCATATGGGCAATCTGGGGCCTCAACTTAAGTACTCTGGTCAACATGTCACTGCCCTGTCCACCATGGTCCGATTCCAATTACGTCAGACAAACATTGTTAAGCCACCGTGCAAGCCACTGGAGCTGCGCCGGTACGTAATAAAGCTTGAAATCTGGTAGTCCCAGACCACCCGCTAGACGGGGGAAGGGAAGAGTAGTAAGAGCAACCCTTTGACGCCCGCCATCCAATATCAGTTCCCAAAGGAGAGCATCTAAAGTCCTGAACCATTACGCCAGAATCGTCACATGCAAGTTATCAAAAAAGTACAGAAGCATTTGGAGAATATTCATCTTAGACAATGAGACTCGTGCCATAAGTGGTAGCTTTAGGGTGCGCCAAAAACTGACACATGAACAGAGAGGTCGGTAGATCTTTCACAGGTTGCCCTCCCTAATATCCACCTCACTATTGTAAATTTGGGTACCAAGGTATTTAAATGTACAAGGTGCCCACTTAACATCTGCTGAGCAGGTGGAGGGTGGGCAGACCCCGCAACCACCAGAAACACACGTGTTTCTTCTGAATTCTTTATCACTCTCCACTTTCTGCATTTGTATCTAGTTGTGTTTGCATTTAGCGTTTGTGAGAAAGTAACCTCTTTCTAGCCTTGTTACCCCCACTTTTGGCCTGTTTGTGAGTGTATGTCAGGGTGTTTTCACTGTCTCACTGGGATCCTGCCAGCCAGGACCCAGTGCTCATAGTGAAAACCCAATGTTTTCAGTATGTTTGTTATGTGTCACTGGGACCCTGCTAGCCAGGACCCCAGTGCTCATAAGTTTGTGACCTATATGTATGTGTTCCCTGTGTGATGCCTAACTGTCTCACTGAGGCTCTGCTAACCAGAACCTCAGTGGTTATGCTCTCTGTGTACAAATTGTCACTAACAGGCTAGTGACCAAATTCACCAATTCACATTGGCATACTGGAACACCCTTATAATTCCTTAGTATATGGTACTGAGGTACCCAGGGTACTGGGGTTCCAGGAGATCCCTATGGGCTGCAGCATTTCTTTTGCCACCCATAGGGAGCTCTGACAATTCTTACACAGGCCTGCCACTGCAGCCTGAGTGAAATAACGTCCACGTTATTTCACAGCCATTTACCACTGCACTTAAGTAACTTATAATTCACCTATATGTCTAACCTTTACCTGGTAAAGGTTGGGTGCTAAGTTACTTAGTGTGTGGGCACCCTGGCACTAGCCAAGGTGCCCACACATTGTTCAGGGCAAATTCCCCAGACTTTGTGAGTGCGGAGGACACCATTACACGCGTGCACTATACATAGGTCACTACCTATGTATAGCTTCACAATGGTAACTCCGAATATGGCCATGTAACATGTCTAAGATCATGGAATTGCCACCCCAATGCCATCCTGGCATTGGAGAGACAATCCCATGATCCCACAGGTCTCTAGCACAGACCCGGGTACTGCCAAACTACCTTTCCCGGGGTTTCACTGCAGCTGCTGCTGCTGCCAACCCCTCAGACAGGTTTCTGCCCTCCTGGGGTCCAGCCAGGCTTGGCCCAGGAAGGCAGAACAAAGGACTTCCTCAGAGAGAGGGTGTTACACCCTCTCCCTTTGGAATAAGGTGTCAGGGCTGGGGAGGAGTAGCCTCCCCCAGCCTCTGGAAATGCTTTGATGGGCACAGATGGTGCCCATCTCTGCATAAGCCAGTCTACACCGGTTCAGGGATCCCCCAGCCCTGCTCTGGCGCGAAACTGGACAAAAGAAAGGGGAGTGACCACTCCCCTGACCTGCACCTCCCCTGGGAGGTGCCCAGAGCTCCTCCAGTGTGCTCCAGACCTCTGCCATCTTGGATACAGAGGTGCTGCTGGCACACTGGACTGCTCTGAGTGGCCAGGGCCAGCAGGTGACGTCAGAGACTCCTTCTGATAGGCTCCTTCAGGTGTTGCTAGCCTATCCTCTCTCCTAAGTAGCCAAACCTCCTTTTCTGGCTATTTAGGGTCTCTGCTTTGGGGAATTCCTTAGATAACGAATGCAAGAGCTCATCAGAGTTCGTCTGCATCTCTCTCTTCACCTTCTGCCAAGGAATCGACTGCTGACCGCGCTGGAAGCCTGCAAAACTGCAACAAAGTAGCAAAGATGACTACTGCGACACTGTAACGCTGATCCTGCCGCCTTCTCGACTGTTTTCCTGGTGGTGCATGCTGTGGGGGTAGTCTGCCTCCTCTCTGCACTAGAAGCTCTGAAGAAATCTCCCGTGGGTTGATGGAATCTTCCCCCTGCAACCGCAAGCACCAAAGAACTGCATCACTGGTCCTCTGGGTCACCTCTCAGCACGACGAGCGAGGTCCCTTGAACTCAAAAACTCTGTCCAAGTGATTCCCATAGTCCAGTGTCTCTTCAGTCCAAGTTTGGTGGAGGTAAGTCCTTGCCTCCCCACGCCAGACTGCATTGCTGGGAACAACGTGTTTTGCAGCTACTCCGGCTCCTGTGCACTCACCGAGGATTTCCTTCGTGCACAGCCAAGCCTGGGTCCCCGGCACTCTAACCTGCATTGCACGACCTCCTGAGTTGTCCTCCGGCGGCGTGGGACTCTCTTGTGCAACTTCGGGTGAGCACCGATTCACTCCACTTCGTAGTGCCTGTTCCGGCACTTCTGCGGGTGCTGCTTGCTTCTGAGTGGGCTCCTTCTCTTGCTGGACGCCCCCTCTGATCCCCTCACACAATTGGTGACATCCTGGTCCCTCCTGGGCCACAGAAGCATCCAAAAACCCTAACCGCGACCCTTGCAGCTAGCAAGGCTTGTTTGCGGTCTTTCTGCGGGAAAACCCTTCTGCACGACTCTTCACGACGTGGGACCTTCATCCTCCAAAGGGGAAGTTTCTAGCCCTTGTCGTTCATGCAGAATCCTCAGCTTCTACAATCCGGTGGCAGCTTCTTTGCATCCACAGCTGGCATTTCCTGGGCATCTGCCCACTCCCGACTTGATCGTGACTTTTGGACTTGGTCCCCTTGTTCCACAGGTACTCTCGTCTGGAAATCCATCATTGTTGCATTGCTGGTGTTAGTCTTTCCTGCAGAATTCCTCTATCACGACTTCTGTGCTCTTTGGGGAACTTAGGTGCACTTTGCACCCACTTTTCAAGGTCTTGGGGTGGGCTATTTTTCTAACCCTCACTGTTTTCTTACAGTCCCAGCGACCCTCTACAAGGTCACCCAGGTTTGGGGTCCATCCGTGGTTCGCATTCCACTTCCAGAGTATATGGTTTGTGTTGCCCCTATCCCTATGTGCCCCCATTGCATTCTATTGTGACTATACATTGTTTGCACTGTTTTCTATTGCTATTACTGCATATTTTGGTATTGTGTACATATATCTTGTGTATATTTGCTATCCTCATACTGAGGGTACTCACTGAGATACTTTGGCATATTGTCATAAAAATAAAGTACCTTTATTTTTAGTATATCTGTGTATTGTGTTTTCTTATGATATTGTGCATATGACGTTAGTGGTACTGTAGGAGCTTCACTCGTCTCCTAGTTCAGCCTAAGCTGCTCTGCTAAGCTACCTTTTCTATCAGCCTAAGCTGCTAGACACCCCTCTACACTAATAAGGGATACCTGGGCCTGGTGCAAGGTGTAAGTACCCCTTGGTACTCACTACAAGCCAGTCCAGCCTCCTACAGCGTTTTACTCTGTCTTTGGCGCTTTCTGTATTTATCATTACTGCAAATACTTATTTTAAATACACCTGGTTGATCCTTACCATATTGCTTCTTTTCACCAAGTGATCACTGCCTTTAGTATAATTGTGCTGTATGACTGCTGGCTCCGTATTAGCTTGTGATGCGTCACTTCTGTTCTCAGCCTTACCAACAGATTCTTGATCGATAATAAACCTGTCAATAGGACGTTCACCTTTTCTTATACCTTGTAGTCGCTGGACTTGCGCTTTGACTCCACATACGCTGACTGTAAAATCTCTTTGCTTCGTCTGAGGCGTGCATGGCACTCACAAGCAGTTTGCTGGACCTCAGCCAATTTTTGGGGAGAGCGCGCGGTTCTTCGGCTTGCAGGGTTAACAAATCCCATCCTCGTCACTACTTGTAGTGTCCTACTCAGCCCAGTAGCATGCAAAGACCACACCACACATGGACGTTGGTATTACACTACTTTGTTCTGCAATGTGTAAATCACAGATTGTTCCCTGAATGTTCAGAGCCACGAACACAATAATGTATTCTTAATCTCCTTTAATCTGAGACCAGATCAACACATCCTGGTAGATTTCAGGGGTGACTGAGTCCACCTCACAATCTACCTCAACATTGCACCCAGTTGCTAAGCATTTAATAGAACTATTAGACTGTTCCCAACTATAATACAACAATATTACACTACTTTGACCTGCACTGTGTAAATCAGAGATTGTTTCCTCAATGTTCAGATACATGGGTTTTCAAAAACTCCATCGAAACCCATACGTCCCAGTACTATCGATCTACAGAGTCCACCAGGGACTAAATAAAAGTCCTGGCATTGCTAAACTCACAAGACACAACAGTCATGACTCGCTTTTTGCTTTGAAATGCACTCCTCTGGTATCCTGAGATAATCTGAATCAAAACTGTTGAACACAGGTGGAGGTCAGCTAAATTGAGATTTTCCTAGCCTTGGTGTCAGAAAGGCTAGATTTTATTAAAGACAAGGAGGCGAGTATTATGCTTTTCTTTTCATGCTTTATTTAACAGCAACCAAGAAACTACAAATCCCAGAATCCCTGGGGAAAAAACTACCAAACTGCGTCACAAAGGGGTCCACCAATCACATGACGAGCCCCATAATAACTATCTTGACTGAGAGCAACAAGCCCTCTTTTCTTGCGAAAGTCAGTCAACAGAATGATGCGAGAAAAACAACAGTAAACCATAAAGAGTAAAAAATGCTGAGAGGACGTCTATGCAGAAGGCCTTGAGGGAAGGGTAATCCTATGAAGATCCTGTTGGTTGAATAGAAGGTCCAGAAGGAGGAGCTGAAGGAAGCTGGTCAGACGGCAGCGTTGTTATTGGTTGCGGTTGAGGCAACTATAATAAAAGAACAGGGAGGGTTAGAAGAGGCGGGATAATACTCGCCTCCTTGTCTTTAATAAAATCTAGCCTTTCTGACACCAAGGCTAGGAAAATCTCAATTTTATTACAAGACAGGAGGCTCATATTATGCTTGTTCAAAGCAATGAAACAACATTTTGCAGAGGATGATCAACCGGTTTACAATAGAACGTTCTAAACGTATTGACGTTAGACCAATCTGCAGATCTGAGGATATCCTGTAAACTAGCCCCTGCAAAAAAGGCCTTAGAAGCCGTAGCTCCTCTAACAGAATGGGCACCATAAATGTCAGTGGGGACACCAGCCAAATCCATCAGCCACTTGAGCCAGCGGGCTAAAGTGGGAGATGAGACAGGTTTGTGGGGCTTCCGGTAGGAAATCAGCAACTGAGAAGAAGAGGTTGCCCTGAGATCTGCAGTTTGTGAAACGTACGTTTTCAAGCAGTTAGCCACACACAACTTAGGTTGGGAGGGAAAAAAGGGATAAAGCACAGAAGAAAAATTGGTCTTAGTACATCTAGCCACATTAAAACACACACCGAAGGCAGAGAAATGAAAGGAGGAAACATCTAGAGCTTTAACATCAGAAACTCGTTTGATAGAGACCAAATAGAGGAGCATAGTGAGTTTAGCAGACAAAGATTTTAACGAGAGGTCTGAATTATCGGGCCAAGAAATGAGAAGACGAAGGACGGAATTCACATCCCACATAGAATTATATTTGGGAGTTGGTGGTTTGGAAAAACGTATTCCTTTTAGTAGGCGGCAAACTAAGGGGTGCTCTCCCACTGGTCTACCATCCACCCTGACATGTTCAGAAGATATTGCTGATCTATAGGTATTGACGGTGCGGTACGCCTTGCCCTGAGAGGCTAGGGAAGCTAGAAAATTTACAATTAAGGTAACGTCAGCTGAAACGGGATCGGAATCCCTGTCCATACACCAGCTGCACCATACTGACCAAGCTGCTCGATAGACCTTTGAGGTACCCGGAGCCCAGGATTGTTGGATAAAATGGATAGCCTGTTGCGAAATTCATGGGGTTCTCCAGGAAGCCCCGAAACTCTCCAAGCTATGAGAAATAGAGAACCCTGCACTATGAGGTTGTGAGGATGTCCTTGGGGATTCAGAAGAAGGTCTGGAAAAGGGGAGATCAGAAATGGAAAATCTGACGAGAGTTCTAAAAGGGTCGGAAACCTGGGTTGGGACTGCCAGAATGGGGTGATTAAAACTAGTGAGGAACCCTGCCGGCGAACATGTGCTAGGACCCGGGCAATGAAGAGGAAGGGGGGAAAGGCGTACAGAAGGGAAGGAGGCCACGGTTGGAGAAAGGCGTCGGAAGCCAAGGCTAAGGGATCTGGTCTCCAGCTGAAGAATTTGGGAAGATGGGAATTTAGTCTTGAAGCAAAGAGGTCTATGGACATTGTACCGAAGATCAAAGAAAGACGCTTGAATATAGAAGGGTGAAGTCGCCAATCGCTTGAGTTGTGGGAGTGTCTCGAGAACCAATCGGCCACAACATTGAGATTGCCTGGGAGGTATTCCGCTCTGACCGAAATATTTTTGTGAAGACAAAACTCCCAAAGACTCTTGGCCAAGAGGGCTAAGGGTTTGGATCGAGTCCCGCCCAGGCGGTTTATGTAAGTTACTGCAGATAGATTGTCCATTCTGAGAAGAATGGAACATCTTACTCGGTCTTTGGTAAAGGACTGGATGGCAAAGGAACCTGCAAGCATCTCTAAACAGTTTATGTGCATTGACGACTCCTGAACGGACCATGGTCCGCCAGTCGAGTGTGGACCACATCTTGCGCCCCATCCTGTCAGACTTGCATCTGATTCTAAGACAAGATCTGGGGCGGCAGAGAAAATTGTTCTCCCGTTCCAAGCGTCTAAATGACTCATCCACCATGTGAGTTCTTCCCTGGAGTCCGCGTCGAGGACAACTTGATCCGAATATGACAGTCCCTGTTGAAGGTGGCGAATCTTGAGCCTCTGAAGGGCTCTGTAATGAAGAGGGCCCGGAAAGATAGCCTGGATGGAAGAGGAAAGGAGGCCTACTAGCCGAGCCGGTGCCCTGAGGGAAGTAGAAGGGAGAGACAAGGCATGACGGATTTCTTTCTTTATCAACAAAACTTTGTCCTGAGGAATTTGAAGAGTCGACTCGACGGTGTTGACGAGGAATCCAAGGAACTCGAGAGTTTGAGAAGGAACAAGAGATGACTTTTGGAAGTTTATAAGGAACCCCAACTGAGAGAGGAGATCTTGACAAATTTTTAGATGGGATGTAAGGGAAGACTTGTCTTGGGCCATGAGAAGGAAGTCGTCGAGATAGACAATAAGGCGTATTCCTTGAGCCCTGAGAAAGGACACCACTGGTTTGAGTATCTTGGTGAAGCACCAAGGGGCAGAAGAAAGACCAAAGGGAAGAGTTTTGAAGCGAAAGAAATTGTGTTCCCACCGAAACTGAAGGAATTTTCTGAATGAAGGGTGCACCGGTACTGAAAGGTAGGCGTCCTGGAGATCTATGCGAACTAACCAGTCGTTGTGAAAAAGGATATCCCTGAGATGGAGAATAGTTTCCATCTTGAAGTGATGATACACTACGAAATTGTTGAACTCCTTTAAGTTTATGACCGGGCGATGTTTTTTGTTTTTCTTTTGAACCAGAAAGATATTGCTGAGAAACCCCGAAGCGTCGAACTCCACTTCTTCGATAGCTTGCTTTGACAATAAACCTTGTATCTCGTCTCGAATGAGGTGAGATTGATCGTGAGAAAACTGAAGCGGACGAGGAAGGAAGGGTTGAAGAGGGGTCTGGTAAAGTTCTATGCAATCGCCTTGGACGGCTTGGATTACCCAAGGGTCGGAAGTTATTGACAACCAGGCGTTTAAACACAAAGCTAGTCTGCCTCCTACTGGAGGAAGGCCAGAAGTGAAAGTTCTTACCTGCAAGTTGTTTTACTTTGGCTCTGTAACCCCTGTTGCGGCCGCCGCGGAATCTGCAGGGGTAGAATTGGGGTTTGTATCCTTGATACACTTCAAGCTGGTTGGACTGGTTGTAGGAGCCTCTGTTGAGGGATTGACCTCTTGCTGAGAAGCGGCTGGCAAAACGGCTCCTTCCTTTGCCGGCCCTTCCAAATACCCGATTGGAAAAAATTCTCTTCATTGAATAATGGGCTTTGTCCAGAGAATTAAAGGTAAAGACGTACTTACCCATCCCTTTTATGAAAGAGTCTCCAAAGAGAAGACCATCAGCATTAAGGCCTTCCTCCTTAGAAGCAAGAGTGCTGAGTTTTGGATCAATCCTGAGGAGGAGGCTTTTGCGACGTTCTTGGGAAATATAGGAGTTGGCGTTGCCCAACAAACAAATTGCCCGTTGAGCCCAGTTGGAGAGGGTGTCGGGATCCACTTGCGAGCCCTCCAACTTGGCGTCCTCAGCAAGGTCAAAAATCCTGGTGAGGGGACCCACTAAATCTAGGAGCCTGCCTGACAGTTTGACCAGGCCCGGTCAACTCCCTTCTTAGGGTCTTTTCCAAATTTCGTGAAGAAAAGGAGCATATTGGGATCAATGGCGGGGGTGTCTGTAACTTTACAGGGGAGGGAAGGTCTGGGACATTCAGATTTCAATTTATTTCTGGATGATTTATCCAGGGGATGTCGGAGATAAAAAGAGACATAATCCGAAACGTGATCGGAGGGGAACCATTCCGAGGAGTTGGGATGATGGATGGAAGTAGGGTCAAATAAGGGTTCCCCAACCGGATCCACCAGGTCCTCGGGCACTAAGTTAGGGGAATACTCATGAGGAGAAGTTTTTCGCCTTTTCTCCGGAGGCCCATCAAAATAATCATCATCTAGAGTGTCTTGTAAGACATCATCGTCCCCATCACTATCCGTGTCCCGTAAATGAAGGATATTAAGGGGGGAGGAGGGGAGACCCAAAGATTTCGCCTCTCGGGTTGGAGGCCCAAATTTATGAGAAACGTCTTTTGATCTGTCCTTGGAATGGGACACACGTTTCTTGCCTCTCAAAAGAGGGCTCACTTTGGGTGCGTGAAGCATTTTTGATATAGAGGCTTGCAAATTTTTAGAAACGTCGAACATAGACACTGAAACAGCGCGTTGGACTGAATCCTTGATAAAGAATTTCAAATTGTCCTTCATGGACTGGGTTTGGTCGTCTTCTGACATAGTGGGGAAAAAACAGTAGTTAAAATTAATAAAAAGGAGAAGAATTTGGGAAATATCCTGTTTAACAAAAGGAATATAGTTGGGAAAGGGTTAAATGGCTTGGGAAGGCTGGCCGGGGGTATGAGGAGGTGTGCCACTAACCTTGAGGGAAACGCGTTTGAAGCACTGGAAAGCGTGTGAAGACAACGGAGGAATTCCCAATAAAGATCAATAAAATTAAGCTGGGCAGTCAAGCGTGTAGTTGAACCCGCCTGGGGGCCGCTCAATGAGGCGGAGTAAAATAGAAAACAAAACGCTCGTAAAATCAATCGAGCGTAAAGAAGTCTAACCACACGCTGTGTCGACCGCTTTATGAAGCGGAAGAAAATATAAGCCAAACGCTCGTAAACAATCGAGCGTGAAGGAGACTGAGCACACGCATTAACAGCCGCGTGTGAAGAAGAATGTCTGGAATGCCGTTGCTAGAGGCGCGGCTGTCAGAACGTTGACCGAATGTTCTGACAGTCGGCCTGCCAGCCCAAATGCGCAATGGAACACGCGAGCGCTATTAAGGGGAAAATAAACCACTGAGGGCACTTTAACAAAGCTATAACCCCTACAAAGAAATAGTGAGATAATAAAAGAAGAAACATATAAACACAATGTAACTACATTATAATGCGATAGAGATAATATATATAAAGCGAGCAGTGTACTTATCTTGACTGGGAGCAGCAAGAAAAGAGGGCTTGTTGCTCTCAGTCAAGATAGTTATTATGGGGCTCGTCATGTGATTGGTGGACCCCTTTGTGATGCAGTTTGGTAGTTTTTTCCCCAGGGATTCTGGGATTTGTAGTTTCTTGGCTGCTGTTAAATAAAGCATGAAAAGAAAAGCATAATATGAGCCTCCTGTCTTGTAATAAAATTGTAGTGTGATTTAAAGGCAACTAATAATGTCTACGCTAATTAGGCAAGCATGTGGGCCGCGGATATTTCTTGAACCAAGCTACTTTATTTGCGTTCATTTAATACTTTTTATGTTTATTTTTACGAGAGTCATTGTGGTTTACTGCGTGGAACGGAAAAACAATTTTGGCTTGTAGGCCTAAGTTGCATGCGTGCTCATTTTATTAAGTACCTCAAGAAGCAGGGTTGACGAACGAAGCCTGTATTAAGGTCTGCAAATCAATTTGTCGGTGATCATAAGACCCGTTCAAAGGCTCTACTGGTTACGGGAAAGAGAGGAATGTGAGGCTCGGTTTGGTGCGTTGGCTTCCCCTCTCCGAGTGACCTGCACCGTTCCAAGATGGCCGCCGCGGAGCAGAAACCCGTTCCAGCCGAGCCCGCCGCCATCTTGCAGGAAACATTTTAACTTCGTAAGAGAGAGTCCCCTCTCTGTGTCAATGACTACGTTTCTTCTGCGGCTGCTTCAGACAAACACACCGGGCGCCGGTTCTGGTCGGTATCTGCCTCGTCCTTCAGCCTCTGACCCCTCAACCCCCGCGTGCCGGCCTGTGCCCCTGTCCGACATTTTTACTGGCGCTCTGAGTCCGCTGCAGCATTCAAGCGCACCGCGGGAGCCTTGTTTCTGCCCAGCGCGCCCCCCCCCCCCCCCTACCGGACCCACCTAGCCTCGGTGCTGCTCTGATATCCGCTCCCAGCCGTCCCGATGCCCCTGCAGGTACTGTGGTCAGCTGACCCCCTCTCCAGCCCCAGCTCTCCCCCGAGCGCCCCTCTGTGACTCCCCAGCACCCTGAGCCCCCCTGCAGCCGCAGCCCCCCACCCAGCACCCCAAGACCCCGCAGCTGCAGTCCCCCCCCAGCACCCTGACCCCAGTCCCCCAGCACCCTGAGCCCCCCTGCAGCCGCAGTCCCCCCCAGCACCCCGAGCCCCCCTGCAGCCGCAGTCCCCCCCAGCACCCTGACCCCAGTCCCTACCCCGAGCCCCCCTGCAGCTGCAGTCCCCCCCAGCACCCTGACCCCAGTCCCCACCCAGCACCCGAGCCCCCCTGCAGCCGCAGTCCCCCCCAGCACCTTGACCCCAGTCCCCACCCAGCACCCCGAGCCCCCCCAGCACCCTGACCCCAGTCCCCTCCCAGCACCCGAGCCCCCCTGCAGCCGG
This sequence comes from Pleurodeles waltl, assembly GCF_031143425.1. NCBI lineage: Eukaryota > Metazoa > Chordata > Amphibia > Caudata > Salamandridae > Pleurodeles > Pleurodeles waltl. Next base: position 1,138,006,010 of record NC_090439.1, read on the forward strand.
AGTCCCCCCAGCACCCTGACCCCAGTCCCCCCAGCACCCCGAGCCCCCCCAGCACCCTCACCCCAGTTCCCCCAGCACCCCGAGCCCCCCTGCAGCCGCAGTCCCCCCAGCACCCTGACCCCAGTCCCCCCAGCACCCCGAGCCCCCCTGCAGCCGCAGTCCCCCCAGCACCCCGAACCCCCCTGCAGCCGCAGTCCCCCCAGCACCCTGACCCCAGTCCCCACCCAGCACCCCGAGCCCCCTGCAGCCGCAGTCCCCCTCCCCCAGCACCCCGAGCCCCCCTGCAGCCGCAGTCCTTCCCACCACCCGAGCCCCCCTGCAGCCGCAGTCCTTCCCACCACCCGAGCCCCCCTGCAGCCGCAGTCCCCCCCCAGCACCCTAACCCCAGCCCCCACCCAGCACCCCGAGCCCCCCTGCAGCCGCAGTCCCCCCAGCACCCTGACCCCAGTCCCCACCCGGCACCCCGAGCCCCCCTGCAGCCGCAGTCCCCCCCAGCACCCTGACCCCAGTCCCCACAGCACCCCGAGCCCCCCCCAGCACCCTGACCCCAGTCCTCCCCAGCACCCCGAGCCCCCCTGCAGCCGCAGTCCCCCCCAGCACCCTGACCCCAGTCCCCCAGCACCCAGAGGCCCCCTGCAGCCGCTGTCCCCCCAGCACCCTGACCCCAGTCCCCACCCAGCACCCCGAGCCCCCCTGCAGCCACAGTCCCCCCTCCCCCCCAGCACCCTGACCCCAGTCCCCCCCAGCACCCCGAGCTCCCATGCAGCCGCAGTCCTCCCCAGCACCCGATGCCCCTCTGCAGCCGCAGCCCTCCCAGCACCCTGACCCCGGTGGCCCCCTGCAGCCGCTCCCCCCCCCCCCCCCAGCACCCTGACCCCAGTCCCCCTCAGCACCCCGAGCCCCCCTGCAGCCGCAGTCCTCCCCAGCACCCGGTGCCCCCCTGCGGCCACAGTCCCCCCCCCCCCCCAGCACCCTGACCCCAGTCCCCACCCAGCACCCGAGCCCCCTTGCAGCCGCAGTCCCCTCCAGCACCCTGACCCCAGTCCCCCCCAGCACCCCGAGCCCCCTGCAGCCGCAGTCCCCCCAGCACCCAAAGCCCCCTGCAGCCGCAGTCCTTCCCACCACCCGAGCCCCCTGCAGCCGCAGTCCCCTCAGCACCCTGACCCCAGTCCCCACCCAGCACCCTGAGCCCCCCTGCAGCCGCAGTCCCCCAGCACCCTGACCTCAGTCCCCACCCAGCACCCCGAGCCCCCCTGCAGCCGCAGTCCCCCCAGCACCCCGAGCCCCCCTGCAGCCGCAGTCCCCCAGCACCCTGACCCCAGTCCCCACCCAGCACCCAGAGCCCCCCTGCAGCCGCAGTCCCCCCAGCACCCTGACCCCAGTCCCCCCAGCACCCCGAGCCCCCTGCAGCCGCAGTCCCCCCCCCAGCACCCTGACCCCAGTCCCCCCAGCACCCCGAGCCCCCCTGCAGCCGCAGTCCTCCCCAGCACCCGGTGCCCCCCTGCAGCCGCAGTCCCCACCCCAGCACCCTGACCCCAGTCCCCACCCAGCACCCCGAGCCCCCCTGCAGCCGCAGTCCCCCCCCATCACCTTGACCCCAGTCCCCACCCAGCACCCCGAGCCCCCCTGCAGCCGCAGTCCCCCCATCACCCTGACCCCAGTCCTCCCGAGCACCCTGAGCGCCCTGCAGCTGCAGTCCCCCCCCAGCACCCTGAACCCCAGTCCCCCGAGCCCTCTGCAGCCGCAGTCCCCCCCAGCACCCCGAGCCCCCCTGCAGCCGCAGTCCCCCCAGCACCCCCTGCAGCCGCAGTCCCCCCAGCAGCCTGACCCCAGTCCCCCAGCACCCCGATCCCAGTCCCCACCCAGCACCCCAAGCCCCCCCTGCAGCCGCAGTCCCCCCAGCACCTGACCCCAGCGCCCAGAGCCCCCCTGCAGCCGCAGTCCCCCCCAGCACCCTGACCCCAGTCCCCCCAGCACCCCGAGCCCCCTGCAGCCGCAGTCCCCCCCCAGCACCCTGACCCCAGTCCCCCCAGCTCCCCGAGCCCCCCTGCAGCTGCAGTCCCCCCCAGCACCCTGACCCCAGTCCCCCCAGCACCCCGAGCCCCCCTGCAGCCGCAGTCCTCCCCAGCACCCGGTGCCCCCCCCTGCAGCCACAGTCCCCCCAGCACCCCGAGCCCACCTGCAGCCGCAGTCCTTCCCACCACCCGAACCCCCCTGCAGCCGCAGTCCCCCCAGCACTCTGACCCCAGTCCCCCCAGCACCCCGAGCCCCCTGCAGCCGCAGTCCCCTCAGCACCCGAGCCCCCCTGCAGCCGCAGTCCCCCCCCAGCACCCTGACCCCAGTCCCCACCCAGCACCCCAAGCCTCCCTGCAGCCGCAGTCCCCCCCAGCACCCTGACCCCAGTCCCCCCAGCACCCCGAGCCCCCCTGCAGCCGCAGTCCCCCAGCACCCTGACCCCAGTCCCCCCAGCACCCCGAGCCCCCTGCAGCTGCAGTCCCCCCCCAAGCACCCTGACCCCCAGTCCCCCCAGCACCCGAGCCCCCCTGCAGCCGCAGTCCTCCCCAGCACCCGGTGCCCCCCTGCAGCCTCAGTCCCCCCCCCCCCAGCACCTTGACCCCAGTCCCCACCCAGCACCCCGAGCCCCCCTGTAGCCGCAGTCCCCCCATCACCCTGACCCCAGCACCCCAAGCCCCCCGCAGCTGCAGTCCCCCCCCAGCACCCTGACCCCAGTCCCCCCCAGCACCCTGACCCCAGTCCCCCCCAGCACCCTGACCCCAGTCCTCCCCAGCACCCCGAGCCCCCTGCATCTGCAGTCCTCCCGTAGCTTCTGTGCTCCGTTGCCTGCCTCCTCCCCGGCCCCATCTGCATCCCAAATACCCTCCTCCTGCAGCACTGCCCTGAGCTCCCTATAGGACCAGGTGTTTCAAGCTATAAACACTTCGTTGCCATCTGGGAAATGTTCCATTTTGTATCAGGTGCCACACGTGAACTATTTAATTTGGCACCTCTTTACGCTTCTCCCTGCAATTTTATATGTTTTTTATTTTTTTGCGGTATTTCTGACTTGCTTTAAGAGTGCCTTTAGGCGCTGCCTCCTTGTTACTTTGCACATGCTGCTCCCTATTACTTTCACTATTTATCACTGTGTGTGACACCTCTGAATCGATGTACCACGATCCCTGTTGCTACCCACGAATTGTTATCATTTAAATGATGGTGCAACAAGAGAATTGTTAACGTGGTCCCTGGTCTTCATATCGTTCCAACCTTGCTGACCCTGACTAGTACAGATTGCTACAACTAGCGATGCTCTTCCTCTGAGTTGTGCATAACATACAACAATCCTGTGTCCACACCCACGATGTACTGTGATTTTACCCCTCCCACGTATAATCAGCTCAGTTGGAGCACATCTTTGTCACTAATGAATGGTCCTTACACACTCATTTCCTTGCTTGTCATTGATCGGCGCCTCCTGTTTTCACTTTCTTCCTGTGTTTCTTTATTTCATAGCTCATGGACTAAGTACAGTAGCTTCCTGTCTGGGACCAGTGTCCTTTCGCTGGCTGTGCACTTAAGTACTTTTTTATTTTTTTATTATTTCCCTTTTTGCACTCTTTATGAGAGCATGTGTTTGCAATCCATCTCTCAATCTCTTGCAGATCCTAACCTCCACCCACACAACTTATTGTCCCTGGTGATGCTTGCTGCACCCTGCCCCCCCCCCCTTTCCTCCCTCCCTCCAAAACTGTCTATGCTTCCTCCCACCAGCCGGGTCTGGTGGCTTAGTGAATTAATACGCCCACTGTTGGGACCTGTGTTCAACTTCATGGTCACAGATTAAAACCCTGAAGGGCCCACTCGGCCTTTAATCCTTCTGAGGTCGATAAAATGAGTTACCATTGAGTTGAGTAACAATAAGCATCTGTTAATCAGCGCCAAGATGCCCTTCTAGGTGAACGTGCACCAATACACACCTTATGTCTTGTTTTCCCATCCTTCTCCCGTTGTCTGTCGTTTTGTGATGCAACTGGCCCTGTGCTGAGTTTCTTTTTTGAGCCTTGGTGGGTATGGTAGCCAGACTAAAGAGCTGGGCAGAAATGGGTCTTGAGAGAGGCGGCGATAATCTGGCATCCTTTCCGTTACTGCTAAAGTTGTAAAGATTTTAACAAATTAAATATAGGCTGAATTCTGGGTATATTTGAGGGTAAATGAAATACATTTTTTTTAAATACACAATTAGCACATATTTAGAAAGGTGGAACATATTGGGTTGAACGTGGAGAGCAGATGCATCCCTGCTGTACTGTTTGAAATCTCAATAATATGGCAAAGAAAACAAGCATTTGCTATGTAGTAGGTCTTGCATTTTCTTGAGTTAGAGCTATTGACATTGTAAATTCATACCTGTACTTTTCTTGCCACATAAATAGATCAACCCTGTCTCATAATTTCGTCTTTTCTTGCCATATAATTCCAGTGGCCCAGCATTTAACTTAATCACTTCCATGTACCTTCTTCCTCTATCTTAAAATATAAACAATTATCATATAAACCTTTATTAGAAATAAACTTTCAGTTTTAGAGTGTAATGGCTCAAAACACCATAACAAAAATATAATTTGGGACGGATTAGAGGGTGAAAGGAAGGAGGGAGCTGGGAGTGAAGACGGAGAGGATAAATGGCGTAATAACGGTGTCATGGGACCTAGAGCAAGAAAGGAACACGATTGACTGGAATTTCGGTAGGAAAATACAGTAGTAATTAGAGTTGAGTGAGATCCGTAGGTCTCTGGGCCCCGGTGCCACAGCACCTGTTGAGCCATTGATAACAAGGCCTCAGGAGAGAAAGCGGATGGGGCAAAAAAGAGAAGTGAAAGGAATACAGCAGAAAAAGGAAGAAAGAGAAGGGGATGCAAAGAAATAAAAGAAAGAAGGGAAAGAAAGAAAACAAGAAAATTTAAACACCACTAAGAAGAAATAGAGCTTATGTGTGACACAAACGAAAACAGGGAAGGAAACTAGCAAACAAAAGAAAAAGAGGAAAAAAATAATGAAAAGTGTGAAAAGAAAGAGAAAAATTAACCTTAGAGGGGAAAAAAAGAGGGATGGTGAGAGAAACAAGCAGCGAAAGAAGCAGGGCATGTATCTACTGACACATTTCACAAAGACACAGAATGGGAAAACCACTTTGACACTTCGGGTCCCGACAAGTAACTTGTGGCTTCTACATAAAGACCGAAAAAAGAGGAATTTATAGTAAAACGTGAATTGACAGATAAAGATAAGAAAAACAGCAGAGGAAGGAAGAAAGATCTAAACAAAATTGAAAGGACGTATTCCGAGTCAAAGGAAAGAGCAAATAAAAAAGACAAAGAATGAAGGGAAGAGAAAAAAAAATATTGAAAGAATGCCTGATGAAGAAAAGAGAGGAACGAAACAAGGAAAGAAATAACCACGTTTTTGCGAGTTTGAAAGAGGAGGTAGCAAGAGGAAGAGGGGAATTAAAAAAGAGGAGTGGAAAAAACCGTTGAAAGAGAGCGAATGTGGTTTGTAAGAGCTGGAAAGAGAAAAGTGGGGGAGAAGGAAACATTGAGAGTAAACAAAGGAAAGAATAGAGTGAGAAGGGTGAAACAGACCCTCCCAAATAAAGATGGCTGCTATGAATGGATTTAATTTGCAGCCCCACACCCTCAAACAGAAGTCAGTGTGTGAAACAGCAGGGGCACTGCAGAAGAGGAGGAAGTGTATTAGCAGAGTTGTATGTGAACCGCAATATAGCAATATTTGGGCGCTTCAGATCAGGATTGGGGGTATAAACAGAGCTGTGTCCCAGCCCAATGCTGGAATAATAAAGGCAGCGGGTGAGGAATGAGAAACTGAGCGCCGTGTAATTCCTGGTATTGGAATAATGGAGAGCTGCAGGTTAGCGTTGAGGTGCACTGACAGAGTTGTATGTGGATTGCAGTACTTGAATAGTAACAGGCATATAAGATAAGAAGTGAGGTATGTTAATGGAGCTATGTGTGAAACCTAGTATTGGCATGTCAGTGTTAGCCTGGAGGTGTCCTTATGAAGCTGCGAGTGGGGCCCAGCCTGGGAGAGTGGCATTGCCTCTGAAGCACAGAAGCGAGCAGTCCTGAGAAGAAATGTGCACTGAATGCTAGAAGTGATGGATTGTGGTGGAGCTGAGGTGGTTCCCATCAACAGTGGAGTTGAGTTTTAGACTTGCGGTGCACTGGCTGAGCTGTGTTTTGCTCTTTTAGGTCCAGTATTGGTTTGGCAGTGGGACTGAATATTAGAATTGAGCTGCTGTAATGGAACTGTATGTGATCAGGGCCCCAGTATAGGAAAGGAAGTGATCTCGCGGGGGGTAGAACTGAGATACACTGATGGAGCTGCCCCCGAGGTCCCAGTACTGGAACAGCAGTGTTTACTGACTGTAAGAACTGAGGTGCTCTGGCAGGCAGCGCATGTGGGGTTCCTGGCACCTTGCACAGGTGAGGGCTTGGAGTGTGTGAACTGCGGTGCACTGATGGAGCTGCGCCTGAGGTCCCAGTACTGGAGCAGCAGAGTGTTCTGTCTGGAAGAACTGAGATGCTCCGGCAGAGAGCGCATGTGGGGTTCCTGGCATGGCTGAGGGTTTGGAGTGTGTGGGCTGAGGTGCACTGATGGAGCTGCGCCTGAGGCCCCAGTACTGGAGCAGCAGAGTGTACTGACTGCAAGAACTGAGGTGCTCTGGCAGGCAACGCATGTGGGTTACTGGCCCGGGTGAGGGCCTGGAGTGTGTGAAATGAGGTGCACTGATGGAGCTGTGAGTGGGATCCCAGTATGGTGCAGAAATGGGCACTGTCTCTAAGGATTGCGGAGCCCTGATGGAGCTGGGTGCCTAGGCTATAAGCAATTACAAGCGATCCTCTGCCGTTGCTCTCAGCACCCCATAGGCAGGCACACTTGGTAAAGAAAATCCAAGCCAGGTAAGGGCTGGAAGCGGGCAGCTGAGAGGGTGCAGAGAGCCCACAAAGACTAACTGTGACCAAGATAACAGCCTTATTTATTTACAGCTAAGCTTAGAGCAAGAATGCTCTGCAAATGAAAAGGGAAGCCTACCTGGACAGGAGCAGGAAAGAAAGTAAAAAATAAATAAAATAAAAAGTCCCTACAGACTAGATAAACTGGATAAAGCATAATTATAAAGTGGTCGGTCCCTGCTCCCACAAAGGAGATACAAAGAGGCATGACTGACCACTAGCAAGCAAGGATTTTTAAATTACACTGAAACTAACAAATGAAATAGCTGGAAGCCCACAAGTATACAAGAGGTCGTATGCTTATACTCAACCTAAAAACAGTCAAGGAAAAAAGTATCACCAACAGTTGCCATGAGATAGGCCCTCGTACCTTTAAGTGCTCTTGGAATACAAATGGATTCTTATTTATTGGGCACCTCCCCTTACTGAGGTGCAGTCTGTCTATAATGGATGCAAAGGAATGTCTCTTGCGCGCACACACTCTTATCTTCCTTTCTCCCTTTTCAATTCCTCTCACACACTCGTTCCTTGCAGCACAGAGCCCACTGCCAGTTTCTTTCTCACTCTGATGTGCAAGTTTTCTCTTAAGCCTGCTTCTTCTCTCTGAGGTGCTTGACCCAGGGCCCCTCTTTGAGCCACAGATTATGTGATAGGAGCCGAGTGCATCCTGTCTCCCAGTGTTGTGCAAGCCAAAGGCTCCCCTCTTGTCTCTCTGAAATGCTGGTTCTCTGGAGTGCAGGCTATAGCCCAGACAAACTGCAGGGCACATGTTACCTCTATGAAGGGTGACCTGTCCCTAGGCCTCTGGGCATGCCTCGGTCCTCCGATTCGAGGCACAGAATGCAGACTCCCTAGCTGAGGTGTAAGTGTCACATCCTTCCTTGAGGTGCAGGCCGCAGGCTACCTCTCTGTGTTGTAACCTCCCTTACTGAAGTTCTAGGTGTAGACTCCCTCTTGCAGGTGCAGGATCCTTCTCCCAAGAGACAGGTCGCACCTCCTTTGAGGGGAAGGAGTCACTCTTTCTGATGTGCAGACTGACTCTATGGTACAGGCACGTACACAGGTGCAGACTGTTTCTAAGATGCAGAGTGCAGGTTTCTGGCAGGTCTGGTTACCAGTGCCACAGGTCAATATAAAGCACCTAAAGGCGAAGACGCCTGTGGGGCGAATGGAGACTCCCTCAATAACATTTAAATACATTATGTACACCTAGCACAATGAGACCCCAGGTTTTTATTTTTTATTTTTTAAATAAATCGTGTCTAGTGAATATGACAGTACGTTTAGTCTAAGCACTGTTGCTTCATATTGACATTCTCGTTGGAAGAGAGCAGGGTGTTTCGAAGTCTTTGTGTTAGGCTCATGGTTCTGCATTCCAACATTAACCGAGCTGCCATCGTCCAGTTACTTAGGTTTGAAGCCCACAAGTCCCTATTATAAAGTACCCTGTACTTGAATTGTCAACATTCACCTAATGCTCTTTTCTGGAAATCCTTTTAAAACCCTAGTCTCCATAGCTTGATAATCAGAGCTCAACATTTCAATATTACCTGGAAATGAGCTTTTTTCCCCCAGCCCATTTTCAGTTTGCCTAGTCACTGATGTGTGTGTGTCACAGCTCAACATTTTAACATTCGCAGGCGATTGACTTCTCTTCCCTGTTGCTTTTGCTATACTTCAGACTGAGAAAAGACAAAATGAGCATTCTTACTCTGGATAATACATTTGCTAAGGCACTTTTCAAGATTCGTACAGGGAAAGCGTGTAGGTCAAATGCAGCAACACATGTACATTTCTGAAAATAATCACAGTGGAATAATAATGATCATAGAAACAAACAATGAAAATACACTACTTCAATCATGGTTAATATATTTACATATATAGTGATTACATATTCACAACACAAAGCTAAAAATAAGAATAAAAAATGCATCCGCATGGGGCTTGACCTTGACATCATCTCTTTGGCAGCTTCAAGTGGAGAACCCAGACGACTACTGAAAGAGTAAAAACGACTCTCAATGGGAATCCGGGCAAAAGGGGTCCCCTTCCCATGAGTTCCGTCTAACCCCAATTGTCAAGCCTCCCTCTTAAGTACCTTAAACAAGCTGGATACTAGAATTCTAGAACTTCCCCCGTCCCATCCTGTAAGATGTTGTTCAAACGCTGGCTGCGCCAGGTCAGTGTTGGAAAGCAGCATGCGTGAGACTGGCCACCACTCATTGTTTTTCCAAGACCAAGCTGTTCCCTGCCTTAACATAAACATCCTCAGCCTTATACATCTTATCAGTGCTCTTCACTCCTCCATGTTATGTACCCATCTTTCAGTGAGAAAGAGCGAAAACATGTTGCACAAGCTGTGCGCGTAAAATTACCTGATGGTGTGTGAAGCTAAACTAAACACAAAATGGAGTCCGTGGTCAAGATGGCGCCGGTGGTTAAATGCGAATAGCATTACACCTGTCGGGGTTAAATTCCCCAAGCCCTTGCTGTATGATTCTCAGAGCTCCACATTTCAACGTTCTCCGGGGCAGGCCCTTCTCCACACCCCACCATAAAGCCCCTGCCCAAGTCAGTCTTCTCATCAGAACACGCCCATCCGTTTGAGTCCCTACCCTTAGTGAAACAAACCGTGGAAAAGCCAATTAGATTATCCCATGTCAGACCTATTAGATCTGTCAATATTTTTTATCCATGTACAGCAGCGTGGCTACTGTGCAGCATGACAAAGTAGGGGAAAAAAAGCTCTGATATCGAGATACAGCATAACTTAAAAGGTATGCAAAGCTGTCTTTGCAGCTAAATCAATTGTATAGTTCGCTTTAGCTTGAATTCACTCACTTTCATGGGGTGTGGTATGTAGTACATGTAATAAAGGGATATCGTCCTCTTTCCCCAAAGCTGTTTAGCTTTTTTATGTACTCATCTTTTGATTTACTGTACGCAAACACCAGTGTGCCAAATCTGCATTGTAGCTGTGTGCACAGCATGCTGAATCCGACACTTAGTGTGGGAACTGATGAATAGCTTTCAGAAGGGCATTAATCACGGCTATTTACGCAAAGTGGTCACATAAAATTTTTTGTGCAAGTGCGCAGCAGCTTGAAGTAGCCATTTTCAAAAAATCCTTACACTGCAGTCTTAATGTAGGATCATTATGACATTTTACATCATTGGGACACCTGTCCCCGTGCTGAGCTGCCAACGAGAATGGAAGGGGGCTGGAAAAGGTGCTCATCTCTGGAGAAGGCCCCAAACTCAACCCCCACAACCCTAAGAGGCTACCACTGAGGTGATAAAGAAGAATCAATTTCCAATGGGCAGTGCAAAGCACACTCCCACACGTGGGCTGTGAGCTGCAACGACACCGGTCTCTTTGGAAAGTCCCCCATGCTTGTTGAGGCATACAGTGTGTTCCCACCACTGGGGATCGGAAGACATCTTGCTGTTCTTATAAGCTGTTATGCAGTGCAAAAGCATTTTGATCCAGAGACTCACCGGCTTTCCTGCCAGAACATCACTGGACCCTTTTGAGGCCTTGTTTAAGCCACAAACAGGTGAGGAACCTGCTCTTTTTAAGTGGCCTTTGTGCAATTTTCTTTGATCTGTACTAGCCTGCATAGCCTCCTCGCCCCCTTAAAATGGCTGGAAACAGAGCAAAGGTGTCAAAAGCATCTCTCCAGTGATGGGTCACCTGAGCTTGCCTTACCTTTACAGACACCCCTAACAGCTGACCCTCCAACAATAGTGCCGGAAACCCCTATCCCCGACTCCTCTCTGCACTCCTTGATGCCCACTAATGATAAGTTGGACAGAGTCCTCGCAGCCATTGAAAACTCCCAGATCTCCATGGGGAACAAGATTGTCTCTTTAATGGCATAGTTGGGTTTCCTTTGCAGTGACCATAGCAAGCTTATGGACAGGGTCATAGAGGGTGAGAAGACACTGGTCACACTGCAGCCACAATCCACGGCCCACCAACACGCTATTTGGGCCCTCCAGGAAAGAGTGTTGGTGCTCAAGGGGAGGATAGAGGATGCCAAGGGTTGCTCTCGCAGGAGCAACATCCGAATCCTGGGTTTACTGAAGTCTATGACCTGCTGGCCTTCCTAGTGACCTGGTTTAAGTCTTTTGTCTCCGCATCTGACCTAACACCATTCTTTTGACTGGAAAAAGCCTACAAGGTACCAGCTTGTCCCTGGGGCGCTGCCGCACCCGATTCTGGCCAATCTCACCCATTTCAAGGATCGCAACGCCATCCTGAAAACTGCCAGTCTCACCGGGCCTCTGAAACACGAGAATACAACCATCTTGTCGTTCCTGGGCTACACTCCGGAGGTACGGCATCAAGGAGCTTCCCTTCTTGAAAGTGAAGAAGCTGCTTCAACAGCTAGGCATCTAATACTTTATGTTGTTTCTGGCTCGTCTCAAATTGCTGGTGGATGGTAAATCCCTCCTTTTCACCGACTCCCAAGGATGCATGGGACTTGGCTTATAGCCGCTGCAGCAAAATTCCTGCCACAACTACAAGGGGCTCTCCTGTCCTTCGCGGAGGTGAAACAAGTCTCTGTGGGGCTCTTCCCTGGTGTCCCCATGGCCCAGCCGCTTGTGCTGGAACAGATCAATGATTGCCACCTGGCCTTCCAAACAGTGTCTTTGGGAGTCAGTGCCTGCCCCTCAGAAGGGCCCACACATCTTCTCATCAGACAGTGATAGAGGACTGTCCATGAGACTCCCATGCCCTGCCGCTGGTGACACTGTAGACAGCAGATGGCCTAGTATAGACCATGGTTGCCAGTGCGCAACCACGGGGCACAGCCATCTGATTCTGAACCAGGACTGCTGTCCAGCACTGTAGGGGCTACCTACTATTCAAGGACAGAGGTCACAAAGACCCTCCACGCTTGGAGGTGGGGGGGGTCTGGGGGTCCCACCCCTCCATACCACTGCTGAGCACTGTATGGATTAGATGTTGACATCCAGGGTTGCATCACACTAACACACTGCTCCCCATTGCTTAGCCACTACCCCACTTTAACATAAAGTTCAACGTTGTGCTCCGTTTGGATGTGCTGCCGTTTGCAGTGGGCCCCATGTGGTGGTGTTTCCATTTGTTCCCATGTTCACACAGTTCACAATCCAAAGATTCAACGAGGTAGGCACACCTCACTCTGCTTATAGAGGGTGGGCAGTTACTTCTGTGCGACTGGGGAGGGCTCATCTGGGAGAACCCCCGGCTCTGTCCAAGTGCACTAGACCTTCCACACTATGGCCCCTTCCGCTAGGACCAGGTTCCTTACCCAGAATGTACACTGTATGCATACGGCGAGAAAGCACTACTCTGTCTACCTCAAATTTCAGAATGCACACATCCTATTCCTTCAAGAAACTCTCACCACTGATGTGAAACTACAGTGCCTACAAAAGTGATGGAGGGGGTCTGTTTTTGCCACCTACTATCCGGCATACGCTTGCAGAGCGTTGATTTGGATTCAGCAAGGTGTTCCCTTCTAGATACTAGGCACCGTTATAGATGGGGAGGAGTGCTGGTTGAAGGCTGACTTGATGGCTCGCGAATACGACCTGAACACTGATTGGGGGCTTTTTATGCCACACTCTCGGGATATTAACGTTCAGAACTCCTACATTATGGGTGTAGGAAAGTCACTCATTTTGGCATTGTCCCTCTCCCCCACACATTTTGCCTGTTATCAGTGTTTTAAGACTGTTTTCACTGGGATCCTGCCTACCAGGACCCCAGTGAATGTGCTCTCTCCTCTAAATTTGGTTGCTTTGGTATCCTTTACACCCCACAATTGGCACACTGGTGTACCCTTGCAAGTCCCTAGTATATGGTACTTAGGTACATTGAGCATTGGTACACCCGGGGTACCCCATGGGCTGCAGCATGTATTATGCCACCCATGGGAGCCCATGCACACTGTCTGCGGGCCTGCCATTGCTGCCTGTGTGAAAAGTTACATGCACCGTTTGACTGCTGGTCACTGCACCAGGTCACTGTAAATCACCCCTATGGTAGGCCCTCACAGCCCAGCGGACAAGGTGCAGGTTCCTGTGTGTGAGGGCACCCCTGCATGAGTAGAGGTGCCCCTACAAACTCCAGTTCCAATGCACTGGACTTTGTAAGTATTGGAAAGGCATTTTACCTGTGAACTGGCCACTTCACTCCCTGTGATCCAGCTACACAATGGTAACTCCGAACCTAGGCATGTTTGGTATCAAACATGTCAGAATCATACCCCAGTACTAATGGAAGTATTGGAGGCATGATTCCATGCACTCTAGGGGCTCCTTATAGGACACCCCAGTATTGCTTCTACCAGTCTTCGAGGGTTTGCGGGCAGCACACGCTGCTGCAGCCCCTTTTACAGGCTTCTGTCCTCCTGCTGCTTGACCAGCTCAATCATGGGAAGGCAGAACAAAGGATTTCCTGTGGGAGAGGGAATGCAACACTCTCTCCCTTGGAAATAGGTGTTACAAGACTGGGGAGGAGTAGCCTCCCCATGCCACTGGCTTGCTTGGAAGGGCACATTTGGGGCCCTCCTTGCATAATCTGGCTTGCACCAGACCAGGGTGTGAAACCACACAAAGGACAGGAGAGTGACCACTCCCCTGTCCATCACCACCCTAGGGGTGGTGCCCGGAGCTCCTCCAGATGGCCCCTTGATTCTGCCATCTTGTAAACAAGATTTGCGGAGACCCTGCGAGCATCTGGTTCATCAGGACAGGTGACTGACAACAGTAACGCCCTCTGATAGGTGATCACCCTGCAGAGTGACCAAGTCCCCTGTTAGTGCTATTTAGGTACTCCTTTGCGGATGGGTCCCCAGATTCAGCGTGCAAGACTCTACCAAGACTCCTCTGCATCAACCTCTTCTGCTCCTGGCCCCCGGAACCGCTGCTGGACTTCACAGGAAACAAACAAGCGTGCAATCACTTCGCCTTCTCTGGCTCCTTCCAGCAATTGCAACATTTCCACTGCTTTTCATCCTCTGGGGTCAGCAGGGCTTCAACTGCACCAAAGAAGCAAGAAGGAATCTCCCTTGGAGTGAAGGAGTCACTCCCTCGCATCTGCAGGCACCTAAGGCAATTACATCCGGCTGCTGGGATCTGCTTTCCACAGGATCTGCGTGGATCCTCCAACACAAGTGGTGGTTCTGAGTGGTCCTCCTTGTCCTCTCTACCTTTTGACCGAATTGAGAGACTGTGAGCCCTTGCCTGTCCTTGCAGGACCCCTGTGCCCCCTGACTCTTGCAGCAACCAAGGCTTGTTGACTCCTACCCCAAGGGATCTTCATGCTCCAGGTAGCCCCAGCCTCCAGCACTTCTTTGCTGGTCCTCTTCTCTGCAAATACTCTTCTGCCCAGATGTGTGTTTGCCAAGGCTTGTTGGCGGTCCTCCTGACTATCATCGACCGGGTGGGACATCTGCATGACTCCAAGGACCTCTCTGCAGCTCCTGGGCTTCACAGCTGATCTTCCACTTCCATCATCGACCTGGATCTTCATCCACAGAAGGGTGGATAGTGGCTCCTGCCCCAACTGGATACTCCTGCGTGGACTGGAGTCAGTCCCCTTCTTTTGGAGGTCCTCGTCATCCGGAATCCACTAGTGGGTTCCACTGGACTGGTCCTGGTCTTGCAATCTTCCTTTTACAAGTTCCCTTGTTAGTCAAAAATATCCAGTTCTCTATCCTACACCGGTCCTACTTGACACCTGAGCAACTTAACTGCTAGTTCCCTACTGCACATCTTTGCTGCCCTTGCTGCAGTTTGGCATCAGCTGATTTGCAGCATACGTTGTGGTCCTGCCTTTTCCTCTCATTGACACTCCATCCGTGATGTGTTACTAGAGGTCACCGAAACATGGGAAGCTGCTCCCTTGGGATTTTAGAAGCACTGGAAGCAGCATAGGGTGAGGACGCGTTTCCCTGGCTTGGCTTTCCTGCTAGCTAAGAAGGCCCTCACTTTACAGTGGGGGGCTGTACAAGACCCTCCCGTGGCTGCCTGGCATGGGTGCAATGGAAATGGGGGCGGGCGGGGGCCCTACGTTATGAAAAAGTTTGTCCCTTTCACAAGCAACCAATTTCAGTGACTTAAGACTCCCTCCTCGAGCATTTTCAACAACTTATTCAAAACAACG
Source organism: Pleurodeles waltl (assembly GCF_031143425.1). Taxonomy (NCBI): domain Eukaryota; kingdom Metazoa; phylum Chordata; class Amphibia; order Caudata; family Salamandridae; genus Pleurodeles; species Pleurodeles waltl. The sequence goes on from NC_090439.1 coordinate 1,138,021,205, forward strand.
ATTTAACCCTAGTGAGCTTGATAGGGCCTACAGCAATGCGTACGCATACCCTCCCACTCCCCCATCTCTCCCCCAGTTGGCACAGGGTTAATGCCCGTTAATTCCTTCAGGGATCTCTGCCTGGCTCAGTAGCCCCTTAAGTCTCCTGTGATCTATTGCCGCTCAGCCTTATGACCCCCGGCCTCTACCAAACCCAGTTCAGCCCGCGCTGCCAACCACACAACAGAAGGAGCCTCACCCTGACCTTACACAATGGTCCTTAGTAGACACGCTCTTGCCCACCTTTGTGTTGAATTGTCATTTCCCTCACCCAGTTCTGAGGTAGCATCCCAGTTAGTCGAGTACACACATAGACACAGAGCGGCATAGTGCCCTTTTACCGCTCTCATTAATGAGATGTCTTGGTGGCTCGGTCATCTAATTCATTGCCTAGTTCAGTTCATGGAGATGCGGTTGTATATTGTCTGAATCTCATTAAGGTCTCGTAATGCTGTCTTTGTTTGCACCCCCTCCCCCAATAAAAACACATAAAAAAACTACAAGAATGACTGCTCTCCCACCCCCGCCTAAGGGTGTCCTCATCTGACAATTAATAGGGGACTGGTACGATGAGGGGGGAAACACATCTTTGAAAACATTTTTCTGCTTGGTAATAAACCTTAGGGTCTTGGGTATGTCAAGGCGGAGTATTCAGAACTCAAGCCCATGAGTTTGGGGTCATGATATGTTTTTGTAGACTCGACAGCAAATTGACCTAGTGTTTAGAAATCCTAATCCCTGTGAAAGACAAAGCCTTCACCAACCTTCAGCTGGAGTCAGGGAATCGGCCAAATTACCCCCCAGTGCCCGTGTTAGGATAATGGATGTGGGGCAACGATACGTTTTGTGAGAATAGACGAATATTTTATTAGCCGGTTCCAGAGCTGTAGCCCCCATGGATGCACACACACAAGAAGTCCACACTGTATATTTCAAGGTTTTAATGATAATTAATGCCCTACCCTAGTGCAGATTATATGAATAAATGTTGTAACCAGAAAAAACGGACCAGTCATGATAAAATAGGTAATAAAACAGTGTGTTAAAATGGTAACATGTTAATTGGTGTTCAGTTTTAAAAAAATCAATGCAGGAATCCATCCCTTTGTGGGCCCTAGGAAAGCTGAAAGCCCGCCTATGAGTTTCCACAATGGCATCTGACACTAATTCTTACAATGTGTCTTCCAGTCTAGTCTTCTTCTGTGTTCCGCTTCCTAGCCAAGGTAAAGTTGTAGCCCTCTTTTGGTTCTCTACTGCAGGAGTACACAAGACTCCAATAGCTAGGCTACAGGCCTCAGCGCAGACTTGTCTGCAGACCATGAGCCCGTCTCTCCATAGAAATCTGAAGATGTCCCATTCAGTGAGAGGGATGTGCGTTCCTTGTAATAAGCTTTTCACATTAAAAAGGCAGACATTGTGATTTATGATGTAAAATACACACATTAGCGTATGAATTATGTTGCACCCTAATTTAATAGCTGCATAACTCAAACCACTGATATGAACTATTTGTTATGCTATCAAAACAGTACAACCTATTTCTATATAATGAAAGATAAAGGAAACCTTCATTTACAATGAATGGGGAGCAAACAGGGAAATAAATGCAAAGCATGTGAGAGGAGGAGCTGGTGGTGATTATCTGGGCCAATGATAAGCCCAGGCACTTGGAATCCTTGATCATAAGAACGTAAGACAACTTGTGCTCCCCTGTCTAGACTGCTCTCTTCTGATGGACACAGGCATGTATGTTGGGAGATGTGCAGCACAATCTGGTCTTGACCTGGTTACTGAGTACTGCTAAATATTTCAGTAACAGAACGTTCTGAACTAGATCAGTCAAGATGCATCTGTGAAGACTGGTGCAGGCATGCAGTCCTTCTGTCTAAGTGCCATTCAAGCGCCTACCCTCTAAAAGAGCTGGTTGAGGTTCTCTGAACCAATAGTATGAGCTTTAAGTGTTTGACCAGAGAAAAAATGAAAGCCAAAAACTGCAATTTCATAAGACTGCTGTCTTCTGACAAGTAACAAAAGTTTAAAACATTTACATGTTAGAAGATGTCCACAACTAGCTGCACTTGAATTTGTTGCCAAGTACAGCTTGAATTAGTTTAGAGACTGTCTTGACCTACATCTACCATGATGCATTTGGGTAGAGTGGTGCAGGCATGCAAAGTGAGCAATCTGTATAGATTTGTACATGGGAGAGGTGAAGGCTGAGTTTAGTGGGTGGAGGTGATTGCTGTAGGTGGGTGTGGGGATTGTCATGGTGAAGGGTTGGGTATTGAGGTAGCAGGGCAGAGGTGAGACAGGAAGTGATGTTACACCTGTAAGAGGTGATCAGCGGGCTGCGCCATAAACACTTTGGTATGGGGGGGGTGAGGAGGGGGATATGTGAGCTTTATATGCAATAGCAAGATGTAGGAACCTGGCTCTCTATATGGTGTACTAAAAAGAAGTACACCGTGCAGAGAGTCTAGTGGATCCCCATTTGGTTTTCACAGGCAAAAGTAGATAGGACTAATGCTCTATTTTGTGGTAGTGTGGGCGAACAGTTAGGCTTATCAGAGGGTAGTGCTAAGCATTTGTTGTACACACACAGGCAATAAATGAGACACACACTCAAAGAATAAATCCGAGACCAATTTACTGAAATAATTCTTTTTATATATGTTTCAAACCCAAGAACTTCGTAATCAGATAAGTAGACTTTTGTGCATAAATACTTTGCAGTTTCAGAAATCAACAGTGTAATTTTCAGAGTTCTCTCAATGTCCTCCTGTGGCGGGAAAACAATGTTCAGCAAACACAGGGTTAACAATGACTCATGAGGTCGAGCTCAGGCACCAAAGGTAAGTGCTCAGCACTGATCAGAACCACACTAACAGGCCACACCTGGTAGCCCTGGGCCGGCCGGCTGCAGTAAGGTGTTGGGTACCCAGTGGTTCTATAGGGGAGTTGGACCTCGTGACAAGCAGGCTCTGACTAGGAAGCCATTCGGGGACAACAAGCAGGTAGGTAGTAGACCTTGGGTGCTCGGGGACATAAATGCACCTTTGGTCCTTTTCTCCAGGGCCGAACGATGCAGGGGTGTCCGTAGGCTTCGGGTTTTCTCATCTGGGAGCACTTGCGGTCAGGATGTCTTGCTTGTTGATGCTGCAGGCATCATTGGGGAGTCTGGCAGGGGTGGACCCACAGTTGACATGAGCTCTTAGGAGCCAGGGGACATCATTGGCACCAGTGACCTACCTCAGACGGGGTTGGGGGTGACGGGTGCAGTGGTTGTTGGAGGTGTTGCGTTTTCTCTCACCCCAAGGTTGCAGGAGAGGGGGCCTGCGTGCAGAGGCAGCAGGTGTCATGGGTGAGTCCAAGATGGGTGAGACCACACTGGACTGTCTCTGGGCAGCTGGGGTACCGCATTGGCACTGTTAGTTGGCTTCACCACAGGTCGTGAATGTCTGGTCCCGTGGTCACTTCAGGTGTCGGATCTTTAAGGTTCCAGAAGCTGCAGTGTCTTTTCCTTGCAGTTTCTTGTTCCAGAGCAGGTCCGCTCCTTACGGGAGACTTCAGTCTTTATTGAACGCTGGACGAGTTGGCTGCTTGGGCAGAGTCCTTTAAGGTTAGCAAGTAGTCTGGCATGGTCAGCTGCTGCTTCTTCTCTCCATCAGGTGCAACTCTTTATCCTCATCATTTTAGGTCATCAGGATCTGTGATCTAGGGTTCGGGGGGGGCCTAAATACTCAATTTAGGGGCTTTGCAGGTGGTGCCAGGTGGTAGCCAATGAGCTGACCACCTTTAGAGTGACTACACCCTTCTTACGACCATTTCTGCTGGGAAGTGGGCATAGCCCTAACCCTAGTGGTTTAATTCCTTCCAAACAAGATGGGGATTTTAAAAAAGTAGTGTCCACTTCAGCTCGTCCACCTTAGTGGAGGAACTGGCAATAAGAGGGGACACCTCCAAATCTGCCTAATTTTGCTGCCTGTGCTGCCACCAAAGGTGGGGTCAGGATGGGGAGGGGGAGAGGGTTGGCTGGTTATCTCCCTTCACACATAGAGAGAGGTACCAAACCACCACAAGTCCTTCTAAGTCAGACACCATAAACACAAAGTGTGGTGGGGAAAGACTTAATACAAGGTTATTACCTCTTCGGTTATAGCCAACTCATTAAAATGCTTCTTAGGGTATGAACGTTTTTTTCTAGCAGGAACAAGAATTCTCCTAATGTAAGAGGTGGTCTCACACACTTGGTCTTGTCATGCTTCACCATTGACCACCTCTCCCCAACCTGGTAGGCCAGTGCCACCAGGGCAGACTCAACCTCTAGGTAGGCCTGCACCAGAGGGTGTTCTTATATAAAAGCTACTGGATAAGGGTAGGATCCAGATCAGTTAAAAATACCTTAAGGACTACCGGTATATTTTACATTTTATTAGTGGTATTTGAAGGCATGATTGTGTTTACCGGCTTGGTCAGCTCCACCATCTAGAGAGACCTGGGTTGCATATCAAAGGCAGCTAGACCTTTGAAGCTCCCTGCCCTGGAAATTCCATCCTGCCTGGGTGAGGTGATAACACCAGTGCAGGCTTTTGTCTCTGGCCCTCAATAGCTCTAGCTCTCACCTTGGGGGCGGGGTTAGAAACATATCTGTGGACCAGTCAGTCAATCCACTAGTAGATGGTAGGTTTTCAGGGGGCACCTCTAAGGTGCCCGCTGGGTGTAGTTATTAATAAATCCCCCACTGGCATCAGTGAGGGTTTATTAATCTGAAATGTTTGATACCAAACATCCCTATATTCAGAGAAGCCATCATGTAGCCAGGATGCTCGTAATGACCAGTGTCCAGCACATGCATTTAAAATGGCTTCTGTGGTCACTTACTGTGTCTGAGAGTCGACAAAGACATAGGAGGAGCATATCTGATCATGAAGATATGCCATCATATGTTATATAATGCACCCTGCTTTAGAGCTTGTAAGGCCTCCTAGAGGGGTGACTTCAATATAGTGCATGCAGTGTTTAGGGGACATGGCACACAGGCTGTGTGCCATGTTGTGTCTTAAATTATGGGAGTACCATGTCACACAGCCTGCAGTGGTGCTCTGCATAAGGTTGGTGCTGGTTCCCTCAGTGTTGCAAGTTGTTCTGCAGCTCTGAGGGGCCCTCATCAGTATCCATGCCCCAGGTAGCAGAGGTAACTATTACTAGGGACTCACAGGGGCGGAAGGGCCTAGTCACCTGGTGATCAAGTGGCCAGGTGTCTTGTTTTAAGGAAGGGACACTGGCGCCTTGGTTAGCAGGAACCCAGTGCACTTTGGTCAAAGTTTCATGTAACAAACAGGCAAAAAGTGTGTGTGTGGTATATATTGCCTTTCCATGTCACCGAATGCACGCTCTTTGTCAGTTTCCCATGTGCGCCTAAGAGGTATGCCTGAAGGTTCCAATACTGCTTAATAGAACCAGGAGACCAGAGGTCTGACAGCTCTCATTGTGTCCAGTTCTTGTAACAATGCATGCATCAGTGTTGCCTCCCATTGTTCCCTTGTCTTTTAATTGCCTTAGTTCTTATCCCAGGATTGTTCTCCAGGACTTAAGGCGAGTAGGGGGCAAGGTCCAAGACCACATTAACAGGTCACCTGGGGAGGGTCGGGGGCGTCCGGGTGCAGAGGTGTGTTAAGTCCCATTAACTTCAATGGGGAACGGTCCAGTCACAAGGATGCTGCAGGGATGGACTGGAAGATCAGTCCAGGGAGGCTCGACCCTTGAGGTCATCTGGCAAGTGGATGCACCATCAGTCCATTCCTCCTGGAGCTGTAGGATGCAGGTGCAATGGTGGCTACTGGTAATGGGTCCGGTGCTAGAGTTCCTTGCGGTTGCTGGGGGGTGCAGAAACAGTCTGCAGTTATGGACTGTGGGCCCAGTCTGACCAAGCCAACAAGTGGGCTCAGGTCTCACAAGGCTGGGAGACATGGGGACACCCTTGGTTCTCTTCTCCTCAGTCCGGGGCGGACTGATGCAGAGGAGTCCTGAGGCATTGGGTCTTTGTTTCCTGGTCACTTGCAGTTGCAAGGGGGAGTGCTGCATATGCTGTTGTGATGTCCACAGTGGGAGCACTCAAGGTGGGCTTCATCTCTGAAGGGCCTTGACTCACTTCAACTTGGGCTAGGTGGCTCTGGTGCAGTGGTGATGTCCAGCGTCTGTTTCTGGCAGTCCCAGTTCTCTCAGTTCTTTCTTTGGTGTATGCAGATGCAGGAGAGCAGCTCCTGTACTCCAAGGGAGTTCTTTGTGGTGATTTGCAAAAGCACTGGCAGCTCTCCCAGTTTCTTGGAGGCTGCAGCGGCAGGACAGGTCAGTTGCTCCTTGACGGTCGAGTGCAGCAGGCAGGCCAATAGGGTTGGCACCAAGTGAGTAGTGCTTCTTGATTCTCAGGTTCAACAGGCTTCTTGTCCACTCCTACTTTTGTGTTCAGCGAAGATCTGAAGTCCTGGTATCAGGGGGTCCTCTAAATACTCAATTTAGGGGGTGTGATGGGTAGAAACCAACAGGCTACTTACCTTTGGGGACGTTACACCGCCTAGACGACCACTTCCTGTGGGGTGTGGGCATCACTCTGTCCAGAGTTCCTAAATTCCACCACACACAAGAGGGTGGAATTTCCTAAGTTGCGTCCACTTTAGGCTGGTCACCCTAGTGGGTGTCTCCAGCTTGGAAGGGCAACACTCCTCCTGCATAGCTAATTTCCCGCCTGTGCAGGTGCCAGATCGGCAGGTGGAGTCACCATGCTCCTCTGAGAAAAGCCTGTTCTGTATACCAAAGGCAGTGGGCTTCTTTGATGCTCTCTTCCTTAGAACGCAGATTTGCTGGGTCATCCTGTTGGGAGAAGTGTTTTAACACCTCGATCAGAGCAGGCTTTGTTTTTGAGCTCTAGAGAGCAGACACTCTCACCCTGGGAGGTCAGATTCTTGTCTGTTGGTGGCAGACTGGGCAAAACTGGTCAGTGAGCTAACCAGCAGTTAGTAGGTTTTCAGTGGTCACCTCTAAGATGTCCTCCAGGTGCAAGTATTGATAAATCCATCAGTGAAGCCATCATATAGCTGGGGAACTCCTATCATTGACCTGTGTCCATCACATTTATTTAAAATGGCCACCCTGTTCACTTTCTATGTCTAAGAATTGACAAAGACATAGCAGGGGCATATCTCCTCTTGCGTATATGCTCACACATGTAATATAATGCATAGTGCCTTAGGGCTGTAAGGACCGCTATAGGGGGAACTAATTGTTAAAATTATTCAAGATAGTAAAAAAGATGATCCCAGGCCCAGTGAGATGTCCCTACTTTACAAACATAAATGCTCATAAATTAAAGCCTAATCTGCTTGTAAATGTAAACAGTTTGTGTATGTAAACTATGCATCTGTAAACTGTTTGTATATGTAAACTATGCATGCTTTGTGGATGGGGTGCAAAGCAGACTAAGGGGGTCATTACAACCTCGGCGGCCTTTTAAAAAGACCGCCGTGGCTGCGGGAGCCAGAATACCGCCATTGCCGGCGGTGTTCCTGGCTCCCTCTTATGACTTTTCCGCTGAGCCAGCAGACGGTAACAGTGTTACCGTCCGCTGGCCCAGCGGAAAAGTCACATCAACATTGCTGCCGGCTCGTAATGGAGCCGGCGGCAATGCTGATGTGCAGCGGGTGCAGTAGCACCCGTCGCGCATTTCACTGCCCGAAATTCGGGCAGTGAAATGCGCAACGGGGCTATGCCTGGGGGCCCCTGCACTGCCCATGCCAAGTGCATGGGCAGTGCAGGGGCCCCCAGGGGCACCCCAAGTCCCCTTACCGCCAGCCTTTCCATGGCGGTGTTTACCGCCACCGACAGGCTGGCGGTCGGGGACTCATAATCCCCAGGGCAGCGGTGCGTGCACCGCTGCCCCGGGGATTATGACCGCCTGGCGGTATAGTGGAGGGGCCGACGGTATGGCCGTGGCTATTGCGCCACGGTCCTAATAGCTGGAGGAACACCGCCAGCCTGTTGGCGGTGTTACCGCCAACTTGCTGCCAGGGTCGTAATGACCCCCTAAATGTTAATTGGGTGTATATGTAAAATGATTATACATAGGTCAATCCCTGAGAATCGATCAACTAGGTTATTCAATGTTTCCTCATGCTACACCTGATTAATATGTGCCCACTCATAGGGAGCGAGGGGTGTAAATGTTGCTTTAAAGATATATACAGTTGGTAGTTTGATCTTTTAAAATCGGATCTAGTCTGTGGAATAATGATGGATTCATCTGTAAATGCAACTGCAATTCAAGCTCTTTGCTTGCAAGAAATTGAGAGACCTAAATACAGTGCTGGCCTTTTATCGTACTTTCAAGGACAGTGGTTTTCAATGAACGAAATCAAATGAAATATTTTAAAAGTAAAGGTTAAGCAAGCTGTGAGGACTCCAAGCCCCATCATATAAAGGGTACTTATGGCAATTTCTTTTGACTTTTTTTATAACTTTCAATAAATCCTGTATATTTGTAGAAAATTGAGTGTATCTGCCTTAAATTAACAAAAATAAAGGTACCTTCAATCCTTCACTCAAGTGTCCTGTTCTCTCTTGGTCCAACACAACCACTGCCTCCCATTCATAAACATGAAAATGGCGACAAACAACTTGAACAGACTAAGCTGAAACAATGACCTTAAACTTTCTAGAAAATACACAGTTTGCATCTTCCATGTAGGACATAGTCATGGCCATTGGAATTATGCAGAAAAGAAGAACCACATTATTGAGCATCGTTTACTAAATTGTGGCAAGAAAATGCAAATCATCCTCCATAATGCAGCAAATTTATTGATAGTATCGGTTTATTGCTTTGTCATTTTTACATGTTAACATTGTCTGGACAAATGTTTCACTTTATTAGTACTAGTTTAACACCCAAATACAGCAATAAGTAATCGAAAGGTGAACTTTTGCAAAGTGCTTTCTGCTGCTCAGCAGCAAACAATGTTGCATTTTCTTTTTTTGTAACTTTTGATCTGTTTGAGCTAGAAACAAAATTTCTTGTGTTAAAATGTGGAAATTATGCAGGGTATGATGGGATTATATGGCAAATCCATAATTATGCGAAAAGCGCTGTGGCCATGTAAGGTGAAAAGTAACATGCGTCTCTGCACTCCTGAACAATTCAGTTATGCATACATATAAGCTCTTTTAAAGAAATCAGACATTAATTATTTTTTTTGCCTATGTGAACACCTGACCCTTTTTAACCACACGTTTACAATTGATTTTCTTCTCTTTCACAGCCTGAAAGGTTGCTGATGAACAGACCTGCTGTACAATATGATGCACTAACACTGCAAACACCATTTGCAGCAACAATAATAATAATAATAATAAAAAATAAAAAAAGAATTGTACCACAGCAAGGAGTGTGAGGAAATACTTGGAGATCACATCTCTAAACACATTAGGTCTGTTGTGGGGAAATCCCATGTCAGTTCAGAGTGCCAATTAACCCTTACCAAAGCTTGAATAGGTTCACACATGCTTGTACCAGTTTGAGTGAAAACAATCACTGATGATGGCTTTGATACATGAAAACATCTATACTGGGGAGAAAACACATATGGATTGCATGGAGAGTTTCACTCAAAATTCAAATATTTTCAATCACCGAAGGATGCAGGCCCCAAAAAGAATGTATTGGTGTAAAGTGTGCGAGAAAAGCTTCAGTTCCAAGTCATCTTTACTAAAACACCAAAAAATCCATACTGGTGAGAAACCGTACCAGTGTACGGACTGTGAGAAAAGCTTCACTCAAAAGTCAGATCTGGGAAAGCATCAAAGGATCCATTCTGGGGAGAAACCATACCAATGTGAAATGTGTGAGAAGAGCTTCCATGAAAGCACAAATCTTTTCAGGCATCTTAGAATCCATACTGGAGAAAAACCATACAAATGTACAGAGTGTGAAAAAAGCTTCAGTCAAAGGAACAATCTGTACTCTCATCAGAGAATCCACACTGGCGAAAAGCCATTTCAGTGTCCAGAGTGCCAGAAAAGCTTCTCTTTTTTGTCATCTCTGGTACTGCATCTCAGGGTCCATACTGGGGAGAAACCATACCAATGTAGTGAGTGTGACCGATGTTTCATTGATAAATCCGGTTTATTACGGCATGGGAAAATTCATGCTAGGGGAAAATCACAAAAGTAAACTGAGTGTGACAAAAGTTTCAGTCTACTCTCTCATCTCTATTTGCATCAGAAGATTCATACCAGGGAGAAACAGAACCAATGTACTGAGTCCCCGAAAAGCTTGAGTCGAACCGATGAGCTCAGCACGTCAGATGATGCTTATTAGGGAGAAGCCTTATCAGTGCTTGGAATGTGGAGACGTTTTGCTCAAAGGTCACATCTGGTTTGTCATCAGAGAATCCAAACTGGGGAGAAGCCACACCAGTGTACTGAGTGCACGAAAAGCTTTAGTCGATGCTCAAGTCTTTATAGGCATCACAGAGTCCATACTGGGGAGAAGCTATACCATTGTAGTGGGTGAGTTAAAAGATTCAGTCGATCCTCACTTCTCTACAGATATCAGATGATCCATACCAGAGAAAAAACTACACCAGTGTACAGATTGAAGAAAAAGCTTCACAAGGAGGACAGCCTTATTAAGACATTGATGCAGACATACTTCTGGAATCACCCTGTTGATTCATTATTTGGAAGGGCATAAGCAGTTGCCAGCCCTGAGATATGGTCAGAGGATGTAATTGGGGCACAGTTCATGGTTTTAAAAGACCAGCTGCAACTTGCAATTAGCCAGAGGTTTAATAATGCAAAATATTAACACAACATGGAGCTACTCAAGAAACTGCCTACCACCCATAAGGAGATTTCCCTACCAATGTACAGGACATGTATTCCTTTGAGGAAGGTGCCGGTATGATGACTGATATATTTACAAAGACTACCTGCACATAGAACCATAGCTCCTTTTTTGTGGTGGGTGGGAGGAGGCTTGGACTATGAACTCCTCAAGCTAGACAGGCATAATCAATTCACTTCCAGCTTAGCTTTATGAATTTCTAGTTGCTTTGTTTTATTAAAGTTACAAAGGAGAACTTGAATCTGAAGAAAATACTTTAATCTGGGTATAAGGAAAAGTTGAAGCAGCCCTCTGTACCAGCGTTTCTTAACCTGGTGTCTGCGGTCCCCTATGGGTCTTTAAAGCCCAATCGGGTTGTTCGCAACTGCTTAAAGAAAATAATAATAACAGATTAATGATGTATATAGCATTAAGTAAGCAAAATGTAAATTTCAAAATGTTCTGCCAATGTGAAGATTTTATTTTAATTGGAAACAACCAATTAGGATGATATACTCAGATTGATTTGTAGGAACGGTGCAAGTACATCAAACAGATTATAGGATAGATGATGGGTGGCCGCAATTGAACTTAAACAAAGCTCCAACTTTCCCATTTAATAGTTCTTTTTCACATGGTTTGCAAATGAAATAAATAATTAAATTTGTGTATTTGTTTGGTGCATGCTTGTTTCTGTAACTTTGTGTATTGTTTTGGGGTTCAAATCATCAAATTTACTTACGCCTGGTCCCTGCATTCACATAATGATAGCAGGGGAATCCCTGGATTCGAGTAAAGATTTAAGTAGGGGTCCGGAGAGGTCAAAACGTTAGATAATTCAAGCACAACATAAGTTACTCCATTGCTATTTATCTTGTCGTTCTCGCTTCAAAATAACATGACCTTGAGTCTTTTCTGGGTGATTACCCAATATAGCTTACAAAGGGTCACTGTTGAGCTCACTTGCTGGAGCCTGATTCTAAACCATTCCAGATCAGTCTTCCTTAACCTCTGTGTGCAAGAACCAAGATACGTTCAGCTAGTTGTTTACTAGAGTTATTTCAGTGTCAAACTTAAATTGCTGTCAGTCCAACTTAGGCAACCAGCTGGGGAAAAGCATGATCCAGTTCTGCACAACCAGCCTGGAATATGACTATCAAGTAGTTCTGAACATCCTCAGTATATTGTAGTTCTCTGCGTGAACAAGGTTACTCAGTGGTGCCGATAGTGGAGCCACTGATCGTTAGTGAAAATCTTCCAACTCAATGCAAGATTAATTCTAATTTTACTTCTGAAAACAACTTGTAACTAATTATTTTACACATTCAACCTATGTCATTTCTGCTTATTCCAGTCCTGTGTCTAAAGATGCTTTACTTGGCAAGCCTTTTAAAACACAAGCCCAGTTTTTAGTGTTCTATACTTTCACAACCTACCTAGCTTTGGGGGACATGAGGCAGGCAATTTTTAATGCAGCCAAAGCATCGTGTGGTAGCTCTGTGTCATTTACAGACAGCTCATTTTCCATTGGATTGGCCACTAAATGTGCTTCGACATATATTTTACTGATAAAGCTATATTGAACTCAAATGATGTGTGGAAATCGGTTTTTAGTGAGCATTAATCATTTGTGCATCACCAAAGATTTTTTTTTTTTTGATCCTGTTAAAATCTTTGTTTCCTTCACACTTCAGAAGTACAATGTACTTTATTTCTGCTTTCCTAACTGCAGAATGAGTACACATCAGTTCCAAGTACATACATTTTGTTGTGTTACAAAAATGCCATTCTACAGACCTTCCTTTCATACTCTGTGGCCCAGCAACATTTTCACATAATTCACTTTAATTTCTCTGATTGTAAAGTGAGACGAGTTTATAAACACCTATCCCCATGTAAAAAAAATTAAACAGCAGTTTGTCAGAAGACATAGTCTGACATTTGACCTCTGTCTTTGAAGCACAGCATATATGACAAGAGAAGTATAGAAATTAAAAGCATCTTTATTTATTGCTTGTGCTGACCCACCACAATCGGCTTTCACCCCCAGTTTGAGAAATGCTGCTTTAAATGATAGTGTGCTTAATTGTTGTGTGTGAATGGAGAAACTAAAACTGAGAAACGACAGTGGAGGAAATCTAATCATGGTAAACCAATTTTAAGGGAGGACAATTTTTAAGGAAATAAAAATACATTGAAAAATTAAAGAAAACATTTTCCTTCAAATTATCTTTCCTTTAAAAATTGAAAATTACACTAAATTTTAACTTGGGTGGAGTTTTGCAGTAGTGAGGGAGGGCTGATGTTTAAAGGTGATACGTTTTTAGGGGCCAGGAATGGGTTAAGGTTGAAGCTTAATGGTATTTTTGGAGTTCAGGGATAGGTGTAGTTTAGCGATGGTCAGGGTTTATCAGGAATTGGTTGGGTTTAGTGGTAGTAAGGGGATTTTGGGGTTCGCAGGTGAGGGAAGTTTAGCGGTTGAGATGGGTTTTTAGGGTTCCGGGATGAGTGGAGTGTAAGCATATTGAGTGGTAATGGATGAGATTGGCTGCTGATGATTTTTAAGGTTCAGTGAAGGGTAAAGTTCAGGGGGTAGTGAAGGGTTTTTAGATTTCTGGAATGGCTAGAGTGTTGCGTGATGAGAGGTTTAGGGGTCAGGGATGGGCTGAGTTTATAAGCAGAAAAAGCCTTAGGGTTCAAGGATGAGTGGAGTTTAGATGTAGGAAGGGCTTTTAGGGTTCAGGGATGGGTGGCGTTTAGAAGTAGGGTTATTTAGGGATCAGGAATAGTTGCAGGTTAGGAGTGGTGAGCGTTTTAAAATGTGCAGGGATGGGTGGGATTTAGGCACAGAAAAGGGATTACGGGGTTCAAGGTTATGTGCAGTTTAGGGGTTGAAAGGGCTTTTAGGAGTCGGAATGGGTGGAGTTTAGGTGTGGTAAGAGGGTGGGGATGGATAGTGCTTAAAGAGGGTGAGGGGCTCATTAAATTGAAAGCAAGAAGTAACTGTTTGACAGTGTAAAATATATAAATCAGAAATATCCCCTGAAGTAAAGCAGTGAAATAAAGGAAGTGCATGCAAGGTCCCCCCATGGAAGGAATGGAGGGAATTGATTCTCCACGGATGCCATGAGTTTTTCCATTGCACATACCCCCGCTCCCTGCCCCTCCACACACACACACACGGCGTGTTGGGGAGTCAAAATTGGGTGCAGCTAGGGAAGCGTGGGATCTGTGTCAAAAATGTTATCAATGTCTTTTGAAATGTCATCCCAAAATCTTTTTAATCTGGGACAGCGCCAGAGGAGATGGGTCTGCTTTCCTGGTCCTCCAAAGCTGCATCAGCATCTATCTCTGGAGTCTGCCTTGCATTTCGCTATCCTGCCTGGAGTACAGTACCAGTAGTATTATTTTAGGATTGGCTTCCATCCCGGATGCACCAAGAGCAGAGGTACGGGTCCTATGAGTTATGGCTGACCATTCTTTAGGTGTGAAAAGGTGTTCTTGTTCTGCTTCCCATCTCCCGTTCCCAAGCCCAAGCCTCAACCATCACCCTTTGCACTGGGAAGATGTAAACGCCCAGTTTGTTTTTGTGTGTTAGGCAATGGATTTTCCGTATATGGATGCCTGCCACTGTTTGTTCGATAAAGCACCAGTGTTTTTCGGTTAGGGGTCTGTTCCACCCTATCATGTATCTCAGCTGTGCAGCGAGGTGGTGGGTGATGAGGTGGTGTATGCCCAGAGCTCCTCTTCCTAGCCTGCATAGGGTCCTACCCTCCTGTACAATGTAACCCCCTGTATAAAAGTGTCAACCAGCTGTTGCAATTTACTGATGAGATGTTTGGGTGCCTGGAGAGGTAGTCTCTGCTTGACATTCAGGATTTTGGTGAGGGGGTCATTTTGACTGCTGCCACCCTTCCCGTCCATGAGAGCCCCTGATGTCCAAGTCTGTAGGGCTGAGTGAGCTGTGGCTGCCATTTTTTCATCATGCTTTATTGCCCTTGAGTCTTGTCTTTTGTGGTACCATTGCGCTTTGGGCTGGTCCCGGAGAGAGGCCAGGACCGGGGATTAGCTAGTCTCAGTTCAGTGTGGCGTTAACAGCCTGGGTGGCTTCGTTTGGTGCCAGTGTACATTAGGTTTCCTGTTGTATCTCGGGTAGTCCCTCTATCTGAGGGCTAGCTTACAGTGAGCCTTGATGTCGGTTGAGAGTTGTTAAATGGCTGAGTTATTAATTATGTCTGTGCCCCCATCGTCCTCCCCAGTTAAATGCAGGCTCTGCACTGTTCCTTGAGGCGTTTGGCAGCTTGGGTGAGCCCCCAGTCTGCGGTCACTCAGGGGTGGGGGGGGGGGGTCGTCTTTGCTGTGCCCCTGTGTTACCCCCGTGGCATGTCATCAGCAGGGCAGGCTGGTGCTATGCCCCTATGATCTATGGACACCGGTGCCCTAAGGCGGCGGCGGTCTGGGTGTTTCTGTTCTGGATGTACACCTCGGACCCTAGACCACAGCCCGAGTGGCCCTGGGCGTGCATCCTTTCTGGGGCCCATTTAAGATAGATGTCCGCAGACGTGTGAGCTCCAGTGTTCTGCATGACACTAGATTGATACTCTTTGTTGCAGGCCAAAGTGCATGTGGCAGGAGTTAAACTAAGTGCTCTCTGGTGGTGGAGTCCATGTGCTATATTCTAGTGCTGAGTTGTGTCTGAGCTTGTCCATGTGCTGCGCCCATTGTGGGTTCCAGCTCAAGAGCAGTCAAGCAATCCAGGCTGCAAAGCGGGTTGCCTGCTTTGGTGTTGAATTATTGTGGGTGGATGGTCTCCCCTCTCTGGGAGTGAACGCATGTGCGCCCCGCCAAGAAAGTCAGAGACAGCAGAGACTGACGACTGGTGGAGTCTGGCTGTGGAGTGGTGTGCAGGTGCTCCTGCCTGGCCCGTGTCTTGATCACGCCTCCTCATGCAAGGTTTCAAATGGGCATGAATGCCTTCATCAAGAAAATAGGAGACCCACTGCTAAAGAATCTTTTGTATCAGTTACCAGAAGAATTTTCTATGGATGACCCCCATACTTCTGAGAATGAGCCAGTCCAACCCAGAGCCATACACAGAAATAGTTTTCAGTAATTGTGTGTGTGTGTGCCTGATAATAGCGACCAGGACACTCGAACCTCTACTATCTCGGAGCTGGACAATCTTTTTAAGGATCCATAAAGTTAGTGGTAGCCAGAACCTCCCAGAATTCATGAAGTGTCTTTGCTGGGCTCCTCTCCCCCAATAGTTATACCTTTATTAAGTCTGGGGCCTTAACTCTAGTCCTAGTCCTCTGGTTGAAGTATTTAACAAAATAAATCAGCTCTTTAATATCCTTGGACAGGGCAAGTAGAAGTGGGGGCACACTTTAGGAGACAAAGTAGCTACTGAACACTGAGGATTCAGTCCATTTCAGTAGTCTGAGATTTTTTTCAGATGCTGGCAATAACGGGTTTTGAGTGGATTGATAATAAAGTTCTCAGGTTATTGGGAGAGAGTTTTACCGAGCTGGGGCAATCTCACAGAAGAGATTATGTCATGGCAAGGCATGTTTTGAAGGTTTGTGACTTGTAGGAGGGAGTATTTTTCACCCTGATCACTTAGATGAGTCTCCTGAGGCAGAGGTTTCTAGATAGTTTTTTTTTTCAAGAGGATGGATTTTTATGCTATGCAGAGAATTTTAATCTGTGGTTTCCAGTTTAGGCATGTGAATTGAAGAGACCAGTTGGACAGCTAAGTGAAACGCTGTGATCTGCGACGGGGTGATAGGGGTCTGCCTATCAACGTGTTTTTGCTGGAGTCCTGTTGTAAACTGGCAATGGCCGAAAAGTCAGACCTTGGTTTGCTTTAGGTTAGACATTTTTGGATTTTTCTATAAGGGCTTGAGGAGTTTGCCGCATTGGTGATTTTATTTATATTTGAGGAACAAGAGTGTTTTTTGTCCCAGGGGCAGGTTAGCTTTTCACTGGTGTCAAGATACATGAGAAGCCACTCAGTTTGGTCGAATCCTGTTGGTGTTTTGAAAAGAAAATACATTTGTTTAGTGAGTTTAGCATTTGTAGATTGTCTGACATCTAAATTGCCATGAGGCAGGATTGTAATATTTTGAGGACATTCATAGAAGCCTTTAAGTACCGTTGCATATTAATGAATTATATCATTGGAAACTGCTAGAGATGCTCCGAGGGGCCCAAGAAATTGGAATGATATTCACTCCTAACAAAGCTACTGTATCTCTCAATAGCAACAGATGCTGATGAGTCTGAATGGGCAGCATGGGCTGGTATAATGCTAAATAAACTAGGGGTGTACTGACTAGTGCTTCAGTAAAAGATGACTTAGGAGATCATTGTTGTAATCCCGTCTGTTAGAATGGCCTTGCTGGTTCTTTGTCCCAGAAGCCTTAGCATAGGAAAAGACAAATAAACTGGTGGGTACAAAGTGAAACCAGAAAACCTGGATAAATTGCAGCTTCCCCGCTTAAATAGTTTGATCTGAGGCAAATATTTTATTTCACTAAAACTTTTTTCTAAATTATGGCACACAAAAACACTCAACCATGTGAGTTCAGACTATCAGTTGTACAAAGCTATCCCTTGTAATAGGCCCTTCTCAGTGCAGCGCCATAATTTGCCCTATAAATTTCAAAGCTTCCACATGTTAAAGAAATTCACTCATTGAATTTTAAAGAGACTTTATCATATTTTTATGTGATGTTTGTTGTATGATTACATAGCAGATATTTTTAGGGCTTGGATCATGCACGGGCTCTAGTATCCGAGCCAAATCCTTGGCTCTGCCTCAGCTCTCCCTGTTAATTTGTTGGCTCACCCACCTGTAGGTTCTAGCAGCAATGCTTTAGTATTTGTGATGGTCTAGAACTTCCTGAAAGCTTCAGTTTGCCCACCAGGTAATGGGGAGTGGATGTGTGTAGGGCCTTATGGGCGATGCCAGCAGTCTTGTTGATGGCCCTGGCTTCAATGGGCAGCTGGGGACGGAGACCAGCATAGGTGTGATGTGGTCATTTGTTTTGGCCTCGTAGACTATGCTTGCTTCTGAGTGTAGGATCGAATTCAGGAAGGGTGGGGCGGTTCGGAGAAGGGGGAGATGAGTTTAGTGTTGAAACAGTTGATTTGGGAGAGCATCAATAAACGAGTGCAAGAGATTTCAGATCTTGTGCTGGAATGTAGCAGTGGGTTGAGTCTTTTTAGGGGCGTGTGATGATTGTCTGTGTCGAAGGCTGCCGATAAGTCGAAGAGTGAGGAGGCAAGAGTTATCCAATTCTAGGTTTCGAAGTGCATCCTCAACCACCTGTAGTAAAGCTGTTTCTGTTCTGTAGACCTGATTGAAACAGGATTGGCACTTATCTAGGAGGTTATCACCTTTGATGCATTGTGTGAACTGCTCTGCTAAACACCTGTCTGATTTTTACGAGGAAAGGCAGGCTGGGATATCAGGCAATAATTGTTGAGGTTATTAGTATCTGCACAGGGTTTTTTGAGGAAAGGGGTGATGTTAGACCTAGCAGCCTTTTGGAGTGCCCCCCATGTCTTTTTGCCTTTTGACCACCTCGTTTTATGGTGTACTGGACTCTGTTTTTGCTGGTTTATTGTCTCTGTGCACTTTATTACTGCCAATTAGTGGTAAAGTGCAAGTGCTCCCCATATTAATTGTATTGTGGATTGGTTTATCCATGATTGGCATATTTGATTTACTAATAAATCCCTAGTAAAGTGCACTAGAGGTGTCCAGGCCTGCACATCAAATGCTACTAGTGGGCCTGCAGCACTGGTTGTGCCACCCACATTAGTAGCCCTGTAAACATGGTTCAGGCCTGCCACTGCAGTGTCTGTGTGTGAAGTTCTAGATTGCCAATTCGACTTGGCAAGAGTACCCACTTGCCAGGCCTAAACCTTCCCTTTTACTACATGTAAGGCACCCCTAAGGTAGGCCCGGTGTAGGCCATGGGCTGGGTGCAGTGCATGTTTAAGGTAGGACATAAACCAGTGTGTTTTATATGTCCTAACAGTGAAATATTGCCAAATTTGGTTTTCACTGTGCAAGGCCTATCCCTCTCATAGGTTAAGATGGAGGCTGCCTTTAAGTGCAGATCCTCTTTGAGAGCAGATAAAAATATGGAGCTTAGGGTCTCTGAACTCCCAATTTAAAAATACATCTTTTAGTGAAGTTGGGTTTTAAATTGTCTGTTTGGAAATGCAACTTTTAGAAAGTAGGCATTTTCTTGCTTAATCCATTCTGTGACTCTGCTTGTTTGTGGATTGTCTGTCTGGGTTAGTTTGACAGTTGGGCTGTTTTGCACCTCTCTCTAGACAGTGACACAAAAGAGGGCAGGGGTGTAGCCTGCATATCCTGATGAGCCATCTGACGAAGAGGGGAGGGAGGAGTGGTCGTTTACACCTGAAAGGACTGTCCCTGCCCTCACACAATGCAGTCTCCAACCCCCTGGTCGTCTGGGGCCTGGCCTGGACAAGGAAGGATCTTGCAAACACTTGAGACTTTACTTTGAAGTTTGCCAACTTCAAAGGCAGAACAAGGTATAAGAAGAAGACCCCAGACTTTTAAAATCTTTCTGGAATCAAAAAGAACCTCTGTCCAGGAGAAGTGCTGAAGGAGGAGTACTGCCCCTTTGTTGTGTTGCTTTGGTGGACTGGCCTGCAGTTGCCTCTTCTGCCTGAAAAGAGTGCAAAGGGTGAACTTTGCTTTGTGTCCTGCTTGAGAAAGTTCTCCAAGGGCTTGGAGTAGAGCTTGCCTCCTGTTGGAAGTCTCCGGGACCCTAAAGACTTCAGTTTCCTAACCTGCAGCACTGGGAACTATGGGCCTTATTTATACTTTTTGGTGCAAAACTGCACTAAGGCAGTTTTGCCCCAAAAAGTTTTGCACCGGCTTGCACCATTTTTTAGCACCAGCTGGGCACCATATTTATGGAATGGTGCAAGCCGGTGCAAAGGGTAGGCTAGTTTAAAAAAAAATGACGTTAGGCAGTTTTGAGTCAAAATAAATGATTCTCACCAGATTAGCATCATTTTTTGACGCTAAGGGGCATATTTATACTCTGTTTGCACTGAATTAGCGTAATTTTTTTTTTTTACTCTAATTCAGTGCAAAACTAACTCCATATTTATACTTTGGCGCTAGACCCGTCTAGCACCAAATTTATGGAGTTAAAGTCATTTTTTGGAAGTGGAAACCTACCTTGCCTTAATGAGATGCAAGGTAGGCGTTCCCGTGCAAAAAAATGACTCTATGGCCTTAACACCATGGCCCATATTTATACTTTTTGACGCAAAACTGCGCTAACGCAGTTTTGCGTCAAAAAATTTAGCGCCGGCTAACGCCATTCTGAAGCGCCATGCGGGCGCCGTATTTATTGAATGACGTTAGCCGGCGTTAGCCGCTGGCGCCGTCTGGTGTGCGTTAAAAAAAACGACGTACACCAGGCAGCGCCGGCGTAGGGGAAAATGGAGCTTGGGCATCAAGAAATGGGGCAAGTCAGGTTGAGACAATTTTTTCGCCTCAACCCGATTTGCGCCATTTTTTTTTCACTCCCAACCCCCATAGAAATGACTCCTGTCTTAGCAAAGACAGGAGTCATGCCCCCTTGCCCAATGGCCATGCCCAGGGGACTTCTGTCCCCTGGGCATGGTCATTGGGCATAGTGGCATGTAGGGGGGCACAAATCAGGCCCCCCTATGCCACAAAAAAAAAAAAAAAAACACTTACCTGAACTTCCCTTAATGTCCCTGGGATGGGTCCCTCCAGCCTTGGGTGTCCTCCTGGGGTGGGCAAGGGTGACAGGGGGTGTCCCTGGGGGCATGGGAGGGCACCTCTGGGCTCCTTCAGAGCCCACAGGTCCCTTAACGCCTGCCTTTTGCAGGCGCTAAAAAACGGCGCAAAAGCGGCCGTACGTCATTTTTTTTGACCCGCCCACTCCCGGGCGTGAATTTTGCCCGGGAGTATAAATCCGACTCACATGCCTCGGAGTCGATTTTTTTAGACGTGAACGCCTACCTTGCATCTCATTTACGCAAAGTAGGTGTCCACGCTAAAAAATGACGCAAACTCCATGGACTTTGGCGCTAGACACGTCTAACGCCAAAGTATAAATATGGAGTTAGTTTTGCGTCGAAATTGCATCAAAAAAAACAACGCAATTCCGGCGCAAACGGAGTATAAATATGCCCCCATATTTATACTCCCATGTAAAAATGGTGCAAGGGAGGGAGGAGGGGTCAAAAAATGAGGCAAAGCATGCTTTGCCCATTTTTTAAGACCTGGGTCAGGGCAGGTGTTAGGGGACCTGTGGCCCTATTTCCATGGTGGAACACCATGGAATAATCCCAGAGGTGCCCTCCCTAGGCCCTAGGGGCACCCCCACCCACACTAGAGGGACTGCGAGGATGGGGACCCCATCCCAGGTAAGTACAGGTAAGTGCATTTTATTTTTGAAAGTGCCATAGGGGGCCCTGAAATGGGCCCCCATACATGGCACCGGGTGCAATGGCCATGCCCAGGGGACTCCTGTCCTCTGTGCTGGCCACTGGGGTGGTGGGCATGATTCCTGCCTTTTCTAAGGCAGGAGTCATGTGGCATGGTAGGTTTAGCACCATAAAATGACCCTAATCTGGTTAGAGTCATTTTTTTTTACTCTAACCTGCCTAAAGCCATTTTTTGGTGCTAAACCCTCTTCTTCTATACTGCCAGCCCCACCAGACTAAAGTCATTTTTTAAAACTCTATCCTACCCTTTGCACCGGCTTGCACCATACCATAAATATGGTGCCCGGCTGGTGCACAGAAATGGTGCAAGCCGGTGCTAAACTTTTTGGTGCAAAACTGAGTTAGTGCAGTTTTGCAGCAAAAAGTATAAATAAGGGCCAATATTTTGTAAGTTTGCGCCACTTTTGTGTCATAAAATGCCGTTAATGCGGTGCAAAAAAAGTTTAAATCAGGGCCTTGTTGCTAGATGGGTCTAGCACCAAAGTATAAATATGGAGTTAGTTTTGCACCGAATTAGAGTAAAAAAAACTGACACTAATTCGGTGCAAACAGAGTATAAATATGCTGCAGAGTATAAATATGCCCCTAAACAGGGCGTTAAGGCCATAGTCATTTTTTGCACGGGAACGCCTACCTTGCATCTCATTAAGGAAAAGTAGGTCTCCACTTTCAAAAAATGACTTTAACTCCATAAATTTGGTGCTAGAGGGGTCTAGCACCAAAGTATAAATATGGAGTTAGTTTTGCACCGAATTAGAGTAAAAAAAAATTACACTAATTCGGTGCAAACAGAGTATAAATATGCCCCTATGTGTTTTGTGTTGTTCAAGAGGAGAAACATAAAAGGATGATGGACAGAGTGCTGAAACTTTTCAACCACTCACCCCCAGTCACAGATCTGTGTTTAATCCATCGTTCTTTTGCTCACCATGCCACCCCAGTTTGGACCCAGCCATATGCAAATCAGTCTTGACCCTGTTCCCCATGGGAACAGGTCAGCCCAAACTGCCAGGCCAGGTACTCCCTGGACTGGAAACAAGCATCCTGGGAGCAGTTTTAGGGTATCACCCTTCATCAGTCAGACTAGTTTTAATCCAGTGGCACCGAGAGCAAGGGACCCACGTCTGGGAATACCATTCCCACTTAGGGAATCTTTAGCAACACAAAAGGATGATGGACGGAGTGCTGAAACTTTTCAACCAGTCACCTTCAGTCACAGATCTGGGATTAATCCAAGAGGAGAAACCACTGCGCCACCGGCAATGAAGCTGCTGGCCACACCGTGACCTGCCTAAGCAGCACGGAGCCGTACTGCCCCGCTTCGTACCTTGACCCTGGTTTCACTGACGCCATCATCAGACGACTTCAATGAGCCGCTGCTCGCACTGCGACCTGTGGGCCCCCGCACTCCGGCATCGCCTGCTCACACCTCAGCCTGGGCCTCCCTGATGACGCCGCTCCTGCTGACACCGGCACCGCTGCCTGCACCGTGGCCTGTGGACACCGCTCGTGAGGAGCACGAAGCACCGTCCCATCCCGCACTGCAGCACCGGTCCACCGACGCCAGCAACATCGACTCCAGAGTCGTCAACAGGCATCACTGCCTGCACTGTGGCCTGTGGACACTTCTCGTGAGGGTCACGAAACACCACCCCGTCCCGCACCGCTGGCTTGGGCCTACCGACGACAGCGCTTTAGCAACGATGACGACACTGCTTGCACGGTGACCTGTGGACACCACATGTCGCACCGCCCCACTTCACACCGCAGCCCTGGTCTTACTGACGCTGCCGGACACCGTCACCGAGCCGCTGTCTGCACCGTGACCTGTGGGCACGTTGCATCGTACCGTTTTGCACCACAGCCCCGACGACATCCACGCCAGCGCTAATGATTTCATCAGCCCAGAGTTTGATCCGCACACATGTCACTTCAAGGGCCCAACGACCCCCGCACCGACTCCAAAACAGACACCACAATGCCGGTGACCCCGCTCACCGGAGCTCACAGTGAAGACCACAACGCCTTACAATTCCAAAGGTACTGTTTTGCGGATCTTCCCATCACCATAGCTGGCCCGAACTGTTGGTTTTGTTGATCACGACACCGTGATAGCCCAAGGTGGATCTATCGACTTCAAGGAACTGTATTTTTAAGATAAATCTTTAAAAAATCATATCTTTAGCACTGTATGTTGGATTTCAATCGTTTTGGTCTTGTTTTACAAAGATAAATATTGGCAATTTTTCTAAAACTGGTGTGTTGTCCTTTTGTAGTGTTTTCACTGTATTACTGTGTGTTATGTGCAAGTGCTTTACACATTGCTTCTGAGATAAGCCTGACTGCTCATGCCAAGCTACCAAGGGGGTGAGCAGGGGTTATCTGAGCGTTCCTCTCCCTTATCCTGACCAGAATAAGGGTCCCTACTTGGAGAGGGTGCAAACCGACTGCCAACTAGAGACTCCGTTTCTAACCGGTGACCTATTCAGTTTTGAGGCAGTCAGGAAATGTTCCTTGCCTGAGGGAGGGAATTAGCTATTTTCTTTAAATAGGGTAGCATGTGAGTATAGAGATCTCTAGCTATGTTACCAAGGATTGGGTCCACATTATGGTTTGAGAATTTGGTTTTCATGACTGTTTTGAGTAAGTCTTCCTCAATAATGGTGTTAAATATTTGCCAAGTATCTTTGGATTTGCACATCAGGGGAGGGAAAACATCTTGATGTGAAAATTATTTTACTTTGGATTCAAAGAAACTCTTCTGCTTGTGTTGGCGGTGTAGGAGGCTCACCCTCTATGTTGTGTGCAAAGCTGGACACACTGTGCAGGTGGTCCAGGCAACCACATGTTGGTTTGCAGGGGTACAAACTAGATCACCTAATGCTCTAACTTTAAGTTAGCTTGGTCGAGCAGTTAGGCCAATCTTGGAGAAGTACAACGCCTTTGTTCTACTCACAGCATCAATCTTGCAACTCACATACGCAAAGGAATAACTCTAGACCAATTTATAAAAACACTTCAAGTTTAAATATACATTTTAAGACCACGATCATCAGAATTGGGTAAGTACTTATCGAGATATGAATTTTGAAAGTTTAATAAAAATAATCTTTTTTTGCGTAATTACGCACTATAGGAATTGATGGATGATCACCTTTAAAAATACATATGAAATCGCACAGTTGGTTTACCAAGTTCTTCTATAGCAGGTTGGTTGAGGTCGTCGATGAGCACACTGTGACAGCTGGAGAGATTTGGGCGGCTCCCGATTCCCGCAGGAGGAGATCTCTGGAGCAGGTGCAGGGCCAGTGCGGGGGAAAGCGCTGCACAGGTAAGTTTAAAGATGGTTCCTTGGGGTCCTTTTAGAGTGTTGAGGTCGCAAGGGGTTGGGAACCCTTAGGGCACAGCAGGTTCTTTGGTGCAGGGCACAGGCCAACCGGATGCAGAGTGAATCAGTGAGTCAGGAGCTGTTTGCAAGGATACTCTCGGGAGCAGAAGGTAAGTTGGTTCAAGAGTCGTTTGCATGAAAGTGGGGGCCCTCTGGCAGGAGGTCCGGGGTGTTCCTGAATTCCCTCGACTGGGGCTTCCTCCTGGTCCTTATGCAGCCCTGGGTGATCTGTTTTTCTGGATGTCTGATGTTGGATGATCAATACCCAGGGTATTGGCACGGTTTGACCGCTGGAGGGTGCGGTGCCACCAAACTTGGCACACTGGCACGGTTTGTCCTGAGGTCGTTGGTATATGCTTTGATCCAGCTGTGGCAACCGGTGCAGGAGTTAGCAGCTGGTCAGTGAAGTGACCCTCACTGGCTTGTTGGTTTCTTGCAGTTTTAGAGTGGTACCTCCAGTCTGAAGGGAGTTCTCTGGCGAGTTGCGAAGCCTGACGGTCTTCTGGGATTTTTGTAAAGTTGCCCAGCAGCTTCTCAGCAGCGATTGTTGGGTCCTGGGTGCAGCAGACAGGGTTTGGCA
The DNA here is from genome assembly GCF_031143425.1 of Pleurodeles waltl. Lineage (NCBI taxonomy): Eukaryota > Metazoa > Chordata > Amphibia > Caudata > Salamandridae > Pleurodeles > Pleurodeles waltl. The sequence continues at coordinate 1,138,046,624 of NC_090439.1, forward strand.
CCTTTTCTTTTGTGCAGCAGATCCACAGTTGTCGTGCTTCGGATCTTCTTGGTGCTGGCCTTCTTTTGTCTGTTGATTCTGATTTCTTGGCCACTATTTACAGTATTTAGTGGGCGTTTTAGTGGGAACCTGGTAGTGACCAATGGGTCATCTACCTTAGGATGACTACACCCTGTAGGTGACCACTCCCTGTGAATAGGAGTCACTTCCCTATATCTGATTGGCTATCTTCCTTTTATCCAAGATGGAGGAAAATGAAATGGAGTGTCCACCTCACAGGCAACACCATGGGTTGGTACATGCTAGGTGGGGCCCACTCCTAATACCCATTGTGTATTTTCCCACTGTTGCTCCTGCCAAAAGTGGTGATTTGCAACAGGTGCAGCCATCTGCTGCTAGCAGCAGGACTGGGGGCTGAGTTTCAAATACAGTAAGCCCTTTAAAGCCCGCCTCCAGGGCAGTGCACGTTCCTGAGAGAGGTGGTGTTAGCACCTCCACCCAGGAAGGGCTTTGCCTGCAACCCAGAGAGAATAATCTGTCTGGCGGTGGCAGGATGGTTAGAATCAGTCAGCAACCATGCCAGGGTAGTTGGCTTTTGCAGGGGGCACTGCTAAGGTGACCCCTGGTTACATTTAGGAATACATCCAATACTGGCACCAGTTTGGATTTATCATTCTGAGTTGTTTTATAGCAACAACCCAGGGTTCACAGTGGCCATCATGTAGCTGTGAAACTTGTGTTGACCTGTGTCCAGCACATGTATTAAAATGACTGCTCTGTCTACTCACTATGTCCAAAGTTTGGCAAGGACACAGTGGAGGGGGGGGAGATGCCATAGTGCTCATGCGTCTATGCCCTCACATACAGTATGGTGCACCCTGCCGTAGTGCTGAAGGCCTGCCAGAGGGGTGACTTACCCTTATTGTATGTAGTGGGCAGGGCACACAGGGAGTGTGCCATATCAATTTTCCATTTTAGGTTTGAATCAAGGCACACAGCCTGCAATGGCAGTGCTGGGTGCACTTGAATGCATGACCCTAGAGGGTGGCACAATCAGTGCTGCTGTTCTCAGGGGCCTACCTTAGTACCTCCTGAACTGGGCACCTAAGTGCCATTTACTAGGGACTTATGGTGGCAGCTAAAGGTGTCTCTAAGTGTCATTTACTAGGGACTTAAGATGGCAGCTAAAGGTGTCTCTAGTTGTGCCAATGCATCACAACAGGTTTAGGGAAAAAGCTGTGGCCCAGGGAAGCTGGTTAGCAGGGGCCCGAGGCACTGCACCTTGTAGACTACATCAGGCACAATTTGGGGGCTAACTATGTCAAAAAGAGGCCTTTTCTCACAGGTGGGTCATCAAATTATATGGATGTGGAAGTGGAAGAATTGTTAGCAGTTTTGACCAGGCCATAGAGTTGCTTAGGTTAGTTCTTGGCCGTGTCCAGTAGGGATCTAAAGTGATTGGATTTTTCACAAAGTTATGTCTTTTTCATAGGGACTTAGCTTTTAGCAGACATTTGAAGTTAGTGGTGCAGTGCATTCGTCTCCATTTCTTCTCTAGAAAGCTTGAAGTTTTTTCTTTCCTCATATAAAGCCTTTTTGAATCATCGGTGTAATGGTTTAGGTCTTTTCTTTTTGCTTTGAAGTGAAGCAGCATTATCAAGCAGGGCAGAGATCTCTCCAAAATTGTGGGAGGTCAAGTCATTGACATCTGTGATGGAGCCAATGGGAAGTAGTACTTTCTGGGCAGTGTTGCTGAGGATACTGCTGTCTAAGTTCTTGGTATGTCGAACCAGGTAATTGCTCTTTTAAGCTGGGCCATCAACACCATATGAGAAAGTCGTAAGGTGAAACGACTAAGGAAGTGATCGGACAAGTCTACTGGTTTAGGTAGATCCTAGGAGCAGGTCTTCTTGGAGATAATGAGGTCTAGTATGGAACATTTTGTATGTGTTGCTTTTTGGTTACGTTGGATCATATCGTTGTTGGAGGGAGCGAAGTCAAAGTGGTTAACTGCAGACTCTTCTGTAGTTTCCCAGTGAAGATTAAAGTCTCTAGAAAAGATCACTTTGTAGCTTTGTTTTATTTGCTTATTAATAAGGTCAATGCATCCCTCAACAAAGACTGTGTTATCTGGTGGATGGTAGATTGTGTTGATCCTGAAAGGTGGGGGTGATTGTGCTGAACACGTAGATCCAGAGTGGGGCATTAGAATGTGTCAGAAGAGCTGTCTCCCTGCACTGCTGTGAGTCTCTGAAGATGGTTGAAATACCTCCCACTCCCCCTTCCCCAGACTCTCCCTCCCCAGTCCTTTCTGAGAAGGCATTTTTTTAGCCAGTCACGAGTGGCTTTTCCTTTTGGAGGTGGTGCTACACATCTTCAGGCAATGTGGGACCCCGCAGAAAGACCTGTTTGCCACTCACGAGAACACGCACTGCCTGTCATTCTGCAGGTTCCAGTATAGGATGCAGGGAGCACGGGGGACGTGTTTCAATTGGACTGGGGCTCCGAGCTGCTCTATGTGTTTCCCCCTATACCCTGGATTCCTAGAGTTCTGAAGAAGATTCGCCAAGACTGGGCCCAAGTCATATTAATAGCCCTGGACTGGCCAAGAAGGGTGTGATACACAGACCTACTTCAACTCTCACTGTGCCCTTCGCTCTGCCTTCCTAATGGGGAAGACCTCCTCTTGCAGTCGCATGGGCAGGTTCTACTCCCCGCCTCTAGAGCCTGCACCTACATGCCTGGAGATTGAAAGGGGCAACCGGAGTTCATGCTCCCTCCCCCATGATGTGGTAGATTTTATTTTAGCGGCCAGGCGACACTCCAACAAGTCAGTTTATAGTGGCAGATGGGCTAAGTTTGTTAATTGGTGTGAAGAAAATCCAGTTGACCCTTCGAAAGCCCATTTGTCTGATATTTTACGTTTTGCGCTTTCCCTGCGCAGCCAAGCTGTACAGTTGCAACAGTTAAGGGATATTTGTCTGCCTTTTCGGCTTTCCTTTGTTCACCTAACCAGCCTTCCCTGTTTAAATCCCATGTAGTGCTAAGGTTTATTAAGTGACTTACTAATAAGTACCCTTCCACCCCAATTATCATGCCTCAGTGGGATCTTAATTTGCTACTGACTTACCTTATCGGTACTCCATTTGAACCCTTACATAGTTGTCCTTTAAGACCTCATGTTTAAAACTGTATTTCTGGTTGCCATAACATTTGCTAGACGTGTTAGTGAGTTACAGGCGTTGTGTGAAACCTCCCTTCACGACTTTCTATGCAGATAAGTTGGTAATGAGAACCTGGGCTGCGTTCTTGCCAAAAGTGGTTACTCTGTATCACTTGGGCCAGTCTATCACACTTCCTACTGTCTATCCTCCTGCCCATCCTTCTAAGGAGGAGGAAAGGCTTCATCGCTTGGACCCTAAAAGGGCTGTGAGCTTCTATATTGATAGGAAACGTGATTTCCAGCTGGGCGATCAGCTGTTTGTTGGCTACATTGACAAAATGAACGGAAAGGCTGTGCACAACAGAACATTGTCCAGGTGGATCATCCTGTGCAAAAAAAATTGCTATGTCATGGGAAATAAAGAGCCTCCTGAAGGTATTCAAGCTCATTACACTCGACCTAAGTCTTCCACTTCTACCTTGGCTAGGGGTGTCCCAGTGGTTGACATTTGTAAAGCGGCCACTTGGGCCTTCCTCCCACTCCTTTGCGAAGCGCTATTGTTTATACTCTGAGGTGAGGAAGGACGGTCACTTTGCGTGTTCTGTTGTGCAAGCTATTTTTTGGTATAAGCAGACAGGAACCCACCTCAGAGTGCGGGACTGCTTGGGGAACTGTTCAAAAGGTGAGGAATCCACAGGTAGATGTATCAATCAGAAGGACAAGTTACTTACCTTCTGTAATGATTTTTCTGGTGGATACAGTATCTGTGGATTCCTCACTGGCCTCCCTGTTGCTTGTCTTTATATACCAAAAAGAAATCTATTTGTATATGTGTATATATTTTGAATTTGCTATTCAAGGTTTGTATGTATGTAATGTTTTTAAGTATAAGTTTTCCACTAGATATGTTTTTTGTGATGTTGGTTTCACTTTTTAGCCTTAAAGGCATGACAAAAGTGGGTGGAAACTGACGTCAGCACGCCGATGAGGACCTCTCATCGCTCCAATGACATTGCATATGGAGCCGTGGCTTTCTGACATCCTTGTCGACGTGGGAGAGCTATGAAGAAATGTTCCTGTGGAATGCTGGTGCATGGGGATATTCAAAAGGTGAGGTAGATACTGTATCCACTAGAAAAAGCGTTCCTGAAGGTAAGTAACTTGTTCTTGTAGCTCAAACTGTTCAAAAGTTAGTAAAAATGCAGGGACTTGTTTCCACGCAGTGGAAGGCCCTTTGCAAAGGTTGACTGGCCACATTTATGTAGCTTATTGCTATATTGGGTGTTGAACTGGTACTAGTGAGGTGCAACTAATGCCCCGTGTAGGAAGCTGGTTCTCTATATAGGGCACTAAAATGAAGTACACTTTGCAGAGTCTCCTGTGGATCCCTGATGGGTGTTGCAGAGGCAAAAATAGATAGAACTAATACTCTATTGGTGTGGGCGAGCAGTTAGGTTTATCAGAGGGTAGCACTAAGCATTTGTTGTACTTACAGAGGCAATACATCAGAGACACACAAAGAATAAATCCGAGACCAATATAATAAAATAGCAATACTTTTTATAGATGTTTCAAACCAAAGAACTTCGTGATCAGGTAAGTAGACTTTAAAGCATAAATATTTTGTGGTTTCAGAAGTAGTGCAATTTTCAGAGTTCTCTCAATGTTATCCTATGGAGGAAAGCAATTTTCAGCAAACACAGGGCAAACAATGACTTACGAAGCCAATCTGAGGGAGTTATGGTAAGTACTGGGTACTGATCAGAACCACACTAACAGGTCACACCGGGTGGCACTGGGCCTACTGGGTGCAGTAAGGTGTGGGGTTCTCAATGGTTTCCTATGGGACGACAGGCTGCAAATCTGGCTAGGAAGCCAGTCGGGGACAACACGCAGGTAGGCAGTAGACTTGGGTGCTCTGGAATGTAGGTGCACCTTTGGTCTTCTTCTCCTGTGCCCAGGGGCGATGGATGTGGGGTGTCCTTAGGGGTCAGGTTTTCATGTCCGGGAGCACTTGCGGTCAGGGGGTCCTGTATGTTGAGGCTGCAGGTTCCGTGGGGGAGTCTGGCTGGGGTGGACCCAAGGTGAACTCTGGCTCTTAGGAGCCGGGGGCCATCATTGGCACCGATGACCCGCCTCAGCTGGGGTCATGGGTGCAGTGGTTGCTGTAGCTGTTGGATTTTCTCTCTCCACACACCTGTGGGAGAGGGGGCCTGTGCGCAGATGCTGTCCAAGTTGGGTGAGACAACACTGGACTCGGTCTCTGGGCAGCTGGGGACCCACGTTGGCACCATTGGTTGGCTTCATTTCATGTTGTGGCTGTCTGGTGCAGTTTCAGGGGTCTAGCAGCTGCAGAGTCTTTTCTTTTGAGTTTTCTTCTTGCAGGGCAAGTCTGCTGCCTATGGGAGACTTGAGTCTTTATTGAAGGCTGGACGAGTTGTGTTTTTTTTGTGCAGCATTCTTTGAGGTCAGCAAGCATGTCGGATGGGCTGGGTCCAGGTCAGCTGCTGCTTCTTTTCCTCTTCTGTAGGTGCAATTCTTCTTTGGGTCTTCTTGGGTTGTAGAAATCTGAGTTTTAGGGTTTTGGGGGTGCCACCTAAATACTCAATTTAGGGGCCTCACAATGGGCTGCCCACCTTTAGGGTGATTACACCCTTCTTATAACTACTGTTGCTGGTAAGTGGGCATAGCCCTAGCCTTAGTGGCCTAATTCCTTCCAAACAAAATGTTGGAATTTGAAAAGTAGTGTCCACTTCAGCTCATCCATCCTAGGGGTGGGACCAGCATGAAGTGGGCATTCCTCCTAATTTTACATTTTACCACCTTTGCTGCTTCAAAAAAGTGGGGTCAGTACAGGGGGATTGGTCCTTTCCACCATCTGGAGAGACCTGGGTCGCATTACGAAGGTGGCAAGGCCTTTGAAGCTCCCCGTCCTGGCATGTCCATCCTGCCTGGGAGAGATGGTCACACCTCTGCCCACTGCAGGCTTTTGTCTCAGGCCCTCGAGAGTGCTGGCTCTCCCTTTGGGGGGCCAGAAACATGTCTGTGGTGGCTGAACTGGTCAGGACCAGTCGGTCAATACAGTAGTAGCTGGTAGGTTTTCAGGGGGCATCTTTAAGGTGCCCTCTGTGTGCATTTAAAAAAAAATATTCCATCACTGGGGTCAGTGAAGGTTTATTATTCTGAGATGTAAGATAACCAACATCCCAAGATTTAGAGAGGCCATCGTGTATCTACGGAACTCGTAATGACCAGTGTCCATCACATGCATTTAAAATGGCTTCCATGGACACTTACTGTCTGAGAATCGACAGACATAGCTGCTGAGGCAGATATGCCCTCGCATGTAATATAGTGCACCATACCTTATGGCTGTAAGGCCTGCTAGAGGGGTTACTTACATATACTGCATGCAGTGTTTAGGGGACATTACACGTAGGCTGTGTGACATGTTTTCAATTCTGGAAGCACCATGTCACGCAGCCTGCAATGGTAGTCTGCATAAGGTTGGTGCTGGGTCCCTCCGAGTGGCACTAGTTGTGCTGCAGCTCTGAGGGGCCCTCTTCAGTACCCATGCCCTAGGAACCATTTACTAGGGACTTTCAGGAGGGGCTGAAGGACCTGGCCACTTGGGGATCAAGTGACCAGGTGTCTTGCTTTAGGGAAGGAACACTGGCACTGGGGAGAGGGTTAGCAGGAACCCAGTGCACTTCTGTTGAGGTTGCATCTAAAAACCAGGCAAAAAGTGAATGGGTTGGTACAGCAGTCAGAACCCAGTTCCCTACACAAGCCCCTCCCCCCTTCCTCATTCCCCCAGCTAACAGGCCAGAAGACTCAGCCAAAAGTAATCTGTCAGGTGAGAAAGAGCAAGGGAGTACTGTAGGAAGCTGGCTATGTATATACTATACCAAAGTAAGTTATAGTGTGCACACAGTCCAGTGGATAACCACAGGCTTTACAGAGCTCTAAGAAGATAATACTAATATTTTTTTTGTGGTAGTGTGGGCGAGCAGTTAAGCTTTTCAGAGGGTAGTGCTAAGCATTTTTTGTACCCACAGTCAAGAAATGAGGCATGCACTCAATGACTAACTACAGTCCAATGTTTATGTATAGAAATATACTTTACTTTTATTCTAGAACCAAAAGGATATTTGTTGCAGGTAAGTACAGTTTCAAGAATGAATCACTTTCAAGTATCAAATGCACTTTGGTTGTAAATCAACAGTAAATATGTTTTAGTTAAGCAATACTTTTCAATAACAAAAGTATACAAAAATCATTGAAGGCAATGCAGTCCTAGGGGAGGAAAAGTACAATCACAGTTTACAGGTAAGTACTCTACTTACTGTCCCAGTCTTCAGGGTTTTGGGTGTCCACAGGGCAAGGCTCAAAGGGACACCAAGGCCCATATTTATACTTTTTTAGTGCCGCATTTGCGCGGCTTTTCGACGCAAAAACGGCGCAAACTTACAAAATACAATTGTATTTTGCAAGTTTGCGCTGCGTTAGCGTAAAAAAAATGACGCAAAAGCGGAGCTAAAAAAGTATAAATATGTGCCCAAGAGTGCACAACCAGCAACAGAGGGCTGGCCGGGTGCAGAGGTCAAAAGTGGTGTTGGGCACCAAATGGAACCTGGGGGCACTTAGAAAGAAACGGTTTGCAGGTATATACCTGCGGCTTCAGGGCACGGGTCCCAGGGGTTTAGATTAGCACTGTGGGGGGGGCACAGATCATCACCAAATATACACGCTCAGCGGCTTGGAGGCGGCCGGATGCAGGGTGCAAACACAGCGTCTGGTGCCAAATGTCATTCAGTGAGGATCTCTGAGTTCACAAAAGAGGCTGCAGGCTTGGTCCAGGGAATTGGAGAAAGTGGACAAGTGACTGGGCAGGTAGGTTGAGATGCCACTAGACGTTGGGGGCCCGTCAGCTGGGTACCCAAGACCAGGGGACTGCGGGTGCAGGGGTACTTTTTGACATTTGGAAATCTTCACCGGTGCCGGTCACAGTCAGGGGGGTCCTCTGGCTTAAGGCTGCAGGTGTTGTTGTGTTGGCCAGGAGGGTCAACCCACGGTGGGTTCTAGGTGAGAATTGCCAGGGTACCTTCTCTAGACCGGTGGGCCACCCGAAGTCTGGCCGAGGGCAGGACACGCTGATCTGGAGGGCACTGGAGTCCTTGTTGGAGGTTTCTTTGTAGACAGGTCAGCTGTTCTCAGGAGTTCTTGGTCATTAGGGAAGAAAGACAATCTGAGGGTTTGTAGAGGTGGCTGGGCCTGCAGGATGAGTCATCTTTTGTCTTGAAGCTGCAGACATGCCGGTGGGGCTGGGGCAAAGTCAGTTGTCTGGAGTATCACTGCTGGTGCAGCTCTTCATTCCTTCTGTAAGTCACCAGCAATCTGAAGAGCAAGGTTCAGGGGTGTCCTTAAATACTAAATTTAGGGGCGTTACAGAAGTTAGAGGGCAGTAGCCAATGGCTACTGACCCTGAGGTTGGCTCCACCCTTTCTCTGCCCGCCCCCTTTGGGGAGAGGGACACATTTCTAACTCTATTGGTTATCATTCTCCAAAGCAAGATGGAGGATTCTGAAGAGAGGGATCACCTCAGCTCTGGGCACCCCAGGGGTAGTCCCAGCTGGGGCAGACACTCCTCTCGTTTACTAATTTCTCCACCGGACCTGCCGCCAAAACATTGGCGTGGCCCGGGTGGGTGGGCATCTCCATTGGCTGGAGTGCCCTGGGTCACCATAACAAAGGGCAGGAGCCTTTGAGGCTCATTGCCAAATGTTGCTTTTCCTGCGAGGGGGAGGTATGAAGCACCTCCACCCAGAGTAAGCTTTACTCCTGAGAGCACAAAGACTCTCACCTTATGGGGTCAGAAACTTATCTGGTGTTGGCATGCTGGCAGAGACCGGTCAGCCACACTGTAGAGAGTTAGTCAAATTTCAGGGGGCATCTCTAAGATGCCCGCTGTATGCATTTTTCAATAAATCCAAAACTGGCCTCTGTGTTTGCTTATTGAGCTGAGAAGTTTGATAACAAACTTCTTAGCATTCAGTAAAGCAATCATGGACCTGTGGAGTTTGGAGTGACAGACTCCCTGCCCATGTACCCAATATGGCTTAATTGCACTTACATCGTCTAAGAATGGACTTAGACCAGCAGTTCCCAACCTGTGGTCAGTGGGCCCCCAGGGGTCTGTGACACATATCCAGGGGGTCTGGAGACCTGGGCCGGCAGGAAGGACCTTCCGCAGCTGGGGCCTCTGACACAAGTGTGTGTGTTTTTTTATTTATCACTTCCTTTGTGTAGCAGTTTTAAAAGCACTGCAAAGCCATTGTTCCGGCAAAAATAAAAGCATCAAGATAACTGTAGTGATTAATGTACCTGCTGGAGAAAGATGGGAGATTTGTCTAGTCGCAGTTTTGACTCATCGGAGGTAGCACAAATGGTTAATATGGCTGCTGCTACAGAGATTCTTTTGTTATTGAGCAGTTCATAAGTTACCATCTTTCCCTAGCACAGTGAGCTATAAACTGCCACCAAAGAGCTGCATGCAAACTGCATGGCACAAATTTGAAAGTTAGCACCCCCCCCACAGTCTTTCATTTTCCTTATGCTGACAATAAAAGGTTTGCTTGTGTAGAAATACATTGTTACTATTTAAGTCAACGCTAACCACTATGTTATGAATCCTGAGTTTTTACTTCTCCCGACCAAGCACTCTTAGAAAATGCCTACCGGTGGGGATGACCTTGCAGTCCCTGTAAAGTGCTCGGACACCTTACACTGGTATGGGAGGTGCCATTAAACAAATTAATTACAAGTGACAGAGAAGTCATGGAGATGAGAGGCCATTATGGTTTTACTTCCTCTCCCCACCACATATTTATGTGAAAATGTTTTCTCAGATCTTATGTACCTAAAAAATAAAAAGAGAAATTGCTTGGGAAATGTAGAATCTGACCTGAGGATTCATCTTTTCTAAATAAAACCAAACATTGAAAAGTTAGTCGCCGAGATGCTACACCAACCTTCCCATTAAAAATGTTTCATTTGTTTTCCTTCCTCCCCCACCCCACAATATAAAATAATGATATCTTTAGTAATTTGAGTATTTGTTTGGTGTGTACTTGTTTGTGTATTTTTTGTGAATTACTGTTTTAATGTTTGAAATTTAAATTGTACAACTTGCTTGGGGGGGGTCCCTGACTTCCAGTAATGATTCAGTGGGGGTCCTTAGGAGTCAAAAGTTTGGTAATCACTGACTTAGATGCTGTAGGGGAATATTGCTCACGCAGCTATGCCCTCACATGGTGTACTGCACCCTGCCTTAGGGCTGTAAGGCCTGCTAGAGGGGTGACTTACCTATGCCACAGGCAGTGTTTTGTAGGGATGGCACCAAGGGAGGGGTGCCATGTTGACTTTACCTTTTTCTCCACACCAACACACACAATCTGAAATTGCATTATGCATGTGTTTGGTGAGGGGGCCCTTAGGGTAGCTTAACACATGCTGCAGCCCTTAGAGACCCTATCTGGCCGCGGGGCTCTTGGTACCCCCTGTACCTTTTACCAGTGATTTAGCTGTGTGCCAATTGTGGAAGCAATGGCACAGTTTAAGGATAGAACACCGGTGCTGGCTCCTGGTATCAGTATCCCAGCGCACACACACTCAGTCAAGTTAGCATCAGATACCAGGCACAAACTGGGGGGTGGGCTGACCATGCCAAAAGGGGCGCTTTCCTACACAACCCAACCCCCAAATGAAAGAGGATGAGACTGACCTTTCCCAAGAGAGTCTTCTTTGTCTAAGTGGAAGAATCTGGAAAGTCCATCTGCATTGGCGTGGGCAGTCCCAGGTCTGTGTTACACTGTAAAGTCCAGTCACTGTATGGAGATGAACCACCTAACAAGTTTAGGGTTCTCACCTTTCATCTGCAGACGCCATCTGAGAGTTCTGTGGCCAGTTTGAACAATGAAGTGAGTACCAAACAAGTATGGTCTCAACTTCTTCAGGGACCAAACCACAGCAATGGCCTTCCTCTTAATGGCACTTCAACGCAGTTCCCTGGGGAGTAACCCTCTGCTAATAAAAGCAACAGGCTGGTCATGGCTATCATTGTTGGTTTGGGAAAGGATTGCTCCTATCCCGTGTTCAGAGGCATCTGTCTGCCAATTAACTGCTTAGAGTAGTCTGGAGCTTTGAAAACTGGTGCCGAGCACATTGCCTTCTTCAGGGTGTCAAAGGCCTTTTGACAACTGTTAGACTTGACAGCCTTAGGGTTGTCATCCCCCAACTTTTTGCCTGCCTTCCTCCACTTTTCTGACACTGTTTTTGCTGGTTGTAGGACTCTGCACACTTTACCACTGCTCTTGAGTGCTAAAGTACATATGCTTTCTCCTCTAAACATGGTAACATTCGTTCCTACCCAATTGGCATATTTAATTTACATGTAAGTCGTAGTAAAGTGCACAACCTGTGCCCAGAGCCTATAAATCAAATGCTACTAGTGGGCCTGCAGCACTGATTGTGCCACCCAAATAGGCAGCCCCTTAACCATGTCTCAGGCATGCCATTGCAAGGCCTGTGTGTGGAGTTTCACTGCCACTTCGACTTACCATTTAAAACTACTTGCCAAGCCTTAAACTCCCCTTTTTCTACATATGTCACCCCTAAGGTAGGCCCCTAGGGCAGGATGCTATGTAGGTAAAAGGCAGGACATGTACTTATATGCTTTACATGTCCTGGTAGTGAAAAACTCCTAAATTCGTTTTCCACTACTGTGAGGTCTGCTTCTCTCATAGATTAACATTAGAACTGCTCTTGTATACTTTTAAATGGTAGATTCTGATCTGGAAGGAGTAGCCAGACTGGTAATAGAAAATCCTGCTTGCTGGTGAAGTTGGATTCATTATTACTTTTTTAGAAATGCCACTTTTACACACTGGGCATGTCTCTGCACTTACTGCTGTCAGAAGATTACCCATTAAATCAAACTTCGGCAGGAGCAGATGCCTTTCACCCAACTCCCTCCAATAGATGTGTGCTCAGACTTTAACAGATTATCTGAACTCTGCATCTGCTAGGGGGAAAGAGGAATGGGAATAGAAAAATAGAGACCGCCTCCAGATCCAGTTCCAGCCTGTGTTTCCCACTTGAAGATAGGATATTCAGTGTGTGTCTCTGAAAACCTGCACCTTTCTTCTTTTTGGGATTTCTTTAAAGGAAGGACCTGCAGTCGGGGTGATAAGAGCATAGATAAGTACATTCCTACCCCTCATTCAACTGTTCAGCCATTCATATTCACCCAATTCTATTGTTCTTCTAACTAGCCTCTCTCTAAGAGAACAAAGTTAACTTAATATCTTCTTTTCTCCAGGAGTCAGAGGTATCCAAGGTTCTCTGGAGAACAGTTCAAAGGTTCACAAATATACAATCTACTAATGTATTTTACAGGAAACAAAAATTCCTTCTCAAGGTTCAGTTTTCTCAATAACAGTCTCAAGGAATTAGTCTGAGCACTGAGGTTTGTCTCTAAGACTGACACGTCTGCAAAGCAAAGAGTTCTTGAATATATATGTACATATATATATTTGCAAGTCTGGAAATCATACAAAAGGATTCCTTACTGCAGTTGCTTGAAGTTCTGTTAAGCCAAAACACATTCTCCTCAGAAAGCCGATAGCCAGTTGTTGGAAGAAGGAAAAAATTCAGCTTATTCAAAAGGGAAAAAGTAGCTGGTGTGCACACTGTAACAAGAAAAAGAATTAATTACTCAAAACTGGAAGAATTCTCTATGAAATGAAGCGCTTCAGGGACACTGCTCATTCTCCTTAGGATAGCAGTTGAAGTGCAGGGCTCCAAGAGAGAAACAGCTGGAGGGAAGCTTCAGCACAAGACTAAGGTAGAAACACTAGAGCGCTGACCTCACAAAGATTTGTGGCCACCATCTTGAGTGGCAGTTAAACCTGAAGAAGCTAGTTCTAAGAACAACCTCCGCAAGAGCCACCGGGAGTGAGGACGCTGCTGCAACCAACGTGGGTACAAGGAAAAGGGGAATCGTTTTTGCTGAGGGAAAAACCTAACAACGCTGGCAGTAGTTTTCCTGACAGTACCGCCTTCCAAAGAACTCTCTCCCACAGAAGGTTTGTTGGGAAAAGTGTAATGAAATTGCTTTATCAACCTAGGAGCGTGCACATTTTGGAAGGCTTCCCAGGACCTTTCTTCTGGGCCAAAACCTTTCCAATCACTGAGGTAGTATAATGTCCCTTTTTAAACTTTGACTCTAAAATTCTATTCACATCATATTCTAAATGTGAATCTACTCGGATAGGATCTGGAGGGGTGGTTGTCCTAACATTGGGAGGGCTTCCTATTAGTAGCGAGACATGGAATACTGGATGAACTTTTATCTGAGGGGGCAAGGCGAGTTTGACTGTAACTGGGTTTACAATTTCTTTATTTTAAAGGGACCTAAATATCTAGGCTGGAATTTCTTGTTCTCTCTTAAATGTAAATGTCTAGTGGATAGCCAGACCTTCTCACCCTCCCAATAACCAGGGTTGCCTCTCCTCTTTTTGTCAGCATGTTTCTTGTAAGAGACCTTCGTCAAGTGTTCTCTAGCAGATTGGTAGGTCTTTTGAATTTTATTACTGAATTGATTCACAGCTGGTACCGAGCCTCCCGACCTTCCTAAGATAATGTTTGGGTGCCTACCAGAGTTCAAATAGAAAGGAGAATAACCAGTGGAGGCATGTATAGCATTGTTGTATGCAAATTCTGCTGTCCAAATGAAATCTTGCCAGTCATTATCTTGGTCCAGGAGATATAAGCGTAGGTACTGCTCTATCTCCTGGTTAACTTTTTCTGTCTGTCCATCCGTTTCCGGTTGATAACTGGTAGAATAACGTGAGTCTATTCCAAGTTGTTTCATAAAGGCCCTCCAGAATTGGGAAACAAATTGGGGATCTCGATCTGAGATTACAACCACCGGAATGCCATGAGCTCTCACTATGTGCTATGAAAATAACTGTGCTAACTGAGAGGCTCTAGGAACCTTTTTTAGAGGGATGAAATGACTCATTTTAGAAAAGGTGTCAACGAAAACTAGGATTGTGTCAAAACCTTAACTTGAAGGTAAATCTACAATCAAATCCATAGTAATGGTGTGCCAGGGATATGGGGCAAGGGGAAGAGGCTGAAGCTCACCTTCAGGAGCTAATTGGGTTGTCTTTCCCCGAATGCATTTATCACAGGTTTGAGCGTATTGTCTTATTTGAGGGATCATGGCAAGCCACTAGAAATACCGCTTAATTAATTTGATAGTCTTCAAAATTCCTTTGTGGCCAGCTAAAGGATCATCATGACACGCTTGTAGCGCTAGTTCTTGCAAATCACAAGTTGGCAAATATAAAGCATTTTCAACAAAAGGAAGATTTTCTAGTACCTTTCTTCCTTCTTTTTGTTGGTCCAATCTGACATTTCTTGGTCAGACATGGATTCTCAAACCTTCCTTTTTATTTCGGAGAATTGTAAGGTAAAAACAAACTTGTCTGCTGGAATAATTGAAATCTTTTCAGCTTCTCTGGCTCCTGGTATGTTATTCATTCTTGATAACGCATCTGCCTTGCCATTGGAAGAACCAGGTCGATAGGTAATGGTAAAATTAAAATCTGCAAAGCAAAAGGACCATCTCAATTGCCCTGGAGTTAATGTCTTAGCAGACTTTAAAAACTGAAGATTTTTGTGATCGGTGAACACAGTGACTACATGATGAGCCCCTAATAAATAATGCCGCCATTCCTGAAAGGCATCCTTCACTGCCAACAGCTCTTTGTTAGCAATTGGATAATTTCCTTCAAGGGGAGGTAATTTCCTGAATCGAAATGCCACTGGGTGAAGTTGACCTGTTTTCTTGTGCCTCTGAGACAATACACCACCAACCGCTTGGTCGGAGGCGTCAGCTTCCACAAAAAATGGCTCCTCAGGGTTAGGATGGAGAAGAATGGGGGCTGTCATAAAGGCTCTTTTGAGGAACTCAAAAGATTCTTCAGCATCAGTTGACCAATGGAAAGGGTACTTCTTTTCTCAAAAGTTTTGTAATGGGGACCACCTTTTTAGAAAACTCTTTTATAAATCGGCGGTAGAAATTGGCAAAGCCAATACAACTTTGCACTTCCTTCACCGTTTTAGGAGAAGGCCAATCCAGGGTTGTTTGAATTTTAGCAGGATCCATGGAAACTCCATTTTCCGATAAGACGAATCCCAAGAATTCTACTTCCTTTGCATGAAAGGCACACTTTTCCAACTTCACATATAGGTTATTTTTCAACAATTTCTTTAAAACTGCTCTCATGTGATCTACATGGTCTCGCAAATTCTGGGAGAAGATTAAAATGTAATCAATGTAGACTACTACAAATTGATCTAAAAACTCTCTCAGATCATCGTTCACAAAGTGCTGGAAAGCGGCTGGCGCGTTACATAGCCCATAATGCATCACTTGGTACTCGTATAGACCAAACCGGGTGCAGAAAGCCGTTTTCCATTCATCTCCATTAGCAACTGGAATTAAATGGTATGATCCGTGAAGATTTAGCTTGATGTAGATTTTTGCGTCTTTTACCTGATCTAGCAGTACTGAAATCAAGGGCAGGGGATATTGATTCTTCACTGTAACTTGATTTAATGCTCTATAATCGATACAAGTTCTTAACTCTTCATTCTTCTTCTTTGGGACGAAAAAAAAGAGGGGACGAGACTGGGGATTGAGAGGGACGAATAAAACTGTTTGCCAAATATTTTTCCAAATATTCTTTGAGGAACTTGTTCTTCTTTTCAGTAAGGGCATAGATTCAATTGCAAGGTAGATTCGCACCTGGCTCAAGTTCGATCCTGCAATCATAAGATCTGTGGGGAAGTAGCTTCTCTGCCTCTGCTTGGTCAAACACTGCAGACAATTCTTTATATTCTGGGGGAGTAACAACCTTTTCAAGAGCACAAACCACATTGGATTCCGTAGCTAAAACTTGAGCGGGAGATAGCACACTACTTATCTCTTGAGGACCATAACAATGCTTCCGACAGTAACTTGAATTTAATTGGACAGCCCTCTTTTCTCAATTAATTTCAGGGTTGTGCTCCGTAAGCCACGGTAAGACCAAATTCAACTGAAATAAAGGTGCATCTATGAGATTGAAAGCTATCTTTTCTTGGTGTCCTAGATGATCTTTCAGAACTATAGGTTCAGTTTAATCTGTGATAGGACCTGAAGACAAGTTTGTTCCACCCACCACACAAACAGGCTCTGCTATTCTCTTTTGCTGCAAAATGTATTCCCATTTTTGTGGCATACTGGATGTTGCAGAAATTTCCCTTAGCTCCTTAGTCAACCATCACTGAAACCTCCTGCAGCTTCTTTTCTCTGAAGATGAGGTCAAATGAGATGGTAAGATGAGGGGAAGCAGACTGTAAAGTGTTTGCCACTAATTGGGATTCAGGGACTGGTTGGTGTTGTAAGTCAACAGGGCTACTCTCTTGGTAGAAAGAGTTTTCTCTTTTCCTGGATTATCTTGTCTAGGCTTCTTTGGGCATTCTCTTACAAAATATCCAGACAACCCACAATAGAGACATATAATATAAATATAATAACTTGTATTCGGTATGAAAAAATTCATCCATTACAATAAATAATCTTCAATACATTTGTTAAAATTAACAATAGAACCATAAATAATAAGAACACCCATCAGGAGTAAAAACATATATAACCACCTACGTAAAAACAATAAAATAGAAGGATTCATTCTAAAAACTCTACATTGTTACGCCAAGTAATGGCTCCCTTCAGGAATGAACCCAGCCCCTTCCACACCAATACATCTGAGGCCATCTGCAGCCACATAAAAGCCGGACGATATTGCACAAAACCCTTGGGCTTTAGGAGAGGTAACAGAAAACGAGTTCTGAATGGTGCATAAAAAACACAAAACAAAGTAAAATGGGGCAAGGTCTGTTGGGACACCCCATCACAGGTGCAGGGTCTAATACATTTGTCCCCATACTGACCTAACGGGAAACACAAATTACTTCTAATGATCCCCAAACGGAAACGGGTTATGAGAGACCTTTCCCTCACGTCCTTAATCTCTAAGAGATAGCGCTCAGGTCCTACCCACATCTTTAGCATAATGAAATCCCTGATCGATTTTTTTCCCTAAGGCCTCCCCCTCCCTCCTGTTCTTCTGGATTTTTAAAAAATTCTCCTTATCCCATTTCTTATCACACCTGGTCAGGCCTTCAGGATAATCAACCAAGTCAGGCCGCTCCAAATCATGAGCCATCTTCCTTATGTGCATCAGCCAGGGAATATTCTTTACATTGTCACAAGCCAGACAATCCTTTAAGATATCCCTATTCAGAGTGGCATGCTCATTAGTCCAAATTGAAATCCATAGCAGAAGGGGAGCCAACTGAATGGTGTCCTGGACAAACTCAAGCTCCAGCTCCAAATGGAGGCTGAAACCAGGGATATTTTGTCCAACTCCCAATAGCCTTCTACAGAACCGATTTTCTTCCACCATAAGGGCTCGGGAGTCCCTATACCCCCAAAGTGCAGCACCATACAGCAGGACGGGGAGGCATTTCCGCCTATAAATTTCAAGCAAGGGCTTGATGGGTTTACTACCTACCCTTACAGCAAAATCAAAAGTTGTGCCAACTACTGCATGAAAAAGCGCACTCCTTCTGGCAATACAAGGTTTCCATGATCCTTTCTCATCAAAAATAATCCCTAGATATGGAAACTCATGGACCCTACTAATAATTTGATCCTCCACCCTTAGCTCCCCCACTCTACTCAGAGGTCTTCCACACACCATAAAATGAGATTTCTTAAAATTGACCTCTAAACCCAAAGCTGACGTAAAGGAGGCATAAGCTCTAACTGATTCCCGGAGACCATTCATAGTACGTGCCATAAGGACCGCGTCATCCGCGTACGTAAGTACAGGGATATCAGTACCATTCACCTTTGGAACATCCCTACAATGTTTCCTCAGAAAATCAGACAATCCATTTGTATATAGAAGGAACAAAGTAGGAGCCAGAACACACCCCTGGCGCACACCCCTTGAAAGCTTAAAGGCCTCTGAGCATTCCCCATTCGACCCCACCCTAACATTAGCAATCGTCCCAGAATGTAAATATCGGAGCAACTCTACAATATTAGAATCCAGCCCTAGCTTATTTAATCTTTCCCATAATATAGACCGGTTCACCTTATCAAAGGCACAGCTAAGATCCATAAAAGCAAGATAGAGCGTACCTTTCCTAGCCTGCGTGTATTTACCGATCAGCATCAATAGATTAAGACATTGATCTTGCGTGCCAAGGCCTTCCCTGAAACCATACTGATCCCGGCTTAAGATATCA
Organism: Pleurodeles waltl; assembly: GCF_031143425.1. Lineage (NCBI taxonomy): Eukaryota > Metazoa > Chordata > Amphibia > Caudata > Salamandridae > Pleurodeles > Pleurodeles waltl. The sequence continues at coordinate 1,138,065,219 of NC_090439.1, forward strand.
TTCTCTATCACCCAGGACTCCAGGCGCCTTAAAATAATCCATCCCAAAATCTTCACCGAAGAGTCCAGTAGAGAAATAGGGCGGTAGGACTTAGGATCATTTCGGTCGCCCTTTTTAAACACTGGGACAATACATGCCAGTCTCCAAGAGGCAGGGATACCCACAGTAACTGCTGCATTAAGGACATTCAAGAGAACAGGTGCCCATAACTGGGGGTTCGCTTTATACAGGTCCATAGGGATCAAATCCGGGCCCGGGGCTTTATTGCATGCACTACTCTGTATCGCATCTATAACCTCCTGGAGCGAAAACCTAATTGCTAGGTTGGGAGCCATCTCATACTCATTTTCCTGATTATTTCTTAGGGGAGAACCCTCAAAGATACTACAAAAGTGAGTTACCCATGCTTCCGGGGCGATGTTACAGCCAAGGCCCTCAGATGTGTCTGTTCCAAAGGAACCTCTATTTACCACTCTCCAAAACAGGCCAGGATCTTTCAGAGCTATGGCACGTTCTAAATCTTCCCAGGCTTTATCTTTATGTTTAATCTTGCCATCCCTCAGGGCCCTCTTGTATTTCATTCTAGCTTCTTTTATGAGGACCCAATCTCTAGGATGTTTCTTAGTGGCCATCTTCAGGTTTGCCCTTGCATCATAGCAGATCTTGTCATACCAACCACAATAACGTTTACTAGGATGGCTGCTTACTGAAAAAAGGCAGTCTCTCACTGCTGCATTTACTATTGTTATTGCATTCATAACAGTTTTAGGATTAGGGGCCTCCGTCAAGAGTGTGTCCATAAATAGATCTAAATTTTTCCCCACCACCCTTTCAACAATTTTTAGGGAATCCACTTGCTTCCACCCAAGCCGCCTACCCTGGTCCTTTATCTCCACTACTACCGGCCTACCTCGCCCCAAATTACGTAGGGCCCCAGGGAGTTTAAAGGATACCATAAGGAGATTGTGATCACTGAAACTCTCCCCCATCACCTCCCCCCCAGTCACCAGGTCTTTCATAGGTGGAGACATAAAGATATAGTCAATAGTGGATTCAAATCCTCTTCCCACATAAGTTGGGAGTTGATGAGTGCCTGCGGCTTCTATATCACACACATTCAGAAGACCCAGCTTCCTGAGTTCCTTGATTAGAGCCCTGCCTCTGGCGTCCTGCAGACCGTCCACTAAATAATCCTCACAGTCAGGAATAAAGGGATTAACCACAGTACTGAGCCTCCCCAGCTTAGCATTAAAGTCTCCAGAGAAAATAGCACAGAATTCTAACCCCATCTCCTCCATTCTGTATTTCAAAACTTGAAGAACAGAAAACAGGGCCCCAATTTGGCATCCCATATCCCATACAGCATTATAAAAGTTAACCAGTAAAATATTAAAATTATTAGAAAAAATTACCCATACCAGCAATATACCTTGGTGATTGCAGTTAATTTGAAATGAACCCACTATCTTAGAGAGGCGAATTAGGGTAACCAAGCCACCTTTTGAGCGGCCACCAAGAGACTTCACAGCTGGAATTGCAAATCTGTTGTACCCATCCCACACAGACAACCCCTCTGACCAGGTTTCCTGAAGCATGATCACATCAAAATTCGTCACACACCTAATCCACGCCTTATCGGATAACTTAGCATTATAGCCCGCAATATTTCATGAGATAAGTTTACACTGTGGGGGCACCTCTTCCCATATAGCCAGGGTCTTGGCGCATTGTCAATCCACCCCTTCCAAGGATAGATTACTGTTAGTGACAGTTCTTCTGCTGGTTGCCTAGTGACTATTCTGACCCAGGGGGGGAAACCTACCAAAGCCCGGAAAAACCCCGGCACTCAATCGCATGTGGTCATAAAAATAACCCAAAGGGACCATGCCAATTGTACCAGGTCTAAATACAGCAGGGTGGTAGGTAGAAAGGAGCCTTTGACTCAAGAATGGGTATCTGACATTTATAATAATACAATCATCATCCCCCACCTTATTTTTGGGCCCAACCCATCCAATTCTTCTGGCAAACAGAATATCGTTGAAATCCTTACATGAGAAATCACAATTCTTACTCAACCAATATCCAGCCTTGTTTATGAGTTGAGCCGTAGACTCAGTAACCCCAGGGGCAAGAGCAGGAACATTCGTTAATACCACCACATAAGGGGCACAAGCTGGAGGGAGATCCAAACAGGTCAATTCAGGCCTAGCTGTCTGGAGATTCAGATTATTATTCCCAACCAGCTGTTGGTCAGCCCCCCCGTTACCACAAATTCAGGATCAGGCTGCCTACTACAGCTAGGCCTATTGACAGTCCTATCCGCCCTTAATAAAGAAGTCGGTGCAGCCGGTGCAATCTCAGCATGAGCGCCCTGTCCCCCAGAATTTCCAGAATTAACCAATAGCTGAGATGGTTTGCCCAGAGGCTCCAATGGCCCTGCAGCGTCCTCCGGCAGGAGCAACTCCTCACAAGGATGGGATCGTCTGGGCGGGGCCACACATCCACCAATACAATGCCTCCCCTGACTACCTTGCACAGATATCAGAGAAACTGCCTTTTCAATGGCCGATAGTTTTGCCACAACAGGGGATAAAATCTCCAGGATCATTTCACAAAATTTTGACAAAAAAATAGTAACATCACAACCCAGCTACTGGCAAGGTGCAGGGTCACTACTCGTACCCTTAGGGAATTCCAAGGGGGATGTTTTCGATTTGGGAATCGATTTCTTTAAGGCCTTTTTTTTCCTTGGGGGTGGGCTGCATTTATCCAGGGGGCAGGCCGGGGGAGAAGATAATAAAAGTATTTTGCTTCTTCTGGAAGGGCCTTGGCCACCAGAACCCTCTACAGACTCTATTTGCTCAATTTGAGCAGGTTCAGCAGCAAGCATAGCGGTACCTTGGTCTCCCGCCGGATAAGTCACCTCCATATCCACAACCTCACGAGAACCACTATCTATTGGGGCCAGACGCCAGTCCTCCAGTTCCATTGATAACCTCCTTTCTGCCAGATCAATCTCCTTTGTTACGACCCCGACAGCTCTTGCCAGGAAGGAGTCCAATGTGGTGGTACCACTTTCCTGTCTACTGCTACCAGCACCCCCTCCCATGGGGCCAGTTAACGGACCTCTTTTCCTGCCCATATTAGCAGAATGTTACAATAATGAAATAACAAACAGAAGAGACAAAAAAAAAAATTCAAATATTAAATTATTAAAAAACCCACTAAGACTCACTAAGAAGGCTCCAAAATGATCCCCAATATATAGTGAATATACAATAGTCAACCTTTCACTGGAGAGGAAAGAGGGGTGGCCCAGCCCAGCCTCTACCGGGCGATGACGGGCGCAAGCCGGGCCCGCCCTTGGCCCGGGCTTTGCCCGGGCGCCGCCCGCGCACGTCCCGCGGTTGCGGGAGCGCGGAACAAATTTAAAGGGCTCCTGCCCGAGTCTGTGGTGCTGCTGGCCGCCTCCTCCACCTGACGCGCTTCCCGCGGATGCGGGAGCGCGAAACAAATTTAAAGGGCTCCTGTCCGAGTCTGTGGTGCTGCTGGCCGCCTCCTCCACCTGACGCGCTTCCCGCGGTTGCGGGAGCGCGAAACAAATTTAAAGGGCTCCTGCCCGAGTCTGTGGTGCTGTTGGCCGCCTCCTCCACCTGACGCGCTTCCCGCGGATGCGGGAGCGCGAAACAAATTTAAAGGGCTCCTGCCCGAGTCTGTGGTGCTGCTGGCCGCCTCCTCCACCTGACGCGCTTCCCGCGGATGCGGGAGCACGAAACAAATTTAAAGGGCTCCTGCCCGAGTCTGTGGTGCTGCTGGCCACATCCTCCACCTGAAGCGCTTCCCGCAGATGCGGGAGCGCGAAGCAAATTTAAAGGGCTCCTGCCCGAGTCTGTGGAGCTGCTGACCGCCTCCTCCACCTGACGCGATTCTTAGATCTTCACTTGTCTTTTTCCTCTTTAGACAGGGGACCTCTAACACTGCCGATTTGCATTGGCTCTTCCGAAGAGTGTGTCTCGGAGGTTTTGATACTTTCAACGTGGTGGGATAGAATGAAATTCTCTCTTGCCTTCAGCTTTCCTTTCAAATAGACACTGATCAATCTGTAAAACTAGATCAATTAATTTTGATACATCAGTAGGTCGATCTGGAGTTTGGGCTAGCGCATCTTTTAGTTCTTCTCGTAAACCTCGGCAAAAAATCACAGCTCTTTTGCTCTCAGGCCAACCAGTCTCCACAATTAATTTGTTGAATTGGGCCAGATAAGAGATCAAATCCCTATTACCTTGTTTTAAGTCTAGTAATTCATTATCTGTGGCTTAGGAAATTGTTCTGCGGTCAAAGATTCGAAGGAATTTGGTTTTAAAGGCTTCAAAATCATTTAATATAGGGTCATTTCATGACACCAAAGGCATGGACCATAAACCCGCATCTCCACTCAAATAAGACAAAATGAAAGCTGTTTTTGACTGATCCTCTGTCAAAATAACGGGATGACAAAGGAAGTGTAAGGAGCACTGGATTAAAAATATCTGCGCCTTGTAAGGATCTCCACTAAAACATTCAGGTGGGGCCAGGGGAATGATAGGGGAGATGGAATGAATGACTTGTGTGGATATTTCTGAGGTAGGGAGGGTTTTACCTGAAACCCCACTAGTCCCTGCGGTATTCCCAGAAATGAAGTTATTTAATTTGTCCATGAGCTCAACATGGGATCTTTTTATTTCCTCTCTCAAGTTTTTATTTTCATCTAGGGTAAGGGTTAACTGTTTTTGCATTTTGTCCATAAGTGCCGCCAAGACATTAAAATCTAAACCTTCAGCCATTCTGCTGGGCTGGAAATAAGTATTTTTAGGCACTTAAATCTGTCAGAAGATTACCCATTAACTCAAACTTCGACAGGAGCAGATGCCTTTTACCCAAATCCCTCCAACAGATGTGTGCTCAGTCTTTAACTGATTATCTGAACCCTGCATCCGCCAGAGGCAAAGGGGAATGGGAATAGAAAAATAGAGACCGCCTCCAGATCCAGTTCCAGCCTGTGTTTCCCACTTGAAGATAGGATATTCAGTGTGTGTCTCTGAAAACCTGCACCTTTCTTCTTATTGGGATTTCTTTAAAGTAAGGACCTGCAGTCAGGTGATAAGAGCATAGATAAGTACATTCCTACTGCACATTCAACTGTTCAGCCATTCACATTCACCCAATTCTATTGTTCTCCTAACCTGGATCTTTTGAGAGACTAGCCTCTCTCTAAGAGAACAATGTTAACTTAATATCTTCTTATCTCCAGGAGTCAGGGGTTTCCAAGGTTCTCTGGAGAACAGTTCAAAAGTTCACAAAAAATACAAACTTTTAGTGTCTTTTACAGGAAACGAAAACTCCTTCTCAAGGTTTAGTTTTCTCAATAACAGTCTTTAGGAATTAGTCTGAGCACTGAGGTTTGTCTCTAAGACTGACAAGTCTGCAAAGCAAAGAGTTCTTGATTATATGTGTACATATATATATATATATATAGTTGCAAGTCTGTAAATCATACAAAAGGATTCCTTACTGAGGTTGCTTGAAGTTCTGTTAAGCCAAAACAAATTCTCCTCAGAAAGCCGATAGCCAGTTGTTGGAAGAAGGAAAAAATTCAGCTTCTTCAAAAGGGAAAAAAAGTAGCTGGTGTGCACACCGTAACAAGAAAAATAATGAATTACTCAAAACTGGAAGAATTCTCTATGAAATGAAGTGCCTCAGGAACACTGCTCATTCTCCCCACGATGACAGCTGAAGTGCACAGCTTCCAGAGAGAAACAGCTGGAGGGAAGCTTCAGCATGAGACTAAGGTAGAAACACTAGAGCGCTGACCTCACAGGGATTTGCAGCCACATCTTGAGTGGCTGTTAAACCTGAAAAGGCTAATTGTAAGAACAGCCTCCGCAAGAGCCACCGGGAGTGAGGATGCTGCTGCAACCAATGTGGGTATAAGGAAAAGGGGAATTGTTTTTGCTGAGGGAAGAACTTAAACACGCTGGCAATAGTTTTCCTGACAACTGCCATATGTGCTTTATAGCCTGTCTCCAGTCCACGTCTGGTGTGTGCTGGTTGCCAGTTCCCCAGTACATTCCACCCAGACAGCCATAAACACAAGACACTCGGTCACATCTGCATACTGAATGGGTCATCCTGGGCAGGAAGGGTGGAGGGGCTCACACTTGCATTTCAAAGGCCAGTGGCCTGCCCTCACACAAAAGACTGATAATCTCCTACAAGGATCCTGCCAGATAGGACTGGGCTGAGAGGGGAACGTGTGCACTTCAAAACCACTCTTTGAAGTTTCCCCCACTTCAAAGGCTTTTTTGGGTATATATAAACTGTCTCTCTGACCCCACCAAATCAGACACTTCTGGACCTACACCTGCACCCTGTCAGAGGAGCTGCCTGGCTGCTCAAAGGACTCATCTGGACTGCTTTGCTGAGGACTGCTGCCCTGCTGGCCTCTACCTCTGTTGGAAGGACTCTACCTTCCTGCTGAAGTGCTCTCCAAGGACGTGGATTGAGCTTGCCTCCTGTTTCTGAAGTCGCAGGGCCAACAAAGACTTCACCTCTTCGAGAAACTCCTTGTGCGTCGAAAATCGATGCAACGCCTGCAGAAATCGACGCAAAGCCTGCATTGCAGCTGGGAAGTTGCCGCACTGTGGACCGGAATGATGCACCACAGACTTCCCGACAGAGAATTTCATGCGAATTAGACACGTCGCCTACCGGATCGCCGCAGTGCCTGCTCCTTCTAATAGCGCATCAAGGATTTTTAAATTCATCATTCCTGTGCGTCAAAATACCCCCGCATCACAGTGAGGACCAAGACTGCGCGCCGGAAAAACAATGCAAACCCTTGTAGTGTAGAAAAAAACGATGCATCATCCGTCCCTTATTTTTCCACGCATCTCCTCCTCTGTCGTTTCCATGCGTTATTTTTTGACGCATCCCAGGTACTGTGTGTTACAAAAACAACTTGATTTCTTGAGATTTGAGACTCTTTTTTTTAAACTTTTAAAAGTGATATTTCAACTTGTGTTTATTGGATCTTTGTCGTTTTTACCTTATTTTAGTCAGATAAATATCTGTTTTTGTAAACCTGTGTGGTGTATTTTTGTGGTGGTTCGATGTATTACTATTTGATTTTTTGTTCAAATATTGACTTCTAAGTTAAGCTTGACTGCTCAGTGCTAAGCTACCAAAGGGTGGGTACACGATAATTTGGTTTGTGTTGGACTTTCCCTGACTAGGATTGTGGTCCCTATTTGGCCAAGATTGTATACCTCTGCCAACTAGAAACCCCATTTCTAACAACAAGTAACCATCAGCATGGTTACGTCAGCCCTGTCACTGAAAAGTTTCATTTGGTTCACATGGGTCAGCCTCTTGGGGGTCCTGCTGGTGCCCAGGTGTACTAAGTAGGTGACCTCCCTTTTCTTCTCAGGGATAGGGTAAGGGCCACTCCTTCTGTCTTGAAGATCCCTTAGAGACACAAGTTCCAGAACCCACACCTTCTGCCCTGGTTGGAACTCAACCAGTGCAGCCTTTTGGTCATACCACAGCTTCTGGAGCTCTTGGCTTGCCTCAAGGCTTTGCGATGCTTTCTCTATGTACTCTGCCATCCTAGAACGTAGGCCCAGTACATAGTCCACCACATCTTCCTGAGGTTTGCGGAGAGGTCTCTCCCAACCTTACTTCACAAGAGCAAGTGGTCCCATAACCGGATGGCCAAACAGAAGCTCAAAGGGGGAAAAATCCTACTCTCTTCTGAGGCACCTCTCTGTAGGTGAGAAACGGGCATGGCAAAAGGACATTCCAACTACTTTTGAACTTTTCAGGGACTCCCATGATCATACCTTCCAATGTCTTGTAGAATCTTTCAACAAGTCCATTGGTTTGCGGATGGTGTTGTAAACTTGTAGGTCACCCCACATTCATTCAACATTTGTTTTAAGTAAGCTGACATGAAATTGGCACCTCTGTCAGAAAACCACCTCCTTAGGAAACCCTACCCTGGTAAAGATAGCAGCGAGGGCCTTAGCTAATGCAGGGGCTGTAGTAGACCTAACAGTAGTTGGATCAGGATACCTGGTAGCATGATCCACTACTACCAGTATATATTGCTTTCCTGAGGCTGGAGGTAGTTCAAGTGGACTCACTATGTCCACACCAACCCTTTCAAAAGGAACCCCAACCATTGGTAGTAGAATTAAGGGGGCCTTTGGGTGGCCGCCTGCCTTATCACTGCCTTGGCAGGTGACACAGGAGCTGCAAAGCTCCTTTATCTTCTGAGACATGTTGGGGCAGTAGAAATAGCTGATTAGCCAGCCTATTCCAAGTTTTGGTCTGGCTCAGATGCCCACCTAGGGGGGTCTCATGGGCGCATGTGAGGAAGTATTCCCTGAACTACTGAGGCACCACCACTCTCCTAGTGGCACCAGGTATGGGGTCTCTGGACACAGTGTGCAGGAGTACCTCATCCCAATAGACCCTGTGGGAGCCATTGACATCTCCCTTTTCCTGTGCAGCAGTATGTTGTCTCAGGCCTTCAAGAGTAAGACAGGCCCTCTATCCTTGGCACAGCTGGTTCCTAGAAGGTCCTCCTGGGCCCAGGAGCTCAACCTGGTATGGTTCAAGTTCCAGGGGCTTACTTCCCTCTGGGGCTGGTAAGTCCTCTTCTTGAGAAGAGGGGTCCTGAGCATTTTGCTGTTCAGAAGCTGACCCCCCAGTCTTCTTGCCTTCCTCTTGGAAGGTTGGGCCATTATTGCAGGCTCCAACACTTCTTTTTCACCCTATGCTTGGCTTTGTGCTCTTGTTTTTGCACACACCATCTTGGATTCCCAAGCATGGATTTTTAGTGCTACCTCAGCCCATGCTGAGGACTCCAGATCATTCCCAGCAGACACTCAACTGGGATTGCAGAAGAGACCACTACCTGTTTCAGGCCAGTAACCCCTCCTCATTCTAAGGTCGCCATAGTAATGGGATGTACCTTAGTCACATTATCAGCTTTGGTAAATGGATATGTTTGTCCAGCCAAACACTGTCCGGGGAAACCAGTTTCTCTGTCACCTGTATCCCTCAGGGCTCCTACTCTAGTCCCATTAAACAAAAGGGGTGCTGTCTGTATTTATTCATGTTAGGGGGCAGACAGCAAAAGTGGCATAATCTACCCCCACCCTCAGAGACTAAAATAGCTTCAATGTGAACCCTGATTTGCTCCGGGCACACTGGATCCCACCTGGAGACTGGCTATACTAGTGCTGTAGTAGGGGGAGTCTTTTGGGATAGGACATGCCTCCAGTTTGATGTCCAGGCTGTGTACATTGGAAACACTAGGCCTTTTTGGGATCTAAGTATTAATCCCTGTGCCCATGGTTGGATTGTAAAGAGGCTTGGGGGTCACCCTCCTGAGCAGGTTTTTGGAGGTCTTTAGAAGACTCTACTTTTATCCGTAGGCGTCTCACCCACCTTCCCCTGTGGAGAAAGTGTAACCCATTTTGTTTGGTCACCCCAGTGAAAGACTTGGTCCCCCTAGTCTTGACTCAGTGGTCTGCCTTCTTTCCCAATTCTTGGGGAGAAATTGGACATGGACATAGGTCTACCAGATATTGATGCAACTTTTCATTAAGGCAATTACTTAAGTTGTGTTCTTTCATAAACAAATTATAGAGCCCATCATCATCATCATGCACTTCACTTCCAGTTAACCAACCATCTAATGTTTTCACTGAGTAGTCTATGAAGTCAACCCAGGACTGGCTCAAGGTTTTGTGAACTCCCTTTAATCTAATCCTATACTCCTCAGTGGTGAGTCCAAAGCCCTCAATCTGGGTAGCCTTCATGAGGTCATAGGACTCTGCATCTGCTCCACTGAGTGTGAGGAGTAAATTCCTACACTTAGAAGTGAACAGTTCCAAAAGGAGTGCTCCACAGTGAGACTGTTTCACCTTTCTTATTCCACAGGCCCTCTAAAAGGCTGGTGAACCACTTGGTGATATCATCACCATCCTCATACTTCGGAACAATCCGTTTGGGGATTTTAGGGTCACAAGATTGCTCTCTGTTCCTAGGTATTGTGCTGCTGCCTCCGTTAACAGAGACCCTATCTTCCCTAGTTAGGTTAAGGGGGGGGGGGGGTAATTGTCCTCCTGATTCCTAACTTCTTCTGCTTCTGAGGCGAGGTCATCCTCCTCAGAAGGGTGTTCCTTTGTATACTCTGCCAAGAGCTCCTGGAGCTTGACCTTTGTAGGGTTTGAACTTGGATGTAATTGTTTGGCGTCTGCAGAGAGACCTTAGCTCTGTCATCCTGAAATTAAGGTAAGAAGTCAGGTTGAGATCCATGGCCCTATTCTCTGAGTCACTCATTATTTTACTAAAGTTGGGGATTTCTTTAAAGAACTTAAATACTTCAAATAATTTACCCTTAACTACAGTAACTTTTTAAACTCTTAAAGAAATGCCAAAGGGGACTTAACCAAGGCCCTAGCAAGACTTTTTAAAATTTGGACAAATTGTCAATTCAATAAAATACATTGAATCTAAAGGCAATTTTTTAAATTAGTTGTGTGATCATATGTTGGCTGACATGGCTAGCCCCCACTTTTTTGCCTGTTATGTGATGTAGCCTAGAAGTTGTTAGTGCCCAGGGCCCCTGTTAACCAGGTACTCTGGGTCAGATGTCTTTCCCTAAAACTGTTTTGATGCATTGGCACATTTGGAGACACCTTTAGCTGCCCCTATAAGTCCTTAGTAAATGGTACTTAGGTACCTAGGGCAGGAGGTATTAAGCGTAGGCCCCTGAGGGAAGAAGCACTGATTGTACCACCCTGATGGGCCCTGCATTCAGGTGCACCCAGCACTGCCATTTCAGGCTGAGTGCCCTGATGCAAACCCAAAAGAAAAACTCGACAATGGCACACTGTCTTTGTGCCCTGTCCACCATACAATGCATACACTATGGGTTAGACCCCTCTGGCAGGCCTTCCAGACCTAAGGCAGGGTGCACTATACTGTACGTGAGGGCATAGCTGCATGAACAATATGCCCCCACTGTGTCCTTGCCAAATCTTGGACATAGTGAGCGAACAGAGCAGCCATTTTAATACATGTGCTGGACACTGGTCAATACGAGTTTCCCAACTAGACGAGGGCCACTCTGAACCCTGGGTTGTTTGGTATCAAACAACTCTGAATGATAAATCCAAACTGGCACAAGTATTGGATGTATTACCAAATGTACCCTGGGGTCATTTTAGAGGTGCTCCCTGCAAACGCCAACTACCCTGGCATGGTTGCTAACTGGGCCTAAACAGCCTGCCACCACCAGACACCAGTCTACAACCTTAGGGTGAAAGATCCTTCTCTCTTGGTTCCAGAACAAAGCCCTTCCTGATGGAGGTATTAACTACCGCTCTCTCAGGAATGTGCACTGACCTTGCGGCGAGCTTCAAAGGGCTCACTGCCTTTGAAGCTCATCCCCCAGGGCCTGCTGCTAGCAGCAGATGGCCACCCCCGTTGCAAACAACCGCTTTTGGTGGGAGCAATGGGGGGAAACCCAAAGGACAGGAGGAATGACACCCCCAGCATGCATGTGAGGTTGACTCTCCATTTAATTTTCCTCTGTCTTGGATGGAAGGAAAGTGGCCAATCAGGTGTAGGGAAGTGACCTCTGCTCACCGGAAGTGGTCACTTAGTGGGTGTAGCCACCCTAAGGTAGATGACCCATTGGTCACTACCAGGTTCCCCCTAAAATGCCCACTAAATACAGTATTTAGTGGGAAACCCTAGACCAAGAACTGAGATTCCACGGACAGAAGACCAGCACCAAGAAGATCGGAGGCACGAGAACTGTGGACCTGCTGCACAAAGAGAAGGCGCCAAACCCTGCCTGCTGAATCCAGGACCCGACAATCTCTGCTGAGGAGCTGCTGGGCAACTGGAAAAACTCTAAAGAACCCCAGAGGAATTCCAGGCTTTGCAAATAGCCAGAGAACTCCCTCCAGAGTGGAAGTGCCACTCTAAATTCGCAAGGAACCAACAAGCCAGTGAGGTTCACTTCACTATCCGGGTGCTAACTCCAGAACTAGAGGAAGCAGCTGGACCAAACTCCACACCAACGACCATGTGAACAAACCCTGCCAGTGTGCCAAGTTGGGAAGCACTGCGCCCTCTAGTGGCTGAACCGTACCAATACACTGAGTATTGGTCACCTGACTTCAGACACCAAGAAAAACAGTCCACCAAGACTGAAAATGGACCAGGAAGAAGCCCCAGTCGAGGGACTTCAGAAACAACCCGGACCTCCCACCAGAGTGCCCCAGTTGTCCTGCAAACGGCCCTTGAACCTAGCTACCTCCTGCTTTTGAGGGCATTCTTGTGCACAGCTCCTGGCTCACCGATTCGCTTTGCACCCGGCTGCCCTGTGCCCTGCAACGAAGAACCTGCTGTGCCCTAAGGGTCCAAGGGACCTCCAGCATTCAGGTTTAAACTTACCTGTACAGTGCTTTTCCAAGTGGTCACTTGCATTGGCCCTTCACCAGCTCCAGAGATGTTTTCCCGCTACTCCAGCCAGAACTGGGAGCTACCTGTGAGAAAGTAGCCCCTTTCTAGCCTTGTTACCCCCACTTTTGGCCTGTTTGTGAGTATGTCAGGGTGTATTCGCTGTCTCACTGGGATCCTGCTAGCCAGGGCCCAGTGCTCATAGTGAAAACCCTATGTTGTCAGTATGTTTGCTATGTGTCACTGGGACCCTGCTAGCCAGGACCCCAGTGCTCATAAGTTTGTGGCCTATATGTATGTGTTCCCTGTGTGATGCCTAACTGTCTCACTGAGGCACTGCTAACCAGAACCTCAGTGGTTATGCTCTCTCTGCTTTCCAAATTGTCACTAACAGGCTAGTGACCAATTTCACCAATTCACATTGGCATACTGGTACACCCATATAATTCCCTAGTAAATGGTACTGAGGTACCCAGGGTATTGGGGTTCCAGGAGATCCCTATGGGCTGCAGCATTTCTTTTGCCACCCATAGGGAGATCTGACAATTCTTACACAGGCCTGCCAGTGCAGCCTGAGTGAAATAACGTCCACGTTATTTCACAGCCATTTACCACTGCACTTAAGTAACTTATAAGTCACGTATATGCCTAACCTTCACCTGGGGAAGTTACTTAGTGTGTGGGCACCCTGGCACTAACCAAGGTGCCCCCACATTGTTCAGGGCAAATTCCCCAGACTTTGTGAGTGCGGGGACACCATTTCACACGTGCACTATACATAGGTCACTACCTATGTATAGCGTCACAATGGTAACTCCGAACATGGCCATGTAACATGTCTAAGATCATGGAATTGTCACCCCAATGCCATTCTGGCATTGGGGAGACAATTCCATGATCCCCCGGGTCTCTAGCACAGAACCCAGGTACTGCCAAACTGCCTTTCCGGGGTCTCCACTGCAGCTGCTGCTGTTGCCAACCCCTCAGACAGGTTTCTGCCCTCCTGGGGTCCAGGCACCCCTGGCCCAGGAAGGCAGAACAAAGGATTTCCTCTGAGAGAGGGTGTGACACCCTCTCCCTTTGGAAAAAGGTGTCAGGGCTGGGGAGGAGTAGCCTCCCCAGCCTCTGGCTATGCTTTGATGGGCACAGATGGTGCCCATCTCTGCATAAGCCAGTCTACACCGGTTCAGGGATCCCACAGCCCTGCTCTGGCGCGAAACTGGACAAAGGAAAGGGGAGTGACCACTCCCCTGACCTGCACCTCCCCTGGGAGGTGCCCAGAGCTCCTCCAGTGTGCCCCAGACCTCTGCCATCTTGGAAACAGAGGTGCTGCTGGCACACTGGACTGCTCTGAGTGGCCAGGGACAGCAGGTGACGTCAGAGACTCCTTCTGATAGGCTCTTACCTGTGTTGCTAGCCTATCCTCCTTCCTAAGTAGCCAAACCTCCTTTTCTGGCTATTTAGGGTCTCTGCTTTGGGGAATTCTTTAGATAACGAATGCAAGAGCTCATCAGAGTTCCTCTGCATCTCTCTCTTCACCTTCTGCCAAGGAATCGACCGCTGACTGCTCTGGACGCCTGCAAAACTGCAACAAAGTAGCAAAGACGACTACTTCAACCTTGTATCGCTGATCCTCCGGCCTTCTCAACTGTTTTCCTGGTGGTGCATGCTGTGGAGGTAATCTGCCTCCTCTCTGCACTAGAAGCTCCGAAGAAATCTCCCGTGGGTCGACGGAATCGTCCCCCTGCAACCGCAGGCACCAAAAGACTGCATCACCGGTCCTCTGGGTCCCCTCTCAGCACGACGAGGACGTGGTCCCTGGAACTCAGCAACTCTGTCCAAGTGACTCCCACAGTCCAGTGACTCTTCAGTTCAAGTTTGGTGGAGGTAAGTCCTTGCCTCCCCCCGCTAGACTGCATTGCTGGGTACCGCGTGATTTGCAGCTGCTCTGGCTCCTGTGCACTCTTCCAGGATTTCCTTTGTGCACAGCCAAGCCTGGGTCCCTGACACACTAACGTGCAGTTCACGACCTCCTGAGTTGTCCTCTGGTGTCGTGGGACCTTCTTTTGTGACTTCGGGTGAGCTCCGGTTCACTCTTCTTCGTAGTGCCTGTTCCGGCACTTCTGCGGGTGCTACTTGCTTCTGAGTGGGCTCCTTGTCTTGCTGGGCGCCCCCTCTGTCTCCTCACGCAATTGGCGACATCCTGGTCCCTCCTGGGCCACAGCAGCATCCAAAAACCCTAACCGCGACCCTTGCAGCTAGCACGGCTTGTTTGCGGTCTTTCTGCGTGGGAACACCTCTGCAAGCTTCTTCACGACGTGGGACATCCATCCTCCAAAGGGGAAGTTCCTAGTCCTCTTCTTTCTTGCAGAACTCCAAGCTTCTTCCAACAGGTGGCTGCTTCCTTGCACCCTCAGCTGGCATTTCCTGGGCTCCTGCCCACTCTCGACACTGTCGCGACTATTAGACTTGGTCCCCTTGTCTTTCAGGTACTCAGGTCCGGAAATCCACTGTTGTTGCATTGCTGGTGTTTGTTCTTCCTGCAGAATCCCCCTATCACGACTTCTGTGCTCTCTGGGGGTAGTAGGTGCACTTTACACCTACCTTTCAGGGTCTTGGGGTGGGCTATTTTTCTAACCCTCACTGTTTTCTTACAGCCCCAGCAACCCTCTACAAGCTCACATAGGTTTGGGGTCCATTCGTGGTTTGCATTCCACTTTTGGAGTATATGGTTTGTGTTGCCCCTATACCTATGTGCTCCTATTGCAATCTACTGTAACTTTACACTGCTTGCATTACTTTTCTTGTTATAACCTGCATAATTTTGGTTTGTGTACATATATCTTGTGTATATATCTTATCCTCATACTGAGGGTACTCACTGAGATACTTTTGGCATATTGTCATAAAAATAAAGTACCTTTATTTTTAGTACTTCTGTGTATTGTGTTTTTTTATGATATTGTGCATATGACACCAGTGGTATATTAGGAGCTTTGCATGTCTCCTAGATCAGCCTAAGCTGCTTTGCCATAGCTACCTTCTATCAGCCTAAGCTGCAACAAAAACACCTCTTCTACACTAATAAGGGATAACTGGACCTGGCACAAGGTGTAAGTACCTCTGGTACCCACTACAAGCCATGCCAGCCTCCTACAAGGGGACATGTCACACAAGCTGTGTGCCATGTCATGTTTTCAATTTTGGACGTGCTTTGTCACACAGCCTCCAAAGGCACTCTGCATAAGGTTGATGCTGGGTCCTTCAGAGTGGCACAAGTTGTGCTGCAGCTCTGAGGGGCCCTATTCTGTACTCTTGCCCTAGGTACCAGGAGTATCATTTACTTCCCCTTATAGGGGGCTGATGCACCTGCTCACTTGAGGATCATACTTAATATACATTTTCCTAGCTTTGGTTAAGGAAAGTCTAGATTTTATTAAAGACACAGAGGCGAGTACTATGCTTCCTTTTCTTGCTTTAACTTTAATAACAGCCAAGATATAACAACAAAACTAAATTTCTCTTGAGCCCATGTGTAGGAAGCTGGCTCTGTGTACACTATATCAAAATGAGATATAGGCCCGTATTTATACTCCGTTTGCGCCGAATTTGCGTCGTTTTTTTCGACGCAAATTCGACGCTAAACTAACGCCAACTAACGCCATATTTATACTATGGCGTTAGAGGCGTCTAGCGCCAAAGTTCCCGGAATGTGCGTCATTTTTTAGCGTGAACCCCTTCCTTGCGTTAATGATATGCAAGGGAGGCGTTCCCGTCTTAAAAAATGACTCCCAGGCCTTTACGTGGTATTTATACTCCCGGGCAAAAGAGACGCCCGGGAGTGGGCGTGGCTAAAAACGGCGCATTTGCGCCGCTTTTTAACGCCTGGGTCAGGCATGGCGTTAAGGGACAAGTGGGCTCAAAATGAGCCCAGAGTGCCCTCCCCTGCCCCCAGGGACCCCCCCTGCCACCCTTGCCCACCCCAGGAGGACACCCAAGGCTGGAGGGACCCACCCCAGGGACATTCAGGTAAGTTCAGGTAAGTATTTTTTTGTTGTTTTTTTAAATAATTTTTTTTGGCATAGGGGGGCCTGATTTGTGCCCCCCTACATGCCACTATGCCCAATGACCATGCCCAGGGGACAGAAGTCCCCTGGGCATGGCCATTGGGCAAGGGGGCATGACTCCTATCTTTACAATGATAGGAGTCATGTTGATGGGGGATGGGCGTCGTTAAAAAATGGCGCAAGTCGGGTTAAGACGATTTTTTTGCCTCAACCTGACTTGCCCCATTTTAAGACGCCCTAACGTCATTTTTGCCCAACGCCGGCGCTGCCTGGTCTACGTGGTTTTTTTCCACGCACACCAGGCAGCGCCGGTCTGCTTGCGCCGGCTAACGCCATTCCATAAATACGGCGCCCGCATGGCGCTTCAGAATGGCGTTAGACGGTGCAAAATTTTTTGACGCTAAACTGCGTTAGCGCAGTTTAGCGTCAAAAAGTATAAATATGGGCCATAGTGTGCACAGAGTCCGGGGGATCCCCAAGAGGCTTGACAGAGGCAATAATAGATAATAGTAATGCTCTATTTGTGGTGGTGTGGTCGTGCAGTTAGGCTTATCAGAGGGTAGTGTTAAGCATTTGTTGTACACACACAAGCAATAGAAGAAACACACACTCAATTACTTCACTCCAGACCAATAGGATTTTATATCGAAAAATATATTTGTATTACTTTATTACTACAACCACAAGACACAGTTCAGAAGTAAATACTGTTGCAGGTAAGCCAACTTCCTACAGCATCCCACATTTCATTTTCTGGACTAGAAGGATTAGAAAGTCTTACTCCCTTCAAAAGACAACAAATCAAAGGATGCTCACCGATGGGTTTTCCATCCACTTGATCTTGCTGCACAGAAATATCAGATCTATAAGTATTCACTGTTCTATATGCCTTCCCTTGAGAAGCTAAGGAGGCTAAAAAATTAACAAATTAAGTCACATCAGCTGAAAAAGGATCTGAATTCCAGTCCATACACCAGCTACACCAGGCCAGCCAGGCAGGCTTCTAAACTTTTCTCGTTCCTGGAGCCCAAGAGTAGTAATATATTGAGCAGCTTCTTCTGAAATTCCAGGCTGACCTGAAATCTTACATGCCACTGGGGTAAGGGTGTGATTGAGAATCGTATTGTGAGGAAGGCTCTCTGGGTTGAGAAGGACATTGAGAAAGGTTGGAATGAGAATTGGGAAATCGATTGACAACTCCAGAACTGAGGGGAACCAAGGCTGAGTTTGGCAAAACGATATTACCAGAAAAACGAAAACAATTGGCAGTGAACTTGAGCAATATCCTTGGCTATTATAATGAAAGTTGGAAAGGCATAGTTGAGATGAAGAGACCAGTCTTGAAGAAAAGTGTCTGTTGCTAGAGCTTGAAGATCTGGTCTCCAACTGTAAAATTTGAGAAGGTGGGAATTCAAACGAGAGGTGAACAAATCTACTGACATTGTGCTGAATTTCAAAGAAAGATTATTGAACACTGAAGGATGAAGATGACAATCGCTGGAGTCTCTCAGGTGTCTGGAGCACTAATCCGCTATAGTGTTCAGTTTCCCCAAAAGATGATGTGCTTGGACCAATAGTTTTTGTTGTAGACAGAATCCCCATATACTTTTGGCTAGATCTCCTAATGGTTTTGATTTCATCCCTAGGTGACTGATTTATTTTACTGCAGACAAATTGTCCATTCTCAGAAGAATTGAACAACTGATCTTGTCTTTTGCAAATATCTGAAGCACGAAGCAGCCTGGAAGCATCTCTAAACAATTTACGTGTAGTGAGGACTCCTTCTCTGACCATACGCCCCCAGTCAAGCTTTTGCCGTATCTTGCGCCCCAATCTATCTGACTTGCATCGGACTCTGATACTAGATCTGGGGCTGTAGAGAAAATAGCTCTCCCATTCCAAACATCCAAGCGATCCAGCCACCATTGTAGCTCTGCTTGTGATTCCTGGTCTAATTGAATCACTGCTGAATAAAGAATTCCTCTGCTTTACAGAGCCCTACAAAGATTACTAATTTGACATCTTTGCAAAGGACTGAGAAAAATAGCTTGGATAGAAGATGCTTAAAGGCCTACAATTCTTGTGAGAGACCGGAGAGATAAGAATTTTGTGTTTTATTTGATTGACTTTTTGCTAAGGAAGTGTAGTGTGGTTAGTTTTATGTATCCTTTGCGCATTAGCTTCAGGCTTTAGGCCTTTGTGCACTTTGCCCTGGATGTATTTTATTCATTTGCTTGCAGCTTAGAGCCTCTGTGCACTTTGCTCTAAATGCTTTTTATTAGGCTTCATACTGTTATTTTTCAAATAGCCAGTTCTACGGTCTTGTTTTTTATTCATATCACACTGTTTAGCCTACTTCAGCACTGGAGTTCTCCATAACACATTCCTGTTCACTCTGTGCTTCAGTCAAGGATACAGTCTGGTACATTGCCGATAGACGTGGTAGGAGTTTAGTCTTTGGCATTTCTGCGTAGGGACATTTTCTGATCACGCTGACATGTTAGTTATAAAAACACTTCCTTGTCCCAATACACGCGAGAGGGAGATTCCAACCAGGGAACCACAACTAGACGCTGACTGCCTCGTTGCAGATGCTGAACCAAGATCACAGGCCTTTGCTCAGGTATGAGGGCTGATGTCTCCCCAGGGATTCAGAAAGGCAAGTTAGAAGCTTAACATGCTGTGCTCGAAATAGACCAAGCAGAGGGAGAGTAGAAACTATTAGACACCATGATAGCTTTGTTCTTATGTTTTACTCTCCTGGTGACTATTTCAATCCTACTGTGTTGTATGGTTCTGGTTATTGCGGCTCACGCCTTATTATCTAAAATGCAGTCGTTTTATTAAAACATTATATAAAACTTATACTGCCTTTGTCATTTGTATATGAGATCATACTGTAAATGAGAGAGTTGGTTTGGATCTGAGTGACCACGACTTCCCTGAGAAGTTCCAAAGATGTCATGCGCTCGGCTGCACAATCATCTCTTCCCCTTGGGAGAAATGAGGCACTGCTAGTTAGCCGGAGCAAAAACCGGATTTAGGGTGACAGAGTTCCTTACACGTGGGTCCGACTCAGTCCCCCACACCGTGATCGATCCTGCTGCCTAGAAATCCAGTAGTCTCATTTAGGATAATGAGACCCCACACGACATGGCTCCGCCAACGATTGGTCTGGCTCTAATATTTAGGTCCGGCTGACTCTCTCGGTCTCATATATATTTTGACTCCTCGGTTCCGTAAGCGGAGACGTCCGTGGGGCTGAGGGTTTCCGCCACCACGGGATAGGTACATCCTATTACTTAGTGGTTGGTTGTTCAAGCTTGAACTTTAAAAGGAAAACCCGATATTGGTGTGCCTTCTCTGACCTAGTGCTGTTTTTTACAAATGGCGAATCCTAATTTAGTGAATATAGCAATCAATATGCGACAACCGCTCACAGGACATCTGGTGGCACATGGCCTGACGGTCCACTTTTGTGGTGGACGCCCATGCAGCCTATAGAACAGAACTTTTTTATTCTTGGGTCGTATTTCCAGCAGTTGATGGGGGTACAAACACTTTTCACGAATACACTGTTGCGAATGTCCCTGGACAATACAGGGCTTATGCATATTTAGAGATACCTTTATCTTATCAAGAACACCATAATTGGCTTGATGGCACCCTCCCACACACAGTAGCACAAGTTAGGTTAGGTCCACTGAGTAATGATGGTCCTACCTGGCCTTTATTGGCTACATATACACCTCATCCTGCAGCTGCTCAATTGACAGTGGTTGAAGTTCGTCGTTTATATACAGACTTAACGGCGACATATAGACGATTAGTTCAGTTTGTAATGCAGACACTGAATACAAACGTAGCGCGTGCTGCTCTGGCGCACCCACAGGCGGTGGTTCCGGGTATCAATCCGGCCACTGTGCATTCAGTTATGGGTAAAGTACCGGCTAAACGTGAGGAGACTCCATTTTGGCTGGCGAAGAAAATTAATACGCTGGAAGCAGTATTTCCCCATACGGGACCTCAGGATAAACATAGAATACTGACGATGTGTTTGCCATATGGGATGGTTCCTCCGGTGGACCTTTGTAATACCTGGGGCACGGTGTTTGCCGCGCTCTACACTACGGCACACAGTACACCGACATTAGCTAATTTACCGGAAGTGCTTAAACAAATTCAAGATGAATATGGGGCTGCCCCTGCCTTAGATTTGGGCATGCAGTTAATGGGCAATTTTGCTGCAGTTTCTTCTATTATTTTGAGTAATCTCAAGGGAGAGGCAGTAGCACTAGCAGTGCGAATGCGTCTTCGGGACGTTCCGCAGATTAATCAAGAGCGGGAACTCCCGAGAATAATAGCAGAAACATATTCTAGTATTGGTCGTGATAGCCTAAGGGCTAGACCACAAAAACCCCAATTACAGGGTAAAAATAATAAAGACAATGCTAAACAACAGCAACCTGAGGGTACTAAAAAGCGCTGGGATAAAAAACAACAGCAAACACCTAAGAAAGATGGGGGACAGTCTCCGCAACCGGAGACCCCGCAGAATAGGTATAATCTCAGGAATAGGGATAAATTGAAGACGCCTGAAAGATATCAATATACTGATACACGCCAATCTCGTTCCTTTCAGGACTCCTCAGAGAAGAGAAGTGAGAGAGGTGGGCGGTCAGAGCGGAGAACCGAGTACGTGAAACCAAGACAGGATTCACAACGCTCAACTGAGGTTTCTATTAAACAGGAAGAGAAACCGCTGCAACAAAAACAGCAATTTAAAAAGAAAAAAGTGGCAGCAGTCTCAATTAGACATGCCGCTCAAGAAGAGAGTTCTCTTGATGAACAAGACATGGGCGTTGGCACTGTTAGACAGCGCGGCAGAGGTCACAATAGTTCGTCGCAGTCTTCTAGAGCATCTGGAGGTGAAAGCAACTGATGACTTCATACAAGTCGAAACGGCGGATATGCGAGTCTCTGATCCTGATAGAGTATATCAAGTGACTCTGCAATTAGAAGGGGACATTGACCGCATTGTACACGCCATCTTTTGGGACCATGTGGTAAAATCATATGATGTTCTGCTGGCCGAACAAGATTGGCCGCCTGACTTTGTTCGCGACTGTCCAGTGGGGGAAGAGGTTATTACACCTTCCTTCTCACCACTTGTTCCGAGAGAACTAGCGGAGTCCTATAGTAAATTATGGGCTCTTGCACAGGCCCCCGCTCTGTATAGAAATAATGTGGGGTGGGATAGACAATCACCTTATCATGTAATTCCAATAAAGGGCGAACCTCAGCCGCAGCTGCAGTATCCTATCAAATTTGAAGCAAGGGCATCGGTTAGGAATATTCTTACACAATTGGAGTACCAGGGTGTACTTGAGCCCTGTGTCTTGCCGATGAATAATCACTTATTTCCGGTTGCTAAACCAGACCATTCATATAGGATAGTGGTGGATTACAGACATTTAAATGGTCATACACGCACATATACAATAAAGAATTCACATAGCGCAGCGCTTATGAATAATATAGTGCGTAAAAAATACAAAACAACGTTAGATATCTTGAATGGATTTTTCTGCCAAAATATAGCGCCCGAAAGTCGGGACTATACCAGTTTCAGTGCGTTTGGCTCTCAGAAAAAGTCTTGTCATTTGCCTCAGGGGTATAAGAATAGCCCAGGACTGTTTTCGGCTCGTGTGACTGAAATTCTGCACGAGTTGGACCCTGAAGCGTTATCATATGTTGATGACATATATCTGACAGACGATGAGATTCTGCAACATCTAAGGCGTGTATCGCGCATTGTTGTGGGGTTTGCTGAAATTGGCTATAAGTTTAATTTTAAGAAATCGAAGATTGCCTTCCTCAGCGTCATTTTCCTGGGATATGAGTTGTCGAGTGAGGGCAAGAGCTTGGCGCCACATTTTTTTGAGAAATCAGCTTTATTGCAGCCTCCTAATACGGTTCGGAAGCTCCAGTCATTGTTGGGGTTTCTGAATTTTGGCAGAACTTACATTCCTGATTATGCTACGCGTATAAAACCCTTATACGAGTTGATTCGCCCAAATTTTTCAAGTAGATTTTAGACGATTGAGCATACACATATCCTACGAGATTTGCAGACTGATCTCTTAGCAGTTAAACACTTACACACACAGGACAATAAGACACATTTAGTCATCAGGGTGATACCTGGGGCTGTTGGGTTTACATATGTCACCTTTAATGAGGGTGAGACAGTCCCGATTGCATACAAGTCCCACTTGTATTCTGCTGCAGAACAACGATTTGCACAGACTGAGAAAATACTCACTGCAGTATAGATGGCTGTGATTAAAGAAAGACCGCTTGCCCAGGGCCAACGCATTATTGTCGTTTCCCCGATTCCGGCCTTAGAGGCTGTTACAAAAGCGAGTGTCCCTAATTCGAAAGCTTTACACCCGCGATGGATACAATGGGCTATGTCTTTGACAGCCACTGATGTAGATTACATATTTGACCCTTAACTGCAGACTCAAGAATTTCTTCAATATGAAATGGAGTACCCAGTTCCTGCTGGCACATTGCCTATTGACCAATATCAGGTGGTCATGTATACCGATGGCTCTGCGCAACCAGCGGTTGGGACTAAACAACAGTATTCTGCTGCATGTGCGGTGGTGAGCGGCACTATGGAGGGGGAAGTGTTCTGCCCCCGACATACTTATACTAAAACCTTGGGAGATTGCACAGCTGGCTGAGCTCAAAGCTCTATTGTTAGCGTTGGAGCACGCGGATCCGGCGATTTTAACCTTGCTGGTCTGTGACTCCTACTACTGTGTTCAGTCTTTCAATGAATATCTACACTATTGGAAGTTGAATGGGTTCAGAGATTCTAAGGGCAACACCATTAAACACAAATTGTTGTGGGGTAAGGTTGCGGATCTGAAAGAGACGCTTCCTAAGGTCCATGTTGTGCATACACTTGGACACCAGCGCATTGGGATACACGTTGCTGGGAATACTTTGGCTGATGAAGCCGCGAAGTCGGCAGTGGCTGTTGCCACTGTGGCCGCAGTGACTCGTTCGAGTTCCAAACCAGACACAGAGATTTCGGCTGCCATAAAAGCTACGGCTGATGGCACGCCATTTCCTAAAGGATTTCCTTCTAAGTATCGTTACTGCTTGAGTAGTGCGTTCAATGCTGTTGTTAATATTCCAGGCATTGGTGTACGTGATTTACCAAATAAAATTGAGAGACCTCGATTAATTTCTGCAGCACATGAGGGGGCGGCATCTGCACATGCTGGTGTGGCTGCCACTATTTCGCTTTTACAGGCTCGTTACTGGTGGCCTGGTCTCTATAAAGAGACAAAGCAATATGTCCTTTGTTGTGATGTTTGTCAACAAATTAAAGCTTCTTCGGCTAGACGCCCACAGCAGACGCCCCTTCTAATTTCAAACAAACCTTTACAGTGTGTGTACTTGGATCATTGTGGTCCATTGACCCCAGACAGTGCATACAAATATATCTTGGTTGCTGTAGATTCGTGCTCCAGATTTGTGTGGGTCTGGCCACAGCGCTCGGCTGACGCTCGGACTGTTATTAAAGATTTGCGCATCTTTGTCGATACATTTGCAGTTGCGGCTTTTCATTCGGACCAGGGCCCTGCTTTTGCCTCTAAGGCATTCAGGGACACCATGGCTTCATTGGGGGTCCAACTCCAATTCTCGTCTCCATTTCATCCCGAGGGAAATTCTGTCGTGGAGCGTTTAAATCGTGATTTAAAGCAATCCTTAACGGCCAGAGTTATAGGTACGGGTCGTAGTTGGCTAGCCCACCTGTATGGAGTACAGAGAGCACTTAATAACTTGCCTAGAAGGTCACTGGGGGGTCGTACTTCATATGAGTGCCTGTTTGGAACACGAATGTATGTTCCTGATCTAGATGGTCCTGGTGTGGCGGCGGCAGATACGCCCTTTGACATAAATGATCGTGGCACTGTTTTGCAGGATTTACAACAATTCTGTGAAGATAATTCTTCTGCAAGTGCTGCTTCCTCAGGAATTAAGGATGAGCTAGTAACTCCTACTGGTTGGATACCCGGGATTGGGGATCTAGTGCGTGAAAAGGTCGCAGTAAAGAAAGAATTTGGTCCTTCTTATCGAGCACCTGTCCCTGTGTTAGGGGTTAGCGGCACGTGAACTGTGATTTTACCGCCGCTGCAAGGGGCCAAAGGAAATCGCTTTGTTTCCATTGATAATGTCAAGTTACAACATGTGGCCGATTCTGCACAGCAGGCCAAGAGGGACACCCAGTAGTTCCGGAATCCCTCTCACTACAGGTGAAGAAGTCCTGCTGCAGGTGATTTACACCTCCGCTGTTTCCTCTCCGAGCTTGGGGAGGGTGGAAGATGATCTTGCGATTGTTCCACAGACAACGATTAATTTGGAATCTTTTGATCAAGTTGCTGTACGTTCTACTGATGTTTCTGAACATGTGGTTTATAGTGTGCCAAGGCGAGAGCCTCCATCTGCTTCTTTGTTCACAGTTGCACCTTTTGCAAGAACTGCCTCTGGCTGCTTCAACGACACTGATGATACAGTGTCCGGCTCCTCGTCCTCGATGTCTTCAGTCCGAGGTCCACATAAGCTGCTGTGTTGGCTTAAATGCAAATATTTTGTTTTTCCTTGGAACTATTTGTGTCTTTTTATGGCTGTTATGACTCTTTTTTTGTGGTTGGGATTTGTGGTTACTTTTTTTCTAGTAATACATGGTCATTTTCTTCCTGAACGATTTGATATTGAGCACGTGGAGACTGTGTTAAAACCACATTTTTCGTCTCATATGGTTAGAAGGGACTTGTCCAATGTAAACATTTCTGCAATACCGATTCCAGATGGGATTGTGTGGGATAAAGTAATGTTTGATATATATGGTCCCACTGAATTGATTCAAATACCGTATGTCCTCAAGTTATCAATGAATGATATTGTTATACCAGGCATTGTTTCTGATGATTGGGATGTGAAGACAGTAGATTCTATGCTGACAGACTTGCAATATTATACTGTCTATAACGATGAAGATGCTTACCTATTTAGAGATAATCATGGTGACATGTTTTGCTACAACTATTATGGACACCACTGTATTCATAAAGCAAGTAGCCCTAAGTCCATATTTGATTATGTGCAATGGGAACATTGCCCAACTCCTCCACAAGGGAGTTCAAAAACGTATTATGATAAATTTGCATACTTTTCTGGGCATAATCAACAAAATGCTAAGTCTTACTATTTTACAGTTACTCTGTATGCTAATAAGCAAATCTTATTGACCGATACTAAATTACTGTATTCAAATTTGTTTGTGTCTAAACTTTTGGTTGAGGGGTATGAATATTGGTTTAAGACTGTTGATTTGAAAAGTGTCTGGGGAATGAAAAATTGGCAAATGCAGGGCAGGGACACATTATTTAGAGCATGTATTATCCCTGTGCAGATGATTTTCCTCAATGACACAGTAAAACAGACTAGCTGTTTGGGCTTGGCAACGATTAGAGAGTTTAATTTGCCTAGTATACCTGTCCCTTCCAAATTGAACAATTGGCAGCGATATGTAAATGCTACGTTTAGTGAGTTTACACACTGGGTCCAGAATGGTACGCTTAACACTTCATTGGTACATCCAGGCGGGTGGTTATTATGGCCTGTAGACACTAATAAGTGTCATCAACGTTTTGTCACCTCTTCAGGGGGGTTCAGGACTAGTAGGGCAGACCCTCGTTACATTTCACCAGAACATGCTGATATCATAACTACATACAGCGTGGGAAAGCTTTGTCAGCAATGGTTGAAGTCGTCCACGTTGGATGCAGTTAAATCACATCTCACGTTACTGTCTAATGATACTGACTTACAAGATTTTTTGTCAGGACCTAAGGTACCACGGAAGAAACAATTTTTATACGAAGTATATAATGAGATTTGGAAGCTTTCACAGCAGGAGGCAGCGGCCCGGTTGAGGCAAATTGATCAGGAAAACCTGATGCAGGCTTTGTCTGTTGTAGATAATGGCATGCATACCCTTTCTGACCGTGTTTACACAATTGACAGCATCGTTTCCTCTGCTATAGACATTATTAAATCAGATATGTCTTCTTTATATCATGGGCAGAGTCAGACGCGGTCCATCATGCAGCTGGGTTGGACTCTTCAGACCTTGAAGGCAGGTCGCGTTCCGTGGCAGCACATTCGTGCCAGAGAGATCTTTGTCTCCTTTAATTTAACTCGTCAACAACAGCTGATGGCTAAAAAGGAAGCAACGTATGTCATATTGAATATTGAAAAATTGGAAAAACTGCCTTTCCCGGTTGCTGAGATTCCGTCAGCTGAGTGGTTGATTCATGGGGTAATTAATCTGCCTATCTCCACTCTGCAATTTACTTCTTGTTTGAAGCACATTCCGGTGGGTAGATATGAACGGTTGGGAGACAGTTACATACACGAGGTGTGGGAGCTTCCCTTTTTATACAGATGTATTAATGGTTTGAGGGAGGTTTTTCTTAGCGGTAGTCAATGCGAAACTTCTGTCAGCCATTCCATGGTCCAGCTGTCCTTGCACGGAGCGTGTAACGCTTCGATTGCTAACTTAGCTTGTTATCTGAAGGGAGTTCCAGTCCCGGTTATTAAAAACACTTTCCAGGTGCTTTCTAACGGCAGTTACATTGTTCTTAACAGCGAACGCTGCTGTGGCATGCGTGTCGGAATAGTTTACGTTGTCGTTGTCACCAAGGCCATTACGTGCTGCGGGAATGTGTTGTTTCCCCCCACTCAAATTAGGGAGGTAGCGGACATCTGGCCTCATATTGCTACTTCCAAGGTTAATTTCGACAAGTTGAGTCGACTGAAGGCTTTATTGTTTCAAAAGCATGTGGCCCTTACATCTGCTAGAGAGACCTACGCACTACAGGTGGCAAGGTCATCAGCGGAAATACAGCCCCTTTTGAATACTAATTTTCCGAGTCACTTTGGTGAACTTGTGGGACATATATTTAATGCGTCCAGCACTGCTAGAATTGCACATTTTATCAAAGCCGTTGGTGTTGGTTTTGCTCACACCTTCTCTTCCATATTCTGTTTAATACCTTCGGCTATACACTCTATTTTCTGAAGCATTTTTGGGGGTTTCCCGATTACTTTGGCTTTATTGGCTGGAGTCTTGCTATTGCTGCTGTTCTTCCGCAATGGCTGTCCCGCCACAACGAGATCCTATATTGCTGCTCCCGTCAGCGCAACTGTGTTGTGAACGCATGATACAGCATTTTGGAGCGACACTCCTGGGACATTTGGAGTGTGACTGGTCTCTGTCATTCCGACCAGTTTTGGATTGTGTGCAACCCGTGTTTCGGTGCCTTTGGTGCTCGTTTGAACATGCACTGGCTTTCTGTCTCTCACTGCAGCGCCCTCCAGTGGTCGAAACTGATCTGTTGATGTTCCCGATTAGGGCTCATTCCTAGACTTGTGCACTACGGTTGCGTTTGCTTCGTGAGGCAGTTTATGAGATTCCCTTCCTGGAGGAAGATGGTATTGTCTCATTCATAGGCCCTGCACGGGGTGCCGCCCTGAATGGTTTTGGGGCTTTGGAACACACCTGTTCCATGGTACTTTGTGGCGTGGATCTTCCGATATTGACATATATCGAAGTGGAGGAGCTCCTGCTTTCTATTGCTTCTGTCCGACAATTGGATTTTTTTTTCCCTCGAAAATTGACATTATATTGTATTTGGCTTTATCGTCAAATGCTTCCCAAATTTATGACTTTGTTGTCCTCTGACCATGTCGAAATATATATATTTTTAGGTGTTGTTTATATCTGGGGCAAACTTTTATATTATTGGAACCACTTGCTACCGACAAGGGGAGGGTGTAGTGTGGTTAGTTTTACGTATCCTTTGCGCATTAACTTCAGGCTTTAGGCCTTTGTGCACTTTGCCCTGGATGTATTTTATTCATTTGCTTGCAGCTTAGAGCCTCTGTGCACTTTGCGCTAAATGCTTTTTATTAGGCTTCGTACGGTTATTTTTCAAATAGCCAGTTCTACGGTCTTCTTTTTTATTCATATCACACTGTTTAGCCTACTTCAGCACTGGAGTTCTCCATAACACATTCCTGTTCACTCTGTGCTTCAGTCAAGGATACAGTCTGGTACATTGCCGATAGACGTGGTAGGAGTTCAGTCTTTGGCATTTCTGCGTAGGGACATTTTTTGATCACGCTGACATGTTAGTTATAAAAACACTTCCTTGTCCCAATACACGCGAGAGGGAGATTCCGACCAGGGAACCACAACTAGACGCTGACTGCCTCGTTGCAAATGCTGAACCAAGATCACAGGCCTTTGCTCAGGTATGAGGGCTGATGTCTCCCCAGGGATTCAGAAAGGCAAGTTAGAAGCTTAACATGCTGTGCTCGAAATAGACCAAGCAGAGGGAGAGTAGAAACTATTAGACACCATGATAGCTTTGTTCTTATGTTTTACTCCTGGTGACTATTTCAATCCTACTGTGTTGTATGGTTCTGGTTATTGCGGCTCACGCCTTATTATCTAAAATGCAGTTGTTTTATTAAAACATTATATAAAACTTATACTGCCTTTGTCATTTGTATATGAGATCATACTGTAAACGAGAGAGTTGGTTTGGATCTGAGTGACCACGACTTCCCTGAGAAGGTCCAAAGATGTCATGCGCTCTGCTGCCCAATCATCTCTTTCCCTTGGGAGAAATGAGGCACTGCTAGTTAGCCGGAGCAAAAACAGGATTTAGCGTGACAGAGTTCCTTACACGTGGGTCCGACTCAGTCCCCCACACTGTGATCGATCCTGCTGCCTAGAAATCCAGTAGTCTCATTTAGGATAATGAGAGCCCATGCGACAGAAGAAGCAAAGAGTGTTTTGGGGTCTATGGGGAAATACAGCTCAATTTGAGTCGAGGGAATGAGAGAACATTTTTCCATGTTTACCAGAAAGCCTAGGGATTTCAAAAGATGAAGACATTTCTCCAAATGGCAATGAAGAAGATCTTTGTTCTGGGCCATAATAAGGAAGTTGTCTAAATAAATCAGCAATGTTATTCCTTGGGCTCTTAGATGAGTCACTACTGGTTTTATTAACCTCATGAAGCCCCATAGTGCTGAAGAGAATCTGAAAGGAAGAGCTGTGAACTGAAAGATTGAATTTTCCCACTGGAATTGCAGGTATTTCCTGTAAAACAGATGAACAGGAATAGTAAAATGAGTGTTTTGATGATCTAAGCAGACCATCCAATCGCCCTTTTTCAAGGTGTCTCTGAGATGAAGGCTGTTCTCCATCTTAAAATGATTGTAGACTACATAATTGTTGAACATTCATAGATTTATCACAGGACAAAACCTTTGTACAATAAAAATTGTACTGAAAAGAACAGTTGGGTGAAGATTTGTTTTTTCAATTTCGTTCTTTGAGATTAGAGAAAAAATGTCCATGTTGATTAGAGATTGGTTCGCTCTTGGGAAAATCTTAAAGGAGGGAAATGTGTTTGACGAGGGGTTTGGGAAAGGTCTATATGTCTATGCAATAACCTTAAACAGTTTGTAGAACCCAAGGATCTGCAGTGATCTTGCACCAATTTGGAATTTGGAAGAAAAAATGCCAAACGATCTCCTACAGGCTGAGGGCCAGAATTGAACAATCTTACCTGAGTTTTGGATTCCTCTTTGACGGAAACCTCTGCTCCTGAGTCCTCTTACTCTTTGAGGGTAGAACTGGGGTTTGTATTCTTGACTGAATCTGGAGAAGCCTCTGTAGAAATTGCCTCAGTGGGAGCCATAGCAACTGCTAAAGCAGCTTCTCCCTTTACTCGCCTTGCCAAAGACTCTGGAGTTGAGAATATTCTTGAGAGAAAACTGAGTCTTATCCATAGTTGCAAAAGTAGTCACATACTTGCTCATCTCTTTTATAAAAGAGTCTCAGAAAAGTAATACGTTGGCCCTCTTCTCAGGTGGACAGGTGGCCCAGATTTGGATCAATCTTTAATAAACGACTTTTACGTCTCTATTGGGAAATGGCAGAATGCAAATTTCCCTCTGAGCCCAATTTGAAAGAGTTTTTGTATCAATTTGTGAGCCTTCCAGTCTAGCTTCCTCAGCCAAATCCATAAATCTAGTTAGAGGACCCACTGAATCAAGAAGCCTGTCTTGACAGTTTGACCAGGCCCTGTCAACCCCCTTTTTTTTTAGGGTTTTTAGGGCATTTACCAAACTTAGAAAAGAATCAAAACCATGATAGGATATATAGCTCGGGTGGCGGTAACGTTATGTGGAAGACTAGGGCGGGGACATTCAGAACGTAATTTGTTCCTAATTGATTTATCCAAAGGTTGTCTCAAATGGAGGAAAACATAGTCAGCTACATGATCAGACAGGAACCACTCCATAGAATTTGGATGGTGCATGAAGTAGGATCAAACATTTGTTTGCCCATACAATCAGATACAGTCAAGTCTGTCTCATTAGATGACTCCCCCAAATCCGTCTGAGAATATTATAACCTTTTCCCAGGAGGCCCATGCTAGACATTGTCTGTATTCTGGTCATTAACATCATCCTGATCCATGTCATCGCCAGTATCCATCAACCAGGTAATATTCAGTTGTGGAGAAACTTTATCTGCCGTATTAGAATCCTCACAGGTGGGAGGACTGGAATTTTTTGGGAAGAAGTAATTTTATTTAAATTTGAATGAACCTTAGAAAAGGTATTTTCCTCCCCTTATTTCACGCAGAAGTACTATTCTGTGAGACAAGTTATTAAAATGACACTTCTAAATTTTTTGACACCTCTACCATGAAAGCTGAGACAGCTTGTTGTACAGAGCCCTGAATAAATGCGTTTAAATTATCACAGAATTCCTGAGCTTCCTTATCATCAATGACAGAAGAGGTGTTTTTGACATTTTGAATAGGAAAAATATATTGCAACTATAGTAATATAGACTGGAAAGCTTACAATGACACCCAACAATACCAATGTGAAGAAAAACAAATGAAAGTGTTCAGAACTAAAACATATATGGCTCAGAAGGGTTAAAAGGAGTCACGCAAGAGTTGTGCTCAAGAGCAGACTGATGTTACATAAACTACAACATCCCCAAAGAAGACCACATTATTAACACAGGGGTTTACTCACAATAAAGAACAGAATGGGTAAAAATACATTAGAGAAAATCATTTTATTAATATATACAGAATAAAAACTTTCTTACATATCAAAAGGAGTCCCTGACACAACACCCAAACAGTAGAAGGACAGAAAAAGTGCAAAGATCAAGTGCTCGTGTTTGAAGAAAGAAAACAGCGAAGATAAATCTCATCACCATGTAATATAACAATTACTAAAAAAGTATACACAGCCTGTTGGTTAATCTTTATCTGCATTCAACCAGTCCTTAATTTGACAAGGCCTTAAATTGCCATTTTAGTCCTCCACATAAACAACTCCAACAGGCTAGAGCATCATCGTTGACGTTTCGACCCCCTTTACGCTCTTGGGCCAAACTTAAAGGCTCCTCCACGGGTCTTCTTCAGGACAAACCAATAGGGACCCTTACAATGATATAAATCAAATCAATCATACCAAAAAATCCTCTCTGTCCCATTCTGTTCAAACCCAACATCATCTCTACTTACCACTAGTTACAATGTAATCAGTACCAACTTATTTTTCTCCAGACAAAATCTTCAAATCAAAATCAATCTACAAATACAAGCAGAAGACAACTCAATTTATTCAAATACACACATTCCATATCAAGTCATCTATAATATGGTATCTCTCATGATTTTGTCCCACCCTACACAACATACCTTCACATTTGTTGTAAATCAATTACCAAGGGCACATCTCCCAAGTTCTTCCTTGTATGATCCTTATTTCCTTCAATAAAACAACAAAATATTCTAAATCATATTGTTACCTATATCAATCGTATCTTTCATATCTATTTACTCAAGACCCAATCCACACCATGGTTTCAATTATCAAAATACACTTATTTATTTGTTATCCCTCATATTATCTCATAAGCCAGACCTTTAATGAACTAGGCAAACCTCCTTACCGTAATCTTCTTTACTCAACTCAAGAATCCACTACTACAGTTCCTCTCATATCGATAAAATAAAATCATATAAAGAGAAACACTACTTCTTCTACCATCTTAGATATATGACATTATATCCCTCCACTAGTATATTGACCTTTCATGATATTAATCAAAAACAAAGGGTCATATACTTGTAATACCTTATGGTCATTCGTATTTGTATTTCGATCCTGCAGTATCCATCAGCATTCTAAATACATTAGAAACGCGACATCATGAAACGCACGTTTTTATATCGCGCGGCCGCACGTCCGATCCGCCGTGTATTCAAATACTTGCAGCCGTATTAGCATTTCCCTTCGTCAGTTTCATTTCCCTGAACAAACCTGTTCTGAAAACAAGCCAGGCATTAGTAATCGCTAAACAAATCACGATCCTCTGAAAACCTCATTCCGCATCTAGAACACCACAAACATTCTCTGGTGAGGTATCTCTCCTATTTTTAAATGTCTGCTCTACACACAAGGCACGTCTGCAGATCGGCACTAAAAATACCAAACACATTCACTGTCCGATTGGCTACATTTACATTACCGTTCTAAGACCGGGACAGACAAAACATAATTGCCGGTAGGTTTGCCTTATTTTACCAAAAAAAAGCGAATTCAAAAACTTCCCTAATCAAGCCTGTTCTGAAAACGAACCAGGCATTAGTAGTCGCTAAAATCACGATCCTGGGGCGTGGCAAAGATGGCGGCGTGAGTGGATGCGTTTGTCTGAGCTCCGCCGCCTGGGCCCCAGTGAAAGCCTTGCGACCCCGGATTTCTGTGGCCCGGGTCTTCCCAGCTTCGCGACCGGTGCCAGGAAGCAGTGGGCGCCCCGAAGGGAGTCGGGGACGCCCACAGGAGCGGAGGGCGGCGACGCTGTGCCTCACGGCCTGAGCCCGCGCTCGCGGATAGCGGGGAGGCGGTGCGCGGCGGGCCAGGCCACGTGGCGTGATTCTGGGCTCAGCAGTCCGCCGGCCGCCCAGAGAGACGCGGCAGTCGCCCAAGAGGGCCCTGCGGTGGTGGAGCACAGTGAGGCCCGTGCCAGAGGAGCTGATGCGGAGACGAGCCCGGGTTCGGACCCCTGGAGGTCGGAACGGCCATTTTGCTTTTGGCGCCGCTGGAGAGCGGGAGCCCCGGGCGAGAAAGGGAGCAGAATTGAGCATTCCTGGGTTGCTCCCGCTCCATGGTAGTGGAGCCTAGAGCGGCGCAGAGGGGCTGGGCCACTAATCGGCGGTGCGGTCGGCCCATGGTGGTATTGCTCGGAGCTGGGGGGGGTCGGTGAGCTGCGGCTGGCCTAAGAGAGCCTTGGTGCGGTGGAGGCCAGTGCTGTTGGTTGGAGCACGAGGCGCAAGGTGATGGGGTGCTGACGGCCAGGCCCACGGAGGACAGCGCGAGGAGGCAATCAACGGGGTGAATACGCGGCCGTAGTGGGGAGTCTGGTGAGATGGCGTCCTCCAAGCCCAAACAAGACCAGTCGGTGAGAGAAATGTTGACCAGATCCCACCCAGTGCAGGGTAGGTCTGTCGAAGGCCAGACTGCGACGAGATCTCCAGAGGTACGAGGGGAGATGGAGGAGGATGGCGGGCCCCAGTCACAAAGGGTTTCCTTACCTCCTTTTTTGACTTGCTTCAGAGTGACCTGCATGAACTCCGTAGGGACATTTTCCAAGAGGTAAAGGAGCTTCGAGTGGAAGTCGCGTCCCTGGGTGAGCGGGTGGCACAGGTCGAGGATGGTGAGATTTCCCGCGGCGAGGAGGTGGCAGGCATGCAACAGGAGATCATACGCCTGCGGGAGCAGCAGGATCTTCTTCCGATTGCAGTTGAGGACTTGGAAAACCGGTTGCAACGGCATAATATCCGCATCAGGGGTGTGCCGATCGGGGCTGAGAAGGAGGACGTTGGAGAATTTGTGGTGGTGCTGTTCAGCTCGGTCCTTGGCCTAGAGGAGACCCAGGAGATTACGCTAGACAGGGTTCATCGAGTGGGCCGTGCTGGTGGGACCGGGGAACGCCCGCCAAATATTCTAGCATGTGTCCACAACTACGGGCTTAAAGAAAACATCTTGCAGAGGGCCCGCAACCTCCCGCAGATCCATTTTAGAGGACACACGCTTCAATTATTTCAAGACCTCTCACTACGGACTTTGCAGAGGCGGTGAGAATTTAAGCCCATCACAGAGCATTTACGGGCGCATGCTGTGTCTTATTCTTGGGGTCATCCTTTCCGCCTTATCTTCCGATGGGAGGATCAGCTCCAACATGTGAAGACGGTATCAGAAGTGAGACGGATTCTGCGCCTGGAGGGAGATAGTCAAGACGCTGGCGCAAGTATGGAGGCGGCCGACGGGGACCGTCCGCGCTGGTGGCGAAAGGAGAGAAAGAGGAAACAGCAGCAGCCTACAACTTCGGAGCAGGCGTTAGAGCGGCAATCTGCATTGAGTAGCGTAGCCGCTGGGACCAAGGCTTAAGGGAGGGGTGGCCGGGGACGGCTGTGCTGATATGGGTCGCACAAAGACCATTTGAGAGGGGTCTTGGCGGGGGAGCCGTTGGACTTTGCACGACAAACTTGAGTGGTTCTGCTGCCCCTGCTGAGACTTTGCCTCTTTGGAGATGAGTGTTAGAGGACTTATATGTTGTGAGCACCTGTTGTGCGTTATGGTTGCATGTTGGTGTGCTTCCCCTGGAACTTGTTTAGAAGTTGTCTTAGCTGACTGGCCCTGTAGTTCGGAGCGGCCTTGGTGCTGTCCTGGGCTTCGGCTCCCCCGATGGGTCCCTCCCCCCTGAGGGAACCTAGTTCTGGGATGCATGGCTATTAAGTGTCTAAGTTTGAATGTCCGGGGGCTTAATAGTCCGGCTAAGAGATTGGCAATCCTGTCGGGTCTTGAGAAGTCTGGTAGTCACATTTGCTAGTTACAGGAGACGCATTTACTGCCCAGGGACACATATAGCATGCAGTCAAAGTGGTTCCCTAGGCAATTCTGGTCCTCGACCTCCACGAAACATGCTGGGGTGGCGATACTGCTCTCGAGGGCCTTCTCTGGGGAAGTGGTAGCAAAAATACATGAGGTGCAGGGTAGACTTTTGGCTCTTAGAATACGGGTGGGAGCCTTCTCCTTTACCATTGCTTCCTTGTATGCTCCTAATGCGCAGCAAGAAACCTTCCTGAGACAGGCTGTTTCCCCAGTGCTTAATACGTCGGATAGCGCCAATTTAGTGTGAGGTGACTTTAACCTGGTAATGGACAATGAGTTGGATCGATCTCGGCACCGGTTTGGGCAGACTGGAGCGTTGATGGCGGCAGGGCGACAGTGGTTGGCTGATTGTGGTCTGGAGGATGTTTGGAGGAGAGCGCATCCTACACTTAGGGATTATTCTTTTTATTCGGTGGCTACCAATACGTACGCATGTATTGACTTCTTTCTGGTCTCCCAGGAGTTCACTTCTAGAGTTAGGGAGACCACAATTGAGCCTTGGGCCCTAAAATATCATGCACCTATTACTGTGGAGGTCACCATAGACATAGGCCGGGTGGGGAGTCCGAGCTGGCGCTTTAGGGACGCGATGTTGCAGAGAAGGGCAACAGAGGAGTCGCTTTGGCGCGTGATTACGGACTATCTTAGTCTCAATGATGATGGGAACACCTGTTTGGAGACTTTGTGGGAGACCTTGAAGGTAGTGGTGCGAGGGGAGGTAATGTCGCTATAAGCTAGAGATAATAAAGCAAGGAGAGAGCAGAGGGCGGTGCT
The DNA here is from genome assembly GCF_031143425.1 of Pleurodeles waltl. Lineage (NCBI taxonomy): Eukaryota > Metazoa > Chordata > Amphibia > Caudata > Salamandridae > Pleurodeles > Pleurodeles waltl. The sequence goes on from NC_090439.1 coordinate 1,138,101,737, forward strand.
AGAGCAGAAGGTGGCGGCACTGGAGCGCTCCCATAAGTCCACTGGTGCGCCTAGAATATGGTGGGAGTTGGAGAAAGTGCGGCAGCAGTTGAGACGACTGGAGTGGGACAGGGCCGAGTACGCGATAGTGCGGCTCAAGCATAAATATTACATTGGGAGTAATAGGTGTGGGAAGCTCTTGGCGCACCGGTTAAGAGCACAACGCTTGGCGTCGCTGATAAAAATGGTCCGTTCCCCTTCGAGGGGAGAAGCTCGAACAAATTATCAATTTGCGGAGGCGTTCGCTGAGTACTATTGGGAGTTATACACGGCAGACGATCAGGGTGATGTGGACCCGGCCGCATTCCTTGAGGGGATAGCAATTACCCCGCTTGGCGAGAGGGAAGCGTCTTCCTTGGACCAGCCTATCAGGGTGGAAGAGGTCATCTCATCGATTTCACGCCTAAATGTTGGGAAGTCCCCCGGTCCCGATGGTTTTACGGCGCTCTTTTATAAGACCTTCTGCGTGGAGCTTGCACCGCTCCTGGTACGGCTCTTTAACTCCTTTCAGGCGTCGGGAGCCCTCGTGCCCAGTATGTTAGAAGCTACCATTGCAGTTATACATAAGCCTGGGAAGGACCCAGAGGAGTGTGCTTCGTATAGGCCGATCTCGCTTCTGAATATAGATGCCAAGCTATTTACTGGAATACTGGCTCACCGCCTTAATCCCTGCATGCTGGGTCTTATAGATCCGGATCAGGCGAGTTTCATACCCCATCAACAGTGCAGCGATAACACGAAGCGGATTCTTCATTTGATAGATAAAACCGGTTGATCCCGTAGGGAGCCGCTTCTCCTCTCTATTGACGCAGAGAAGGCGTTCGATAGGGTTCATTGGCCTTACCTTTTTCGGGTGTTGGAGCGCTATGGACTAGGTCCGGGCTTTAGGACGTGGATCCGATGTATCTATCATTCACCTAGGGCTGTGGTCCGGGTTAATGGTACGTTGTCTTTACCGTTCCCGATTGGACGGGGGACTTGGCAGGGATGTCCGCTCCCTCCTCTCTTGTTCGCGCTATATATAGAGCCCTTTGCGCAGCGTTTACGCAACAGCCCCTTGGTTTCTGGCGTTAAATTCAGAGGAGATCATCATCTCATTACTCTGTATGCAGACGATGTGATCCTTACCCTGGCGGAGCACACGACTTCACTGCCTGCGCTAATGGTGATAATCGGTGAGTTCAGCCAGGTCTCTGGGTTTCGGGTGAACATGCAGAAATCCCAGGTCCTCCGTTTATTTGTAACCCAGGAGCACAAGGAGGATTTGAGAGCTCGATACTCCTTTCTTTGGTCGACATCGAGGCTTTCTTATCTGGGTGTTGATCTGGCGCATTCAGTTGCAAAGACGGTGAGCTTGAACTATGCGATGTCAGTTCGTGAGGTGCAGCGGGATCTGGGGAACTGGGGGAAACATAAACTTTCCTGGCTGGGTAGGTTCTCGGCGGTGAAGATGAACGTGTTGCCGTGTATACTTTATGTGTTCCAGGCGCTTCCTCTGACCCCTCCGTCTCGGACGATAACGACTCTTCAATCTGTGGTCCTGAAATTGATCTGGGATGGGCGTCTAGCACGGCTCCCAAGACGGGTTTTGTACCGCTCTAGGGGGGAAGGGGGGCTGGCTGTCCCCTGCCTTCTACGATATTTTCAGGCGGCGCAGTTGCGTTTTCTTCTAGAGTGGAGTCGTCCTCTTACTGAGAAACATTGGTGCTTCATGGATCAGGCGGTGGCGGGATCTCACATTTGGAAGGAGCCTTGGCTCCGACGTCGACATAGGGCGCGGGGGCTTTACTCCTCCCCGATTACGGGAGCGACGTTACGTGTATGGGACGCAGTGGCATGTCGGCCAGGGCTTACGTCGTTTCCGTCCCCTCTGACTCTGATAGTCGCGAATCCTGATTTTGGGCCCGGTCTGCGAGTGGAAAGTCTGCGCAGTTGGTATGATGGGGGTTGTAAGAGGGTGGGGAGCCTTTTTGATGAGTAGGGGGTGATCTCCTTCGACCAGATGCGGGAGACATATGGCTTGACAGAGGCAGATAGGCTGATGTACTATCAGGTGCGGCATTGGGCCCTTCTGCCGGTGAACAGAGCATTGATGGATAGGCCGCTCACATCGTTCAAGAAATGGCTGCTGACGAATAAGGATGATAGACGAGTGATTTCAGAACTTTATAGACTCTTCCAGGGGGTGGACCGCCCGCCTAAGTCCAAAGGGCAGTTGAGATTGGAGAGGGAGCTGGAGAGGGAGATCTCTGAGGAGGAATGGGACAATATATTTTACAGAACACATCATACGGCCTATAATGCAGCGGGACGGAGACGGCATATAAGGTGGCTTCTTATTGGTATTATACCCCAGCATGGATACATGCATGGGATTCCACCAAGTCTAGCCTTTGTTGGAGGGGGTGTGGTAATACAGGCACGCTTGTGCATCTGCTCTGGCATTGCCCCAAGCTTAAGAGATATTGGGCGAGCATTTTAGACGATATTGACAAGGTGTTTCAGACCGAGATTCCTAGATTTCCATTGTACGTACTGCTAGGTTTACTCAACCCCCTCACCTTTCCCCTTTGATCGCTGAAGAGGCAACAGATGGCCCTGGCCCTCAATGCGGCACTGCAGTCGATACTAGCACTATGGGGTACGGACAGAGTACCGACGTATGTGTCTTGGCTCCAGAAGCTGTGGTTCATTCTCGCAATGGAGAAGCTTACTCTGGCTTCTCAGCAGAGAGTGGGTGACATAGGTATGGTATGGAAGTGGTTTCTTCAGATTTTGTTGACAGAATTTACTGAGCTGACATGCCCGGCTTATTTGAGGGTCTTGGGGCTGACACGAACTTCTTAGAGGGTGACGACCTGGTGAGGTATGGGGGGGTCTGGGACAATGCAGCGAGGGGGGAGGGGTAGAGAGCACGGGGGTGGGAGAGGGGCACAGCCTTATGGGGGGAAGCACGGTTCTTGTATTATCAGTTATTTATATGTTCTGTTACACCATGTACGGAGCTCTGAGCTCAGACTTTTGTGCTTTGGCCACCTTGTCCTTCTTAATGACAGGAGGCGGTTGGTGGGGGGAGGTCCCTCCTGGCGATAGAACAGTGATCCTGTGGATGGCCTTCCTCATGCCAGATTGGAACTTTAGTAACTTGGAGCTACAGTGCTCTGTACTTTTATATGTTAAAATCAATAAACAGATTTGATCCATAAAATCACGATCCTCTGAAAACCTCATTCCACATCTAAAACACCACGAACATTCTGTGGCGAGATATCTCTCTCCTATTTTCAAATACCTGCTCTCTACAGAAGGCGCGTCTGCTGACCGGCACTAAAGTTACCAAACACATTCACTGTCCACTTGGCTGCATTTGCACTCACGTTCTAATATCGGGACAGACAACATTGCCGGCAGGTTTACCTTATTTTTACCAAAAGCAAGCTAATTCAAAAACTTCTCGGGAACCGTTTCCATTTAATTCATATCACGATCTTCAAAATATATCCACGCCTAATCTGGTCTTATTTCCATCAAAACTCCATAAATAGAGCAGAAACAATTCAGTACCTCCAAAATTAACTTCCCAGATTCAAAATGAATCTTCGTCCATATTCCAATTATACAAAAAAAAATATATATATATATATATATATATTATATATATATATATATTCCAAGAGCAGACTGAGACACACCCCAAACCAGAAAATCACTGGAGGTAGGCGGGCACGACTGATAAACTCTGCCTGCTGGGAAAGAATTGGAAAGATGTGAGGAACAATGCAGTCTTCTCAAATGGAGCGGGTGAATTCACCGGTTACTGTATCCTATAACAGAGCGTCTCTCCTCAAAGCATATAGAGGTGCACAATGAGGAAATCTTTCCTGGAACAGAGCGTCTATCCTCACAGTACGGAAAGGCGCGCAATGAAGAAAAGACACACTTGAGCACAGCACCGACAGAGCGCCTGACAGGGGAATGCGCTCTACCACATAAAGGAATTAAGAGACCAGGGGCCTTATTTAAGAAACGTTTGCACCGCCTTAGCATGTAATTGTATTTTGTATGTTTGCGCTGCTTTTGCGTTAAAAATTATGCAAAGGCAGCACAAATTGCTCATGAATCAGGCCCTGGGTATCTAAAAAAAAATCAACAATAACTGCGAAACAGCAGTACATTTTAAGAAAAAAAAGTGTGAAGAAAAATATAAAATAATGATACTTATCATTAGAAGATAATTAGAAAAGAGGAATTGTTCCTTGCAGTTAAGACAGTTATTAAGCTTAAAGTCTCCCTTTTGGTTGTTCCCCTATGAGTTAATTTAGTGGTTTCTTCTTTCCCATGGGCTCATGGGAAATGTAGTTTTGTTGTTATATCTTGGTTGCAATTGAAATTAAAGCAAGAAAAGGAAGCATGATAGGAGCCTCCAGTCTTGTAATAAAATCACAATGTCATTACAGATAGATAGATAAATAGATGTATTGTTTAGTCACTTATAACCATAACAATGTAAAAAATAAAAAATAAAGAAGTTTTACGAAACATTCAAATTGTTATTAAGCCATCAATGGCAGTCTTGTTAATTTGCACATAGCCATCTTGCTTATTTGTAAACGTCTTCCTGATGCATATAAAACACGTTGTGAAAACTGAATTGTTAATAAGCTATCATTAGCAGTCTTGTTCATTTACATGCAGCCATATTGCTTATTTATAAACTTCTTCCTGATGCATATAAAACATGTTGCGATACCTCAATTGGGCTGACCCATCCTCATGGCAGTTCCTTTGCTTCTCAAAAACGTAGCTCATTCTATTGTAGTTAAAACATCTCTTAGTACCATTGAGAGCTAAAGTCAGGAGTTTAGGAAAAAAATGTCATCTTAAAGTATCACCTTGTCTTTCAGTGTCCCACCCCTTTCCTGAGGTGCAATTTTTGTTATTTGTTTGCATAGTCGCCTGGGCCTATTGCATGAACATTTGGCGTAGCCTTGCATGAAACAATTTTCTCTAAGCCATCTAAGATTTTCATAGCAGTCATTAGGCTCATATTTCCTTCTAGTTGGTTGATTTGAAGACCTGGGTTGGCCCCGTTGGTCATAGTGGAGGGGTCATATACCTGGGAGACTGTATAAGAGGTTGAAGAAGGATGGTGCTGCCGTATTGAATGCTGCTTCTTTGTTACCAAGGAGAGAAATTTCACTAGGGCGCAGTTCAGTTGTATGTTCCCTGGTGCAAACCAGGCCATCACTGCTTGCCTCCTTGTCCGTAGGCCTCTTCCATTACATTTTTTCAATAAGGCTTTTCTTTATGATGCAAGATGATTGCATGAGCAGAGGACATGTGGGAGGTCTTCTGTGCCCTCACCGCATAAGCGGCAGGTAGTGTCTGTCACGTCTCTTAGCCAGGGGGCTGCATTTAGAGTGCATGATAGAAGCCCTAGCCAATACTTTGAAAATTGCTTCTTTGTTTGCCTTGAGAAACAGTGTCATTATAGAAATGTCACACATAATTTAATGGAAAGTTTGTCAGCTGTTTGGGTTTAGATTGAAAGCACTTTGTGGCTCATAACTCAGGTTTTGGTATGAAATACATTCGTGTATACTGAGATCATTTGAATCACAGGAGTTAAATGCCAGTGGCGGGCAACTAAATTGGAATGTGATTTAAAGGCAAGTAATAGAGCGTGTACTAATGTGAGATAGCTATTACATAGGCCCCGACGTTAACACTTTGTGGAATATTTATCATGACTTGGTTGTGGTTTATCGGAGTGTGGAATGAAAAAGGAGCTGCGTATGTATGCTTAAGTTGTGTCCATACGCACTTCGTTAAGTATCCCAAAAAGCGGCAGTTATGAAAGCAAGGCCTGCATAAACGTCTGCAGAAAAAGTCTATTTGTGACCCAAGCACAGGCTCTTTCCTGGGTGACCTGCACCTTTCCAAGATGGCCGCCGCGGAAGACGAGAAGTCAGTTTCAGCGGAGCCCGCCACCATCTTAGAATGGGATAGCCACCATCATTTGGTAACAAAGAGTCCCCTTTCTATGTCCTTGGCTCTGTGTCTCTTCTGCTCTTCAGACACACGGGGAGAGCTGATTGAGCGCGGAGCTCCCGGGAGCCGGTGCCGGTCAGTGTCTGCCTCGCCCTTCAGCCGTTTCCAGCCCCATCACGGACCCGCCCAGCCTCAGCGCTGATGTTAGACCCCTGCGCTTCCCCCTCCCCGAGCCCCCTGCAGCCTCGGCCTCCTTTCATCCTCCTGGAGCCTCCATGGTCCGGTGCCCCCCCACTCTCCTGTGATACCGAGGGAGGGGCGGACAGCTAAACGAGCCTTCTTGTCAGGGTGTCTGTTTACCTGTAAAAAATGTAAATGTGTGCAACTGGTCAACCTGGTAGTGTGAAGGGTGTGTTGTGTTGTGCCTAATTGATGGGATGACTTGAAGCTTCCTGATGACACGGATTACATCTTTTTGAGTGGTATTTCACAGGAGTTACCAGTTCAGCTGCGAAGTGTGTGCATTTAAAGGGCAGCTATAAATTAGCATTGGCAAAGCCAATAGGTCTTAGATTTGCACAGTGTCTCTTACCCATGTGTTATAGAGTGGAGTGGGTGTATGTGGCGTGGACTGGAATTATGTGGGTTAGATTGTAATTGTTAGTTGTGGAATTGTGTGGAGTGGAATCGTGTGGCATCATGCAATAGAACTGTGGAGTGGAATTATGTGGATGGTAATTATGTGGTATTGAGTGTACTAGAATTATGAGGAGTGGGATTGTGTGTCAGAGTGTAATTCTGTGCAGTGTTATTTTTTGTTGTGGAGTGGTATGCAGTGGAGCTTAATTATGTGATGTGCTGTTGAGTTTTGTGGCATGATGTGGAATTCTCTGTTGTGGATTGGATTTATGTGGTGTGTTGCATAACTGTGTTGTGTTTTATATGGTTTGGAATGGCAAACACAGATCTGTAGCTGATCTACAGAAGAGTGGCAGAAAGGCTAAGTGATCTACAGAAGAGTGGCAGGAGAAGTGTTAGCTTCACAGGTTTGCTGTAGTGAGCCATGACATTTTTCACCTATAGCAGAGTTGTGGGATAGAAGCACACTGCGTAAAAGGGAACTATGTCAGGAACCCCCACAAGAAACATTACAGGTTGGTTGGACAAATAAATACCTTCACATGAAAGCTACTTGAGAGGTAGGTGAGCAAAGCCCAGCAGAATATGTGCCATATGGGAACTCCCCAGAAGCTGGTGCATTGGACTGAGTTGTGGGATACATGGACAGTTGTATGGCTCTATTGCCATGTGTGGCTCTGTAGCTGGTACTAGAAGAATTCTAGCTGGAGGAAAGCGTTTCCCACATGGGCACACACTACAGTGGTAGAACGACTAAGCTACTGTCACTAGTAAACTGTAGACAAACAGAAAGAAAGAGCCTCTATTTCAAACATCAGAATGGTTGAATGGCAAAAAGCACTTGAAGACCTTGAGCACCCCCTGCGTGCACGCTATAGAGGGGTAGGAACTCGGACTCACCACCGCATGGCCTACTGATCACAGAGGGCTGCCACAGGAGTAATTGCTTGCACAGACAGAAGCTGCAGGCTCTGGCTCGCATCGACTGCAGCAGCAGGAAGGCCTTGGTGAGGCAGCAGGTTGCCCTATTGAACAATGGACAGGGCCACCCAGGGGTGCTTATCCCGTTTCAGTGGAAAGGCTGAGGGCCGGCATCCCAGACCTGCCTACTGCAGGGTCTGGCAAATTCTACGGTGCACACTGCGGAAACCAGTCCTGCAGGGACACAGCCAGAGGTCCACAGAGCTACTAGGTATAGGGACACAGAAGGACTAGGCGTGACACCCCCAGCCCTAGACAGATAACTGGGTGGCCATCTTATAACTATGACTATAACTATGACTTGTGCAACTTGTCAGCTGGGTGCCTTCAAACCTATTCAGCAACATAAGGGCAAAAAACATGTACTCCTAAAATAAGTCCAGTCCCATTCCTAACAGCAGCCACTACGGCAAGACAATGCTAATTCATTCCTCCAGTTCGCTGTTAGCAATAAGCAATGCACAATTCAGGCTGCATCTGTCACCTGGGAAACATGTTTATTAGATCAGCGGTGCTGCAGAGGTTTGGTATGTATTATGAGAAGCAGCAATGAAAAGCAATGGGGACAGGGAAAAAACAGTTGAACTTTAGACTGTCAGTGTGGGGCTCTTGGTTTTAATGTCAATGTCACTGTGGGACAGGCTGTTGCCAATGTGAGGCATGTATGTGTAAGGCCAGTGAACATGTAGTCCACTGCTCTTTTTGTAATTAAAGTTGGGTTCTAAGCTGTTTTTATTATAGTGGTGTTTTGGGCTACAAATAGAGTCTAAGTATGCTTTGCGGGGTCTTAAGCCCATGGGTGGGGCAGCTCATCCACTCATGGATGCCAAGTATGTGGGAGAGGCCTACCCGCTTAGTGCTCGTCAATAAAACATGGATATTGTTACAATGCCATCTGGGGTAGTAAGCGCTATATATAAATACAATTACTATAGGGAGAACAAGAGGTAAGTGGGTAGGAATAGTTTATTGGTAATCGGTTAATGTGCCTGCAGCACAATTTAATGTGCAATGCCAAAAGATGAAGCACAGCAGCTATACGTGCAGAAAAATAGATAGGGGCACGGCCTCCCAAAGTGGCCCCATACCGAAAGATGAAGCGTGGCGACCCTGAAGCTGGCGCCGCGCTGATAATCAGCGAAAAGTAAGATGGTGCAGAAAAATTGAAAGGGGCAGAGAGTCCCTGAAGCGGGCGCCGTGCTGATCAAGAGAAACACACAGCCAGAAACCAACCAAAAAAAGAGCGCACCATCACTAGCAAGCAGCTACGGGCCTGAGCCCCCACAGTGTAACACGAGCATGAAAAAATAATAAAATAATCCCCTATGAACAGATAAACACAGCAAAGAGGAAGGATATTGTACTTAGTCCCTGCTCCATTGGTAGAATGAAAGAGAAAAGGAAGGACAAAGAGGCAGGATTGACCATTAGCAAGCACGGATTTTTAAAGGACACTGAAACAAGAAATGAGAAACTGGGATGGATTAAAGCCCACAGAACTGTATAGTAAGGTATACACGGGGTTGTACTCTTTCGTTCTACCTGAAAAATATACTAAGTACAGTTTGGGTATTGCAAAAATCTATTTTTTCAAACACCTGTGTTTTCTTTAAAATATTTGGTCATTTTGTAGCAACCTATTTTATTTTGTGTGTAATGCAAGTTTTAAAGAATGACTTGGATATTCTCAATGCTTTCTATCAAATACTTGAACCTTGTAGCACTAAACGTACCCAAGCCAGTATTCTCGACTGCACCAACTATGATTCAACTCTTTGGCTCTCTGTTTGCAGACGCAGACGTCTGCAGTGCATTAACTAATAGAGGATTCATAATGCACAATTGTATATTTCTCATTGATTAACTTAGGTTAAATTTGCTTTTCATTTACGCTGTGCCTTGTTTTTTTTGTAGTTACCTGAAAGTGAAAGACTAACAAAAGTTAGAGTATTTTTTTGTAAATTTGTTTTAGTCCCTACACTCGACCTGCGACCTTTGTGCAAAACATATAAGTTCCCATACTTTTTTAGTGCACTTCGACCCCTAACGTTTACTATTTATAGTTGTGTGTGATATCCTTGAATCGAATTACTATGAACACTGCTTGCAACCCAAATTTTTTTAATATGGCACCTGGTCTTGTTTTGAGTCTGCTTCTTTTGGTTTACATATTGCAGGTTGCTACAACTCTCAATGCTCTTCCTCTGTGAGCTGTGCTTGCTTCACAACAAACCTGTGTCCACTCCAAGGTTGTACCATGATATTACCCCTCCCACCTATAAGCAACCCAGTTGGGACAAATCTTTGTCTCAGGAATGATCCCTACACCTTCATCTAGGTCCCATCACTACACTTGCAAGCTCCTTTTTGCCAGCTCCCTCATAGATATCTTGGCTACTGGCTTGATCCTCTATCCTAAGCCTTTTGTTCAACACTGGTTTGCAACCACTCTACATGTTACACCATGCCAAATTTTTCCGCAACCTTTTTAGGTCTTGACTGAGGCATGGCAATCACTGTCACTTGCAAGATCTCATAGAGAAAAAAAGAGCTTAGCGCTTCCCCAGTACTTACCTTTGGTTGGCTTTGATGTCACTCTTATTGCCTTGCTTGTAATTGGTCAGCGCCTCCTGTATCTACTTTCTCTTCCTGTGTTTGTTCATTTCATTGAGCATGGACCAGAAACGCTTTCCTGTCAGGGAACAGTGTCCTTTCACTGTTCGTGTGCTTCGGGAGAGAAAATATATTTAAAAAATAATAATCCTTGTTGCATTCAATACGGGTGCATGTGTTTGTAGTCTGTCTCTTCAGCTCTGGGTCTTTGCTTGTACTATCCCCCACCCACACAACTCCTGCTGTCCTTGGTGTTGCTTCTCCTTCCTCCTCCTACCGCCCTGCTGTTGCTTCTTACCTCCCTCCTCCCCCAGTCAGTTTTTAAATACATTTTTTATTTTTGGAATTTTCTTATAGCGCAGACATGGTCCGAAGGCATCAGAGTGCTTTACAACGGTAGCGGGATGGATAGGTGACAGAGAGTTCAAGTTACAGTAATTAAACTTGGACATTTACATCGGAAGATGTGTGCAGGAGTTACCACATGAGGCAATTACAGCGGTTGGTCAAATGTTGTACACAGTTAAGGCATCGATTTTAGATGGTGGGGGTCTTGTAACAAAGGTAGTTTAGATCCTGATGGAGAAAGTACTTGAGAATGGTTGAGGGTGATTAACCAAGGAGTCTGTCAAAAAAGAGAAGCTGTAGGTCCTTTTTGAAGGTGACTAGGAAGATGGTTAGGTGGAGAGAGGGTGGCAGAGTTCCAGATTCTTGTGGCACTACCAGGGAATAGCTGGCTCATGTATTATTCTCCACAGTAATTGGGTGGGTGGGGTTCCAGGAGCAGGGATTGGACATTTCTGGAACCCCTATTTGCTCCAGAGATCTGCAGTTTCTCATTTAGATATTGTGAAAAAGAGTGGAGCATCCTCTGGGCAATGTAGGCTGCTTTTAATTGGGCCCATGCTTCTATGGGAAGTCGTTAGAGGGTTAGAAGGGCAGGGGAAATGTGGTCAGATTTTGAGACTTAAAACAAAGCGTGCTTCTGCTTGTAGTGTTTCTCACAATGGGCCTAGGTGAACTTTGGGAATGCATGAGAGAAGGACAATTCCATATTCTAGTCTGGAGAGAAGGAGAGGCTGCACAACTGTTTCAAGGTCTTTTTCCGTGATCGATTGTCTGATGCCCCGAAGCTGCCTAAGTTGGTGTTGTGTGGTTTTGGCCATGGCTGCGATGTGGCTGCGAAGAGTGAGATGATTCCCAAGGGTGACACCAAGTGATCTGGCACTCTTGAGAATGGCAGGGCAGCCATCTAGGGCGGAAACGTTATCCATCCATTCCTGTACTGGAGTTTTTGCTTTCAGAGGCAAAAGCAATAGAAATTCTGTTTTAATTTGGTTGAGCTTAAATGGTGGTTAGACATGCAGTTTTGAATCTTTAAGAGTGTGATTGAAAGCATGGCAACATCTTCTGGGGAAGAGATTTTCATGTATACTTGAGTGTTGTCGCCATATAGGTGGAAGAGAATCCCAGAGTTCCTGAGAATCACACATAGTGGTTCCAGGTAGAGGTCAAAGAGGGTTGGGGAGAGGATTGAGTCATGAAGGACCCCTTGATGTACGCTGACTGGTCTAGAGACAACATTACCCATTTTCCCAATTTAGGAACAGTTAGTTGGGTATGAAGAGAACCACTTGAGGGATTTGCCTCCAAATCACTTGCGTTGTTCTAAAGTGCGAACAAGGTCTAGAGGGTTGACAGTGTTAAATGCAGCGAATTAATCCAAGAGGCAGGAGTTACCAGAGTTGAGGATTCTAAGGGAGTCATCAACTACTTAGAGGATTGTATTTCTGTACTATGGCCCTGGCAAAAACCTGATTGAAGAGTGTCTAAGGGGTTGTTTGTTTGAATGTGCGACATGAGTTTGGACGCTACGCAACTTTCAGTGACTTTGCCTAGAAATCAGAGTGTGGAGACTGGGCGGTAGTTCATGTTCTATGGATTGAAAGGTTGTTTTTTTTTCAAGAGAAGAGAGACTTGACCCACTTTTAGTTGTTCTGTAAATATGCCATGTTTAAGAGAGAGTTTGACCATGTTGGTCCATATGGGGAGTAGATGTATAGCAACAGATTTGCTAGTAGAATTGGAATGGCGTCCTAAAGGTGGTTCGAGGGTTTTACTCTGGAGATTGTTTGCTGTAGATCGCATTCAGAAATTGGGGAGAAAGATGACCATGAATGCAGCGCCTTGCATTGTAGAATCTGTCGTTTCTGCAGAGTCGCTGGTGGGTAAAGAGATATGGATGTTTCTGACTTCTTTAACAAATAAATCAATGAATTTGTTGCAGCAGGCCTCTGATGATGGTGGAAGCGTTTGTAGTCTGTGCAATGACCTCGAACAGGTGCTTCACTCTGTTTGCATAATTCATGGGGTTCTCCATGAATAATGTACAGGGTCACTAGAATTATGTGGCAGGGGAGGGACAAATTATATGGGAAGGCTGACTACATTATTCGTCAAGAAAAGCTACATTTGCAGCATAATGCAGCACATTGTGAGGTAGTATTACTGAGTTATTTTATATTTTTACACTTAATAATGCTGTCTGGGCATAGGTTGCACCCCCTTAGTATCAGCTTAACAACAGCTATTGCAATAAGCTACAGAACTGTGACCAATGAACCTTTGAAAAAGGTATTCCACTTCGCGGCAACAAGTGTTGCTGCGTTTTTAGTAGCAATTGCACCATCTGAGCTAGAAACAATATTTATTTTATTTGCATCTGCTGATTATGCAGAAAATGAGGGATTATGAGGCAAATGCGACAAATCGCTAAGTATGCAAAAAATGCCAGTCACATAATTCCAGTGGCCCCGATAATGCCCCCAATCTTAAATATTGAGTCTATAGGCCACAGTTCCTATCTCTGTATTAGCTAGCTGTATTATTTTAATATTTATAACAAAATTAAAAAATATTTAAAATAGCAACAAATATGGGTGGGTAAAAGAGTGTTTTTACATAATGCTTTTAAGTGGAAGAGTTTAACAATACATAAATCACAATGCCCAATACAAGCTTCATTCAAGTTTGGGACAAAAAGGACTAATTGTGGACATATTGTGTAGTTCTCCATGACTAATCTGACACACAGCACTAAGGAATGTCCTAAAACGTCATCCCTAAACACACTCCTTGTGAAGCAACTAAGACTTCACTAAGACTCTTTTAAGGAAAACTAATAGTATATGTATGTTTTTTCTTTTATGTCCTCTACTAAATTTAATGTCAACGTACACATTTCGATTTTCTGTTTTTAATATTAAAGGATAAAAACCATGTTTCAGTTTAAAGTAATGATAAATAATCAACAACTCTTTTAATACACTAATTGGTACATTCTTCTGAAGTGGTAACACCAAATGTTTGTAATGCAGAGTGCAAGAAGCTGGCTCTCTATAATATAGTGCACTAAAAGAAGTACACTGTGCAGAGAATCCAGTGGATCCCCAAGTGGTTTTCAGAGGCAAAAGTAGATAGGACTAATGCTCTATTTTGTGGAGGTGTGGGCGAGCAGTTAGGCTTATCAGAGGATAGTGATAAGCAGTTGTTGTACTCACAGAGGCAATAAATGAGACACACTCAAAGAATAAATCCAGGACCAATTTAGAAAAATAACACTTTTTAAAATATATTCTTTAAACCCAAGAACTTCGGAATAAGGTAAGTATGTTTTCAAGCTTAAATATTTCTTTCGTTTAAAAATCAACACAGTGCAATTTCAGAGTTCTTGAATGTTAACCTATAGGAGGAAAACAAAGTCAGCAAACAAGCACTGTTTGACGACTCATGGGACCAATCTTGTAGAGTTAAGATAAGTACTGGGCAAAGGTCAGGACCACACCAACAGATCACTCGGGCTGCACTGGGGTGGCAAGGTGCAGTACGCATTGGGTGCCCAATGTATTTCAATGGGAATTGATCTCCGTAGGTTTAGGCTGCAGGCTTGGACTAGGGGGGCATTTGGGGACAGCCATCAGTTAGGCCACAAACATGGGGTGCTTGATGACGTAGGTGTACCTTTGGTCCTCTTCTCTAAGGCCCATGGATGACAGATGCAGGGGTGTCCTTTGGCGTCAGGTTTCCTTGTCCTGGAGGACTCGTGGTTGGGGAGGTCCTGTGGTCTGATTCTACAGGCGTCATTGTGGAGTCCAGTAGGGGGTGAAACCACAGTGGACTCAACTCAGGAGAGCTAGGGGATGTCGTGGACACCAAGGGTCCACTTCAACTCGTGACAAAGGCTTGTTGCTTTTAGCATCTGGTTTCTGTCACTTCAGAAGCTGCAGGAGAGGGGGGCTGCGTGCAGAGGCTGCAGGTGTCTTCAGGGAGTCCAGGAGGGGTAAAACCACAATGGACTCAGACTCTGGTCAGCTGGGGGACCTTGTTGGCACCAGTGGTCTGCTTCACCGCAGGTTGTTGAGGACTGGTGCAGTACTGACTTCAAGCGTCAGGGGTTTGCGGTTCCGGAGGCTGCAGACTCCTTTCCTTAGATTTGGTTGGAGAGCAGGTCTGCTGCTCACAGGAGACTTGAGCCTTTTTTCGAAGTCAGGCAATCCTCCAAGGTTTCTGGAGGTTCAGGTGCAGGATGAGGCGTCTTCTGGTGAGAGAGTTTGTTGAGGAGTGAAGACAGGACGGCTGGGTTTGTACAAGGTTAGCTGTTCCTTCTTCTTCTCTTCTGTGACACTTCTTAGTCATTTTCTTCTTAGATTGTCAGGATTTGAGTTCTAGGGTTCTGAGGTGCCACCTAAATGTTCAATCTAGGGGCGTGGGTTGCCCACCTTTAGGGTGACTACACCCTTTCTATGATCGCTTCTGCTGGGAAGTGGGCATAACCTTAACCCTACTGGCCTAATTCATTCCAATGGATGGATGAATTTAAAAAGTGAGTTCCATCTGTATGTCGGGTCAGGACAGGGAGGTAGGATATCTCTGCCATATAGAGAGACCTGGGGCGCATCACAAAGGCAGCTAGGCCTTTGAAGCTTCCCGCCCGGGAATGTCCATTTTGCCTGAGTGAGGTGTTAACACCCCCGCCCAGTGCAGGTTTTTGTTTCTGGCCGTCAAAAGTGCTGGCTCCCATCTTGGGCCAGAAACGTGGCTCGTGTGGCTTAACTGGTCAGGACTAGTCGGTGAACACACCAGTAGCTGGTAGGATTTCAGGGGGCACTTCTGAAGTGTCCTCTAGGTGCAGGTATTGGGGAATCCAACACTAGCATCAGTGTAGGCTCACCAATACGAGATGTTTTATTTTCAATGAAGCCATC
The DNA here is from genome assembly GCF_031143425.1 of Pleurodeles waltl. NCBI lineage: Eukaryota > Metazoa > Chordata > Amphibia > Caudata > Salamandridae > Pleurodeles > Pleurodeles waltl. The sequence goes on from NC_090439.1 coordinate 1,138,117,264, forward strand.
ATGCAGCTGGGGAACTTGTATTGACCAGTGTCCAGTACATGTATTTAAAATTAATTTCCTATTCACTTATATGTCTGAGAATCGACAAAGACATAGCAGGGGCATATCAGCTCGTGCAGGTATGCCCTCACACGTCATATAATGTACCTTGCCTTAGGGCTGTAATGCCTGCCAGAGGGGTGATTTACATATATTGCATGCACTGTTAGGGACTTGGCACACAGGCTGTGTATCCTGTCGTGTTTTCACTTTTGTCTGCACCAAGACACGCAGCCTGCAATGGCAAGCTGTCATGTACTTGGTGAGGGGTCCCTTAGGGTGGCACAATTTGTGTTGCAGCCCTTAGGGACCATCCCTCTTTAGTACCCCAGGCCCTAGGTACCAGGGGTACAACCTACTAGGGTTTTACAGTGGGAGATAAAGGTTTTGGGAAAAAGAGATCTGACACTGTGGACCTGGTTAGCAGTCAAAATTAATCCAGGAACCAGACAAACAGTGGGGTGGGGTGACCATGTCAATAGAGGCACTTTCCTTCACAGAGCATGGAAGAGTACCACATGAATAGATTTAACTTAACATTTTAATTTTCTGATTAAAAAGTCTTACTTGTTTCCAAAGGCAGGACGTGTACTTTCAGTAAATTAGAAGTGTGTTGACTGCATTTGTTTACATTGGAGGCAGAAGCTGCACCTCCAAAGGTGGTGTATGTCAAGCAGTGTCTAGTACCACCTTACTCTTCGCAGGTGGTAACTCTTCTTGAGGGGCTGCCTTCATCAACACACAAGCAGGACACCTAGCCTAAAGCCTTCGATGATGCAGCCCCTCCTCTCACTTTACCCTGTGTGTTAAAGGATCTCCTTTATGATCAGTGGCATCCTCTCTCCGCGCGTCGTGGCGAGAGAGTGTGCTAGAGCACTCAGTGACACAACTTAGAGGGAGCACAGGTCATAATACAGGCACAGGTGGCATCCTTTTTTAGCATTTTTATCCAATGCATGTTACTTATAAAATTTGTATGTATAATTGTTCTCAGAGAATCAGAATAGGTACTTATTTTCATGACCTTTCAATGATAAAATTCCAAGTGGAACTTTCTGGAATTTGGCCTGTAGAGCAAACTAGATCCCAGCAGACAGCATTCAGTTACATTTCCTTACCAGTAGATATTAAGGGAGCACAGCCTCTGTTTACGAAAACAGTAAGGCCACAACCTCGTTGCAATCCAGCGTTCTATAACTCAATTGGAATCCCGCTGACCCCCTTATGCTTTTTCTCTGCCTTTATTGCCCTTAATCAGCACAAAATAAACTGTAATTGTGACATGAAACTCAGACTGACATTAAAGTCCACAGCAAGCATTATGGTTCAGCAGATTGAGAACCAACCTCATGTTCTACCTGGACCCTAACTGCAGTAGATAGTCGATTGGGATGGATGCAGCAGCTGAAGAAAGTGGGGCAGAAGGCTGTGACTTCTGCTCCTAATGAATGTCATTCATATTCCTAATTCTCATTAATATCCTGACAATCCCACACTAACTTTTTCAGAATCTACATATTAGATGACCTTCATACTGACCTCTTATTTCTAAAACTAATAAGCTTGCTTAACTTGTTTGACAATATTAAAATATTAACCTGGCCTAATGGTATGAAATTCAGCGCTCTGAGTTGTTAGCATGGTGCTTTTAACGCTATGAATCCAGAAATAAACCAGATGTAGGTGAGGTTGTCAATGTTTCGCCAGGATGTTCCATGAAACCACTTCACTAGTCCAGTCTGGGGCCCAAGATTGGTCACATTGTAGCACTAGTAGGTATTCTGAGAAACCTGTACTGAACAAACAGCTCTATTGGAGACTCAAGCCTTGATGACTAGACACACAATAACACAGAACATGCACCTCTTAACCATAAAAGGGCGGGTCACACCAAGTTGGGCATGGCATGCCAACCATGTTAAGGTAGTACAGCAATCTAGGCAAAACATCCAGATGCACATGGGGTGACCACCACCTTGGGCAAAGTAGGACTTAAATATGCTGCTCTTTTGGCCCTCAAAGTGGTCAGAAAATTGGAAACTGCCTTTGATTATGGGTTTCTACCTAGTACAACAACCAAAGCAATACCAATGTCCTTAAACCAGGTAGAAATTCTCTTAATTTAGCTTCATACAGGGAGTGCAGAATTATTAGGCAAATGAGTATTTTGACCACATCATCCTCTTTATGCATGTTGTCTTACTCCAAGCTGTATAGGCTCGAAAGCCTACTACCAATTAAGCATATTAGGTGATGTGCATCTCTGTAATGAGAAGGGGTGTGGTCTAATGACATCAACACCCTATATCAGGTGTGCATAATTATTAGGCAACTTCCTTTCCTTTGGCAAAATGGGTCAAAAGAAGGACTTGACAGGCTCAGAAAAGTCAAAAATAGTGAGATATCTTGCAGAGGGATGCAGCACTCTTAAAATTGCAAAGCTTCTGAAGCGTGATCATCGAACAATCAAGCGTTTCATTCAAAATAGTCAACAGGGTCGCAAGAAGCGTGTGGAAAAACCAAGGCGCAAAATAACTGCCCATGAACTGAGAAAAGTCAAGCGTGCAGCTGCCACGATGCCACTTGCCACCAGTTTGGCCATATTTCAGAGCTGCAACATCACTGGAGTGCCCAAAAGCACAAGGTGTGCAATACTCAGAGACATGGCCAAGGTAAGAAAGGCTGAAAGACGACCACCACTGAACAAGACACACAAGCTGAAACGTCAAGACTGGGCCAAGAAATATCTCAAGACTGATTTTTCTAAGGTTTTATGGACTGATGAAATGAGAGTGAGTCTTGATGGGCCAGATGGATGGGCCCGTGGCTGGATTGGTAAAGGGCAGAGAGCTCCAGTCCGACTCAGACGCCAGCAAGGTGGAGGTGGAGTACTGGTTTGGGCTGGTATCATCAAAGATGAGCTTGTGGGGCCTTTTCAGGTTGAGGATGGAGTCAAGCTGCCAGTTCCTGGAAGACACCTTCTTCAAGCAGTGGTACAGGAAGAAGTCTGCATCCTTCAAGAAAAACATGATTTTCATGCAGGACAATGCTCCATCACACGCGTCCAAGTACTCCACAGCGTGGCTGGCAAGAAAGGGTATAAAAGAAGGAAATCTAATGACATGGCCTCCTTGTTCACCTGATCTGAACCCCATTGAGAACCTGTGATCCATCATCAAATGTGAGATTTACAAGGAGGGAAAACAGTACACCTCTCTGAACAGTGTCTGGGAGGCTGTGGTTGCTGCTGCACGCAATGTTGATGGTGAACAGATCAAAACACTGACAGAATCCATGGATGGCAGGCTTTTGAGTGTCCTTGCAAAGAAAGGTGGCTATATTGGTCACTGATTTGTTTTTGTTTTGTTTTTGAATGTCAGAAATGTATATTTGTGAATGTTGAGATGTTATATTGGTTTCACTGGTAATAATAAATAATTGAAATGGGTATATATTTTTTTTTGTTAAGTTGCCTAATAATTATGCACAGTGATAGTCACCTGCACACACAGATATCTCCCTAACATAGCTAAAACTAAAAACTACTTCCAAAAATATTCAGCTTTGATATTAATGAGTTTTTTGGGTTCATTGAGAACATGGTTGTTGTTCAATAATAAAATTAATCCTCAAAAATACAACTTGCCTAATAATTCTGCACTCCCTGTATCACCCATTGCGAATCCTAAATACTGAATTCAAGATCCTCAATAAAATCTTAACACACATACTACTACCCTTTTTGCCCACATGAGACCAAAATGGCTTCATCCCTCTTAACACATCTCTGAATATTAGAGTCCTCTATTGTATTATGGAAGAGGCTTCAGGTCTTTGGCCACACGTGTGGACTTGGAAGAAACCTTTCAATGTGTAACATGCGCTATATGTCCAAAGTACTGGGAAAATGTATGATAGGCAAACGATCCAATGGATCAAGATCTCCCATGCCACGCCAACGGCCAGAGTTCAACCCCAACAGTTCATTTTGGCATTGTCAAGTGGCGAGAGGAACCTACCCACTGAACAACTAGCGGTTTTGGGAAAGTAATCGGCAACTCAACTAGAAAATGCTAGTCATGCAGTCTCATCATATGCAGATGATATGCTAATTTGTTAGGGATGTTGAGTGTAATCTCTGAAATATTTTGAATAGTCTGAGCTCCTTCAAAGAAGTATCAGGCCTAGGTAATAATTAGAGCAAATATTGTATATTTCCAAAATCCCATACACTACCACAGGTTAGAGTGACTCCAGGAAAGCAGGAGATTCAATGGGAAGGAGTTATATACTGATAATTGGGGACCAGGATGTTTCATCTGAACTATAATTTATTGGAAGACAATTTGGGATGTGTAGTTCATACACTGAGATCTCGGGTTGAACTTCATGCACACTCCCTTTGTCTACTATGGGCAATATCAGTTCTGTCTATACAAAATGATTATGTTACCATGTCTCTTCTGTGCAATTTCATAAATCTTCCTTCTTTGCTCCTCACACAATATTTTTGGAAACTTAACTCGAGTGGGCTGATACAGAACTCTAACAGAAGACAAGTGGCATTAGCAAAATTAAAGCTGCTAAGGGAGGGCTGGGCCTGTTTTTTCAGTTTATCATCTGGAAGCCCAGCTCCAATGGGTGGCTTGCTGGTTAGCAGAAAGTCACTCAGATTAATATGGTTATACTCCTGTGCAATAACGGGTTGGCCACTTTCAGCTTATTTTATAGTGCCTTAACTGCTAAAGCCTTCCTGTCCTAGCGCACACCATGCTGAATTGTTTGAAGTGAAGTGTGAACTAAACTTGTGCAGTTAAGCCAACTGCACCTGTGATTCTTCTTAATTTGCTCCCTACATAAGCTGCCATCCTTCTTGCAAACAACTTGACGCATTGAGAGATGGCGGGCTTCACACAAGTAGGTGATCAGTCCATCTATTAGAAAATGAAAGTACCATCCTGGACGAGCAACATACACATAATTTATTACAAGCACTACACTATGGGGGGTGGGCAGACTTATAGTCTCCTGGTTCTATAAAGCAATACTTCAACATTCAGGCATACCACGCGTGCCACTTAGGCGCACATGGGAAGCAGTCATAGAGCGTGCATTCAATGACACGGAATGGCAATATATACCCTTGCCTGTCCACATAAGGTCTCCTGGAATTTCTAATTCATTTATACAATTTGACATGTTAAAGAGAGCTGACCTCACCCAGCAGAAAATTAACATGATAGTTCCAAACCCCTCTTCAGAAAGCCCATATTGAAGTGAGATGCAAACAGGCTTCAGACCCATGCTATAGGGCTTCCCTTCTATAAGCAGAAGCTTGTATTCTGGTGATATTCCGGAGACCTTAATGGGGTAAGTGGCTTTGAGATTTATTGATTTGGTATTCATGTTGACCCCCAGACTCTGTCTGGCCACTATCAGGAGTAAAATTGGGATTTGTTTGGGAGATGCAGAAAGTAAAGACTGGGATTGAAGAAGCAGCATACGGCACAACAATGGAATGAAATGTCGGTTATTCAAGATGATAATAAAGATGACCTGAGGCCCTGGGAGATGTCCCTACTTTTCAAACACAAACACTCGGAAATTAAAGCCTAATTTGTTTTTATATGTAAACTATGTAAAGTGTCTAGATTGGATACAAAGCAGAATAAATGCTGAGGTAGATTTTCCTAGTAATTTATGAAGCCAAGTCTTAATCGCGACACAAAGGCTCATATTATTCTATCTCTTTTTTTGCTTTATTAAATAGCAGCAGTCAAGACTCTTACGAACTCCATATCCAGTGAGGCCAAGCAACAGCAGGCCAATGGGAACGAAAAACCTTAGTTACACCAATCAGGACGGAGGAGCCCTTGACTGCAAGCAGCCCCCTTTTCTTGTGCAAGAAGTTATGAGTAAGTATTGAACATAGGTAATATGGAAAACCCAATGAAGATAACTAATATGAAAGTAAAAAACCTTGAACAGAGTGTATCCAAAAAAGGTCCAGAATGCAGGGAAGGAACTGTGGAGGACAGGACCAGATATGTGTTGTTTCCTCAAGACCAGGAGCTTCTTATGTAGAAGTAGGTGTTAGAATAGATGAAACTGTTAGGGCAGTGAAACACAGAATTATTACAGTGTTGCAGAGAGATAGCACTTGCCTCAGCCAATCTCAGAATGTCCTCTAAACGGAAACCAACCCAGAATGCTTTGGAGGCCATGGCTCCACAGGATGGGTGGGCTCCAAAAATGGAGGTGCCAATACCAGCGAGGGTCGTAATCCATTTAACCCAGCAGGCAAGGTTAGGGGAGGAGACAGGTTTGTGGCGTTTCCTGAAAGAGATGAGGAGTTGGGTATGCTAGGGCATTCTGAGATGGATCGTTTTTTGTTCATAAACTTTAAGACAATTTCCTACACATAACATGGGTTGATTGTAATAAAAAGGATAAAACACAGAAGTGAAATTAGTTTTGGTAGGTTTGGAATAGGCGGATTACAACATTGTACTCCCTTTAATAGACATATGAGAGGGTGTTTTCTGACAGGTTTAACATTGACGTGGATAGTTCATGGAGATTGCAGAACTGTAAAGGTTTACGGCCTGGTAAGTTTTGCCTGTGCTAGCTTGCAACCCTAAATATGCCCACAAACCACTGCCTGTGGCATAGGTAAGTCACCCCTCTAGCAGGCCTTCAGCCCTATGGTAGGGTGCACTGTACCAGAGGTGAGAGCATAGGTGCATGAGCAGTATGCCCCTACAATGTCTAAGTCCATTATTAGACATTGTAAGTGCAGTGTGGCCATATTCAGTAAATGGGCTGGGAGTTTGTCATTACAAACTCCACAACTCCACAGCTCCATGATGACTTCACTGAAGGCTAGGAAGTTTGGTATCAATCATCTCGGCACAATAAACCTACACTGATGCCAGTGTTGAATATATTGTACAATGCACACAGAGGACATCTTAGAGATGCACCCTGGATTTTACCCAGCCCTTTAGTGTAAGGCTGAACAGTCTGTGCCATCCTGCCACTAACAGACAAGTTTCTGACTCCACGGGGTGAGAGCCTTTGTTCTCTCTGGGGTCAGGAACAAAGCCTGCTCTGGGTGGAGGTCCTTCACACCTCCCCCCTGCAGGAACGGTACCACTTGGCGGTGAGCCTCAAAGGCTCAGGCCTCCTGATACGGTGCACCAGGGCACTCCAGCAAGTGGAGATGCACCCCCCCAGACAAAGCCCCACTTTTGGTGGCAAGTCAGACGGGGAACATTAGGTAAAACAGGGAGGAGTGACCACTCCAGCTAGGACCCAACCCTAAGGTGGGCAGCGCTGAAGTGACCCTCTCCCTGCAGAATCCTCTGTCTTGGTTTGGAGGGCAGGGACCAATAGTGTTAGGGTGTGCCCTCTCCCCACAGAGAATGGGCACAGGAAGGTTGTAGCCAACCTCAGGGACAGTAGCCATTAGCTACTGCCCTCTGACCTCTGTAACTCCCATAAATCCAGGATTAAGGGCACCCCTGAACCTAGTTCACCAGATTCCTGGTGATCTCAAGACAAAAAGAAGGACTGCTAAGTCGCCCCCGCCCCAGCAGTGAAGACTCAAGATGACAACTGACTTGGCCCCAGCCCTACCGGCCTGTCTGCAGCTTCAAGGACTCTGCTACCAAAAGGCGACGCATCCAGCAGGACCAGTGACCTCTCTAAACCATCAGAGGACTGACTGCCCACCAGACGACTAGGAACTCCAGGGGACAGTGGCCCTGTCCACAAGAACCTCCACAAGGGACTCCAGAACTGCCTCTGTTCCACAAGTCCTGCATAGTCTGCACCTGACGCCCACGGCCTGAGTCCAGGTGGTCCACCGGTCCAGAGCATGTCCCCAGTCAATTCCGACTTTGTGTCCACCCTGATTGACCCCTCCTGGCCAACACAACGCCGCGTGCAGCCTAAATCCAGAGGACCCCTTGACCGTGAGAAAACCGGACGGAGATTCCTAATGCCTAAAGGTACCCCTGCACTTGCAGCCCCTAGGCCTTGGGGAATCCGACTGACGATCCAGCGACATTCAGCAGACAGCCCTGCTCCTTGTCCATCCTGTGGTTTTCCAGAACCGACCTCCTGGACCCAGCCTGCAGCATCTTTGTAACCCCCGGGATCTCCCTATTGAAAAGCATTGGGGGTCCGATGCTGTGTTTGCACCCAGTCGTCCCAGTGCCGATAAGGGTGTGTGTTTGGTGCTGACCTGTGCCCCCCCATCCGGTGCTCATCTAAGCCACCCAGGTCTGCCCTCCGAAGTTGCAGGTACTTAGTTGCCAGCAGATCTGTTTCTGAGTGCCCCCAGACTCCATAAGATTCCATTCTAAATCCAACACCAACGTTGACCTCTGCACCCGGCAGGCCCTGTGTTGCTTGTAGTGTATTTTAGGGGTCATCTTGAAACTTGACCAGTGGATATCCTAACCCCCGGAGACTGGAAGTGTAAGTCGAGTACTTACCTCAAAACTGCACTAACACCCCTGCCCCGCCCCCGAGGACTGTACTGAAAATTGCACTGTCAACGTTTGAAACTGAGAAGTGTTACTTGCCTGTAAACTGCTTTCTTTGCCAAATCTAACCAAAGTGCATTTGATACATATGCTTAATTCATAATTACAACTTTACTTACCAGAAACAAGAATATTTTGGTTCTAGAAATAAAGTAACAAATATATTTTTCCTATATAAGTACATTAGCTGGGAGTTAGTCATTGAGTGTGTGCCTCAGTTTCTTGACTGTGTGTGTACAACAAATGCTTTGCACTACCCTCTGATAAGCCTAACTGCTCGCCGTCACTACCACAAAAGAGAGCATTAGTATTATCTACTTTAGCCTCGTTAAGCCTCTGGGGAACCCCTGAACTCTGTGCACGCTATCTTATTTTGATATAGTATATACAGAGCCAGCTTCCTTCAGGGATCAACAGATCTTCCCAAGCACCAGCTAGACCAAACAGACCAGGCTGATTTGTAAGCTTTGGTTTGCCTGGAGTCCCTGATTTGTCAATATAGTCTGATGCTTCTGCTGAAATTCCTGGATACAGTTAGGAAGACCCGCTACCTTCCAGGCTGTTAGGTAGGAAAAGACTTAGATTGTGGACGTGGTCGTAAAGCTCTATGGAATAACCCTGAACTATGTTTAATACGCAAACTTCGGAAGTGATAGATTGTCATTTGCTTAGACAGAACTTTAATCGACCCCCTATGGAAAACGGGCCAAGAGGAAGACTTACTTTCTGGGTGTGATGTCCTGACAATTCTTTGGCTGGGGTAGCCTCTTGTCCATTGAGGATAAAACTGCAGTCGGAAGTCTTGGTAGTTTGAATTGTAGGAGCCTCTGTACCCTTGATTTCTGAGGGTTCGGACGTTAAAACTCCTCTGTCTACCAGCCCGTGGTTAGAGAAAACTTATTTAATTGATTCTTGCACCTGGTCTAGGTTAGCGAAGGTGGTGACATATTTACTGAGTTCCTTGATAAAGGAATCGCTGAATAGTAATCTGTCTGCCTTGATGCCAGTGTCAATTGTTGGAAGGTTTGCCAACTTGGAGTCTAGTTTGAGCAACAAACCTTTGCGTTGTTTGTGGGTAATTGCTAAATTGGCATTTTCTAGAAGACAGAAGGCTCTTTGTATCCCCATGGATAACTCCTCGTGGTCAGTGGATATGTTATCCAACCTGGCCATTTCAGCTATATCAAGAATACATGATAGCGGACCAACAACGTCCAACAATTTGTCCTGGCAGGTAGACCAGGCCATATTTACTCCTTTACGAGGGCCTTTGCTGAATTTGGAGAAAAAAAGTTTTACATATTGGGATGTATTGGTTGTGAGGAGAAAGTCTGGGGCACTCAGACTTTTAGTTTTGCTCTTGTTTGTTTGTCTATGGGTAAACGTAGTTTGGCAGCAATATATATCCCCCAGATGCTCCGAAGGGAGCCACTCTGGAATTCAGAGGGTGAATTAATTTAGGATCAAACATTAGCTGGTCTTCGGTATCTAATAATGTCTTGGAATAAAAGGGATTATCAGAAGGGATCAGTTTATTTTTCTTTGCCTGCGGACCAGACCAGAAGTCGGTCATTTTTCCCATAAGGGTCATTATCCGTATCAAGATCACCCAAGTCCTCATCTGTATCCTTTATATTGGCTATAACAATCTTAAGTTTACTGTTCTCTAAATGTTTTGATTTATTTTTGTGTTTAACTTCAGAGCTATTCCCATCCTTAGAAGGAGGCCTTGGAGGAACGTCGACTTCAAACCCATGTGAGGATTCGTCACCAGCCAATAGCACAGTAATATTTTTTGATATGCTTGTTTGTTGTGACTGAGCTGATGATTGGACCTCCATGGTGTTGCGCTTTCTGCTTTCCCCTGCAGATAGGGCCAATTTGGACTGGGACATCTAACTGAGAACAGTATGTTAGATGGCACGTGTGGCTGTAGATATACATGCGCTGCATACTCCAGCCATCTAGTTTTGGACCTGGAGTGGAGCAATGTTTTCTTTGAAGTAGTGTTTCGAGTCACAAGATCGAATGACTCCTCGTTTTTGTGATATTGTGCATGGGCATCAACTACTTTGTTAGATTGTTTTCTCTCCGCCATCGAGTTCGGACGTGTGTGCCTTTGCTACGTCTTTCGTCTCCATTCAGTTTGGTTCTCTCAATCTTTCCTTCCTGTTCTGACATTTTTGTTGCTGTTTGTACTCGTCCTATCTTAGCGCTCTCACCGATTGCGTCAGTTTGGCCTCCGACCGACTGCCCTTCAGAGCAAAAGTGCCCGCATTGGGCCTACCTTTCACATACTTCGGCACTGAAGTGAATGGTTTCCTGATGGAACAGACTCTATTATGATTTTGTCCTCTGTGCCACGCCAAGTCCTCGCACACTGACCAACACCTTGTGTGCACGCTCTTTCTTTCTGGATCACCATGAGGCCAACTGACACCTGCAAGTCTTTCTTGACGAAAAAGACCCATTGGGATCGACACGTTAGTCGGCTGGAAATGGCTCAGAAGATGCTGGATGACACACCGCACCTCTTCGGAGAGGAACTTGCTCAGGAGGAACCAGTGCAGAGGGAGGAAGCCCTTTCCATCCAGGACAGGTCAGAGTTAGACGTCGAGTTTGACCTTGTAAGTCAAGAACTGTACTGTGGCCCTTACTGTCCCGCACAAATCCTCCAAAAAGGCCTTGCAGCCCATCATAATGGTCGCCGGTCCACTCTTTCCATCCGTTCATGGTCGGTACCGAAAGACTGTTTTGGCCTCCGCACCTTTTGGCACGGTGCAGAAAGTGGCTGCCACAGCCAAAGTAACGCCATTGGCTTCGACCCTCAACAGCCTCTGACTAAGAGATTGTTTTGGTATCGATTCAATCCTCTGCACTAGCTGCCAGCCTTGTCATCTGCATTGATTAAGTTTTTGAAGCACAAGCTTTTGGCACTGAAACCCTCGAAGCTGAAATTATCCGAAGCCAGGGGCTTAGGCCAGTCCTCCACCAGCCTCTCTCCGGTCGAGCCAATCCTGGAGAAAATGGACGCTAGATAGCGCAAGCTCCAGATCGAAGAAGGCATATCATTACCACACTGCCCTCTCTTCTTCTCCCCAAAAGGAAATATTCGATTCAAGAGGCCCTGGATGTTCCTATCCCTTCCAAAAAGAGGACAAAGGATAAGGCTATTAGCCCACCTCCCAGGCCTTCTTCCCCCCCTGCCCCCCACCCTCCAACTCCCCCTCCTTACTCCCGTCCTCACCCTTCCCCTCCACAGTCACCCATTCAAGAGGATGACATTCCTCAGGGATTGCCACAGTCCTACAATGAGGGTTTAGGGAGCCCTCCTGATGACACTGACCCATAGGATGACTACAACCCTGATCCCTTGCCCTCAATGACACTGGCCTTTACCCTGCATGGCCCTCATTGCCAGAAGACACTACCTCTTAGCAGATAGTTGCTAGGCCGTCCACCTTTTACTATGTAGAGCTGCACAAAGACTCCATTGAGCAAGATTTCTTCTACAACACCCTTTACACTATGCATAGGCATTCACAATACCTCCCCATGCTGCAGAGGATGTCTTTAAAGAGCCTGTATGTTCTAGGGTGATCACGCCACGGGTGGAGAAGAAATACAAGGCGGCCCCCCTCTGCCCTGCTTTACATCAGGGTTCTGGTACCACCCAACTCCGTAGTGGCAACAACTGTCTGTAAATGGGCTAACAGGCCACCGAGGACTCTCCTCCCTGAGAAAAGGAAAGCAAGAGGGTTGATGCTGCATGTGAAGAGGATGGTGGCACATAGCCAGTTATCAAGCCCTTTTGGCCTAGTATGATTGGGCCCGTTAGGATGTGATGGAGAAGTTACTACAGTACATCCCCATGGAGCATTGTAAGCGGGGACAACATATTGTCTTGGAGGGTCAAACCATCATCACTACTTCCATCTGGTACACCCCTTATGCAGCAGATGCTACAACCCGGGGAAATTAATACCTCCATCCCACTAAGAAGGCATGCCTGGCTTCGGTGCTCTGGCTTTAAACCTGAGGTCCAGCAGGCAGTTCTGAACATGCCTTTCGATAAAGAGCAGCTGTTTGAGCCACAGGTGGATACCACTCTAGAAAAATGAAACACAGACACCACCAAGGCTACGGGTGCCCTCCAAACTACCACACATTGGGGCTCCTTTTATCACCCTGGATACAAGGGGTCTCTGGGATTATCCCCAACACTTCTACATCACATGCCAGGCAACCTTAGTCTTCCTACACTAGAGGTTTCTACAGAGGCTCCTACAGGGGGCCAATAATGAGGGGAGAGGGAAGAGCACCACCACATGCAGATTCTCCTCCACTGCCAAGCAGTGATTACCTATGCCTTCCTCCCGATCACCCAACACCTGTCAGGAGAAAACTCCAACTTTTCCACACCACCTGGGATATCATCACTACGGGCCAATAGGTCCTTGCCATTATCTAGCATGGCTATTGTCTGGAGCTCATTTCCACAGCTCTCAATATTTCCCTTTACACTCACAGGCTATCACAGGAACATTTAACCCTTATCAAACAATAAGTTAAATCTCTTCTTCTCAAAGGGGCCATAGAACCCTTTCTCTCCAGAACATCGGGGCTCAGGATTATGTTTCCTGATTCCCAAAAAGGACAGGTCCCTCAGACCAATACTGGATCTCCGACCTCTAAACAAATACATCCTCTCAGAACTCTTTCACATGGTCATGCTTCAGGATGTCGTTCCACTACTTCAGCAAGGTGACTTCATGACAACTCTAGATCTAAAGGACATCTACTTTCACATACCAATTCACCCTGTACACCCCAAGTACTTAAGATTAGTAATTGCAGGCAAACATCAGTTCACAGTCCTTCCCTTCAAAGTCACCACCCCTCTCAGGGTGTTCACAAAATGTTTAGCAGTAGTCGTAGCACACCTGTGGAAGACAGAACATCCATGTGTTTCATTACTTGGATGACTGGCTCATTAAGGCCAGTACACTGCACGAGTGTTAGCACGCTCAGATGACAGTGGATCTCCTTCAGAAACCAGGATTCACTCTCAACATTCCCAAATCCCATCTCTAGCCACTACAAGTTCAACCTCTCTCTTAGGGGCAATGGTGAATGCAGAGTTAGGAATATTGTACCCCAATCCAGCTTGCATCCAAATTTTTCAGCCACTTTTCCATCTGTCTTAGGAAAATCAATCCTACACAATAACGACTTTGGGGGATGATGGCTGTTTAGGATGATGGCTTCTTGCATAGCCATAGTTCCCCATGCCACGCTACACGCGTTCCCTACAGCAGTGTCTAGCTTGTCAATGGTCTTAGTCATAGGGTACCTGGAAGATCTAGTGTTGTTAGACCAACAAACTCAACGTTCTCTGCAATGGTGGAACACCAACAACCTCATGAAGAGGTGGCCTTTTCTGGATCCTGTGCCTCACATCACATTGACCACAGGCACATCACAGACAGGTTAGGGTGCTCACTTCCAAGACTTGATGGTGCAGGGCTCTGAGATCCTAAACACCAGTTCCTTCACATCAACTACCTGGAACCACAGGCAGTGTTTCTAGCCCTGAAAGATTTCCTTTCTCACACAAAAACAGGGGAAGGACACAACTATCACACTTCACAACTATCACACCTGTCTCAGACCATTTGCAATTGGGCCATTTAACACCACATTCACCTGCTGGTGGAGTATCTGCCGGGGACGGACAACAACTCTGCAGAACTGCTCAGCAGAATACAGCAACAAGTCCATGAGTGGAAACTCCACCTGCAAGTCTTCCACACATACTTCATAAAGTAGGGAACTCCTCACAGATCTTTTCGCCATAGCAGAAAATGCAAAGTGCCCAAAATTTGCCTTAAGGTATCCACACCAGCTATCCAAATGCAATGCTTTATGGACAAATTGGTCAGGGATATTTGTCTACACCTTTTCACCTCTCCCTCTCATTCCATTTCTAGTTCGGAGGGTTAGGCAAACATCTCTCACCATGATCCTTGTGACTTTCACCTGGGTATGCCAACCCTGGTTCACCATAGTTTTGGATCGTTCAGTAATTCAACAGGAGAAGCTCCCCAACAGGCTGGACCTTTTACCCAGAATCAAGGACAAATCGGGCTTCCAGACCACAAGTCTCTCACCCTTGCGATATGGGTCTTGAGGTCATATAGTTTGGCTACTTGGTATTGCCCACACAATGTATGAACATTCCAAGGAAGTTTGTAGACCCACTACTAGAGCCTGGTATGCTGCAAAATAGAAATGTTTTGTTTGCTACTGCCAATCTAAACAGATTAATCCTATGAAAGCCACAGTACAAAAAATTGTCTGCAAATCTCGCCTATACTGCCATTTGCCTACATCCAGGGCCACTGGAATTATGTGATTGTGCACACATGGCAGTTTTTCGCATAATTATAGAATTTTTGCCACATAATCCATCTGGCGCATAATCTGCAGATTTTAACAAAATGTTTCTAGCTCAAATGCTTCAAAGGTTACTGGTAAATGCCGCAACAGGGGTTGCTGCACAGTGAAAACCCCCTTGGCTAAGCTGGACAGGTCATCTTTCTGTTCGGTGCTAATGAGGTGCAACCAATGCCCAGAAAGTGTTACCAAGTTTAAAAATGATTAAATAATGAAGTCATACTATTTCAAAATGTGCTGCATAATTCCAGTGGCCCTGCCTACATCTTAATGCTATAGCTGCATAGCTCCAAAAACAAATAACATATTTCTTTATTCAGAATGCCTGTCATAAAGGCTTTCATGGAAGGACTCCAAAGTGTCATTCCACCTGCCCATTCTGGAACCTTAACCTCTACTCACAAGACGCATAGGTCCACAGTTTGAGCCACTTCACTCCTGTCCACTTCAATTTCTTTCATGGAAATTCACTTTTCTAGTTGCCATCACTTCACTCAGACGTGTTAGTAAACTCCAGGCACTAATCTTAGAAGAACCTCTCTTGCAAATTCATAGGGATAAAGTAGTTCTTCAGACTAATCCCAAATTTGTTCCTAAAATGATTTCTCAGTTTCAACTAAATCAGTCTATTGAGATACCATTTTTCTTTCCGTTACATGACACAGTTGAGGAAAGAGCCCGTCACACACTAGGTGTCAAAAGAGCACTTATGTTCTATATAGACAAAACTAAAGAGTTTAGGAAGGCCAAACAGCACTTTGTAGCATTTTCCCCTACCGCACAAATGTAGCCCAGTATCCAAATCAGGCATAGCCAAATGGACAGTGAAATGCTTAAAAACTTGCTATGGTAAGGCAAAAGACCTTTACCTGTTTCTGCCAGAGCACACTGAACTAGCAAAAAGGGAGCTACTATGGCCTTCCTTGGAAACATTCCTGTATCTGACATTTGTAAGCAGCTACATGGCCTATACCACACTCCTTCAAACAACACTATTGTGTGGATCCGGCCACTTTAGGTCAGGCGGCGCTACATATACTCTACCAGTTAACTGCAACTCCCACAGGCTAGCTACCACTTTTATGGAGGGACTGCTTTACAGTCTATGCAGAGCATGTGTATGTGTATCTACAGCCACACACGCCATTGAAGGGATTGTTACTTACCCTGTAAGCATCTGTTTGTGATATGTAGTGCTGTAGATTCATATGCGCCCACCCTCCTCCCCAGATACCTGTGGCTTTTACAGTTACTTTATACTTTATATTTGTGCACATGTATTTACACATCACATGGACATATCATTTCCTACTCACTCCTCCTACTCCTTTCTCACCCGCTTGTGGGAAAACAATCTAACAAAGGAGTCAATGCACATGTGCAATATCACCATGAGGAGGTGATATTGCACATGTGCCTGACATGTCCTGACGCGAAACACTTCTTCGAGGAAAAACAAGTTGCACCACTCTGAAGAAAAGCAAGTTGCACCACTCCGGACTCAACATTAGATGGCAGGAGCATGTGAATCTACAACACTACATGATACCAACAAATGATTACAGGGTAAGTAATCCTTTCAAATTTCTTGTTTACTTTGGTCATGGAAGCTGAAACTGCTTGAGCCACAGAGCATTGTATGAAATCATTTAAATTATTTTTGAAATCCTCTTCATTATTTTCATCCAAAAAGGAGGTTCCTATGTGTAAAAATTACAGGGAATACGGTAAACAGGGTAAATATATATTGTATAATAGAAGGGAATGAAGGGGTTAAAATTGAAAAATGCAGGCCTGAAGATTTGCTCCCAAAGAGAGGAAATGCATAGGTTTAAGAATATGAGGTAGTGGAGGGGCAGGAAGCAAGACCACACCTCCAGGGTGTTTCAGGGCAGCTACCTCATGGGGAAGACTGCCTGGAGAAGGCACAGAGAAAGGAGGTCCCCCGGTCGCTGAAACTACAAACAATAGAAAATTAAAGGCTGTGTACTGCAGGGGGGAGGGGTCTGCTGAGAGTGAGTAGAATGATCCTCGTGCTGCACTACAGGTAATCGGGGGTGCGACCACAATAAAAAAAAGGTGAGAGCTTTAACGCAGCATGCAAGAGACCAGCCACATTTATTATAAATATATAAACCTCGTAAAACAATAGTTACAAATATCAGAAGCTTAACCAGTGTAAAAAGTACTTTTATTGCCTGCGAGCAGCAAGAAAAGAGGGCTGCTTGCAGTCACGTTAGGTACAATAGAGGGCTCCTTGGTCATGAATGGTGCAATGTACTACTGCTGCTTTCTGTTCCGTTATCCTTTGCCTCCTGTTCCTTAGATTCATGGTATATGTAGTTCTTAAGTTTCTTGACTGCTGCCAGTCAATAAAGCAGGATAATAGATAGCATAATTTGAGGCTGTGGTCTTGCCATAAAATTGGGTGTATATACAGTAAATATGTATAGGTAAGTCCACTGAGAATCAGTCAAATAGGTTATTCATTATTTTCTCATGCTAATCCTGATTAATTAATATGGGCCCACTCAGAGTGAAGCAGGTTTAAATGTTTTTAATCTTTATACAGTTTGCAGTCTGACGTTTTAAAAATCAGATATAACTGGGGGGGGGGGGGAGGGGGGGGAACGCTGGATTCAGTTTTTACTGCAATTGTGATTTAAGCTCTTGCTTGCAAGAATATCGGAGACTTAAGTACTGTGCTACCATTTTAATGTATTTATGATGACTGTGTTTTGCAGTGAATGAAATCAATATAATATTTAAAAAAATAAAAGGTGGAGCAAGCCATGAGGATTCACAGCTCCAGCATGTAAGAGGCACTCTCCACCCTTCTCTCTCGTGTCCTGTTCTCTCTCTTGGCTCAACCCATCCCTAGTCTCTCATTCATATACAAGAATGTGCCACCATTTGCATCTTCCATGTTGTCAGGGCTCCTGGAATATGCAGCAAAGGAGAACCAAATTATTGAGCAGTGTTTACTAAATTATGTGGGAACAAAATGCAAATTATGCTGCATAATGCAGCACAATATGTGATAGTACCAGATCATTGTTTTGTCGCATTTACACTTTAACACTGTCTGGACAAAGGATTCACCTTATTAATACTAGTTTAACACCTATATACAGCAATCAGCAACTGAAAGGAGAACAGGCAACCATTGCAAAGTGCTTTCCCCTGGAAAGCAGCAAGCATTGCCACTTTTTTTGTAACTGTTGAACTGTTTAAGTTAGAAAGAAAATTTCTTTTTGTGTTAAAATTTGCAAATAATTGACGATATGATGGATTATGTGGCAAATCTGTAATTGTACAAAAACACTGTGGGCGCTGAATCACATAATTCTAGTGGTCTGGACAAAGTACATTAACAGGGTATACCTATTGCACTTGTCTCTTTCCATTCCAGGAAGTTAAAAGTAACATGGGACTCCACACTCAAAAACACTACAGCTATGCATACCTATACACTTTTGCAGGCATTATTTTTGTGTATAAGTGAACACCAGACCCCTTTAAACCACACATTTACAATTGATTGTTTTTTCTTTTACAGCGTGAAAGGTTGCTGATGAACAGACCTGCTGTACAATAGGATGTGCTAACAGCAGCATGCCCTCTGTCGGAAAAAAGAATCGTACCACAGCAGGGACTGTGAGAAAACACTTGAAGATCAGATATACATACACATCAGAGTGCCAGTTAACCTTGACCCCAGCTTGAATATGTTCATATGTTAGAGAATTATCTCTAAATACTTATACCAGTGTG
Organism: Pleurodeles waltl; assembly: GCF_031143425.1. Taxonomy (NCBI): domain Eukaryota; kingdom Metazoa; phylum Chordata; class Amphibia; order Caudata; family Salamandridae; genus Pleurodeles; species Pleurodeles waltl. Next base: position 1,138,136,085 of record NC_090439.1, read on the forward strand.
AGGGGAAACCCATCACTGTGGCTTTGTTTTACTGGAGAGAAACCCCATATGGATTGCATGGAGAGTGTCACTCAAAGTTCAGATATATTCAAGCATGAAAGTTATCAGCCCCTGAAGAGACAGTACCAGTGTACAGAGTGTGAGAAAAACTTCATTCACAAGTCATCTTTATTAAAACATCAAAGAAACCACACTGGTGAGAAACCGTACCAGTGTACGGACTGTGGGAAAAGCTTCACTCAAAAGGCATCTTTATTAAATCATCAAAAAATCCATACTGGGGAGAAACCGTACCAGTGCATGCAATGTGGGAAAAGCTACACTAACAAGTCATCTTTATTAAATCATCAAAAAATCCATACTGGGGAGAAACCGTACCAGTGTATGGAATGTGGGAAAAGCTTTACTAACAAGTCATCTTTATTAAATCATCAAAGAATCCATACTGGAGAGAAACCATACCAGTGTACGGAGTGTGGGAAAAGCTTCACTGAAAAGTCATCTTTATTAAATCATCAAAGAATCCATACTGGGGAGAAACCTTACCAGTGTACGGACTGTGGGAAAAGCTTCACTGAAAATTCTTATCTGAGGAAGCATCAAAGAATCCATACTGGGGAGAAACCATACCAGTGCACAGAGTGCCGGAAAAACTTCACCTATCGAAAAGGTTTGTTATATCATCAAAGGATCCATTCTGGGGAGAAACCATACCAATGTGAAATGTGCGAGAAGAGCTTCAGTAGAAGGGGACATCTTTCCCGGCATTGTAGAATCCATACTGGAGAAAAAACATACAAATGTACTGAGTGTGAAAAGAGCTTTAGTCAAAAGGGTAATCTATACTCTCATCAGAGGATCCATACTGGGGAAAAACCATATCAGTGTCCTGAGTGCCAGAAAAGCTTCTCCTTTCTGTCATCTCTGGTACTGCATCTCAGAGTCCATACCGGGGAGAAACCATACCAATGTACTGAGTGTGACAAATGCTTCAGTGGTAATTCAGGGTTAGTACAGCATGAAAAAATTCATACTAGGGTAAAATCACAGAAGTGTAAAGAGTGTGACGAAAGCTTCAGTCTTCTCTCTCATCTCCAATCACACGAGATCACCCATGTTAAGGAGAAGCCTTATCAGTGTTCAGAGTGTGAGAGAAGGTTTGTTCAAAGGGCACATCTGGTTCGTCATCAGAGAATCCATACTGGGGAGAAACCATACCAGTGTACTGAGTGCATGAAAACCTTTAGTCGATGCTCAAGTCTTTATAGGCATCAGAGAATCCATACTGGGGAGAAACCACACCAGTGTTATGGGTGCGAGAAAAGATTTCGTCAATCCTCACTTCTTTACAGGCATCAGGTGATCCATACTGGAGAAAAAATACAATAGTGTACCGATTGGAAAAAAAAGCTTCACTAGGAAAGTTTTATTAAAACATTGATACATCTATACTTCTGGAATCCCCCTATTTCATATTTCGGATGGGTTTATGCAGTTGCCAGCCCTAAGATATGGTCAGAGGATGTAGTTTGGGTACAAATCACGGTTTAAAAAGATCATTGGTAACTTGCAATTAGCCTAAGGGTTTAGTAATGCAAAAAATGAACACAACATGGAACTACTCAAGAAACTGACTGCCTTATTCCCATAAGGAGATTTCCCTATCAACATACAAGATGTATTCCTTTGAGGAAGATGCCACTATGATGACTGATATACTTACAAAGACTATCTCCACCTAGAACTATAGGTCTTTTTTTGGGTGGGCAGGAGGAAGCTTAGACTCTATGGCCCATATTTATACTTTTTGACGCTAAACTGCGCTAACGCAGTTTAGCGTCAAAACATTTTGCGCCGTCTAACGCCATTCTGAAGCGCCATGCGGGCGCCGTATTTATGGAATGGCGTTAGACGGCGCAATCAGACCGGCGCTGCCTGGTGTGCGTGGAAAAAAAACACGTAGACCAGGCAGCGCCGGCGTGGGGAAAAAATGACGTTAGGGCGTCTTAAAATGGCGCAAGTCAGGTTGACGCAAAAAAATCGTCTTAACCCGATTTGCGCCATTTTTTCGACGCCCAGACGCCATTTCATGACTCCTGTCTTAGTAAAGACAGGAGTCATGCCCCCTTGCCCAATGGCCATGCCCAGGGGACTTGTGTCCCCTGGGCATGGTCATTGGGCATAGTGGCATGTAGGGGGGCACAAATAAGGCCCCCCTATGCCACAAAAAAAATACAAAAAAAAAAAAATTATACTTACCTGAACTTACCTGTACTTCACTGGGATGGGTCCCTCCATCCTTGGGTGTCCTCCTGGGGTGGGCAGGGGTGGCAGGGGGGGTCCCTGGGGGCAGGGGAGGGCACCTGTGGGCTCATTCTGAGCCCACAGGTCCCTTAACGCCTACCCTGACCCAGGCGTTAAATTCAGGCGCAAATGCGGGTTTTTTTGACCCGCCACCTCCCGGGCGTGATTTTTGCCCGGGAGTATAAATACGACGCATTTGCGTCGCCGTCATTTTTTTAGACGGGAACGCCTTCCTTGCATCTCATTAACGCAAGGAAGGCGTTCACGCTAAAAAATTACGCTCTTTCTTCATACTTTGGCGCTAGACGCGTCTAACGCCAAAGTATAAATATGGCGTTAGTTTTGCGCCGAATTTGCGTCGAAAAAAACGACGCAAATTCGGCGCAAACGGAGTATAAATACGGGCCTATGAACTCCTAAAGCCAGACTGACATAACCAGTTCACTTCCAACTTAGTTTTATGACCCTTTAGTTACTTTATTTTAATATAGTTACAAAGCAGACCTAGATATCTGAAAAACATACTCCAGTCTGGGGATAAAGAAAAGTTGAACCAATCCTCTATACCAGCGGTTCTTAACCTGTGGTCATGAGGCCCCTGCTGGTCTGCCAAGCTTACTCAGGGTGTCCGCAACTGCTTAGAATATAAAATATTAACAGATTAATAAAGTGTATGTCACTAAAGAAGCAAAATATAGTTTGAAAATGTAGCAACATTCTGCAACTGTGAAGTAAGTTGAAATTGAAGACAACAAATTAAGTTTGTGTGCTCGGATTGATTTGTGTGAGCAGTGAAGTACTTTAAACAAATTAATAGTATGGATGTTGGGTAGCATCAATTGAACTTTAAAAAGTTCCAACCTTTCCATTAAAATGAACATTTTGATAATTTTTTTGTTGTGATTTTGTGTATTTTTGTTTGTAATTTTTTGTATTTTTTTCTGTTCAAATCATTGAAATTGCTTTGGCAGAGATCCCTGGATTCAGAATGACTCAGTGGGGTCCATGGATTTCAGTGATGATTGAGTGGGGGATCCCCAGATTCCACTAAAGGTAAAGTGGAAGTCCACAGAAATCGAAAGGTTAAGAACCACTGCTCTACACAGATAATTTAAGCAAAACATAAGGTACTCCATTGCTAGTTATTCTGTCATTCTGACTTGAAAATAACATGACTGAGTCTTTTCTGGGTGATTACTCAGATACCTTTCAAATGCTCACTGTTTGCTGCAGATAAATCTTGGTCAGTCTTCCCATAAACTTCTCTGTGAAAGACCAAAAATAAGTTCTGCTAGTTGTGGACTAGAGTTAAAAAGAAAAATCAGTTATTTAAGTGTCAAACTAAAGTTGCTCCGAATACAACTGAGACAGCCACCTGGAAAAACACATGATCCAGTTCTGCACAACCAGCCTGGAATAAGACTATCAAGTAGTTTTGACCAACTTCTGTATACTGCAGTTTTTTTGTGTGAACATGTTTACTCCATGGTGCTGATAGTGGAGCTACTGACCATTAATGAAAACCCCACACCCCAATGCAGGGTTAATTCTACTACTGACAAGTCATTGAAACTCAGTTGGCTTGTTGCTTGCTTTGCAATATCAGTTCAGTGATAAGCTCTACGCAACTTGTAAGTGCAGGGTCCAATTAATTTCCACTGTTGTGATCATGGCTGGAGCAAAAGGGTCATGTTGTTCCTATCTGAGTTTGTCAGTTCTACTTGGAGCTCCACCCTCACCCGGCGCCCAAATGGGAAGGCAGACCACTTTTGCCTAGTTCTGCGAACAAGGTCCAAGGCTCTAGCCAAGTAAGTTGCAGCTTCCCCAGTCCTGCAACACCTTACTGGGCTAGGCAGACAACATGCAACTAATAATTTTCAACATTCAGCATATGTCATTTGCACTTCAAGCATACTCACCATTGCTTTTCTACACTGTTTGACTGGCTGATTTAGGGTGGTGGTGCTGCTGCTGTTGTGTGGACATTCATAGCTGCCAATTGTCTCCATGGCAAATGTCTCACATTAAGCCAGTCTTGACCTTTTAAGAGAAATTGCAATAGGGGTAAAAAGCTATGATTAGCTGAAGGTATCGTACATAACAATGGGACATCTTGGGGTGTGGCTTGATGAGATAGCTGACTGGTCACACTGGCTTGCAGCTCCGTCCAACCCCACATAGACCCTGCATCATTCTGAATTGTACAGATAAGAAGATCTTGTAATTCAATAAGGTGAAGAGAGAATACAGCACAACAATGTGATCTCGACTTGTGTAATCCGCAGAAACGCAAGAGGCAGTGTGGCTGTAACGGCTCTGCTGGGCCACGTGAGCTGAGGGTCTGGACACAGCGTAGGCTGCATGAAATGAAACCTGCCAGAGATTCACTGGAATAACATTGCCAACGGAACACATTTGAAAGGTGGGCGATCAGGGGTTGAGAGTTAGGTTGGAGAACTGACATGGATTGGCCTGGTTGGGACTAGTGAGGCTGTAGAGCAGTCGATCAAGACTGCTGGCGGTGTGGAGCAGTCGTATCTGTGGCCAGTCATATGCTGAAGCCCTTTGCTGTGGAATGTGAGACCTGAACCTATGGAAGTGGAATATTCGTGGCTTAGTGTAGGAGGCTGGACTGGCTTGTAGTGAGTACCAAGGGGTACTTGCACCTTGCACCAGGCCCAGTTATCCCTTATTAGTGTATAGGGTGTCTAGCAGCTTAGGCTGATAGATAATGGTAGCTTAGCAGAGCAGCTTAGGCTGAACTAGGAGACGTGTGAAGCTACTACAGTACCACTTAGTGTCATATGCACAATATCATAAGAAAACACAATACACAGTTATACTAAAAATAAAGGTACTTTATTTTTATGACAATATGCCAAAGTATCTTAGAGTGTACCCTCAGTGAGAGGATAGGAAATATACACAAGATATATATACACAATAGCAAAAATATGCAGTATAGTCTTAGAAAACAGTGCAAACAATGTATAGTTACAATAGGATGCAATGGGGAAACATAGGGATAGGGGCAACACAAACCATATACTCCAAAAGTGGAATGCGAACCACGAATGGACCCCAAACCTATGTGACCTTGTAGAGGGTCGCTGGGACTATTAGAAAATAGTGAGAGTTAGAAAAATAACCCTCCCCAAGACCCTGAAAAGTGAGTGCAAAGTGCACTAAAGTTCCCCTAAGGACAAAGAAGTCGTGTTAGAGGAATAATGCAGGAAAGACACAAACCAACAATGCAACAACTGTGGATTTCCAATCTAGGGTACCTGTGGAACAAGGGGACCAAGTCCAAAAGTCACAAGCAAGTCGGAGATGGGCAAATGCCCAGGAAATGCCAGCTGCGGGTGCAAAGAAGCTTCTACTGGACAGAAGAAGCTGAGGTTTCTGCAGGAACGAAAAGGGCTAGAGACTTCCCCTTTGGTGGACGGATCCGTCTTGCCGTGGAGAGTCGTGCAGAAGTGTTTTCCCGCCGAAAGAACGCCAACAAGCCTTGCTAGCTGCAAGTCGTGCGGTTAGCGTTTTTGGACGCTGATGTGGCCCTGGAGGGACCAGGAGGTCGCAAATTGGACCAGGAGAGAGAAGGGACGTCGAGCAAGACAAGGAGCCCTCTCAGCAGCAGGTAGCACCCGGAGAAGTGCCAGAAACAGGCACTACGAGGATGCGTGAAACGGTGCTCACCCGAAGTCGCACAAAGGAGTCCCACGTCGCCGGAGACCAACTTAGAAAGTCGTGCAATGCAGGTTAGAGTGCCGTGGACCCAGGCTTGGCTGTGCACAAAGGATTTCCGCCGGAAGTGCACAGGGGCCGGAGTAGCTGCAAAAGTCGCGGTTCCCAGCAATGCAGCCCAGCGAGGTGAGGCAAGGACTTACCTCCACCAAACTTGGACTGAAGAGTCACTGGACTGTGGGGGTCACTTGGACAGAGTCGCTGGATTCGAGGGACCTCGCTCGTCGTGCTGAGAGGAGACCCAAGGGACCGGTAATGCAGCTTTTTGGTGCCTGCGGTTGCAGGGGGAAGATTCCGTCGACCCACAGGAGATTTCTTCGGAGCTTCTGGTGCAGAGAGGAGGCAGACTACCCCCACAGCATGCACAAGCAGGAAAACAGTCGAGAAGGCGGCAGGATCAGCGTTACAGAGTTGCAGTAGTCGTCTTTGCTACTATGTTGCAGGTTTGCAGGCTTCCAGCGCTGTCAGCAGTCGATTCCTTGGCAGAAGGTGAAGAGAGAGATGCAGAGGAACTCGGATGAGCTCTTGCATTCGTTATCTAACGTTTCCCCAGAGACAGAGACCCTAAATAGCCAGAAAAGAGGGATTGGCTACTTAGGAGAGAGGATAGGCTACTAACACCTGAAGGAGCCTATCAGAAGGAGTCTCTGACGTCACCTGGTGGCACTGGCCACTCAGAGCAGTCCAGTGTGCCAGCAGCACCTCTGTTTCCAAGATGGCAGAGGTCTGGAGCACACTGGAGGAGCTCTGGACACCTCCCAGGGGAGGTGCAGGTCAGGGGAGTGGTCACTCCCCTTTCCTTTGTCCAGTTTCGCGCCAGAGCAGGGCTAAGGGGTCCCCTGAACCGGTGTAGACTGGCTTATGCAGAATTGGGCACATCTGTGCCCAACAAAGCATTTCCAGAGGCTGGGGGAGGCTACTCCTCCCCTGCCTTCACACCATTTTCCAAAGGGAGAGGGTGTCACACCCTCTCTCAGAGGAAGTTCTTTGTTCTGCCATCCTGGGCCAGGCCTGGCTGGACCCCAGGAGGGCAGATGCCTGTCTGAGGGGTTGGCAGCAGCAGCAGCAGCTGCAGTGAAACCCCAGGAAGGGCAGTTTGGCAGTACCAGGGTCTGTGCTACAGACCACTGGGATCATGGAATTGTGCCAACAATGCCAGGATGGCATAGAGGGGGCAATACCATGATCTTAGACATGTTACATGGCCATATTCGGAGTTACCATTGTGAAGCTACATATAGGTAGTGACCTATATGTAGTGCACACGTGTAATGGTGTCCCCGCACTCACAAAGTTCAGGGAATTGGCTCTGAACAATGTGGGGGCACCTTGGCTAGTGCCAGGGTGCCCTCATACTAAGTAACTTTGCACCTAACCTTTACCAGGTAAAGGTTAGACATATAGGTGACTTATAAGTTACTTAAGTGCAGTGTAAAATGGCTGTGAAATAACGTGGACATTATTTCACTCAGGCTGCAGTGGCAGGCCTGTGTAAGAATTGTCAGAGCTCCCTATGGGTGGCAAAAGAAATGCTGCAGCCCATAGGGATCTCCTGGAACCCCAATACCCTGGGTACCTCAGTACCATATACTAGGGAATTATAAGGGTGTTCCAGTAAGCCAATGTAAATTGGTAAAATTGGTCACTAGCCTGTTAGTGACAATTTTAAAGAAATGAGAGAGCATAACCACTGAGGTTCTGGTTAGCAGAGCCTCAGTGAGACAGTTAGGCACCACACAGGGAACACATACATATAGGCCACAAACTTATGAGCACTGGGGTCCTGACTAGCAGGGTCCCAGTGACACATAACAAACATACTGAAAACATAGGGTTTTCACTATGAGCACTGGGCCCTGGCAAGCAGGATACCAGTGAGACAGTGAAAACACCCTGACATACACTCACAAACAGGCCCTTAGTGGGGGTAACAAGGCTAGAAAGAGGCTACTTTCTCACACTTAGCAATAACATGCTCCGGAATTCCAGGACTGTCTGATGCCATGAGCTTGGTGGGCAGCAGACACTGCTGAGTTGGAGACCAGTGTATACTGTGCAAAAGTGCCTACAGAGCTGGTGAGCTCCTGGCTGAGGGATACCAGCAGAGCGAGGCTGGGACTGCCTAGTTCGGTAAGGTATTGGTGGACTGAGGCAGCCGCGACTTCCTTGGCTAGGGCTTTGGTCCTTGTTTGGAACTTGGTAAGGTAGTATGCCTTTCTGATGCCATCCAGGGTCAAATATATAGTATAATGTAGGCGGCAACATAGAGAATGTGGACAGGAGTTGGCCACAAGAGATGCTCCAGAAAGAGGACAGCATGGGTGCAGCGGGGTACTAGACAAGAGTAATGTGAATGAGGCTAGTACTGTGAATATAGACTGAGGGCCTGGTGAGAGGGCTGGGGCCCCATATTTGGGCTGCCTGGTGTGGGTGGAATGCCCTGTAGGGCAGACATTTGAAAGCAGAAACCACTTTAGCAGCACTCCTTTTGCTCAGGCTATGATCATAACAGTGGAAATCTATGAGTCCCTGCACTTATGAGTTGGATGGAGGCTATCCACCAACTGAAAATACGAAGCATGTAACAAGCCACCTGAGTCTCTATGACGTTGCCTTCCATTGCAGTTCTATATGCGAAAGATAAGGGCAACAAAACTAGTCAGAGCAATTCATCACGAAATAGACCACACCCAGCCATTAACAGAAATTCAGCTCAGACAAGCTAATGCAATTGCAGCTTCAGAGACCTCTGATCTGCCACTGAACTAAAAATGATGCATCGGCTCACAGCCATCCAAAACAGAAGAGCATCACTAAAAACCAGGATGGACAAAATCACCGTCGCAGTCAAACTTCTGCGAGCTGATCTCCGGAAAATAGGTGATATGGTGACCACAACAGGAGGTTATCTTAGGGGGCTGCTCTTCGAGGTATCGTATTGAACCAAACAGTGACCGTGCTCATGACCCAGACCTTGGCCCTTAAAGAAAAGGCTGAGGATGCAGGGAACAATGCATGCAAGAACAATTTAAGATTCATAAGCTTTCCTGAACGGACCAAATTAATGTACTTGGGAGAGTTTCTCAAACAATGGATTGTGTAGGTGCTGCAGCCCTGAGATCTGTTCCCGCTGTTCATCACTGAAAGAGCGAATAGGGCACTTGTTACTCCACCACCGCTGTGGCCATCAACGTGCACTATAATTGCCAATTTCTTGAATTTTATGGTGCAAATTTCTTTGAGTTTCAACAGCCAATATAAACATGAGCAAAAATCTGCCGTCCAACAAGTAAAAAAGTAATTGGGGAAACTACCCCATACCCCCCAACCACTCACTAACCCCCCCCCCTCCAGGTTGCACAGGGCCCTCAGTGGCTGTCATACTGCGCTCCGTGTGTCTGGCCCTATAGTAGATCGCCTCCCATTCCTCGGTTGTGAAGTTCCTTCCCAGTTCTGTCTCCCACCTCTGCTGGGTAGGGATTCTAGGCTGTGTACCTGCTGTTTGAATCGGGGCATACAGCTCTGAGATGACACGCTTATCTGATGTCTTGGTCAGTAGCCATCGCTCAAACTTCAGGAGGGGACGGGATGCTGCCTCACGCGTCATGGGGTTCATCACCCAGTGCCGTATCTGGCAAAGAATGTGCCTTCCTTAAGATGTCAAAAGATATTATGCCCTCTCCGTTGAATAGGTGTCCTATGGAGCGACAGTTTGGAGTAGACCACAGCCTGTAAGACCCCTGGCTCAAGCCTGGCGTAAAATCTGGGTTTCCCACTATGGGGGTCAGGGGAGACGGAAAGGTAGTGAGCTCCTTAGTGCGGCCACTTGGTCCCATGCATTCATTGTTGCGCCAGTGACGGGAAGAGTAAAGACCCCACGTTCCGCGCTGAATGAAAGGGATCTTCCACAGGGCAGTCCCCGCGACCGCCCTATCCATGAAGAGCCATCGCTATAGTATTGCTGCATGTCAGGAACAGCCAGGCCACCCTCCCGCGGGTGTTGGCAGGATAAGTGTTGTGTCATTCTGGGTCGCCCCCCGGCGCAAGTAAAATGGCAAATGGCTCTCTGTAGCATCTGGAGGGCACCCAGTGAGGGCTCTGCTGGGAGCGTCTGGAAGAGGAATAGGGCCCTGGGCAGTATCAACATTTTTATAGCTGCGTTTCTGCCTAACCTAGAGATGGGGTGTGCACTCCACCGGTCTCGTCTGACACTTTGGAGAAGGAGCTGATAATTCAAATGGGAAATCTCCGCTACAGTCTTAGCTATCTGCAGGCCCAGATATGGGATAGACTGCGGTCGGCATTGAAATGGGTACCGCCTAGCCAACAGCTCCACCATATCCTTCGGGAGTGTAAGGCTAAGGGCCTGTGATTTTGAGAGGTTTATCTTAAACCTGAAGACTTCCCCAAAAGTCTCCAATTCCTTCAGGAAAGCCGGCACGGCCCTCAGTGGGTTTTCCACCACCACCACCACGTCATCCGTATAGAGTGCTATGACATGTTCTTCCCCGCCAAAAATAGCCCTTGATCTCTGGATCGTCCCTTATGAGCTTCGCGAAGGGCTCCATATAGAGAGCGAACAGTAGCAGAGAGAGTGGGCACCCCTGCCGGGTTCCTTGGCCCACCGGCAATGGGGTAGATGTTGCCCCATTGACCCTGACTGTGGCCTTTGGATGGCTATACACACTAGTTATCCATGCACGGAACCTGGGCCCAAACCCGAAATGCTCTAAGGTTGCCTGTAGATGGGGCCATTGGACCCTATCAAATGCCTTTTCAGCATCAATGCTAAGCAGCATCTATTCTCTCCCCGAACGCTGCGCTTTATCTATGATATGCATAATCCGTTTGGTATTGTCCCCCCACTGGCGAAGTGGGATAGAGCCCGGGCATCAGCGGGTTCAGGCAGGAGGCCAAGATGCCCATGAGCAGTTTGATGTCCACATTAAATAATGAAATGGGCCTATAAGACCCGCACAGTGCGGGGTCCTTCCCTGGTTTTGGGATGACCACAATGGATGCGTCCAGCATGGTTGGTGGAATTGTATCCGGACCAAAGATGGCTTTGAAAAGGCGCGTCAGTAGCGGGGCAAGCTCGCCACAAAAGGTTTAATAGAACAACCCCGGGAAGCCTTCGGTTCCCAGAAACTTCAGGGCGTCCAGCCGGGCTATTGCCGAAACAACCTCCTCTATTCTTATAGGAACCTCAGGTCTCTAAGGGTGGCAGCAGGTATTATGCCACCCTGGGGACCCCTCACTCAGCACATGCATAGCGCCTTGAGACCCGCACGGGTGAGTAGCGCACTTTATAAATGTTAATGATTTGATTTGATTTGATTTGATGCACACTGCCTCAGCTTGTGCGTGCTGGTGGGAAGAAAAAGACTAAGGCCCATATTCATACTTTTTTAGCGCTGCATTTGTGTAAGTTTGTGCCGTTTTTGCATCAAAAAGCAGCACAAATGCGGCACTAAAAAAGATTAAATATGGGCCTAATTCGGCATGGCACTCCCCTCAGAGTGCCATGCCCACAACCCACTGCCTATGGCATAGGTAAGTCACCCCTCTAGCAGGCCTTACAAACCTAAGGCAGGGTGCACTATATCACAGGTGAGGGCATAGCTGCATGAGCACTATGCCCCTACAGTGTCTAAGCCAATTCTTAGACATTGTAAGGGCAGGGTAGCCATATAGAGTATATGGTCTGCGAGTTTGTCAAACACAAACTCCACAGTTCCATAATGGCTACACTGAATACTGGGAAGTTTGGTATCAAACTTCTCAGCACAATAAATCCACACTGATGCCAGTGTGAGATTTATTGAGAAATGCACACAGAGGGCATCTTGGAGATGCCCCCTGCATGCCAGCCCAACTGCTAGTGCTAGGCTGACCAGTCTCTGCCAGCCTGCCACTTCCAGACCAGTTTCTGGCCACATGGGGTGAGTGCCTTTGTGCACTCTGTGACCAGGAACAAAGCCTGTCCTGGGTGGAGGTGCTTCACACCTCCCCCTGCAGGAACTGCAACACCTGGCGGTGAGACTCAAAGGCTCAAGCCTGGTGTTACAACGCCCCAGGGCACTCCAGCTAGTGGAGATTCCCGCCCCCTGGACACAGTCCCCACTCTTGGCGGCAAGTCTGGGGAGATAATGAGAAAAACAAGGAGGTGTCACCCCCTCAGCCAGGTCTACCCCTAAGGTGACCAGAGACGATGTGACCCCTCCTTAGAAAATCCTCAATCTTGTTTTGGAGGATTTAGCCCAATAGGAATAGGGATGTGCCCGCCTCCCCAAAGGCAGGAGGCACAAGGAGGGTGTAGCCACCCTCAGGGACAGTAGCCATTGGCTACTGCCCCCATCCCTAACACTCCCCTGAATTTAGGCCCATATTTATACTTTTTGACGCTAAACTGCGCTAACGCAGTTTAGCGTCAAAAAGTTTTGCGCCGTCTAACGCCATTCTGAAGCGCCATGCGGGCGCCGTATTTATGGAATGGCGTTAGACGGCGCAATCAGACCGGCGCTGCCTGGTTTGCGTGGGAAGAAACCACGTAGACCAGACAGCGCCGGCGTAGGGGGAAAATGGCGCATGGGCGTCTTAAAATGGGGCAAGTCAGGTTACGTCGAAAAAATCGTCTTAACCCGACTTGCGCCATTTTTTAACGACGCCCATCCCCCATCAACATGACTCCTATCATTGGAAAGATAGGAGTCATGCCCCCTTGCCCAATGGCCATGCCCAGGGGACTTCTGTCCCCTGGGCATGGTCATTGGGCATAGTGGCATGTAGGGGGGCACAAATAAGGCCCCCCTATGCCACCAAAATAAAATATAAAAAATAAAAAATAAAACTTACCTGAACTTACCTGAATGTCCCTGGGGTGGGTCCCTCCATCCTTGGGGGTCCTCCTGGGGTGGGCAAGGGTGGCAGGGGGGGTCCCTGGGGGCATGGGAGGGCACCTGTGGGCTCATTTTGAGCCCACAGGCCCCTTAACGCCTGCCCTGAGCAGGCGTTAAAAAGTGGCGCAAATGCGCCGTTTTTAGCCACGCCAACTCCCGGGCGTCTCTTTTGCCCGGGAGTATAAATACCACGTAAAGTCCTGGGAGTCATTTTTTAGACGGGAACGCCTCCCTTGCATATCATTAACGCAAGGAAGGGGTTCACGCTAAAAAATGACGCACATTCCGGGAACTTTGGCGCTATTCGCCTCTAACGCCATAGTATAAATATGGCGTTAGTTGGCGTTAGTTTTGCGTCGAAATTGCGTCAAAAAAAACGACGCAATTTCGGCGCAAACGGAGTATAAATATGGCCCTTAGTATTTAGGGGAGACCCTGAACCCAGAAAATCAGATTCCTGACGACCTACAGAGAAGAAGGACTGCTTAGCTAAAAAACCCTGCAGAGAAGAAGGAAGATAACTGTTTTGGTCCCAGCCCTACCGGCTGTCTCCAACTTCAAAGAACCTTCACCAGAGGCACATCCTGCGGGCCCAGCAACCTCTGCCGACTCAGAGGACTACCCTGCAACTACAAAGGACCAAGAAACTCCTGTGGACCACGGACCTGTCCAACCAAGCAAGAAGAAACCATCTTTAAAGGGACTCTCACCTGACTCCTGAAGCGTGAGTCCCCACCACTTTGCACCCGACGCCCCTGGCCCATGTCCAGAGAAACCAACGACCCAGAGAGGATCCCAGGGGACTCTGACGACGTTTCCAACCTGGGCTAACCTCTCTGCACCCCCACGACGACGCCTGCCGAGGGAAACCTGAGGACCCCCCTGACAGCGTCTGCTGGAAAGAAGAAACCCGACACCTGGAAGAAACACTGCACCCCCCCAGGCTCGTGAAGAACCAACCACTGGTGCAGCAGTGACCAGCAGGCAGCCCTCACCCTTCCCAGTCAGTGGCTGGCCCAAGAAGCCCCCCCTGTGCCTTGCCTGCAACATCTGAGTGACCCCCGGGTCCCTCCATTGATTTCAATTACAAACCCGACGCCTTGTTTGCCTTCTGCACCTGGCCGCCTCTGAGCCGCAGAGGGTGTGTGTTGTGTGTCTACTTGGGACCCCCCAGTGCTCTACTAAACCCCCCTGGTCTGCTCCCCGAGGACGCAGGTACTTACCTGCCAGCAGACTAGAACCGGAGCACCCCCTGTCTCCATAGGCGCTTATGTTTTTTGGGGCCCTCTTTGACCTTTGCACCTGACCGGCCCTGTGTTGCTGGTGCTGGGTGTTTGGGGTTGACTTGAACCCCTAGCGATGGGCTGCCTATGCCCCGGAGACTGAACTTGTAAGTGATTTACTTACTGTATTAATCAATTTGTACTTAACTCCCCCAGGAACTGTTGAAGTTTGCAGTGTACACTTTTGAGATAGCTTATTGCCATTTAATGCCAAACTGTGTACATTACTGTTTTGATTCAAAGTCCTATCTATACCTATGCAAAGTACATTACATTTAATGTACTTACCTGCAGTTTGAATCTTGTGGTTCTAAAATAAATTAAGAAAATAATATTTTTCTATATAAAAACCTATTGGCCTGGAGTTAAGTCATTGAGTGTGTGTTCTCATTTATTGCCTGTGTGGGTCCAGCAAATGCATAACACTACCCTCTGATAAGCCTAACTGCTCGACCACACTACCCCAAATTGAGCATTAGTATTATCTATTATTGCCTCTGTCAATCCTCTTGGGGAACCCCTGGATTCTGTGCACACTATGGCCCATATTTATACTTTTTTTGCGCCGCTTTTTGACGCAGCTGCGGTGCAAATTTACAAAATACAATTGTATTTTGTAAGTTTGTGCCACTTTTACGTCAATAAAATGACACAAATGCAGCGCTAAAAAAGTATAAATATGGGCCTATATCTCATTTTTATATAGTATATGCAGAGCCAGCTTCCTATAATCCCTAAGTGGTTTGCAGAGGCAAAGGTAGATAGGACTAATGCTCTATTTTGTGGTAGTATGGGCGCGCAGTTAGGATTATCAGAAAATAGTGCTAAGCATTTGTTGTACACACAGAGGCAATAAATGAGACCCACTCAAAGAATAAATCAAAGCCCCATTTTGAAAAATAACAATTCTTGTATATACTTTAAACCTAAGAACTTTATGTTAAGTTTGTTTTAAAGCATAAATTATTTTCAGTTGCAAATATCGACACAGTGCAATTTCAGAGTTCTTCAATGTTAACCTATGGAGGGAAAACACATTCAGCAAACAAGCACTTTACGACAACTCATGGGACCAATCTTGTAGACTTAAGGTGAGTACTAGGCAAGTGTCAGGATCACACCAACTGGTCACTCCGGGGAGCACTGGGGTGGATTTGGGCTGCAGGCTCTGGCTGGGAGGCCAGTTGGGGACAACCAATATGTAAGTGCCAAACATGGGGTTCTCGGGGACGTACGTGCACCTTTGGGGGCATATTTATACTCTGTTTGTGCCGGATTTGTGTCGTTTTTTTAACGTAAAAAATCCGACGCAAAACTAACTCCATATTTATACTTTGGCGTTAGACGCGTCGAGCGTCAAAGTTAATGGAGTTTGCGTCATTTTTTAGCGTGGACACCTTCCTTGCGTTAATGATATGCAAGGGAGGCGTTCCCTACTAAAAAATGACTCCGAGGCATGTGCGTCATATTTATACTCCCGGGCAAAAATGTCGCCCGGGAGTGGGCGGGTCAAAAAAAATGACGTCTACCCTCGTTAGCGTCATTTTTTAACGCCTGCTCAGGGCAGGCGTTAAGGGACCTGTGGGCTCGGAAGGAGCCCACAGGTGCCCTCCCATGCCCCCAGGCACCCACCCTGTCACCCTTGCCCACCCCAGGAGGACACCCAAGGATGGAGGGACCCATCCCAGGAAACTTAAGGTAAGTTCTGGTAGGTATTTTTTTTTTTTTTTTTGGGTGGCATAGGGGGGCCTGATTTGTGCCCCCCTACATGCCACTATGCCCAATGACCATGCCCAGGGGACATAAGTCCCCTGGGCATGGCCATTGGGCAAGGGGGCATGACTCCTGTCTTTGCTAAGACAGGAGTCATTTCAATGGGGGTTGGGAGTGGAAAAAAAATTACGCAAATCGGGTTGAGGCGAAAAATTTGCCTCAGCCTGACTTGCCCCATTTTTTCATGCCCAAACTCCATTTTCCCCTACGCCGGCGCTGCCTGGTGTAAGTCATTTTTTTTTACGCACACCACTCCGCAGCGCCGGCTAACGCTGGCTAACGTCATTGAATAAATACGGCGCCCGCATGGTGCTTCAGAATGGCGTTAGCCGGCGTTACATTTTTTGACGCACAACTGCGTTGGCGCAGTTGTGCGTCGAAAAGTATAAATATGGGCCTTGGTCCTTTATCTCCAAGGCCCACGGGCAACGCATGCAGGGGTGTTCTTTGGCACTGGGTTTTCTTGTCCGGGAGCTCTCGTGGTTGAGAGTTCCTGTGGTCTGAGGCTGAAGGCATCATTGGGGAGTCCAGGAGGGGTGAAACCACAGTCGACTTGAGCTCAGGAGAGCTGGGGGACGACATTGACAACAGGAGTCCACTTCATCTTGGGCTGGCTGCAGCGAGTGCAGTGGCTGTTTGAGGCATCAGGTTTTTCTCACCACAGAAGCTGTGGGAGAGGGGGTCTGTGTGCAGAGGCTGTAGGCAACATCAGGGAGCGCAGGAGGGGTGAAACCATGAGGGACCCAGACTCTGGACAGCTGGGGGACCGTGCTGGCAGCGAAGATCCACTCCTACTCGGGTCAACGGGAGCAGTGGTGTCTTCAGTTGTTGGGTCTTTGTGGTTTCCAGAGGCTGTAGAGTTGGTTGGGGAGCAGGTCCACTGTTCACGGGAGACTTGAGTCTTTTTCTAAGGCAGTCAGTCCTCCCAGGTTTCTGGAGGTTCAACTGCAGGACGAGGCGTCTTCTGGTGCAGAGTCCCTCGAGAAGTGCAGACAGGCTGGCGGGGTTATCACTAAGTGAGCTGCTTCTTCTGTTCCCCCTCTGTGTCCTTTTCTTCGTCGGTAGTTAGGATCTGAGTTCTAGGGTTCAGGGCTGCCACCTAAATACTCAATTTAGGGGCATTACAGGAAGTGCCAGGTGGTAGCTAATGGGCTGGCCACCTTTAGGGTGACTACACACTTCCTATGACCACTTCCGTTGGGAAGTGGGCATAATCCTAACCCTAGTGGCCTAATTCCCTCCAAACCAGATGTAGGAATTTAAAAGTAGTGTCCACTTCAGCTTGTCCACCTTAGGGGTGGGACTGGCATGAAATAACTAAAAAATCTAACTAATTTTCCAGCCTGTTCTACCATCAAAAGTAGGGTCAGCACAGGGGGGTAGGTCGTCTCCACCATCTGGAGAGACCTGGGTCACATTACAAAGGCGGCTAAGCCTTTGAAGCTCCCCGCTCTGGAATGTTCATCCTTCCTGGGTGAGGTGCTAACACCCCCACCCAGTGCAGGCTTTTGTCTCTGGCACTCAAGAGTGCTGGCTCTCACCTTGGGGGGGGGCAGTAACGTGTCTATGGTGGTTGAGCTTGTCAGGGCAGGAAAGTCAACCCTCTAGTAGCTGGTAGGTTTTCAGGGGGCACCTCTAAACTGCCCTCTGGGTGTAGTTATTAATAAATCCCCCACTGGCATCAGTGAGGGTTTATTAATCTGAAACGTTTGATGGGAAACTCCTAGTGAGCAGTGCCCAGCGCATGCATTTAACATGCCTTCCCTGGTCACTTACTGTGTCTGAGATTCGACACAGCAGGAGCATATCTGTTTGTGCAGATATTCCCTCATATGTAATGTTTTGTTATGTTAATTATTTTTATAGATTGCTTGAATGCCAAAATAGCTGTCTTGGCGCTACCTGAAAGCCATGAGAAAAGTTCTAGTAGCCTGAGTACTGGTGAATGTCCCAACAACCTAATTCCTGGTGAAAAGCCATGTTTTCAATGCCTCCTAAAAAGCACATTTGTGGGCAATGATTTTTTGTCAAAAGGATGACCATTCCAGGCCTTCGCCGCATTAATATAATGCACCCTGCCTTAGGGCTATAAGGCCTGCTAGAGGGGTGACACGTATATTGCATGCAGTGTTTAGGGGACATGGCACACCAGCTGTGTGCCATGTCGTGTATTCACTTTCGTCTGCTCCGAGACACGCAGCCTGCAATGGCAGCTTGGTGAGGAGTCCCTTAGGGTGGCACAATTCATGCTGCAGCCCTAAGGAGATCCTCTTTAGTACTCCAGGACCTAAGTACTAGGGGTACCATTTACTAGGGACTTAGGGCCATATTTATACTTTTCGACGCACAACTGCGCCAACGCAGTTGTGCATCAAAAAATCTAATGCTGGCTAACGCCATTCTGAAGCGCCATGTGGGCGCCGTATTTATTCAATGACGTTAGCCGGCGTTAGCCGGCGGAGCTGCCTGGTGTGCGTCAAAAAAAATGACTTACACCAGGCAGCGCCGGCGTAGGGGAATATGGAGCTTGGGCGTCAAAAAAATGGGGCAAGTCAGGCTGAGGCAAAATTCTCGCCTGAACCCGATTTGCGCCATTGTTTTTTACTCCCAACCCCCATTGAAATGACTCCTGTCTTAGCAAAGACAGGAGTCATGCCCCCTTGCCCATGGCCATCCCCTGGGCATGGTCATTGGGCATAGTGGCATGTAGGGGGGCACAAATCAGGCCCCCCTATGCCACAAAAAATAAAAAATTAATACTTACCTGAACTTACCTTAAGTTGTCTGGGATGGGTCCCTCCATCCTTGGGCGGCGTCCTGGGGTGGGCCAGGGTGGCAGGGGGTGTCCCTGGGGGCATGGCAGGGCACCTCTGGGCTCCTTCCGAGCCCACAGGTCCCTTAACGCCTGCCCTGACCAGACGTTAAAAAATTACGCAAAAGCGGCTGGACGTCATTTTTTTTGACCCGCCCACTCCCGGGCGTCATTTTTGCCCGGGAGTGTAAATACGGCGCACATGCCTCTGAGTCATTTTTTAGAAGGGAACGCCTACCTTGCATATCATTAACGCAAAGTAGGTGTCCACGCTAAAAAATGACGCAAACTCCATGAACTTTGGCGCTAGACGCGTCTAACGCCAGAGTATAAATATGGAGTTCGTTTTGCGTCGAATTTGCGTAAAAAAAAACGACGCAAATCCGGCGCAAACAGAGTATAAATATGGCCCTTAGTGTGGGTGCTAAAGGTTTTGCCAATTGAGAAATCGACTGTGCAGTTTTGGGGGAAGGAAGTCTGGCATTGGAGCTCCGGTTAGCAGGAACCCAGCGCACTTTCAGTCGAATTACAACAGAAACTTGGAAAAGGGGGGAATGGGGGGCATTGGGGGGGGGGGAGGTGGAGGTGACCATGTCAAAAGAGGCACTTCCCTAAACAGGGTCACTGGGAAGATCTAGTGTTGATTTGGGCCAACACCCATCACTCTCTGCTATGTTGAAACAGCAATAATCTGTTGCGGGGCTGATCCAGTTCGGTACGTGACCATCACCATGGACACTTCGGTTATGGGATGGAGGCACATTTACAAGACTTGACCATTCAGGGCATGTGGACTCCCTACCAGTAGGGGTTCCACATCAACTTCCTGGAGCTAACGCCCATGCAATTGGCTCTCAAAGCAGCCGTCTCTTGCATACAGCACAGAGTAGTCCTCATCCAGACAGACAACATGAACACCATGTACTGCCTCCAAAAACAAGGCGACACACCCTCACAATAGCTGTAAGTGTTGGCGCAAGGCCCTCCCTGGCAGTAGGTGCTCCACAACAGCATACATCTCCTAGTGGAGTACCTACCAGGAATAGACGACTTTGCATACCTGCTCAGCAGTATGCAGCAACAAGTCCTTGAGTAGGAACTCCACCCTCATTTCCTACTTCCGTTGTTAGGGGTCCCCTGATATAGACGTCTTCGCTACTGCCGAAAACACCCAAGCTTCACCGTCTGGGTCCTACACCCAGAGTCCATCGAAAATGAACAACGGACAAATTGTTCAAGGACATTTACCTATGCTCTTTCTCCTCTTCCACTCCTTCCATACTTGGGCCCATATTTATGGGCTTTTGGCACAGGGCAGCATAGCATGTCAAATTGCTGTGATGCCCTGCACCCTTTCACTACCATTTTCAATGCACCAGGTCACTTATAACTCACCCCTATAGCAGGCTCTCCAGCCCTGAGGGCAGGGTGTAAAGTACCTGTGTGAGGGCACCCCTGCACTAGCAGAGGTACCTCCAGGACAATTTTCCCAGACTTCGTGAGTACAGGGACGCCAAATTCTAAGACATCAGGAGTCAAATCGCAAAAATGAGCTGCCTACGGTTCAGATGCCGGACTGTGCCTGGGGTTCTGGGTGACAAGTTCTGGCCAGCAGGGCAGCTTCGCATAGGGCACTAAGGAGAGGTCGAGAAGGACGGTGGACTACTCTTTGTAGGAGGCTGGACTGGTGTGTGGTGGGTACCTAAGGTACTTACACCTTATACCAGGTCCAGGTATCCCCTATTAGTGTAGTGTACGCAGTGTCTAAAAGTTAAGCTCTCTAGAGGTAGCTGTGGATAAGCAGCCAAGGCTTATCTAGGAGACATGCAAAGCTCATGCAATACCACTGTAGTCACACAGTACTTACACACATGAAAGAAAACACTCAGGGCCTGATTACAACTTTGGAGGAGGTGTTAATCCGTCCCAAATGTGACGGATATACCACCAGCCGTATTACGAGTTCCATAGGATATAATGGACTCGTAATACAGCTGGTGGTATATCCATCACTTTACCGTCACTTTTGGGACGGATTAACACCTCCTCCAAAGTTGTAATCAGGCCCTTAGTGTTACAAAAATAAAGGTACTTTATTTTAGTGACACAATGCCAAAAAGTACTAGAGAGGCAACCCTTGGAGGTAAGTAACATACTAAATATATACACTAGATATCAGCAATAGGCATAAGAAGCTATAGAAAACAGTGCAAATGCAGTTAGACAATAGTGACCCAGGGGCAGTCCAAACCATATACTAAAAAAATGGAATGCGAACACAGAACCCCCACCTAGGTAAGTGGAATGTGTAGAGGGGAGCTGGCAGTACTAGGAAACCCCAAAGGTAAGAACCACAGTGCCCCCTAGCGACCAGGAGGAAAGGAGTAAATTACTAGATTTTCCCCAAACCACCCAAAAGGAAGCGAAAGAAGAAAATGCAACACCCAGACAAGACTGCAAGAAACCAGCGGTGCATCCCTGAAGAGGAAAACCTGCGGAAGAAGGGGACCAAGTCCAGATGTCACAGAAGAGTCCAGGAGAACTAGGAGCTACTATCCACCCAGCTGTGGATGCAGGAGTTGGTTGACGGTGATGTGATGAAGGTCAGCCCTGGAGTCGGTGAAGAGTTCCTGAGGGATGCAGATGATGTCCCATGCTGGAAGAAGAATTACAGTTAGGTTCTGGTTCAGGGATTCCACCAACAAGCCTTGGCAGCGGCAAATGTCACGGTTGGTGGGAAGTGGAGCTGCTGGGGACCAGTAAGGCCTAGGAGGACTCAACCCAGGAGGGGGAGTCACAACGGACCCTCAGCAACACAGAGATTCCACAGGAGCAGGGGTAGCACCCACAGGAGTCACACAGGATAGGGACACAGGAGTTGCAGAAGAGCCTACGCAGCACGAGTGGAGAAAGGTCTCATGCTGCACGAGAATCACGCAGGGAGCTGTGCTTCGCAGGAAGGAGTGAGGAGATGCAAACAAGCCTTGGATGCTGCAAGAGACACAGTGCACAGGGTCCTGCATGGGAAGACAAGGGCTTACCTCCACCAAAGTAGGACAGCTGACAGAGAAGACCCAGAGGACCACTCCGGATCACCACCTGTGATGCAGGATCCACGCAGCTCAGGATGAGAGGAGATCCATGTAGCTGGCCGTCGTTGCAGTTGGCGCCTGCGGATGCAGAGGAGTGACTCCTTCATTCCAAGGGAGATTCCTTCTTCCTTCTTGTGCAGACTGAAGAATTGCCGCCCTCAGAGGATGCACAGCCGGGGAAATGTTGCAGAAGCTGGAAGGAGCCGTGAAGACAATGTTGCAAGCAGAGTCTTCGTCATGGATGCAGATTGTCGCTTCCCGGGGGGTCCAGTCGCGGTTCCAGTGGCTAGAAGCCGAAGTAAGGTTGCAGAGGAGCCCTGCTGGAATCTTGCAAGCCGAACTGAGGACCCACCCGAGAGAGAGAGAGAAACCCTAAATAGCCCTGAAAGTGGGATTGGTCACCTAACCAGGTGACCACCTATCAGGAGGGGGCTCTGACATCACCTGCCTGGCTTGGCCACTCAGATGCTCCAAGAGGACCCTGCCAACCTTGGATTCAAGATGGCAGAACCCAGAGACCCTCTTGAGAAGCTCTGGGCACCACCCCTGGAGTGGTGATGGACAGGGGAGTGGTCACTTCAATTTCCATTGTCCAGTTTCATGCCAAATCAGGGACTGGGGGTCCCTGAGCCGGTGTAGACTGGCTTATGCATGGAGGGCACCAAATGTGACCTTCAAAGCATACCAGTGGCTTGGGGAGGCTACCCCTCCCAAGCCATGTAACGTCTATTTCCAAAGGGAGAGGGTATTACCCCCCACTCCCAAAGGAAATCCTTTGTTCTGCAGCCTTGGGCTTGAGCTGTTCAAGCAGCAGGAGGGCAGAAACCTGTCTGAGGGGTGGCAGCAGCTTGGGCTGCCCAGAAAACCATAGAAGGCTGGTAGGAGCAATGCTGGTGGTCCTCTAAGGAGCCCCCAGAGTGCATGGAATCATACTTCCAATACTGGCAACAATATTAGGGTATGATTCTGACATGTTTGATACAAAACATGCCTAGGTTCGGAGTTACCATTATGTAGCTGGACATAGGTAGTGACCTATGTCCAGTACATGCACAAAAATGGCATCCCCGCACTCACAAAATCCAGAAACATGGCACTGGAGTTTGAGGGGGCACCTCTGCTAGTGCAGGGTGCCCTCACACACCGGTACTTGCACCCTGCCCTCTCAGCTAGGAGAGCCTGCCATAGGGGTGACTTATTGTGTCCTGGTGCAGTGATCTGAAGTGAAAAAGGGTGCATGCACCCTTTCATGCAGGCTGCAATGGCAGGCCTGCAGAACACTTTGCATGAGCTCCCCATGGGTGGCATAATACTTGCTGCAGCCCATGGGGATCCCCTGGTACACCAATGCCCTGGGTACCATATACTAGGGACTTACATGGGGGCACCAGTATGCCAAATGTGGGGTGAAAATGGTACAAGTTACCAAGTTAGAAGGGAGAGAGCATAATCAATGGGGTCCTGGTTAGCAGGATCCCAGTGAACACAGTCACACACACTGATAAACATGCAAAAAGTGAGGGTAACCATGCTAAAAAGAGGTTACTTACCTACAACGGACCCGATTGTCCAGACGATAATGTTTGGTAAATGTGTGCAGGGAAGCCCGTGTTGCTGCCTGGCAGATATCCATGTCCGGAACCCCGCATTCCAATGCAGTGGTCACAGCTCTGGTAGAATGAGCACGTAAGTCCTGAGGGGGTAGCTTCTTGGCCAGTACGTAGCAGATTTTAATGCAGATCACAACTGATCCTACTGAAGGTCTCTGACTAGAACAAGCCGGGCTAGATAACGAGATCAGACACTCTAAGGAAGTTAGGTGAGTAAGCACATACACTACATCATAAGAAATGTGGGAAGGACCACAGGCCAGTAAAGTCATAAAGACATTGAAAAGCATGGGAATAGTGCTATTCATGGCAGTGGGACAAAAATGTGTCAGAAGACAATAGACAATATGAACATAAAAACTACTTGCTCCCATGGTAGGATCTGAACCTATGTACAGCCGGTACGTGGGGGACCAGAATCAACAGGCAATGTCACTGAGCCATAGCTCTTTGCTGTAGAAAACCATTATTTTAGCCAAATCTGTTCTGTAAAAGCACAGAGAAAAGGGGATTCCAAGAACCCATCTTTGACGGAGAAAGCATAAAGCAATGCTTTAATAGAAACAACTATATATATATATATATATATATATATATATATATATATACATACATGCATACATACATACATACATATATATTACCTAGTGGTGGACATCACTAGGTAGTTATAGTTAGGACCTAATTTCTATAGAAAAAAAACATTTTTTGGGCTTGTCTATTTCTTTCGGGCTGGTTAAGTAATCTTCACCAAATTTTCTGAAAAACTTTTATGCTCACTTCAGCTGTTTTCTGCGAAGTTTCGGGGAGATCCGTCAAGCGAGGGCTGAGAAAAAAGGAGGGTCCCAAAACACATTTTTCCCATTTATTTTTCCATAGGGATTTTGAACAGTGATAGCACTAAAACCACTGGACGCAATTACACCAAATTTCTCAGAGAGGTAGCTCTTGGTCCACAAAGATGCCTTTTTGTTATTTGGTGTGAATCCATTCAGGAGTTTTAGAGAAATGAATGAAAATCCAAATTTGTACATATAGGGACGGGGAGGATTTGCAACCCCTCCCGATCTCATGCTGAGATCTGATTGGCTGCCAGCACTCCAACAAAAAAGTGTTGGCAGCCATGTTGGGACTTGGTTTCAGCTCAGCCCCAGAAAAAAGTGTGAAAAAAAACAAAAGGTGCCAGAGTAGAGTCACCCTGACCCCTTAGCTCTGGTGCTGCAGTCCAAGAGGAACCCCCCCCCCCCTCCAAGAGCATTTTCCAGTTGAATTCTTGCCATGATCTGTGGCGTATCTGGAGAAAAAAAAAAAAAAGTGAGGGCTCCTGGGCTTCGTCATTCCCAAGTCCCGATGGGCATTGTTAATTTCAAAGTGGAGAAGGCCACCCAACCCCCCTGCAGCCCAAGGGACCACCACCTCCATGGGGCAAAAAACATTATGTGTGGGGGACCACATGGCCCCCCCCAGCCCCAGGGACTGCCTACTCCCCAGGCTTAAATGTAATTAAATGCAGGGGGGGTGCGCCCCCCTTGCAGCACCAGAGACCACCACCTCCCCTATGGCAGCAATTATAAATAATGCAGTGGGGGGGGGGGTCACCCACCACACCCCTGGGGCTACAGTAAAATAAAAAGTGAAGGGGGTCAATTTCAGACTCCCATGGACCACCACCTCCACAGGGCTATACTCATTAGAGGGGGGAACATGTGGTCTCCCTCGAGGATCCACTAATGGCTCTGGGGACCACCACCCCCCTCCATCCCCACCCGGGCCGGCTCCTGCTATGTCTCAGGGTGCCCACTCCCAGGACATAGCTGTTTGCTTTTGCTTGGTGGGAGCTGACAGCCCCCACTAAACAAAAGCAAACAAAGTCCACTTTCTGACAGTGGGAGCTGTCAAACAGGTTCCGCTGTTAGAAAGCGGATTTTGCATCTGTCTTCCCCTCACGCAAATATGTGTGCAGGAAAGATAGATGAAAACATTGCTCCTGCAAGCAGGGAGCTGCTATTAAAAGCAGCTGCCTTCTTGGGGGACAAATGCTGGCTCCCATTGGAAGTGGGGAGCCAGTTAGGCCCGCAGGGGCCTTGAGGCTCCCCGCACCCCTGCGGCCCTGTCACTCTCTCTCTCTTCTATCCCATGGTGGGATGGAAGAGAGAGAGAGATTGCTATTGCAAAGGTCTCTCCATTCAATGCCTTGAAGGAATAAGAGAAGCAAGATGTGTGGTTAGAATGCTATAATTACGTTTTGATGCAAAGCAGAACAAAGTCTCTTGTAACCTACTGTTTCCTGGGATGGGTCCCTCCATCCTTGGGTGTCCTCCTGGGGTGGGCAAGGGTGGCAGGGGGTGTCCCTGGGGGCATGGGAGGGCACCTCTGGGCTCCTTCCGAGCCCACAGGTCCCTTAACGCCTGCCCTGAGCAGGCGTTAAAAAATGACGCTAACGAGGGTCGACGTCATTTTTTTTGACCCGCCCACTCCCGGGCGTCATTTTTGCCCTGGAGTATAAATACGACGCACATGCCTCGGAGTCATTTTTTAGTAGGGAAGCCTCCCTTGCATATCATTAACGCAAGGAAGGTGTCCACGCAAAAAAATGACGCAAACTCCATGAACTTTGACGCTCGACGCGTCTAACGCCAAAGTATAAATATGGAGTTAGTTTTGCGTCAGATTTGCGTAAAAAAAAACGACGCAAATCCGGCGCAAACAGAGTATAAATATGCCCCATAGTGTGCACAGAGTCCAGGGGTTCCCTAGAGGCTTGACAGAGGCTATAACAGATAATACTAATGCTCTATTTGTGGTAGTGTGGTCGAGCAGTTAGGCTTATCAGAGGGTAGTGTTAAGCATTTGTTGCACACACACAAGCAATAAGTGAAAACACACACTCAATGACTTAACTCCAGACCAATAGGTTTTTTACATAGAAAAATATTATTTTGTTAATTTATGTCTAGAACAACAAGATTCATATAGTAGGTAAGTAGATTAAATGAAAGGTACTCTGCATAGTAATACTTAGAACTTTGAATGGAATCAACAATGTACACAGTTTTCTTTGAAATGGCAAAAAGCTATTTTAAAAGTGGACACTGCAATTTTCAACAGTTCCTGGGGGAGGTAAGTAAAGTAACAAACTTACGGGTTCAATCTTCAGGGCATAGGTAGCCCACCGTTGGGGGTTCAAGATAACCCCAAAAACCCAGCACCAGCAACACCGGGCCTGTTAGGTGCAGAGGTCAAACAGGAGCCAAAATAACGTGGGTCCCCATGGAGACAGGGTTTATTTCAGTTCCAGTCTGCTGACAGATAAGTACCCGCGTTGTCAGAGGGCAGACCAGGGGGCTTTAGAGGAGCACTGGAGGGGCACCAAGTAGGCACAACAACCACACCCTCAGTGGTACAGGGTAGGCCGGGTGCAGTGTGCAAACAGGGCGTCGAATTCTCAATAGAACTCTATGGAGAGACCCGGGGGTCACTTAGGACCTGCAGGCAGGGCATAAGGGGGCTTCTCGAGCAAACCACTAACTGGGCACGGGTGAGGGCCACCTGCTGGTCGTTGCTGCACCGGTGGTCAGTTTTCTCGGGCCTGGGGAAAGCAGGTGCAGTGCTTCTCCAGGCGATGGATATCTTCGTCCCGGTCACTCGCGGTCAGGGATTCCCTCTGCAGGTGTTGTTGTGGGGGTCTTGGGAAGTCAGCCCAGGGTGGACACGTAGTCGGAATCGCCTGGGGATCCTCTCTGGCTAGTTGGTATCTGTGGACATGGGCCAGGGGTGTTGGGTGCAGAGTAGGTTGGACTCATGCTTCTGGAGTGAGGTGAGGGTCACTTTAAAGATGGTTTCTTTGTCTTCTTGTTGGACAGGTTCGCTGTCCATGGGAGCTTCTTGGTCCTCGGTGATGCAGGGAGTCCCCTGGAGGCTTTTCAGGGGTCGCTGGTCCTGCAGAACGCGTTGCTTCTTCTTTTGCAGCTTTTTGAAGCCGGAAACGGGCCAGAAGGGCTGGGGCCAAGTCAGTTGTTGTCTCCTCCTCTTCTCTGCAGGGTTTCCAGCTCAGCAGTCCTTCTTCATTCTTGAGGTCGTCAGGAATCCGAAGAGCTGGTTTCAGGGTCGCCCCTAAATACTAAATTTAGAGGTGTGTTAGGGTCAGGGGGCAGTAGCCAATGTCTACTGTCCCTGAGGGTGGCTACACCCTCCTTGTGCCCACTCACTCTGGGGAGAGGGGAACATCCCTATACCTATTGGTCCTAATCCTCCAAAGCAAGATGGAGGATTTATCAAGGCTGAGGGGGTGACTCCTCCTTGTTTTTCTCATTATCCCTCTGGACTTGCTGCCAAAAGTGGGGGCTCATCTGGGGGGTGGGCATCTCCACTGGCTGGAGTGCCCTGGGGCACTGTAACACCAGGCCTGAGCATTTGAGGCTCACCGCCAGGTGTTACAGTTCCTGCTGGGGGAGGTGTGAAGCACCTCCACCCAGGACAGGCTTTGTTTCTGACCACAGAGTGCACAAAGGCACTCACCCCATGTGGTCAGAAACTCATCTGTCAGTGGCAGGCTGGCACAGACCTGTCAGTCCTCCACTGAAGGATTGGGCAAAATACAGGCGCAATCTCTAAGATGCCCTCTGTGTGCATTCTTTAATAAATCCAACACTGGCATCAGTGTGGGTTTATTATTCTGAGATGTCTGATACCAAACTTCCCAGTATTCAGTGAAGCCATTATGGTGTTGTGGAGTTCATAATGACAAACTCCCAGACCATATACTTAATATGGCCACACTGTACTTGCAATGTCTAAGAATTAGCTTAGACACTGTAGGGGCATATTGCTCATGCAGCTATGCCCTCACATGTGGTATAGTGCATCCTGCCTTAGGGCTTTAACGCCTGCTAGAGGGGTGACTTACCTATGGCACAGGCAGTGTTTTGTGTGCATGGCACCCTGAGGGGGAAGCCATGTCGGCTTTGCCTTTTTCTCCAGACCAACACACACAATCTGCAATGGCAGTGTGCATGTGTTAGGTGAGGGGTCCCTTAGGGTGGCACAACACATGCTGCAGCCCTTAGGGACCTTCCCTGGTCACAGGGCCCTTGGTACCACTGGTACCTTTTACAAGGGACTTATCTGGGTGCCAAGGGTGTGCCAATTGTGGAAACAATGGTACATTTTTAGTGAAAGAACACTGGTGCTGGGGCCTGGTTAGCAGGGTCCCAGCACACTCTGAGTCAAGTCAGCACCAATATCAGGCAAAAAGTG
Source organism: Pleurodeles waltl (assembly GCF_031143425.1). Lineage (NCBI taxonomy): Eukaryota > Metazoa > Chordata > Amphibia > Caudata > Salamandridae > Pleurodeles > Pleurodeles waltl. The sequence continues at coordinate 1,138,164,858 of NC_090439.1, forward strand.
TGTGTGTGGGGGGGGGGGAGGGGTAACTGCAACAAGGAGCCATTTTCCTTTGTTATGCAGTAAATGCCTCCATGTAGCCGGCCTCCCCCTCCCCCAGCTAAGTGAGTCATAAAGGGGACTTCCTCCCTATTGACGAATTGAATATACCTATATGAGAACATTGTGCAACCTACCCCAACAGTGAACAAAGTTAAAGCAAACAAACTTACTCTAACAACCCCACTAAGGGGAGCTGCAGCTATCCGGCGTAGTCCTGAGAGTGAGACTGATTACTGGAAACTTGGCACCCAGGGTATCCGTCCACCTTCGGGCACCTCCCCACATCCTACCCCCTCCACTCCCCGCCGCAGTTTTAGTTCCATCTAGGCCCACTAGCTCTCACTCCAGACTTATTTGTGTCCCCCAATAAAGACTACAGCACCGCTCTTCGTTCTGATGCTATTGTCTCTATGTCTAGCTTGGAGCTCCCCGGCGGGACAGACTGCCAACGCATGCGCCTCCGGCACGTCGGTCGTGTCTCGGCCAGTGTGGGCGCTCCTCCAGGATCTCCTCCAGCTGCAGCAGACTGTAGGCCTCCTTCAAAGAGTGCAGTTGGTACTATTTGCCATCCCATCGGAAGATTAGGCAGAAGGTGTGGCCCCAAGAATAGGAGACCCTCTTGTCTCTGAGGTGGGAGGTGATTGGGCGGAGGTCTCTCCGCTTTTGTAGGATGATTGATATATGAGCAATGAGTAGTCGTGGAACTTCAGCAGGTGTTGCTCTCTCACCAGCCGGAGTATGCGTTCTTTGAGTGGTAAATCATGGATGCAGACCAAAATATCCACGGGAGGTAAATGAGATGGCCTTGGCGGGCCCACCATGTGCACTCTGTCTAGTTGTATATCCTTCTCAGAGTCCTCCCCCAGTATCTGGCAGAAGAGGGACCTGACATATGGGATGATATCATTCTCCTCGGCCCCTTTTGGCGCTCCACGGATGCGGATATTATTTTGCTTTGCTTTTGAGCGATTCTCTAGATCCTCCATGTGGGCTTGCAGTTCTATCTGTTGCTCCTGCAGCCAAATTATTTCCTGCTAGAATTTCACTATCTCCTCATCCCGGGTAGTCTCATGCTCTTCGAGGGTGGCCACCCTCTCTCCAACCTCGTAAGTAAGGCACTGTGAGAAAGTAGCCTCTTTCTAGCCTTGTTACCCCCACTTTTGGCCTGTTTGTGAGTGTATGTCAGGGTGTTTTCACTGTCTCACTGGGATCTTGCTAGCCAGGGCCCAGTGCTCATAGTGAAAACCCTATGTTTTCAGTATGTTTGTTATGTGTCACTGCTAGCCAGGACCCTAGTGCTCATAAGTTTGTGACCTATATGTATGTGTTCCCTGTGTTATGCCTAACTGTCTCACTGAGGCTCTGCTATCCAGAACCTCAGTGGTTATGCTCTCTCATTTCTTTCAAAATTGTCACTAACAGGCTAGTGACCAATTTCACCAATTTACATTGGCATACTGGAACACCCTTATAATTCCCTAGTATATGGTACTGAGGTACCCAGGGTATTGGGGTTCCAGGAGATCCCTATGGGCTGCAGCATTTCTTGTGCCACCCATAGGGAGATCTGACAATTATTACACAGGCCTGCCATTGCAGCCTGAGTGAAATAACGTCCACGTTATTTCACAGCCATTTACCACTGCACTTAAGTAACTTATAAGTCACCTATATGTCTAACCTTTACCTGGTAAAGGTTGGGTGCTAAGTTATTTAGTGTGTGGGCACCCTGGCACCAGCCAAGGTGCTCCCACATTGTACAGGGCAAATTCCCCGGACTTTGTGAGTGCGGGGACACCATTACACGCGTGCACTATACATATGTCACGCCATATGTATAGCGTCACAATGGTAACTCCAAACATGGCCATGTAACATGTCTAAGATCATGGAATTGTCACCCCAATGCCATTCTGGCATTGGGGAGACAATTCCATGATCCCCCGAGTCTCTAGCTCAGACCCGGGTACTGCCAAACTACCTTTCCCAGGGTTTCACTGCAGCTGCTGCCAACCCCTCACACAGGTTTCTGCCCTCCTGGGGTCCAGCCAGGCCTGGCCCAGGAAGGCAGAACAAAGGACTTCCTCAGAGGGAGGGTGTTACACCCTCTCCCTTTGGAAAAAGGTGTCAGGGCTGGGGAGGAGTAGCCTCCCCCAGCCTCTGGAAATGCTTTGATGGGCACAGATGGTGCCCATCTCTGCATAAGCCAGTCTGCACCGGTTCAGGGATCCCTCAGCCCTGCTCTGGCGCGAAACTGGACAAAGGAAAGGGGAGTGACCACTCCCCTGACCTGCACCTCCCCTGGGAGGTGCCCAGAGTTCCTCCAGTGTGCTCCAGACCTCTGCCATCTTGGAAACAGAGGTGCTTCTGGCACACTGGACTGCTCTGAGTGGCCAGTGTCAGCAGGTGACGTCAGAGACTCCTGATAGGCTCCTTCAGGTGTTGCTAGCCTATCCTCTCTCCTAAGTAGCCAAACCTCCTTTTCTGGCTATTTAGGGTCTCTGCTTTGGGGAATTCCTTAGATAACGAATGCAAGAGCTCATCAGAGTTCCTCTGCATCTCTCTCTTCACCTTCTGCCAAGGAACCGACTGCTGACCGTGCTGGAAGCCTGCAAAACTGCAACAAAGTAGCAAAGACGACTACTGCGACCTTGTAACGCTGATCCTGCCGCCTTCTCGACTGTTTTCCTGGTGGTGCATACTGTGGGGGTAGTCTGCCTCCTCTCTGCACTAGAAGCGCTGAAGAAATCTCCTGTGGGTCGACGGAATCTTCCCCCTGCAACCGCAGGCACCAAAGAACTGCATCACCGGACCTCTGGGTCTCCTCTCAGCACGACGAGCGAGGTCCCTTGAATTCAGCAACTCTGTCCAAGTGACTCCCACAGTCCAGTGACTCTTCAGTCCAAGTTTGGTGGAGGTAAGTCCTTGCCTCCCCACGCTAGACTGCATTGCTGGGAACCATGTGTTTTGCAGCTACTCCGGCTCCTGTGCACTCTTCCAGGATTTCCTTTGTGCACAGCCAAGCCTAGGTCCCCGGCACTCAAACCTGCAGTGCACGACCTCCTGAGTTGTCCTCCGGCGGCGTGGGACTCTCATTTGTGACTTCGGGTGAGCTCCGGTTCACTCCACTTTGTAGTGCCTGTTCCGGCACTTCTGCGGGTGCTGCTTGCTTCTGAGTGGGATCTTTGTCTTGCTGGACGCCCCCTCTGTCTCCTCACGCAATTGGCGACATCCTGGTCCCTCCTGGGCCACAGCAGCATCCAAAAACCCAAACCGCAACCCTTGCAGCTAGCAAGGCTTGTTTGCGGTCTTTCTGCACGAAAACACTTCTGCACGACTCTTCACGACGTGGGACATCCATCCTCCAAAGGGGAAGTTTCTAGCCCTTGTCGTTCTTGCAGAATCCAGAGCTTCTACCATCTGGTGGCAGCTTCTTTGCACCCACAGCTGGCATTTCATGGGCATCTGCCTACTCCCGACTTGATCGTGACTCTTGGACTTGGTCCCCTTGTTCCACAGGTACTCTCGTCAGAAAATCCATTGTTGTTGCATTGCTGGTGTTGTGTTTCTGGCAGAATTCCCCTATCACGACTTCTGTGCTCTTAGGGGAACTTAGGTGCACTTTGCACCCACTTTTCAGGGTCTTGGGGTGGGCTATTTTTCTAACCCTCACTGTTTTCTTACAGTCCCAGCGACCCTCTACAAGATCACATAGGTTTGGGGTCCATTTGTGGTTCGCATTCCACTTCTAGAGTATATGGTTTGTGTTGCCCCTATCCCTATGTGCCCCCATTGCATTCTTTTGTGACTATACATTGTTTGCACTGTTTTCTATTGCTATTACTGCATATTTTGGTATTGTGTATATATATCTTGTGTATATTTTCTATCCTCATACTGAGGGTGCTCACTGAGATACTTTGGCATATTGTCATAAAAATAAAGTACCTTTATTTTTAGTATATCTGTGTATTGTGTTTTCTTATGATATTGTGCATGTGGCACTAGTGGTACTGTAGGAGCTTCACTCGTCTCCTAGTTCAGCTTAAGCTGCTCTGCTAAGCTACCTTTTCTATCAGCCTAAGCTGCTAGACACCCCTCTACCCTAATAAGGGATACCTGGGCTTGGTGAAAGGTGTAAGTACCCCTTGGTACCCACTACAAGCCAGTCCAGCCTCCTACATTCACTTACAAGTTCAAGTTCCTTGGCATAGGCAGCCCACCTTTGGGGGTTCAAAGCAACCCCAAAGTCACTGCACCAGCAACAAAGGGCCGGTCACGTGCAGAGGTCAAAGGTGGGCCCAAAACACATAGGCGCCTATGGTGAACAGGGGTGCTCCGCTTCCAGTCTGCCAACAGGTAAGTACCTGCATCTTTGGAGGGAAGACCAGTGGGGTTTGGTAGAGCACTGGGGGGGGGGGGCACAAGTAGGCACACAAAACACTATCTCAGTGGCACAGGGGCGGCCAGCTGTAGTGTGCTTAGCAGGCGTCGGGATTTTAATAGGAATCAATTAAGGGACCCGGGGGTCACTCTAGCGGTGCAGGCAGGGCACAGGGGGGCTTCTCGGGCCAGCCACCGACTGGGCTAGGCAGAGGGTCGTCTGATGGTCACTCCTGTACTGGAGTTCTGTCCTTCTGGTCCTGGGGGCTGCGGGTGCAGTGCTTGGTCCAGGTGTCGGGTTCTTTGTTCCAGGCAGTCGCGGTCAGGGGAAGCCTCTGGATGCTCTCTGCATGCGTTGCTGTGGGAGTCAGGGGGGTCATCTCAGGTTACTCACGAGGTCGCAGTCACCTGGGAGTCCTCCCTGCAGTGTTGGTTCTCTGGAGCTCGAGCCAGGGGCGTCGGGTGCAGAGTACGAAGTCTCACGCTTCAGACGGGAAGAGTGAGTTCTTTGAAATTTGTTAGAAAGTTGCAAAGTTGTTGCTGTTTTTGAACAGTGCCGCTGTTCTCTGGAGCTTCTTGGTCCTTTGGGTTCAGGGCAGTCCTCTGATGCTTCAGAGGTCGCTGGTCCCTGTCGGATGCATCGCTGTGCAGGTTCTTTGAGTCTGGAGACAGGCCGGTAGGGCTGGGGCCAAGTCAGTTGTCGTCTCCGTCGCCTCTGCAGGGCTTTTAGGTCAGCAGTCCTTCTTCTTGTTGTAGGTTGCAGGAATCTGATTTCCTGGGTTCTGGGGTGCCCCTAAATAGTAGATTTAGGGGTGTGTTCAGGTCAGGAGGGCAGTAGCCAATGGCTACTGTCCTGGAGGGTGGCTACACCCTCTTTGTGCCTCCCCCCTGAGGGGAGGGGGGGCACATCCCTAATCCTATTGGGGGAATCCTTCAAACTTAAGATGGAGGATTTCTAAAGGCAGGGGTCACCTCAGCTCAGGGCACCTTAGGGGCTGTCCTGACTAGTGGGTGATTCCTCCTTGTTTTTCTCATTATCTCCTCCAGCCTTGCAAGCCAAAGGTGGGGGCAGTGGCCGGAGGGGCGGGCAACTCCACTAGCTGGGATGCCCTGGGGTGCTGTAACAAAAGGCATGAGCCTTTGAGGCTCACTACCAGGTGTTACAGTTCCTGCAGGGGGAGGTGAGAAGCACCTCCACCCAATACAGGCTTTGTTCCTGGCCACAGAGTGACAAAGGCACTCTCCCCATGTGGCCAGAAACTTGTCTGGTTGTGGCAGGCTGGCAGAAACTGGTCAGCCTAGCACTAGGAGTCAGACTGGTATTTTGCTTAGACACTGTAGGGGCATAATGCTCATGCACTTATGCCTTCACCTGTGGTATAGTGCACCCTGCCTTAGGGCTGTAAGGCCTGCCAGAGGGGACTTACCTGTGCCACAGGCAGTGTGAGGTGGGCGTGGCACTCTGAGGGGAGTGCCATGTCGACTTAGTCATTTTCTCCCCACCAGCTCACACAAGCTGTGAGGCAGTGTGCATGTGCTGAGTGAGGGGTCCCCAGGGTGGCATAAGACATGCTGCAGCCCTTAGAGACCTTCCCTGGCATCAGGGCCCTTGGTATCAGGGGTACCATTTACAAGGGACTTATCTGGGTGCCAGGGATGTGCCAATTGTGGGAACAAAGGTACAGTTTAGGGAAAGGACACTGGTGCCGGGGCCTGGTTAGCAGGATGCCAGCCCACTTTCAATCATAACTAGCATCAACAAAAGACAAAAAGTTATGGGGTAACCATGCCATGGGAGGCATTTTCCTACAGGGAGCGACAGGGATCTGCCGCCCTCTCCACTCCGTCCGGGTGGCCTCCGCCACCAGAGGTTTGTATGACCCCCCCGACGTCCGACAGGGGCAAGTGGGTCTGCCAATCAGCGATCACAGGGCCAGCCGTCCTGCAGTCCGGTCCAGTTCACTACGCTAGGCCAGCCCGCGGCTCCACCGCTGCTCACGAGGCAAAGGCCCCCAGACGGTCCCTCCAGGGCCAAGTCATTCAAGTGTTACTACTACAACCATCTCGGGAACCAGGCCGACATCCGCCTCAGTCTGACAGGGCTTCTCCGGGGCAAGCTGGTTGGGAGGCCAGGTTCACCGTGTAATGAACACGCACTGTGCTCCAACAGCCTGATCACAGGCACCATGCGGTGTAGCCAGGCCTCCCCCTCGCAATTGCCACCAGCCTCGTCACACCTCCTCTCCACTCACCGGGCAAGCAGTAGGACTCTCCAGCAGGCCAATTCAGCGTGCCATCACTTGTCAGGGGCTCCCAGCATTTATCCTCCATCTCCTGCGATGTCGGCTGCTCCTCTGATGCTGCGCCCACTCCCCTTTCAGGCCCTGATGCAAGGTCAGGCAGGGCCTACAGGAACCTGCGCCTCTCGGTAGGTCGGTAACAAGCGCCTCCTCTGCCCGTGGCCAACCATCTCATGCTTGGCCCCACTGGTGTCTCCTACTCAAGGAGAGCCCTCCCCATCCTCCCTCTAAGCTCCGAGCCGCTGTCTTCTCTCTGCCCTGGGCAGGCCTCTAGCGCCCGATGAACGCTGCCATCTTGCTGAGCCTCAGGTCCTCCGACCACCTACTGCCATCCACCTGTCATCGCCTGCCACTCCCTGCGCGGCCGGTGTGCCCAGAAGAGATGGGGGCAGTGCAGAAAATCACCCTTGGGGGCCGGCGGCTGGGGGAACCCACAACGGGAAGGCACAAGAGTCCGCCTTATCTGTCCGCCACTTTGGATCCTCACCCCTCTCCTCCTCTTTAGAAGGATGAGGGGGAGCAAAGAAGGTAGGCAAGGTGAAATTCTGGCCTACATCGAAAGGTGTCACAACCTTTGGAAGGAAGGAGGCACGTGTCCGAAGTACAAGCATGTCTGAATAGAAGGTGGTATAAGGAGCGTGAACAGAGAGTGCATGCAGTTCACTAGCCCTCCAGGCTGATGTGATGGCCACTTGAAAAGCCATTTTGATGGTCAGAAACCTGAGAGGGCAGTTGTGCAGCAGCATGAAAGGCGCACACATCACATAAGTCAGGACTAGATTTAAAGCCCATTGGGGCATGATGAATGGCCTGGGAGGAAACGTGTTGGGGATCTTTAAGAATCCTACTCACAATGGGTGACTTAAACAAAGACAATTGGTCTGGTAACTGTAATGCCAAAATGGCTGTGAGGTAGCCCGTCACGGAGCCCTGCTGGGACAGAGAAAGCCCAAAGAGCTGAACTTGGGAGAAGGGTGCAGACAGAGGGTCAATATGTTTGCACACCATGCCACAAATGTATCCCATTGGCAGGCGTGGACAGTTTTAGTGGAGGGATGCCTGGCTGCAAGACTAACATTGCAGACTTCAGAAGGAAGGTCGAAACCTGTCAACTGCCCCTGCTCAATCTCCACACATGAATGTGAAAGGTGTGCAGGTTCGGGTACAGAACCCTCCCCTGAGCTGCGACAGAAGATCCTCCAGAGGATGCAACCTGACCGGAGGACTGATGCTCATGCTCAACAGCTTTGGGTACCAGACTCTCTGTGCCTAATCCGAAGCCACAAGAATGACTTGGGTCAGGTTGTTCCTAATTCCTGGGAACTCTGGGCAGGAGTGATATTGACAGAAAGGTATACAGGAAGCCAGAGCTCCACTCAAGATGAAAATTGTCTCTGTGCGAGAGCTACCTTCGGAACTCCAGCATGCAGAACTGCTGATATTGCAGGTTCTCAGCAGTGGCAAACAGATCTAACCATCAGACCACTCTCAAAAGGCACCTTGCACTACTTCCGGATGGAGACACAATTCATAACACTGCTGAGCAGCGACGGCAGAGTTTGTCTGCTCTGGCGTTCAGAGAGCCCACCAATTGTTGAATTACCAGGGAAATGCCCTGACGTTCCAGACATTTCCAGAGACTCAGGGCCACTTGACAAAGGGTCCATGACCATACACCATCCTGTTTGTTGTAGTACCACATAGCAGTGGTGTGTGTGAACACTTGCACTAGCCTTCCCCTCAATGCCAACCAGATCGCCCAGAGCTCAGACAAATTAATGTGGAGTCCATATGACTGCCCCAGCTCAGGAATGACGCATCTGTCACTACAGTCAGCTCTGGTTGGGGAAGGGAGAGGTCACTAACCCAATTGTGGTTCGTCAGTCAGATGCTGCACCCACTGGAACTTCAGGTTCGACTGCAGAGCCTCAGGCCAGCGGGCATAAGTCACAAGCAGGATGTAGGAGGCTATTTGGCCCCAGCAGCATCACTGTCGGTTTCACCGAAATCCAGGCTAGAGGCTTGAAACATAGGTATCATAGCCTCAATATCCTGGGCTTGCTGCTTGGTAGAATATGCCCAAAACTGCACTCTGTCTAGAATGGCACGGATAAAAGAAAGCATCTGGGAGGAGTCTTGTGTGATTATGGCACGTTCATAGGGAACCCCAGCAAATGCAGAAAGCTTGGCATAGTCTGGAGGTGGGAGACAACTGCCTGAGACGAGCCTGCCTTCAGCCACCAATTGTCGAGGTAGGGGAAAACTGGAATCCTTGAACTCCTCCGCAGATGTGTTGCAACCACCATCATCACCATGGTGAACACCCAAGGGGTGCTAGTGAGGCCAAAAGGGAGCATGGGGAACTGACAGTGCTCTTGACCCATCCTGAACAGCAAGTAGCGCCTGTGGGCAGGCAGGACAGAAATGTGAAAATACGTGTCCTGCAAGTACAACATCGCCATGCAATCTCCAAGATCCAGTGCAGACAGAACCTGAGTTAGGGTGATCATTTTGAATTTCTTCTTAACGAAGAAGTTGGGAAGGCACAGATCAAGATTAAGACGGAAGCTACCATCATTAAGCAGCAGGCATAACAACCACACCTTACTTCAATTGGCAAATGCAAAAAGAACAGATAATAGACAGAATGCTATACAATCTCAAACATTCACCCCCAGTCACAGATCTGGGCCTAAATCTATCATTGTTTTGCTCGCCACAGCATTCCAGTTTGGACACAGCCATATGGTGGACCCAGTGTGTGCCACAGGATTCAAGCTAGCCTGACTGATGAGTGGCGATACCCTGAAACCAGTCCTAGGATACTTGTGTGATTAGATTATTTTAGCATTTACACTGGCACATTCTTTAGTTCTAGGCCTCCGGCCTGTGCCCTCTCATCCAGTTACATTTCACTTTTATTATTTTTATTATTTTAGCAAAGCTTCATTTTAGTGGGGATGTTTTTATTATTTTATCAGTTGTCCTTCCATGCAGAATCTGTTATTCATTTCTTTGCACAACATTTTCATTCTGTGCTCAACCTAAGACTATACACGTTATTTACCGGGTATTGCCGGTTCAAAGTGAACATTGTCTACCCTACACAGAAAAATATGTGTTGTCATATCAGGGCATTTCTTAGAACAACAGATCTACTATAAACATCACACTTCCCACATCATCTTAGAGGGGACATTGCAGCCAGTTTGCCATCTTATGCTGCATGTTGTTGCAGTTTCTGCTGAAACGTTTTGGTTCTTCTTCGTCTACGTGGCTTCCTTTCCAGGACCAGAAGGGTGGGTTCTGGCTACCACTGCTACTTGCTCTCATTTAGAGACTTAGGCCCTTATTTAAGGATGGTTAGCGTTGCATTAGCGCTATTTATTTTGGCGCTAAAATGGCGCTAACCTAACTCCATATTAATATTTTGATGCTAGACCCATCTTGCGTCAAAATATTGGTGTTAGCACCATGTTTAGGATGCGCGAAGCCACCTTGTGTCAATGAGATGCAAGGTAGGCGTTCCCATCCTAAACACAACGCTACCGCCCTAGCAATCAATCAATCAATCATTTCATTTGTAAAGCGCACTATGTACCCGTCAGGGTTTCGAGGCGCTGGGGGGGGGGGGAGGTGGGTGAGCTGTTAGCGGTCGAAGAGCCAGGTCTTGAGGAGTCTCCTGAAGGTGAGGAGGTCCTGGGTCTGGCGTAGTGAGGTGGGGAGAGAGTTCCAGGTCTTGGCGGCGAGGAAGGAGAAGGATCTGCCGCCGGAGGTCTTGCGCTGGATCCTGGGGACGATGGCGAGGGCGAGATTGGCAGAGCGGAGTTGACGAGTGGGGGCGTAAAAGTTGAGTCTGGAGTTGAGGTAGGTAGGTCCGGTGTTGTGTAGAGCCTTGTGAGCGTGGGTGAGGAGTTTAAAGGTGATCCTCTTGTCCACGGGGAGCCAGTGGAGGTCCTTCAGGTGAGGGGAGATGTGACATCGGCGGGGTATGTCGAGGATCAGGCGGGCGGATGCATTTTGGATACGCTGGAGTCGTTTGATGTCTTTTGTTGGGATGCCTGTGTAGAGTGCGTTGCCGTAGTCAAGTCTGCTACTGACGAGGGCTTGGGTCACCATCTTTCTGGTTCCTGTTGGGATCCACTTGAAAATTCTGCGGAGAATTCGAAGGGTGTTGAAGCAGGAAGAGGAGACGGCGCTGACCTGTTTGGACATGGTGAGGGCGGAGTCCAGGATGAAGCCGAGGTTTCTTGCGTGGCTGGCTGGGGTGGGTGGGGGTCCGAAGTCGGTGGGCCACCAGGAGTCGTTCCAGGCCGAAGGGGTGCGCCCGAGGATGAGGACTTCCGTCTTGTCGGAGTTGAGCTTCAGGCGGCAGTCGTTCATCCACTCGGCGATGGCTTTTAGTCCCTCGTGGAGGTTGGTTTTGGCGGTGAGTGGGTCTTTGGTCAGGGAGAGGACGAGCTGGGTGTCGTCGGCGTAGGAGATGATGCTGAGGTGATGTTGGCGGTCCAGTTTAGCGAGGGGGGCCATGTAGACGTTGAACAACGTAGGGCTGAGGGAGGAGCCTTGGGGGACGCCGCAGATGAGGTTGGTGGCTTTGGAGCGGAAAGGGGAGAGTCGGACTCTCTGGGTTCTGTCGGAGAGGAAGGATGAGATCCAGTTGAGGGCTTTATCTTGGATGCCGGCTTCATGGAGGCGGGTCAGTAGGGTGCAGTGGCAGACTGTGTCAAAAGCGGCTGATAGGTCGAGGAGGATGAGGGCCGAGGTTTCGCCGTTGTCCATTTGAGTTCTGATGTCATCTGTGGCGGCGAGGAGTGCAGTCTCGGTGCTGTGGTTTTGTCTGAAACCGGATTGAGAGGGGTCTAGGATGGAGTTGTCTTCGAGGAAGTGGGCGAGCTGTGTGTTGACGATCTTCTCGATTACTTTTGCTGGAAAAGGGAGGAGAGAGATCGGTCGGAAGTTTTTGAGGTCGTTGGGGTCAGCCTTGGGTTTCTTGAGGAGGGGTTGGATTTCTGCGTGTTTCCAGCTGTTTGGGAAGGTGGCGGAGTCGAAGGAGAGGTTGATGATCTTGCGGAGTTTGGGGGCGATGATGGCGTTGGCTTTGTTGAACACGTGATGTGGGCATGGGTCCGTGGGGGAGCCTGAGTGGATGGTGTTCATGGTTGTTATTGTTTCGGTGTCGTCCATGTGGGTCCAGGCGGTGAGGCGGCAGGCGTCTGTGGAGATGTCAGGGGTGGGGTCTGGCGGCGGAGTGGCGTTGAAGCTGTCGTGGATGGTTGTGATTTTCTGGTGGAAGAAGGTGGAGAGGTCGTCGCAGAGTTTCTGGGAGGGCGGGATGTCGTTGGAGTTGGAGTTGGGGTTTGAGAGTTCCTTCACGATGCCGAAGAGTTCTTTGCAGTCGTGGGCGTTGTTGTTGATGCGTTCAGTGAAGTGGGCGCGCTTGGCGACTCAGATCTGTTGGTGGTGTTCACGGTTGGCGTCTTTGAGGGAGGCGAGGTTGTCGGATGTGCGCTCTAAGATCCACTTCTTCTTGAGCTTCTGGCAGAGGCTTTTGGAGGCGGTCAGTTCGTCTGTGAACCAGGCTGTTTTTTTCTTTCCTTGGTTGGCGGTGGGTTTCTTGAGTGGGGCTAAGGTGTTGGCGCAGTCGAGGATCCATTGATGGAGGTTGATGGCGGCAGTGCTTGGGTCGGTTGAGTCGGGTGGTGGGTTTTTGACGAGGGTGCTGGTTAGTTGGTCTTGGGTGATTTTTCCCCAGCGGCGGTGAGGAGGTAGAGGGATGCGATGGTGTTCGGTGATTTTCGTATAAGAAAAGTGGACGCAGTGATGGTCGGTCCAGTGGAGTTCGGAGGTGTGGCTGAAAGAGATGTGGTTGCTTGAGGTGAAGAGGGGGTCAAGAGTGTGTCCGGCGATGTGGGTGGGAGTGTTGACCAGTTGACGGAGTCCGAGGTTGAGGAGGTTGGAGGTCAGTGATGCAGTGTTGACGTTGTTGTTATTTTCCAGATGGTAGTTTAGATCTCCCAGGAGGATGTAGTCTGGGGAAGCGAGGGCGTGGGTGCTCGCGAGGTTGGCGACGGTGTCGCTGAAGGGGGCTCTTGGTCCTGGAGGGCGGTATATGAGGGTTCCTCTGAGGGTCGTGTTGGGGTCCGTGTGGATCTGGAAGTGGAGGTGTTCGGCTGTCTTAAGGGTGTCGTCCGTGTGGGTGTGGATTTTGAGGGTAGATTTGTGGGCGATGGCTATTCCGCCGCCGATTCCGTTGGTTCGATCTCTTCTGGTGATTTTGTATCCCTCCGGTATGGCGATTGCGATGTCCGGGGCCGAGGAGTCGTTCCACCAGGTTTCGGTCAGGAAGGCCACGTCAGGGGCGGTGGTGTCGAGTAAGTCCCAGAGTTCGATGGCGTGTTTTCGTGCGGAGCGTGTGTTGATGAGGATGCAGTTCAGGTGGTTGGTGTTGGAAGTTCTTGTTGTTGGCTTTGCCGTTCTGTCGCAGGAGAAGTTGCAGGTGTGGCAGGAGAAAGGTCCTTTTGTGTGCTTCGGGGTTGCAAGGAAGCACTCTGCGGAGGGGCCGGGGTTGAGTGCGCGGAGTTCGTTGGTTGAGTAGCGGACGCAGGGGATGCGGGGGGCGCGAGGACCAGGGGGGGTGGCGCTGGGTGCGGTCCAGGCGCGGACGGGCGCAGACGGGCTTGCCTCTGGCGCGCCTCCGGCGCGCCAGCGGCGCGGACGCGCAGCACCAGCCATTAAGAAGGGAGGGGGGAGGGAGGAGCAGCTGGGAGGCGGGAGGCGGGAGGGAGCGGCGAATGGGGGCGTGAGGGGGGCGGGGCCGCAGGGAGGCAGCGGCAGGGATCGGAGAGCAGGGGGAGCGCACAAGGGGCAAAAGGCCCAAAAAATCGAGCGAAATTAAAGGCAGTCACAATATGAAAACACACAGTATGAAATACAGTAATGGCACAGTACACGATCGGGGAAACAGCAATCAGAGGGGCACAACGGGGGCAGAAGCGCCGGAGGCGAGGCGCAGAAAAATGAGAAAAACAACTTACAGGACGGCGGAAAGCGGCACACGGGTCAAGTGAAGCTAGTCAGAGCCCACTAGACCCCAGGGATGAGGCGCAGGAGGATGCCTGCGGGTGGAGGAGGGCCTCGAACACGCAAACAGCAGCGTGGTCGGGGGACAGAGGCAGGAGGCAGCAGGTTGGTGCTGCGGTCGTGGGGGGCGAGCTCAGGACCTGAAACAGGTCAGAGGTCGCTCACTTGCGACACGCAGCGCCAGCCATTAAGAGGGGAGGGAGGAGCAGCTGGGAGGCGGGAGGCGGGAGGGAGCGGCGAATGGGGGCGCGAGGGGGGCGGGGCCGCAGGGAGGCAGCGGCAGGGATCGGAGAGCAGGGGGAGCGCACAAGGGGCAAAAGGCACAAAAAATAGAGCGAAATTAAAGGCAGTCACAATATGAAAACACACAGTATGAAATACAGTAATGGCACAGTACACGATCGGGGAAACAGCAATCAGAGGGGCACAACGGGGGCAGAAGCGCCGGAGGCGAGGCGCAGAAAAATGAGAAAAACAACTTACAGGACGGCGGAAAGCGGCACACGGGTCAAGTGAAGCTAGTCAGAGCCCACTAGACCCCAGGGATGAGGCGCAGGAGGATGCCTGCGGGTGGAGGAGGGCCTCGAACACGCAAACAGCAGCGTGGTCGGGGGACAGAGGCAGGAGGCAGCAGGTTGGTGCTGCGGTCGTGGGGGGCGAGCTCAGGACCTGAAACAGGTCAGAGGTCGCTCACTCGCGACGCGCAGCGCCAGCCATTAAGAAGGGAGGGGGGAGGGAGGAGCAGCTGGGAGGCGGGAGGGAGCGGCGAATGGGGGCGCGAGGGGGCGGGCCGCAGGGAGGCAGCGGCAGGGATCGGAGAGCAGGGGGAGCACACAAGGGGCAAAAGGCACAAAAAATCGAGCGAAATTAAAGGCAGTCACAATATGAAAACACACAGTATGAAATACAGTAATGGCACAGTACACGATCGGGGAAACAACAATCAGAGGGGCACAACGGGGGCAGAAGCGCCGGAGGCGAGGCGCAGAAAAATTAGAAAAACAACTTACAGGACGGCGGAAAGCGGCACACGGGTCAAGTGAAGCTAGTCGGAGCCCACTAGACCCCAGGGATGAGGCGCAGGAGGATGCCTGCGGGTGGAGGAGGGCCTCGAACACGCAAACAGCAGCGTGGTCGGGGGACAGAGGCAGGAGGCAGCAGGTTGGTGCTGCGGTCGTGGGGGGCGAGCTCAGGACCTGAAACAGGTCAGAGGTCCCATATTTACCTCAAGATGCAGAAATGACGTGCAAGGAAGAGGCGGGCTTTAAGAATGTGCTAAGCCCGCTTAGCGCCATTATTTAATGCCTGAGTCAGACCAGGCATAAAAGTGCAGGTAGGCCCATTTCCACGGGGAAACACCATGGAATGGGCACAAAGATGCACACCCCCAGCAACACCACCACCCACACCACAGGGACACTGCAGGAGGAGGGGGCCCATCCCAGGTAAATTGCAGGTGTTTGTGTTGTGCCATTGGGGTCCCCTTGCTTGGGGTCCCCCTGCCTGGCAGTGGATATTTTGGGCTTGCCCAGGGGACACTGGTCCCCTGTGGTGGCCACTGGGGTGGTGGGCATGACGTTTGTCTGAACTTAGACAGCAGTCATTTTTTGGCTGCTTGTGGGTCAGAAAATGACCCTAGGCAGATAAGCGGAAGACTTTTTGCCGCTAACCAGTCTACTGTCATTTCTGACCCGCTAGTGCCATTCCCCCTAACGCCATCCCCCCGGCTATCATCTTTTTATTTTTTACGCTAGCCATTCCTTAGCGCCATTGTGCGTCATTACTTAATATGGCACACGGCTGGCACTAGGGAATGGTGTTAGCTTGCGCTAAATAAAATGACACACAACCACATTAGCGCAGTTGTGCGCCATTTTCAATAAATATGGACCTTAGCAGTGTAGGTACGGATGTTAGACACGCTATTATGACAATATAATGAGGCTATACTTGTGTTTCACTTTTCTAGTCACTGCTGTAATAACACTGTGTTTCATTATACTCATAATCACAATTCATGCCTTTTTACATTGAAAGCAGTTGCTTCAATAAAACCGATTGAACCAAAATCCTGCTTCTCTTTTGTCTTTGCATACATGAGACTTGTATAGCTAAAAGGGGAACGATCTATTCCACCATGTCTTCCCTGAGGAGTCTGAGTGTCATGCGATAGGCTGCCACAAAACACTTCTACCTCTGGTACTTGTGAGATGCTGCTAACTAGTCCAAAAGGGTTAGGCCGACAGCTGTCACATGGTGTGGGATCAGACTCAGTCCCCCACACTTGTGGTGCTGCCGCCCAAAAATCCAGCAGTCTTTTGACTACAACGAGAGTCTATGACACTTATTTTCAGCTCACGGAGGACCTCGCCTCGCAGTTTAGGCTGACCTGTACCCATGGGGAGCAGGGCCGAGACTGATTTGCATTTGGCTGGGTCCAAACTGGGGTTGTGTAGTGAGCAAAAAAAAAGACAGAATAAACCCAGATCTGTGACTGGGGGTGAACGTTTGACAATGTTCAGCATTCCGTCCATCTTCTTTTTGTGTTGACCTAAGTAGAAGGGTATGCCCAGACGTAGGTCCCATGCTTACTGTGCCACTGTATTCAAGCTGGCCTGCTGATGAGGGGTTAGGCCCTGAAACTGCTCCCAGGATGTTTGTTTCCGATCCAGGGAGGACCTTGCCTGGCAGTTCAGGCTGGATTGTTCCCATGGGCAGGAGGGTCAGGATTGATTTGAATAAGGCTGGGTCCACACTGGGGTGCCATGATGAGCACATAAACGATGGATTAAACCCAGATTTGTGATTGGGGGTGCATGTTTGACAATGTTCAGCATTCTATCCATCATCTTTTTGTGTTGCTATGGTTGTCCTAAGTGGTAAGGGTGTTAGAAAATGGCCCTCTCTGAAGAGTCACCCCAAACCTTTTTTCTTCCTCCTCCCCTTTTTTCTGACCTCATTTTTGTTGGCTGTAGGACTCTGGACACTTTACCACTGCTAACCAGTGCTAAAGTGCATGCACTCTCTAAACCATGGTAACATTGGCTCATATCCAATTGGCATCTTTACTTTACTTGTAAGTTCCTAGCAAAGTGCACTACATCTGCCCACGGCCTGTACATTAAATGCTACTAGTGGGCCTGCAGCACTGATTGTGCCACTCACATAAGTAGCCCCTTAACCATGTCTCAGATCTGCCATTGCTAGGCCTATGTGTGCAGTTTCACTGCCACTTCGACTTCACATTTAAAAGTACTTGTCAAGCCTTAATCTGGCCTTTTCTTACACATGTCACTCCTACAGTAGGCTGTAGGTAACCCGTAGGGCAGGGTGCTATGCAAGTAAAAGGCAGGACATGTTCTTATGTGTTTTACATGTCCTGGTAGTGAAAAACTTACAAACACGTTTTTCAGTACTGTGAGGCCTGCTCCTCTAATAGGCCAGCATTAGAACTGCCCTTATAAACTTTTAAGTGGTAGATTTGATTTTGATCTGAAAGGAGTAGGCGTGTCATGTTTAGTATGGCCCGAATGGTAATAGAAAGTCCTGCTTACTGGTGAAGTTGGATTTAATATTACTATTTTAGAAGTGCCACTTTTAGAAAGTGGGCATTTCTCTGCACTTAACTGCCATCTCTGCATTACAATCTGTCTCCAATCTACAAATGGTATGTGTTGGTTAACAGCTCCCCTTGTACATTCCACCCAGACAGACATAAACACAGAACACTCAGTCACATCTGCATTCATATGCATACTGAATGGGTCTTCCCGGGCAGAAAGGGTGGAGGGGCTCTCTCTTCTCAAAGGCCAGTGGCCTGCCCTCACACAAAGAAATAACGCGCCCCCCCCCCCCAACCCTCCACAGGGATCCTGGCAGACAGGGCTGGGTTGAAAGGGGAATGTGTGCACTTCAAAACCACCCTTTGAAGATTCCACCACTTCATTGGCACTTTTTGGTATATATAATGGGTCAGTGGCCCCACCAAATCAGACACTTCTGGACCTACACCTAGACTGTCTGGCTGCCCAAAGGACTCATCTGGACTGCTGTGCTGGAAGGACTGCTGCCCTGCTTGTTGCCCTGCTGCCTTCAGGCGCCTGACCCTGCTGAAAGGGCCCTGCCTTTCTCCAAAAGTGCTCTCCAAGGGCTTGGATTGAGCTTGCCTCCAGTTCTGAAGTCTTAGGGCAAACAAAGACTTCATCTACTAGCTTCTAGATTGTTAATCAACTTCAGTACCAATGCCACTCTACCTGACGTCACACCGCTGCCTGCGGCGTGGTCCTCACTGCACGCAACAACTGTGGCCTGCAAAGTAAGTCTGACGTCATCGCAACACCGCTGACGTCCTGCAGTGTAATCGTGGCCCTACTAAGTCAACACATTACATCTTGACCAACTGGATTCATCAACCCCGCCGGGTCACAAGGAACCGACGCCGGATCAGCAAGTGGACAGAACCGACACCTTGCCTCACAGTACGGAGCTGATGCCTCACCTCCCCGGACACTATAAGGAACCAATGCCACACCGGCTCCAGCAACGCCTCCCCTCCCTGATTCCGTGCAATGTCTCTGTTTCATTGTTTTCAAATGTACTGTGCCTGAGGGTCCGTGCGACTCTGTGACCGGCGCCAGTGGCTTCAGACTGTTGAGAACAACCCTGGTAATGATGTTGTGATAGCCCCAGTTTGGAGGTATTGCGTTTCTAAGCACTTTTCTACACTTGTGTGGTGTACCTCTGTGGTGTTTTCATTGTGTTACAGCAGGAATTCTAATGGAAATACTTTACACATTGCCTTCTAAGTTAAGCCTGACTGTTCTGTGCCAAGATACCACAGGGTCTGAAGTTGGGGTACTTACCTGCAATATGTTTTTTTCTAAGTACCCCCGGACTTCATTGGGCACCGAACACTAACTTTGACCTCTGCACCGGCCGACCTTGTGTTGCTGGTGGTGCACTCTTGGGGTCAACTTGAACCTTGCCCTCTGGACACCTTCACCCCCAAAGACTGGGAATGTAAGTTGAGTACTTACCTGCATACTGTATTTATACTTTTCCTCCCCAAGACTGCATTGCTTTCTATGATTTTTGCGCTGTCTACTTTTGCTTTAGAAAAGTATTACTTACCTGAAAACTGTTTTATCTGCAAATTCTAAAGAAAGTGCATTTGATACTTGAAAGTGATGCATTCTTGAAACTGTATTTACCTGCAACAAAGATCCTGTTGGTTCTAGAACTAAAGTAACAATGAACAAGTTACTTACCTTCGGTAATGCATTATCTGGTAGAGACTCTATCTAGCTGCAGATTCCTTACCTTTGAATTCTCAGGCGTCAGCTTCGAAGCCCAAATCTTTTTGCTGAGCAATACCCTGCACGTGCCGTTGGGATGGCGTTGTTTGCATCCGTGTAAGGAAACGCCTCCTTGGCATGGTTACCACCTGCCATTTGCCTTTTGTTGATGCCAGTTATGATTGAAAGTGTGCTGGTACCCTGCTAACCAGGCCCCAGCACCAGTGTTCTTTCCCTAAACTGTACCTTTGTTCCCACCATTGGCACAGCCCTGGCACCCAGATAAGTCCCTTGTAAATGGTACCCCTGGTACCAAGGGCCCTGATGCCAGGGAAGGTATCTAAGGGCTGCAGCATGTCTTATGCCACCCTGGGGACCCCTCACTCAGCACATGCACACTGCCTCACAGCTTGTATGAGCTGGTGGGGAGAAAATGACTAAGTCGACATGGCATTTCCCTCAGAGTGCCATGCCCACCTCACACTGCCTGTGGCATAGGTAAGTCACTGTGAGAAGGTAGCCTCTTTCTAGCCTTGTTACCCCCACTTTTGGCCTGTTTGTGAGTGTATGTCAGGGTGTTTGTCACTGTTTTCACTGTCTCACTGGGATCCTGATAGCCAGGCCTCAGTGCTCATAGTGAAAACACCATGTTTTCAGTATGGTTGTTATGTGTCACTGGGATCCTGCTGGTCAGGACCCCAGTGCTCATAGGTTTGTGGCCTATATGTATGTGTCACTGGGACCCTGTCACACAGGGCCCCAGTGCTCATAGGTGTGCATGTGTATGTTCCCTGTGTGGTGCCTAACTGTCTCACTGAGGCTCTGCTAACCAGAACCTCAGTGGTTATGCTCTCTCATTTCTTTCCAAATTGTCACTGACAGGCTAGTGACCATTTTTACCAATTTACATTGGCTTACTGGAACACCCTTATAATTCCCTAGTATATGGTACTGAGGTACCCAGGGTATTGGGGTTCCAGGAGATCCCTATGGGCTGCAGCATTTCTTTTGCCACCCATAGGGAGCTCTGACAATTCTTACACAGGCCTGCCACTGCAGCCTGAGTGAAATAACGTCCACGTTATTTCACAGCCATTTTTCACTGCACTTAAGTAACTTATAAGTCACCTATATGTCTAACCTTTACCTGGTAAAGGTTAGGTGCAAAGTTACTTAGTGTGAGGGCACCCTGGCACTAGCCAAGGTGCCCCCACATTGTTCAGAGCCAATTCACTGAACTTTGTGAGTGCGGGGACACCATTACACGCGTGCACTACATATAGGTCACTACCTATATGTAGCTTCACAATGGTAACTCCGAATATGGCCATGTAACATGTCTATGATCATGGAATTGCCCCCTCTATGCCATCCTGGCATTTTTGGTACAATTCCATGATCCCAGTGGTCTGTAGCACAGACCCTGGTACTGCCAGACTGCCCTTCCTGGGGTTTCACTGCAGCTGCTGCTGCTGCCAACCCCTCAGACAGGCAGCTGCCCTCCTGGGGTCCAGCCAGGCCTGGCCCAGGATGGCAGAACAAAGAACTTCCTCTGAGAGAGGGTGTGACACCCTCTCCCTTTGGAAAATGGTGTGAAGGCAGGGGAGGAGTAGCCTCCCCCAGCCTCTGGAAATGCTTTGTTGGGCACAGATGTGCCCAATTCTGCATAAGCCAGTCTACACCGGTTCAGGGACCCCTTAGCCCCTGCTCTGGCGCGAAACTGGACAAAGGAAAGGGGAGTGACCACTCCCCTGACCTGCACCTCCCCTGGGAGGTGTCCAGAGCTCCTCCAGTGTGCTCCAGACCTCTGCCATCTTGGAAACAGAGGTGCTGCTGGCACACTGGACTGCTCTGAGTGGCCAGTGCCACCAGGTGACGTCAGAGACTCCTTGTGATAGGCTCCTTCAGGTGTTAGTAGCCTTTCCTCTCTCCTAGGTAGCCAAACCCTCTTTTCTGGCTATTTAGGGTCTCTGTCTCTGGGGAAACTTTAGATAACGAATGCATGAGCTCACCCGAGTTCCTCTGCATCTCCCTCTTCACCTTCTGATAAGGAATCGACCGCTGACCGCGCTGGAAGCCTGCAAACCTGCAACATAGTAGCAAAGACGACTACTGCAACTCTGTAACGCTGATCCTGCCGCCTTCTCGACTGTTTTCCTGCTTGTGCATGCTGTGGGGGTAGTCTGCCTCCTCTCTGCACCAGAAGCTCCGAAGAAATCTCCCGTGGGTCGACGGAATCTTCCCCCTGCAACCGCAGGCACCAAAAAGCTGCATTACCGGTCCCTTGGGTCTCCTCTCAGCACGACGAGCGAGGTCCCTCGAATCCAGCGACACCGTCCAAGTGACCCCCACAGTCCAGTGACTCTTCAGCCCAAGTTTGGTGGAGGTAAGTCCTTGCCTCACCTCGCTGGGCTGCATTGCTGGGAACCGCGACTTTGCAAGCTTCTCCGGCCCCTGTGCACTTCCGGCGGAAATCCTTCGTGCACAGCCAAGCCTGGGTCCACGGCACTCTAACCTGCATTGCACGACTTTCTAAGTTGGTCTCCGGCGACGTGGGACTCCTTTGTGCAACTTCGGCGAGCACCGTTTCACGCATCCTCGTAGTGCCTGTTTCTGGCACTTTTCCGGGTGCTACCTGCTTTAGTGAGGGCTCTTTGTCTTGCTCGACGTCCCTTCTCTCTGCAGGTCCAATTTGCGACCTCCTGGTCCCTCCTGGGCCCCAGCAGCGTCCAAAAACGCCAAACGCACAATTTGCATGTAGCAAGGCTTGTTGGCGTCCATCCGGCGGGAAAACACTTCTGCACGACTCTCCAAGGCGTGGGGGATCCATCCTCCAAAGGGGAAGTCTCTAGCCCTTGTCGTTCCTGCAGTATTCACAGTTCTTCAGCCTAGTAAGAGCTTCTTTGCACCAACCGCTGGCATTTCTTGGGCATCTGCCCATCTCCGAGCTGCTTGTAACTTTTGGACTTGGTCCCCTTGTTCCACAGGTACCCTCAGTCAGGAATCCATCGTTGTTGCATTGCTGATTTGTGTTTTCCTTGCATTTTCCCTCTAACACGACTATTTTGTCCTTAGGGGAACTTTGGTGCACTTTGCACTCACTTTTCAGGGTCTTGGGGAGGGTTATTTTTCTAACTCTCACTATTTTCTGATAGTCCCAGCGACCCTCTACAAGGTCACATAGGTTTGGGGTCCATTCGTGGTTCACATTCCACTTTTGGAGTATATGGTTTGTGTTGCCCCTATCCCTATGTTTCCCCATTGCATCCTATTGTAACTATACATTGTTTGCACTGTTTTCTAAGACTATACTGCATATTTTTGCTATTGTGTACATATATCTTGTGTATATTTCCTATCCTCTCACTGAGGGTACACTCTAAGATACTTTGGCATATTGTCATAAAAATAAAGTACCTTTATTTTTAGTATAACTGTGTATTGTGTTTTCTTATGATATTGTGCATATGACACTAAGTGGTACTGTAGTAGCTTCACACGTCTCCTAGTTCAGCCTAAGCTGCTCTGCTAAGCTACCATTATCTATCAGCCTAAGCTGCTAGACACCCTATACACTAATAAGGGATAACTGGGCCTGGTGCAAGGTGCAAGTATCCCTTGGTACTCACTACAAGCCAGTCCAGCCTCCTACATTGGTTGTGCAGCGGTGGGATAAGTGCTTTGAGACTACTTACCACTCTTGTCATTGTACTTTTCATAAGAGAAAAATATACAAAACAAGGTCAGTGTATATACACATAGCCAAAAAGTTTTGCATTTCCTCTTTTCACTCTTTTCTAAGTGCTGAAAAGTACTTCTAAACTTTCAAAAAGTTCTTAAAAGTTTAAAAAGTTTTTTCTGTCTTTCCAAAAAGTTCTGAAAACTTATTTCTCTTTGTCTATCACTTTAACTCTCTCTAAAAATGTCTGGCACAGGCCAAAAAGTTGAACTGTCCAAACTTGCATATGATCACCTTAGCTGGAAAGGAGCAAGGAGTCTCTGCATAGAGAGAGGTTTGAGTGTAGGGAAGAATCCTTCCTTAGAACTGTTAATTAATATGCTTAGAGTACAGGATAAGGCCATAAGTGCCCAATCTGTAGAAAAAGTAGCTAATGGTTCTCAATCTGATCCAGGGACTCCCCCAGGAAAAGGTTCAGGAAAGAAACTTCTCAGCCTGCCCATTACTAGACAGTCTAGCATAGTTGGTACAGAGGTTGAATCACACCATACTGATGATGTGATCTCACATTATGCTGGTAGCCAAGCTGTTAGGGTGCCCTCTGTAAGGGACAGGTCTCCTTCTGTTCATTCCCATCATACCTCTGTATCTAGAAATGTCCCTCCCACCCATCCTGATGACAGATTGTTAGAAAGGGAGCTCAATAGATTGAGAGTGGAACAAACCAGACTGAAGCTCAAGAAGCAACAGCTGGATTTGGATAGACAGTCTTTAGAAATAGAGAGGGAAAGACAGAAGTTGGGTTTAGATACCCATGGTGGCAGCAGCAGTATTCCCCATAGTCATCCTGCAAAAGAGCATGATTCCAGGAATCTGCACAAGATAGTTCCCCCTTATAAGGAGGGGGATGACATTAACAAGTGGTTTGCTGCACTTGAGAGGGCCTGTGCTGTACAGGATGTCCCTCAAAGGCAGTGGGCTGCTATCCTATGGCTATCATTTAGTGGAAAAGGTAGGGATAGGCTCCTTACTGTGAAAGAAAATGATGCCAATAATTTTACAGTTCTTAAGAATGCACTCCTGGATGGTTATGGCTTAACCACTGAACAGTACAGGATAAAGTTCAGAGAGACCAAAAAGGAGTCTTCACAAGACTGGGTTGATTTCATTGACCATTCAGTGAAGGCCTTGGAGGGGTGGTTACATGGCAGTAAAGTTACTGATTATGAAAGCCTGTATAACACAATCCTGAGAGAGCATATACTTAATAATTGTGTGTCTGATTTGTTGCACCAGTACCTGGTAGACTCTGATCTGACCTCTCCCCAAGAATTGGGAAAGAAGGCAGACAAATGGGTCAGAACAAGGGTGAACAGAAAAGTTCATACAGGGGGTGACAAAGATGGCAATAAGAAGAAAGATGGTGAAAAATCTCAAGATAAGCATGGGGATAAGGGTAAAACCAAAGATCCCACTTCAAATCTTAAACACTCTTCAGAGGGTGGGGATAAAACAAATTCTTCCTCTTCTTCCCAACCTGCACACATTAAAAAGCCTTGGTGCTTTGTGTGTAAAAACAGAGGCCATAGGCCAGGGGATAAGTCCTGTCCAGGTAAACCCCCTGAGCCTACCACCACTAATACATCAAGCTCTAGTGCCCCTAGCAGTAGTGGTACTAGTGGTGGGACTGCTGGCAACAGTCAAGCAAAGGGTGTAGTTGGGTTCACTTATGGGTCCATAGTGGAAACTGATGTAATCAGTCCCAAGACAGTTTCTGTCACACCTAGTGGCATTGGCCTTGCCACACTGGCTGCTTGTCCATTTACAATGGATAAGTACAGGCAGACAGTTTCAATAAATGGTGTTGAGGCCTTGGCCTACAGGGACACAGGTGCCAGTTTCACTTTGGTGACTGAAAACCTAGTGCCTCCTGAACAACACATCATTGGACAACAGTACAAGATTATTGATGTCCATAACTCCACTAAGTTTCTTCCCTTAGCTATAATTCAGTTTAGTTGGGGTGGAGTTACTGGCCCTAAGCAGGTGGTGGTATCACCTAGCTTACCTGTAGACTGTCTCTTAGGTAATGACCTAGAGGCCTCAGGTTGGGCTGATGTAGAGTTTTATGCCCATGCAGCCATGCTGGGCATCCCTGAGGAATTGTTCCCTCTCATTTCAAGTGAAATGAAAAAGCAAAGGAGAGAAGGCCTGAAAACTCAGGATCCCTCTCCATCAACAGGTAAAAAGGGTATCACAGTATCCCCTAACCACCCTACCATTCAGGATACTATTCCTGTGGTGGGAGAAACCTCTCCTGGGGTGGCACCTGTTCTAAGGGAATCATCAGCTGGCAAAGCTGGACTCCCTGAGGTGGAAGTACCTCTCTGTGGGATAACTAACATTGGTGAGAAAAACAGCACCATTTTAGTTAACATGGAGCATCCCTCCAACCCTTCCAGAGAAACTTTAGTGCAGAAACCCTGCACTACCTCACAACACTTAGGACAGCATCCCTGCCCTAGTGTGGAGCTCATAGGACAGCATCCCTGCCCTGCTCCAACTCAAGAGAAACAGCATCCCTGTTCTCTCTTCCAGCCAGATGGACAAAGTTTTTGCCCAGCTATGGCTTTTCTGAGACAGCATCCCTGTCTGGCATTTCCATCACTACAAATAGGTTCAGTGGACAATTCCCACTGCTCTAAACTAAAACTTACTGATAGAAACTCTGAAAATACATCTTCACATTGTTGCTTAGCTAAAAAACTTCAAACAGGGTGGTTTACATCCCCACAGGGAAGTAACCATATAGTGGATGATAAAGGGAGTAACCAGTCTATTGCAGAGCTACTCTCTACTTATCACCACTTAGACAATAAAGTCTCAACTGGCCAAGGTTAGCCTTATTGTCCTTCGTTTGGGGGGGGGTTGTGTGAGAAGGTAGCCTCTTTCTAGCCTTGTTACCCCCACTTTTGGCCTGTTTGTGAGTGTATGTCAGGGTGTTTGTCACTGTTTTCACTGTCTCACTGGGATCCTGATAGCCAGGCCTCAGTGCTCATAGTGAAAACACCATGTTTTCAGTATGGTTGTTATGTGTCACTGGGATCCTGCTGGTCAGGACCCCAGTGCTCATAGGTTTGTGGCCTATATGTATGTGTCACTGGGACCCTGTCACACAGGGCCCCAGTGCTCATAGGTGTGCATGTGTATGTTCCCTGTGTGGTGCCTAACTGTCTCACTGAGGCTCTGCTAACCAGAACCTCAGTGGTTATGCTCTCTCATTTCTTTCCAAATTGTCACTGACAGGCTAGTGACCATTTTTACCAATTTACATTGGCTTACTGGAACACCCTTATAATTCCCTAGTATATGGTACTGAGGTACCCAGGGTATTGGGGTTCCAGGAGATCCCTATGGGCTGCAGCATTTCTTTTGCCACCCATAGGGAGCTCTGACAATTCTTACACAGACCTGCCACTGCAGCCTGAGTGAAATAACGTCCACGTTATTTCACAGCCATTTTTCACTGCACTTAAGTAACTTATAAGTCACCTATATGTCTAACCTTTACCTGGTAAAGGTTAGGTGCAAAGTTACTTAGTGTGAGGGCACCCTGGCACTAGCCAAGGTGCCCCCACATTGTTCAGAGCCAATTCACTGAACTTTGTGAGTGCGGGGACACCATTACACGCGTGCACTACATATAGGTCACTACCTATATGTAGCTTCACAATGGTAACTCCGAATATGGCCATGTAACATGTCTATGATCATGGAATTGCCCCCTCTATGCCATCCTGGCATTTTTGGTACAATTCCATGATCCCAGTGGTCTGTAGCACAGACCCTGGTACTGCCAGACTGCCCTTCCTGGGGTTTCACTGCAGCTGCTGCTGCTGCCAACCCCTCAGACAGGCAGCTGCCCTCCTGGGGTCCAGCCAGGCCTGGCCCAGGATGGCAGAACAAAGAACTTCCTCTGAGAGAGGGTGTGACACCCTCTCCCTTTGGAAAATGGTGTGAAGGCAGGGGAGGAGTAGCCTCCCCCAGCCTCTGGAAATGCTTTGTTGGGCACAGATGTGCCCAATTCTGCATAAGCCAGTCTACACCGGTTCAGGGACCCCTTAGCCCCTGCTCTGGCGCGAAACTGGACAAAGGAAAGGGGAGTGACCACTCCCCTGACCTGCACCTCCCCTGGGAGGTGTCCAGAGCTCCTCCAGTGTGCTCCAGACCTCTGCCATCTTGGAAACAGAGGTGCTGCTGGCACACTGGACTGCTCTGAGTGGCCAGTGCCACCAGGTGACGTCAGAGACTCCTTGTGATAGGCTCCTTCAGGTGTTAGTAGCCTTTCCTCTCTCCTAGGTAGCCAAACCCTCTTTTCTGGCTATTTAGGGTCTCTGTCTCTGGGGAAACTTTAGATAACGAATGCATGAGCTCAGCCGAGTTCCTCTGCATCTCCCTCTTCACCTTCTGATAAGGAATCGACCGCTGACCGCGCTGGAAGCCTGCAAACCTGCAACATAGTAGCAAAGACGACTACTGCAACTCTGTAACGCTGATCCTGCCGCCTTCTCGACTGTTTTCCTGCTTGTGCATGCTGTGGGGGTAGTCTGCCTCCTCTCTGCACCAGAAGCTCCGAAGAAATCTCCCGTGGGTCGACGGAATCTTCCCCCTGCAACCGCAGGCACCAAAAAGCTGCATTACCGGTCCCTTGGGTCTCCTCTCAGCACGACGAGCGAGGTCCCTCGAATCCAGCGACACCGTCCAAGTGACCCCCACAGTCCAGTGACTCTTCAGCCCAAGTTTGGTGGAGGTAAGTCCTTGCCTCACCTCGCTGGGCTGCATTGCTGGGAACCGCGACTTTGCAAGCTTCTCTGGCCCCTGTGCACTTCCGGCGGAAATCCTTCGTGCACAGCCAAGCCTGGGTCCACGGCACTCTAACCTGCATTGCACGACTTTCTAAGTTGGTCTCCGGCGACGTGGGACTCCTTTGTGCAACTTCGGCGAGCACCGTTTCACGCATCCTCGTAGTGCCTGTTTCTGGCACTTTTCCGGGTGCTACCTGCTTTAGTGAGGGCTCTTTGTCTTGCTCGACGTCCCTTCTCTCTGCAGGTCCAATTTGCGACCTCCTGGTCCCTCCTGGGCCCCAGCAGCGTCCAAAAACGCCAAACGCACAATTTGCATGTAGCAAGGCTTGTTGGCGTCCATCCGGCGGGAAAACACTTCTGCACGACTCTCCAAGGCGTGTGGGATCCATCCTCCAAAGGGGAAGTCTCTAGCCCTTGTCGTTCCTGCAGTATTCACAGTTCTTCAGCCTAGTAAGAGCTTCTTTGCACCAACCGCTGGCATTTCTTGGGCATCTGCCCATCTCCGAGCTGCTTGTAACTTTTGGACTTGGTCCCCTTGTTCCACAGATACCCTCAGTCAGGAATCCATCGTTGTTGCATTGCTGATTTGTGTTTTCCTTGCATTTTCCCTCTAACACGACTATTTTGTCCTTAGGGGAACTTTGGTGCACTTTGCACTCACTTTTCAGGGTCTTGGGGAGGGTTATTTTTCTAACTCTCACTATTTTCTGATAGTCCCAGCGACCCTCTACAAGGTCACATAGGTTTGGGGTCCATTCGTGGTTCACATTCCACTTTTGGAGTATATGGTTTGTGTTGCCCCTATCCCTATGTTTCCCCATTGCATCCTATTGTAACTATACATTGTTTGCACTGTTTTCTAAGACTATACTGCATATTTTTGCTATTGTGTACATATATCTTGTGTATATTTCCTATCCTCTCACTGAGGGTACACTCTAAGATACTTTGGCATATTGTCATAAAAATAAAGTACCTTTATTTTTAGTATAACTGTGTATTGTGTTTTCTTATGATATTGTGCATATGACACTAAGTGGTACTGTAGTAGCTTCACACGTCTCCTAGTTCAGCCTAAGCTGCTCTGCTAAGCTACCATTATCTATCAGCCTAAGCTGCTAGACACCCTATACACTAATAAGGGATAACTGGGCCTGGTGCAAGGTGCAAGTACCCCTTGGTACTCACTACAAGCCAGTCCAGCCTCCTACAGTCACCCCTCTGGCAGGCCTTACAGTCCTAAGGCAGGGTGCACTATACCACAGGTGAAGGCATAAGTGCATGAGCACTATGCCCCTACAGTGTCTAAGCAAAACCTTAGACATTGTAAGTGCAGGGTAGCCATAAAGAGTGTATGGTCTGGGAGTTTGTCAAATACGAACTCCACAGTTCCATAATGGCTACACTGAAATCTGGGAAGTTTGGTATCAAACTTCTCAGCACAATAAATGCACACTGATGCCAGTGTGGGATTTATTGTAAAATGCATCCAGAGAACATCTTAGAGATTCCCCCTGAATACCACTCTGACTCCTAGTGCTAGGCTGACCAGTTTCTGCCAGCCTGCCACAACCAGACGAGTTTCTGGCCACATAGGGAGAGTGCCTTTGTCACTCTGTGGCCAGGAAGAAAGCCTGTACTGGGTGGAGGTGATTCTCACCTCCCCCTGCAGGAACTGTAACACCTGGCGGTGAGCCTCAAAGGCTCATGCCTTTTGTTACAGCACCCCAGGGCATCCCAGCTAGTGGAGATGCCCGCCCCTCCGGCCACTGCCCCCACTTTTGGCGGCAAGGCTGGAGGAGATAATGAGAAACACAAGGAGGAGTCACCCACCAGTCAGGACAGCCCTTAGGTGTCCTGAGCTGAGGTGACCCCTGCCTGTAGAAATCCTCCATCTTGAGATTGGAGGATTTCCTCAATAGGATTAGGGATGTGCCCCCTCCCCTCAGGGAGGAGGCACGAAGAGGGTGTAGCCACCCTCAAACACACCCCTAAATCTAGTATTTAGGGGCACCCCAGAACCCAGGAAATCAGATTCCTGCAACCTACAGAAGAAGGACTGCTGACCTGAAAACCCTGCAGTGATGACGGAGACGACAACTGCTTCGGCCCCAGCCTTACCAGCCTGTCTCCAGATTCAAAGAACCTGCACAGCGACTCATCCGACAGGGACCAGCGACCTCTGAAGCCTCAGAGGACTGCCCTGAACCCAAAGGACCAAGAACCTCCAGTGAACAGCGGCACTGTTCAAAAACAGCAACAACTTTGCAACTTTCTTGCAACTTTTAAAGACTTCACTCTTCCCGCCGGAAGCGTGAGACTTCACCCTCTGCACCCGACGCCCCTGGCTCGAGCTCCAGAGAACCAACACTACAGGGAGGACTCCCAGGCGACTGCGACCTCGTGAGTAACCCGTGACAACCCCCCTGTACCCCCCAGAGCGATGCATGCAGAGAGAATCCAGAGGCTCCCCTGACTGCGACTGCCTGTAACAAGGAACCCGATGCACCCGCAGTCCCCAGGACCAGAAGGAACCGAACTCCAGTGCAGGAGTGACCATCCGGCAACCCTCTGCCTAGCCCAGTCGGTGGCTGGCCCAAGAAGCCCCCCTGTGCCCTGCCTGCACCGCTAGAGTGACCCCCGTGTCCCTCCATTGTTTCCTATTCAAAACCCAACGCCTGCTTTGCACACTACACCCGGCCACCCCTGTGCCGCTGAGGGTGCGTTTTGTGTGCCTACTTGTATCCCCCCAGTGCTCTACAAAACCCCCCTGGTCTGCCCTCCAAAGACACAGGTACTTAACTGTTGGCAGACTGGAACCGGAGCACCCCTGTTCTCCATAGGCGCCTATGTGTTTTGGGCCCTCCTTTGACCTCTGCACCTGACCGGCCCTGTGTTGCTGGTGAGGTGACTTTGGGGTTGCCTTGAACACCCAAGGGTGGGCTGCCTATGCCCAGGAACTTGAACTTGTAAGTGTCTTACTTACCTGAAAAACTAACCATTACTTACCTCCCCCAGGAACTGTTGATTTTTGCAGTGTCCACTTTTAAAATAGCTTATTGCCATTTTAACTAAAACTGTGTATGTTACTGCTCTAATTCAAAGTTCCTTACTTACCTGTGTGGAGGACCTTGCATTTTATGTATTTATTTCCAATCTTGAATCTTGTGGTTCTAAAATAAATTAAGAAAATATATTTTTCTATGTAAAAACTATTGGCCTGGAGTTAATTCTTTGAGTGTGTGTTCCTCTTTTATTGCCTGTGTGTGTACAACAAATGCTTAACACTACTCTCTGATAAGCCTACTGCTCGACCACACTACCACAAAATAGAGCATTAGAGTTATCTAATTTTGCCACTATCTTACCTCTTGAACTCTGCGCACGCTATCTCTTACTTTTATATAGTATTTACAGAGCCAACTTCCTACAATCCGCATGCGTCGTTCGGCTCCGTGTGGCTTCGTCAGTGTCGTTGGAGCCGTCTGTGATGTCACCGTTGCCTATAAAGGCACCATTCCGGTGGGCGTACGTCAGTTCTTTTATCCACAACACTTCCACGCCAGAAGCGCAGAGTCCTGGATAGAACCAAGATTTTGTCTGTGCAAAACTAGGGCCCGGAAAGGGATAAACCTTAACCCTACTAGACATATCTGCAGATTGGGGAGGCATGGTTGGGTGTAAGGAAACTGCAGCTAGATAGAGTCTCTACCAGATAATGCGTTACCGAAGGTCAGGAACTTGTTCATCTGATAGAGACTTCTAGCTGCAGGTTCCTTACCTTTGCATAGATACCCAAGCCATAACCTCCTGGCGGTGGGCTGCGGATGCTAATTCTGACACTAAGAAGTCGTGTAGGACTGAACGGGCAAAGTACCCATCTAAGGTACCCGATTGTCTAGGCAGTAACGTTTTACAAATGTGTGCAAAGTTGACCACCGTGCCGCCAGACAGATCTCCAGGACTGGTATGCCTCGAGCTAGTGCAGTGGTAGCAGCTTTGCTCCTGGCAGAATCAGCTCGCAAGCCCTCAGGAGGCTGCGCCTTGGCCAATGCATAGTAGATTTTGATGCAGAGAATGACCCAGCACGAAATGGTTTGCTATTGCAATGCCCGGCCCTTCTTTGCTCCAACATACCCCACAAAGAGTTGGTCATCCACCCGGAACTCTTTTGTACGGTCAAGGTAGAACGACAACACTCTTTTTGGGTCCAGTCGATGGAGTCGCTCCTCTTCTTTAGAGGGATGCGGTGAAGCAAAGAAGGTTGGCAGGGTGATGTTCTAACCCAGATGAAATGGAGTCACCACCTTAGGGAGGAAAGAGGCACGAGTTTGGAGTACCACCTTGTCTGGATAGATAGTGAGATACAATGGCTTTGATGACAGGGCTTGCATCTCACTCACCCTCCTGGCAGATGTTATTGCCACTAAGAAGGCTGTCTTGATGAGAGCACACATCAGAAATGTGAGGACCAGATTTAAGTCCCATTGGGGCATAAAAAAAGGGTGTAGCGGGAAACATATGTACAAGCCCTTTGAGGAATCTATGTTCAATGGAGGATTTAAACAGAGAAGGCTGATCAGGCAGCCGAAGAAATGCTGATAAGGCAGAAAGATGGCTCTTGAGGGTCCCCAAGGCAGAAACCTGCTGGGCACGAGAAAGTATGAAGAGAAGGATATCAGAAAGAGAAGCAGAAAGAAGATCAATAGACCTTTCTGTACAATAATATACAAAGCGCTTCCAACGTCAGGCGTAGACCGTTTTAGTGGAGGGACGCTTGGCTGCCAAAATAACTGTACAAATTTCGGGAGGAAGGTCAAAAGCCACCAACTGCCACCGCTCAATCTCCACACATGAAGGCGCAAAGTTGACAGGTTTGGGTGGCAAATCCTCTCCTGCTGCTGCGACTGAAGATCCCCCCAAAGGGGCAGCCTGATCGGATGATTGATGCTCATTTCGACAAGCTCGGGATACCAGGCTCTTTGTGCCCAATCCGGAGTTACTAGGATGACTTGGGCCTGGTCGGTATTGATCTTCTTGAGAACTCTGGGCAGGAGTGCTATGGGAGGAAAAGCATACAGCAGACCTGAACTCCACTCGCAACGAAAAGCATTGCCTAGCGATTGCTGCTTTGGAAACTCTAACCAAGGCTCTCTCCACTGCTGAGAGAGTCCTTGTGCCACTTCCAGATGAAGATACCACTCATGATCCGCTAGGCATCGACGGCTGAGTTCGTCCGCCCTGGTGTTGTGAGAACCTGCCAGGTCTTGAACCACCAGGGTTATGCCCTGCTGTTCCATCCATGTCCAGAGACGCAGAGCCTCTTGACAAAGGGTCCACGACCCCACACCACCCTGCTTGTTGCAGTACCATACTGCAGTGGTGTTGTCCGTGGACACCTACACTATCTTCCCTTTTACAACAGGAAGAAATGCTTTCAATTCCAGTTAGGTCGCCCGGAGCTCCAATAAGTTGTTATGGAGTCCGGATTCTGGCGGAGACCAGAAGCCCCTGATCTCTGCCTCTCCCAGATGGCTGCCCCATCCCAGAAGTGCCGCATCAGTCCCCACTGTCACATCTGGTTGGGGAAGGGAGAGGAGTCTGCCTTTGACCCAATCGCAGTTCACTAGCCACTACTGCAGGTCTTTTACAGTTCCCTCTGAGATCTGAACAGTGTCAATAAGATTTCCCTGATGCTATGCCCACTGGAACTTCAGGTCCCACTGCAGAGCCCTCATATGCCATCTAGCATTTTTGACTAGCAGGATGCAGGAAGCCACGAGTCCCAACAGCCTAAGAGTCTGTCTCACTGGAATCCAAGATAGAGGCCGAAACATCGGTATCATAACCTGAATATCCTGGGATCGCTGCTCGGGAGGATAAACCCGAAACTGCACTGTATCCAGAACAGCTCCAATGAAATAGGCTTCTGAAAGGGAGTCAGGTGTGACTTTGGCACATTTGTAGTGAACCCCAGCGAATGCAGGAAGTCCGCCATAGTCTGAAGCGGGATGACAAGAGCCTAGTGCGTAGGAGCCTTCAACAGCCAGTCATCCAGGTAGGGGAAGACTGAAATCCCCAGCCTGCGCAGATGAGCTGCTACCACTGCCATCACTGTGGTGAACACCCGAGGGGCACTGGCGAGACCAAAAGGGAGCAAGGTAAACTGAAAGTGCTCGTGGCCCACCTTGAACCACAAGTAACTCCCGTGGGCAGGCAGGATGGAGATGCGAAAATACGCATCCTGCAAGTCCAACACTACCATCCAGTCTCCTTGGTCTAGGGCAGACAAGGCCTGAGCTAGAGTGAGCATCTTGAATTTCTCCCTTTTGAGGAAGGGATGGACGTCCCTTAAATCCAAGATAGGGCGAAGACTCTTGTTCTTTTTTGGAATCAGAAAGTAGCAGGAATAACAACCACTGCCTACTTGTGACATCGGGACCCTTTCTATGGCTCCCTTGGTCACAAGAGCCGTAACTTCCTCGTGGAACAAGGTTAAATGATCCTCCATCAGCCGTTCTTTCAATGGAGTGATAGAGACAGGGAAATACTGAAAGAGGTTGGAATAGCCCTTCTGTATGATCTGCAAGACCCATTTGTCCGATGTTATGGACCACTAGTGAGGGAGATGAAATCGAATTCTCCCTCCAACTGGACAAACATGGTCTTTCAGAACCATACTAGGAGGGCTTGGGCATTGCAAAAGAGGGGGGCTGGGTGGTGGCCGACCTCTAGCTAGACCCTCTGGGTCTGAAGGTACCACGCCCTCGTCCTCGCACTGGATGCTATGAAGCTGAAAGACGGTGGCTGACTCGTGGTTAGCGTGGTACCCCGCCCCTCCCGAAGCCTCGAAAGGGTTGATAGGCAGACTGCTGGCGAACGGGCACGAGAGGCCCAAGGATCTGGCCGTCACTCAAGAGTCCTTGAACCGCTCAAGCGCTGAGTCTGCCTTCTCACCAAAGAGGCGTGAGCCATCGAAGGGCATGTCCATCAGATTTGCCTGGACATCACCCGAAAAGCCAGTGGTACGCAGCCAGACGTAGCGACGAAGGGCCACTGTAGAAGAAATCACCCTGCCCAGCGAGTTGGTTGTGTCCAAGCCACACCGAATGGTAAACTTGGCTGCATCTCTCCCATCCTTGACAACGTGGGTGAGTGTGTCCCGTACGCCATCTGGGACCTGGGGCAGTACCTGTGCCACTGTATCCCATAAAGTATGGGAAAAACCGCCCAATAGGCATGAGATGTTTACAGACCTCAATGCCAGGCTGGAGGAAGAAAACATCTTCTTCCCAAGTTGGTCCAGCCTCTTGGATTCCCCATCTTCCTCGCACAGACGGAAACATTCTTTGACAAACGGTCGAAAAAAGGCTTGCCAAAACGACAAAGGGTAGCTCGATCCTGGACCTGCACTTAACTGGCGCGGAAGGAAAAGAACTGATGTATGTGTGCCAGGCTGGTGCCTTTACAGGCAACCGTGACATGACAGACGGCTCCAACGACGCTGACGAAGCCATGCAGAGCCAGACGACACACGCGGATCCGCACAACGCCATCCAATGGCGCGTGAAGGGTATTGTTCAGCAAAAAGATTCCAGATTCGAAGCTGACGCTAGGGAATTCAAAGGTAAGGAATCTGCAACTAGACGTCTCTATCAGATACATATTGTTTGATACATAAAACATTTGACTGGAGTTAGTCATTGAGTGTGTGCCTCACTTCTTGACTGTGTGTGTATAACACGTGCTTAGCACTACCCTTTGATAAGCCTAACTGCTGGACCACACTACCACAAAAGAGAGCATTAGTATTATCTACTTTAGCCTCTGGGAACCACTGAACTCTTTGGTACAGTATATACAGAGACAGCCTCCTACATTGGGGGATTAGCAGTGGGGTCTACAACTTTGCATTTGCTGGACTACTCAGCCAACATCTGATCACATAACTAAGTTCCAAAATTGCCTTTATTTTCAATTGATTTTTGAATTGTCAATTTTTAAAAAAAATTAAAAGTCTTGCTAGGGCCTTTCTTACGTCCCCTTTAGTATTTCTTAAAAAGTTTTAAAGTTACTGTAGTTAGGGTTAAGTAACTAGAAGTAGTTTTAGTTCCTAAAAGAAATCCCCAACCTTAGTAATATAATGAGCAGCTCAGAGCACATGGTTATGGAGCTCGACTTGACCCCTTACTTCCATCTCTAGATGGGAGAGCTAAGATCTCTCTGCAGACTCAAAGATTAAAACTGGTTCCAGTCGTACCAAGATCAAGCTCCAGGAGCTCTTGGCCGGATACACAAAGGAACACCCTGCTGAGGAGGATGACTTCCCTTCAGATAGGGAAGAAGTTAGGGGTCAGGAGGATGACCTCCCCCCTCCTAACCTAACTAGGAAGGACAGGGCTTCTGTACATCTTGTAGGAAGCTGGCCTGGTGTGAGGTGAGTACCTATGGTGTTATCACCTTATACCAGGTAGGTATCCCCTCTCAGTGACTAAAATACTGTATAGGCAATACTCCACTGGCAGGTGAGTAAACACACTATTATAAACACATTAAAATGCAGGAATGGGCATAGAAAGCAATAGAAAAGAGTGAAATAACAGAAAATAATGGAGACCCTAGGGGGAGACCAAACCATATACTAAGTAAGTGGAATGCGACAGTCAGTCCCTGTAGGAAGTTGGCTCTGTATGTAGTATCTCAAAGTGAGAGATGGTGTGCAGAGAGCCCAAGGGTTCCCCTTAGAGGTTGATAGAGGCAAAATTAGATAACACTAATGCTCTATTTTGTGGTAGTGTGGTCGAGCAGTAGGCTTATGAGAGGGTAGTGTTAAGCATTTGTTGTACACACACAGGCAATAAATGAGAACACACACTCAAAGGCTTAACTCCAGGCCTAGTACATAAATTGTAAGGTACGTCACACAGGTAAGTATAGAACTTTGATTTGAAACAGTAGTATACACAGTTTTGGTAAAAATGGCAAATAGCTATTTTAAAAGTGGACACAGTGCACAAATCAACAGTTCCTGGGGGAGGTAATTATTGGTTAGTAAAGTCAGTCTCCTGGACATAGGCAGCCTACCGTTGGGGGTTCAAGGCAATCCCAAAGCCACAGCACCAGCAACACAGGGCCGGTCAGGTGCAGAGGTCAAAGGAGGGCCCAGATAACATAGGCACCTATGGAGAACTGGGGTGCTCCGGTTCCAGTCTGCTAGCAGGTAAGTACCTGCGTCCTCCGGGAGCAGACCAGGGGGGTTTTGTAGAGCACTGGGGGGACACACACAATCACACAAAACACACCTTCAGCGGCACAGGGGCGGCCGGGTGCAGTGTGCAAAGTAGGTGTCAGGTTTGTCATTGAAAACAATGGAGGGACCCGGGGATCACTCTGGCGATGCAGGCAGGGCACAGGGGGGCTTCTCGGGCCAGCCACCGACTGGGTTAGGATGAGGGCCGCCTGCTGGTCACTCCTGCACTGGTAGGTGGGTCCTCTCGGTCCTGGGGGCTGCGGGTGCAGTGCTTGGTCCAGGCATCAGGTTCCTTTGTTACCAGGCAGTCGCGGTCAGGGGGAGTCTCTGGATCCTCTCTGCAGGCGTCACTGTGGGGGGTGCAGGGAGGTCGACTCAGGGTGTCCACATCATTGGAGTCGCCTGCGAGTCCTCTCGGCAGTGTTGGTTGTCCTGAACTTGAGCTGGGGGCATCAGGTGCAGAGTGGGAAGTCTCTCTTTGTTGTTGTTTCTGGACAGAGCCGTTGTCCTCAGGAGGTTCTTGGTCCTTTAGGTGCAGGTCAGTCCTCTGAGTCCTCAGAGGTCACTGGTCCCGCTCGATGCATCTCTGTGCAGGTTCTTTGAGTCGGGAGACAGGCCGGTAGGGCTGGGGTCAAGTCAGTTGTTGTCTCCGTCGTCTCTGCGGGGCTTTCAGGTCAGCAACCCTTCTTCTTTCTTCAGGTTGCGGGAATCTCATTTTCTGGGTTCAGGGTCGCCCCTAAATACTCAATGTAGGGGTGTGTTTAGGTCTGGGGAGCAGTAGCCAATGGCTACTGTCCTGGAGGGTGGCTACACCCTCTTTGTGCCTCCTCCCTGAGGGGAGGGGGGCACATCCCTATTCCTATTGGGGGAATCCTCCAAAACAAGATGGAGGATTTCTTAAGGCAGGGGTCACCTCAGCTCAGGACACCTTAGGGGCTGTCCTGACTGGTGGGTGACTCATCCTTGTTTTTCTCATTATCTCCTCCAGCCTTGCCGCCAAAAGTGGGGGCTGTGTCTGGAGGGGCGTCATCTCCACTAGCTGGGATGCCCTGGGGTGCTGTAATACCAGGCTAGAGCCTTTGTGGCTCACAGCCAGGTGTTACAGTTCCTGCAGGGGGAGGTGAGCTGCACCTCCACCCAGTCAGGCTTTGTTCCTGGTCACAGAGTGACAAAGGCACTCTCCCCATGTGGTCAGAAACCCATCTGGATGTGGCAGGCAGGCAGGAACTGGTCAACCTAACGCTAGGAATTGGACTGGTATACAGGGGCCATCTCTAAGATGACCTCTGTGTGCATTTTTCAATAAATCCCACACTGGCATCAGTGTGGATTTATTGTGCTGAGAAGTTTGATATCAAACTTCCCAGATTTCAGTGTAGCCATTACGGAACTGTGGAGTTCGTGTTTGACAAACTCCCAAACCATATACTCTTATGGCCACCCTGCACTTACAATGTCTAAGGTTTGGCTTAGACACTGTAGGGGCATAGTGGGTATACCTATGGTATAGTGCACCCTGTCTTAGGGCTATAAGGCCTGCTAGAGGGGTGACTTACCTATGCCACAGGCAGTGTGAGGTTGGCATGGCACTCTGAGGGGGGTGCCATGTCGACTTAGTCATTTTCTCCCCACCAGCACACCCAAGCTGTGAGGCAGTGTGCATGTGCTGAGTGAGGGGTCCCCAGGGTGGCATAATACATGCTGCAGCCCTTAGAGACCTTCCATGGCCACAGGGCCCTTTGTACCTGGGGTACGTACCAGTTACAAGGGACTTATCTGTGTGCCAGGGCTGTGCCAATTGTGGGAACAAAGGTACAGTTTAGGGAACGAACATTGGTGCTGGGGCCTGGTTAGCAGGATCCCAACACACTTTCAATCATAACTAGCATCAACAAAAGACAAAACGTTAGGGGGTAACCATGCCAAGGGAGGCATTTCCCTACAGTCCCCCACCCAAGGAAAGTGGAATCTGTAGAGGGGAGCTGGAGGAACTAGGAACCCCAAAAGGTAAGTACCAGGGTGTCCCCCAGCGACCAGGAGAGAAGAGGTAAGTGCCTGTTTTTCCCCAAACCCACAGTTAAACTTTGTAAAAGGACTGTGCAAGACCCAAGCAAGACTGGAAGAAACAGAAGATGGATCCTGA
The DNA here is from genome assembly GCF_031143425.1 of Pleurodeles waltl. Classification (NCBI taxonomy): domain Eukaryota; kingdom Metazoa; phylum Chordata; class Amphibia; order Caudata; family Salamandridae; genus Pleurodeles; species Pleurodeles waltl. The sequence continues at coordinate 1,138,203,894 of NC_090439.1, forward strand.
CAGGGGAGGACCTGCAAATGAAGGGGACCAAGTCTAGTTTGAGTTGGAGTGTCCGATTGGGGCAGGAGACATTTACCTGTAACTGGCACCACATGGTTTAAAGTCTGTTGGTTTCTTAGCGGACATCCCTAATACATCAGGAGTAGCGTTTCACAGATCTGCACTGACTGACACAGAAAGAAAAGAACTGACGTCAGCACGCTGGGGTGGGGCTTATAAAGGTACCGTGCACATCACTTTCAGCATAGACAACACGGACGCAAAGCCAAATGACACCACCTACCGGAATGCAGGGATACTGCTCCGACATTTCTGGATGGATCCTGTCTAATGCCAGGGGATTATTCTGAGGTAAGGAATCTGCGGCTAGACGTCTCTTATCAGATGTGATGCTCAGGGCTCCACCTTCAGCCCTACTTTGTTCAACGCAAATGCATTCCCTTTGCTACTCTGAAGCGATCTAATGTTTTCAGTTTCATTTGCTATGTAACCAACACTCACATGGAGCACAGCGAAAATGACATATCACATGGGGGTGCCAATATATAGGCAGGAATGTATGGTGGACACTGATGGCAACACTTTCAGCAGGATATTGAACAGATAAAAACTGAGGGCCTCATTTACGAGGCTCTGGTGGCACACTGCCCCACCGGAGCATCATTTTCTTTTATGCTCCTGTGGCGCAGTGTGCAAGCCCATATTTACCTTGCGTGACTTTTCATGGCCTTGTAAATATGGACCCCGTTCATGCATAACACTGCATGAAAGGGGCATTTCGTGGAGAGGGCATGGCTTGCCAGCCAAGATGGCGGGCGCGAGCTAGTTGAGCTCCGTGGCTAAACCCAGGTTATCCGTCAAATATATGGCATCGGGGGACTGACAATAAGCAGCAGGCTCATGCACTCCTGGCGGATTCCCTCAGGACTGGGCTGCACCGCTCAGACACATTGGAGGTACGGCAGGGATGCCGTTGGAGCCACCGGCCTGCAGAGCAGCGTGAAAGGAACGGCCTGTCCTGAGACGCTCGTGAGCATAGGGCTTGAGGTGACTGAATCTCTGCGATTGTGCTGCCGGGCCAGTATGAGGTGAGGCGGGCGGCGCTGGTTGGGGCGATGGCGGGATGCTGGGACCTGTGAGTGGCGGTGACCTGCCTACTTCGGTCGACTACTGAGCTGGCTCCCATTGCTGACAACAGACAGCACCCCTGGGATGGGGACTGCCGCTGGGCCAACAAGCAAACATCGTGGTGCACGAAGCTAAGAGTGAAGGGAGAGATCTTACTCTGTCTGGCTGCCCCCCCCAGACTTGTTCAATCGCGCTGGGGCAGTTAGACACTACTACCATTCGTCACCGGAGTGGCTACCAGACGACTCCCCTGCGACACAGATACTGTGGAGAGGGAGGCTGCTTGTGCTGCTGCGCCTTGCCTACTGTACTGCACATGCAAGTGGGCCTCCCGCATTGCTACTAATTGGAGTTTGGCTAGCGCCCACAGCTGCAACCTGCCCTGATGTACATCGCCCCCTCGGACCACACAATGATGAGAGCAGGCCGTCTTCATTCGGGGCGGGGGCTAATGCGCAGACGGAAGCCCTCAACCCAGACAGCCACAAATTAGACGCAGTGCTGGCAGCTGTGGAGCACATAGGCACCTCCTTAGATCAGGCTCGGACCTCACTGGAGGGCAAGATTGATAAAGTGGCCAGTGATCTTACCTTGCTCCATGCGGATCACCGCAAGCTAGCAGACAAAACCCGCTCACTGGAGGACCAGCTCCATGGCCTGGCACCCAAGACAGATCAACTGGAGACTTCGCTACAGAAGGCCTGGATCGGATTGAAATACTGGAACATCATGTAGAGGACGCCGAGGAGCGCACTAGGAGGAATAATATTTGTGTCATAGGCCTCCCGGAGAGCGTGAAGGGCCTGGACACAGTCTCCTACTCTGAAAGCTAGATCCAGGAGCTGGTCCCGGAGAGCTCTTTGATACCTTTCTTTTCAGTAGAGCGTGCCCACAGGATCCCCACCAGGGCACGTCTGCCGCACACTGGTCCGCGTCCCTTTCTACTTCGCCTGCTACACTACGCGGAGAGAGATATTACCCTCCGTGCAGTCAGATCGCTCCCAACAATCTGAGTGGACAACACCCCGGTCATGCTATTCCCAGACTACACAATTGCCATACAAAGAGAACGTGCTTCCTTCTTATCAATAAAGTGCAAACTCCGTGCCCTTAACTTGTCATACTCCCTCCTTTTTCCAGCCAGACTGCGAGTAGCAACTGATGGCAAAACGCACTTCTTTGACACACCAGAAGTGGCCGGGGAATGGCTGGAATCCGCAGATCAGATCAGTAGGCGTGACGTTGAAGTAGAGAGACCAGCAGCGCGGGGTCTGCAATCCTGCAAACGGAGAAATCGCAAAAAAAACGCGTTATTGTCCTGAGAGAAGTGAGACACACCCTCGATCAGGATCAAATTATACAAGAACACCGTTGTGCACTACAGTCTGCAGCAGCCATTAATGTCCTTCCAATTATCTTGGCTGCAGAAGCAGAGCTCTCACAATCTAATGGAGAGGATGCTTCTTCCCTCCAAACCTCTTCCAAAGTGGGATCCTCTGTCCGTCCTGAGGTGACGCCACAGACGGTAGACGAACGACTCTAAACCTGTTAAATTGACACACGGCCGACAATTCTTCAGGTAACGGAGAAGCTGCATGTGGCGCCTGGGAGGCCACACTTTGTAGCAATCCAAGACTATCCTTGAAGTGTCCTTGCTGTCTTCCCCACGTTCTCATGGATGGCTCGGCGATGCTGGTACCGGCCTTGGCATCTCCTGTGGCTGGCAGATGGTCTTCGGGTGGCGCACCACCCTATGTCTCCTATACATACTGCTATATCCTGCTGCTGTTGGCCGCCTGCACTTATGCTGGGCTAGGGGTTATGCCCTAATTTATTTCCGAACACATCTCACCTTGCCCATCCCACTCCCCTATTAGCGGGGACCTCTCCCTTACACTTGTTTAGCCAAATAGACGAGTTGCTTTGTTTGGGCAGATACCAGTTGACACTCTGCTCTATTGGTATTATATCATGTTACTCTTCCACTAGTTAGTGATCCTGAGTTATATCTGTTTGTTTTTAAATTAAATGGAGCCTGAGATCTTCTTGCTCGCTGACCCACAGGGACCCCGTCGCCTGGTTGCGCAGCATCCCCTATCTCCAAGGGTGGGACTACTGGACACTATCAACACTATGACCCACCATGAACTCCTTCACCATCCTTACGTGGAATGTGCGAGGCATACATACGCTGGCACATAGATATTCCATATATTCGTATCTTAAAAGACACTCAATTCATATAGCGCTCTTGCAGGAAATTCACCTCGCGCAACCCGGTTAGCTAGACTAAAGCGGAGAGGGCAACTCTACGCAACAGGTTACTCTTCCTATGCCAGAGCGGCTTTTGTCTGGATTAGACTGGGCATTCCTTTTGTGGCAGAAGATCAAATCATTGATGTACAGGGGCGATATGCCCTGGTAAGTGAACGCCTTGCTGGCCGTTCAATAGTGCTAGGTTCTATATATGGTCCGAACACAGATCAGGCCTCATTCTTTCATTTGTTATCCAGCCTGCTTTCTCATTGGAGTGACCTTCCCTGGTTGTTGGGGGGTGATATTAATAGTGTACTGGATCCTTTTTTGGACCGACCTTTCCCACCATTGCCCACTACGACTGCCGTGGTTGGTGCACACACCTTAAGTAACGGGCTCCAGAACTGGCGATTATTGGACATATGGCGCCAACGTAATGCTAATACCAGAGTCTATTCGTATTTTTCTGTCCCAAACCAATTACATGTCCATCTAGATAGAATACTATGTACAATTAACCTATAACCTACAGTGCTGGGATCCGACTATTTGGGTCGCACTCACTCAGACCACAATCCGCAGCTTCTGCAGTCGGGATAGGACGCATCTCCCACAAGCGTTCCTACTTGGAGACTCTGCCCGGAACTGTTAGAAGACAGCATTTTAAGGATCACTAGACAAAGCGATTCCCAAATATTTTGAGTATAACACTAGCACGGCGTCTTCTGGCTTAGTTGAATGGGAAGCATTTAAAGCCTTTATCAGAGGCCATTGTACGGGCACACAGTGGAACTTGCGCAAATCCATCAAACGCGACCTGACTAAAGTGGAGCGATCCCTGATGTAACATGAACAGAACATTGCCCAACACTCCTCAGAGACAACACAAATGTAGTCTATCCGAGCAGAGCATATATCACTTTTAGAGAGACTACGGTGTTTAAATTATGCAGCCCACTCAGCCCGCACACATGCCTCTGCCAACAGATCTGGCAAGCTGCTGGCCTGGCTTATTTGTCAAGATCATGGCCGCAGTCCTATCACAGAACTCCGCTCAGCAACTGGAAATATACTCCACACTCCCCAAGAAATCCATTCTGAGCTCACACGATACTATGGGACACTTTACCGCTCCACTGCGACAATAGACCCAACGGAATACAATTATTTTTTTATATGATCACCTTGCCTCAACTGACAGATGACCAGTGGGGAGAACTGGAGGCGCCCTTGACACTATCTGAAGTGCTGGACAGTATACATGCATTGTCTTCAGGTAAAACCCAAGGCCCAGATGGCCTCCCATCTGACTTTTACAAGTCCTTCTCTGCAACACTCGCACCTCACCTTCTCTGTCTCTATGAGGAGGCACTGCAGACGGTGTCCCTACCTGCATCGCAATGAGAGGTGCTACTGGTGTCGCTCCCCAAACCTGACAAGGACCCACTGGAGCTCGGCTCCTACAGACCACTGTCGATGCTCAATACCGACTCTAAAATCCTGGCCAAGGCCTTGACAAGGCGGTTGATGCCCCTGGTCCCTCAGCTGGTTCCTCCAGACCAGAACGGTTTCGTACCTGCATGGGACACCTCCCACAACATCAGACGTCTATTTCGAGTCATGAGATATTCAACGCAGGATTGGCCTTGAGCGGGATGTCTTGTACTTGACTTGGAGACGGCCTTCGACTCTTTGGAATGGTCTTATCTGTTTGAGCCACTGCAGCTGATTTGGTCTTGGCCCTTATTATCTACGTATGGTGGAACTGCTGGTGGAACTGCTGTATACTCGACCTTGGTTCAGGGTCAAGGTAGGCACGATCATTTCTGACCCGGTTGAGGTGGGCAGGGATACTCAACAGGACTGCCCTCTTTCTCCACTACTGTTTTCTCTAGCAATGGAGCCTCTGGCTGTGGAGCTTCGCAAGAGAGGAAAGGACTGGAGCATCCTACTGGGCATTTCATATATTTATACGCGGACGATCTCCTGTAGTACTTCAGAGACATTGATAACATCCCTCCTAAAATTGCGGTCACTCTGCAACAATTTGCCACTCTATCTGGCCTGCGAGTTAACTCAAAATCATGCCCCTTCCCCTTCAATCCAAATCTGCCAGACCCGGACTTGCATCTCTCAGGAGTCAACGTTCCTTGCAACCCAGGACGTTCCGGTACCTGGGTATACACATATTCCACAGGGAGGAGGATTTTCATGATGGGAACCTCAGAAAGGCAATATCATCTATTGGTTCCCAAATGAACATTTCAGTGGCCGGAAGAATCTCCCTCCTGAAAATGATAGTGCTCCCTCGCTTATTATAATTCTTCTCCAACTTACCATACTACGTCCCAGCCAGCTTCTTTAAAGAATTGGAGCCCAGAATGAGGGAATTTATCTGGCTGATGCAGGTGGTGTTGAAAAAACTCTACTTACCTTTGACTCAAGATGGCCTCTCGGTGCCAAATGTGGAACAGTATTACTTGGCCTCTCAACTTCAGTGGGTGGCACTATGGCTGGCAGGTCTTCAGCTTTCTGAGACAGCAACTAACTCCCTACCCTGGACACTTGCGCTGATCATGAACCTCTTCCACCCACTCGCGATCGCAAAACCACGTGTAGAACTCTTTTTAAATGTGGCACATCGTTGCTACTGCAGATGTTTACGCCTCACGAGTGAAACCATTCCCTATTCCCCGGCATTGGCACTGCTAGGTACGCAACACGGTACAAGGATCATGACTATCACTGAACTGGGGCCTTGGCACGCTGCAGATTTATACACACTGGGCGACCTCTACAGCGACAGTAGGCTCACCCCATCTGATGAAATGACAGCAGAGACTGGCCTCCCGGCAGGACAATTTCTGATATACAACTCATTGGTGAGGGCATTGTCGAGCAGATGGGGGGATATGGCAATTGAACCCCCAACACACTTACTTGTACAATATAAACAAGTTATGGGACAAGGCAGACATCTGATACAGTGGTTCACTGAAGCTCTTAGAATGCACAAGCTACATACCCACACCGCGCTGCACTCCACCTGGGAGGGCAACTCAACTGAACCCTTTACTGATACAGCATGGGGAGCGGCACTATCCAGTCACACTAACATCCCCTGCAATTCCAGATTCCGCCTTATCCAATGTTATATTATTCATAGAGCACCCCAGTCCGCATTAATAAATACTTCAACCGCGTGGACGTCGCTTGTCCCCGCTGTAGGCTAGTGGGGCAGATATTCTTCACATGCTGTGGTCCTGTCCCTCCTTAAGCAACTATTGCCACAGAATAGCATCATGTCTATCAACATGCACGTCACGCCCACCATTGAACACTTGGGAGTCCTGTATCCTTGGCCTCTTTCCAAGAGATAAAAACCAAAGCCTCCATGAGATTCCTGGACCTCAGGTTTCTAACGGCCAAGCGCTTGATCACTCAGAGATGGAAAGCCACTAAACCTCCATCCGCGCTGGTGTAGGAGAGCTCCTTTCTGGTGTGGGCGGAAGCTGAGGGAGTGGCGCTGAGACACAAAGACACTTTGGGCATGCACAAATTTCCCCTATCTGCTAGCTAGGGCGCAATGCTGACTCATCTACCCGAGCCAGACCATTAGATGGACTCTAGTGAAGCAGATGCACAAGACACAGAAACAACACTGGAATAGGCAATCCATATGCTAAGATTGATATCTACTTCTATATGTCATTTACGGGCAAGACAAACTACTGACAAATTATTTTAATTATAAACCCTATATTCGGGTGAAGTGTCAGTTATGCAGTTATACTGGGGGGCCCTCGGGCCGGGGGTTGGGGGCAATTAAATCAGGCTCCAAGTTTTGTTATATAATTCTTCGTTTTTACAATGTTCTGTTTATTATCAATGCTGAATCTACAAAATTATCAGTGACCCTATGAACACGCTATTTATTTTGAAGCTAACTTGAAGGGTTACATGCTCCATGAAGAGACAACCACTCAATCAATCAGTACACTTGTAGAGCGCGCTACACACCTGCGAGGGTCTCAAGGTGCTGAGGGGAGGGTGCTGCTACTGCTCGAACAGCCAGGTTTTGAGAAGCCTCCTGAATGTCAGCAGGTCTTTGGTCTGTCGTAGGAGCAATGGGAGGGTGTGCCAGGTCTTGGCGGCGAGATGGGAGGAGGATCTGCCTCCGGTGGTCGCTCTTCGGATGCGAGGGACGGGGGCAAGGACGAGGTCGGCTGAGCGGAGCAGGCGGTATGGGGTGTAGAAGGTGACTCGTCTGTTGAGGTAGGCTGGACTGGTGTTGTGGAGTGCCTTGTGTGCGTGGGTGAGGAGCTTGAAGGTTATCCTTTTGTTGACGGGGAGCCAGTGTAGGTCTCTCAGGTGGGGAGTGATGTGGCTGTGGCGGGGTACGTCGAGGATCAGGCGTGCAGAGGCGTTTTGTATATGATGCAGTCGTTTGAGGAGTTTGGCCGGGGCTCCTGCATAGAGGGCGTTTCCGTAGTCAAGTCTGCTGCTGATGAGTGCCTGGATGACTGTTTTTCTTGTTTCTGTGGGGATCTTGCGGAGCATGCAGAGGATGTTGAAGCAGGAGGAAGAGACGGCGTTGACTTGCTTGGTCATGGAGAGTGTTGAGTCGAGGATGACGCCCAGGTTGCGTGCGTGGTCGGTGGGTGTCGGGGCTGCTCTTAGTGCGGTAGGCCACCAGGAGTGATCCGAGGCTGAGGGGTTGGCGCCAAGGATGAGGACTTCCGTCTTATCCGAGTTCAGCTTCAGTCTGCTGTTCATCCATTCGGCGACGGCCTTCATTTCTTTGTGGAGGCTGGATTTGGCGGTGAGGGAGAGGATCAGTTGGGTTTAGTTGGCGTAGGAGAGGATGTTGAGGTCGTGCAGCTGGGCGACGTGGGCGAGCGGGCCATGTAGATGTTGAATAGGGTTGGGCTGAGGGACGATCCTTGGGGTATGCCGTAGATGATCTTGGAGGCTTTGGTTCGGAATGGCGGGAGGCGGACGCTCTGGGTTCTGCCGGAGAGGAAGGAGGTGGTCCAATCCAGAGCTTTATCCCGGATCCCTGCATTATGGAGGCGTGCGCGTAGAGTGCGGTGGCAGACGGTGTCGAAGGCGGCAGAGAGGTTCAGGAGGATGAGGGCCGCGGTTTCACGATTGTCAAGCAGGGCCCTGATGTCATCAGTGTCAGCGATGAGGGCAGTTTCGGTACTGTGGTTGCTGCGGAACCCTGACTGGGATGGGTCCAGGATGTTGTTCTCTTCGAGGAAGGGGGTCAGTTGTCTGTTGACGATCCTCTCTATAGTCAATGACCCCTGGGCTAAGATACATCTGGGGCTGTGAAGATACATCTGGGGCTGTGACACAATTCCACCTGCAGCTTTAAGTTCAAGTTGGATTCTCTAGAGCAGTGGTTCCCAACCTTTTGACTTCTGTGGAGCCCCACTTTATCAGTACTGGAACCTGGGGACCCCCACTGAATCATTATTGGAATCTAGGGATCCCCCCCCCAATGAGTCATTACTGAAAGCTGGGGACTTAAACTGGTAATATTAAATTTTCTAAGCTGCCATGGACCCCCTGAGACGGCTTAACGGACCCCCAAGGGTCCCCGGACCACAAGTTGGGAACCACTGCTCTAGTGGACCTCTGCCGGTGCTGCAGGAATTGCGCCCAAACTCCACGAGCTTACTATCCAAAGGTGAACTGGGTCCTAACCCTAAATTCATGGGTTAGACTGGCTCACACAGAGTAAAGTGTGCTGCAGCCCTAGATGTTGCTGGGACATGAACAAGGACATCTCACATAGTCCAAGGGGAACATTAATTGGTCAAAGTCTATATTGAGGATGTCAGTTGTCCTTGGAAATCGATTACGACCACCTTTAGGGTGGCTTTGGCACCTAACAAATAAGGGCCTCTCTCATTAATGGTCTGTGGTTAGCACAGGTGTCTCCAACCAGTTGATCACGAGCTACCAGTAGCTCCCTGACTCCTTCATAGTAGCGCACAGCCTGGAGTTCATTTTTAAGTAAGCACAGGGTCACATTTTTTCTTTTAAAGTTAAGGGAAGGCTGTGTATATTTAACATGAATATCACCAGGTTGCAGATGGCAGGGCCTGATAAGAAGCAGTGCAGGAGTCAGATTTATGACGCAGGTCACAGAGGTGAAGAATTGAAGCACTCAATTATTTAACTCTTAAATAAAAGTCCTTGTCAACTCAGTATTGGAAGTGAGAACAAAATGATGTTTCTCAATGCTTTTAAAGAGGAGAAAATGAAAAGCTACCTTATAATTAAGTTACCTTTTCATTAAAATGTTCTCAAATTATTTTTCAAAGTGTTGCATTTACAAACAGCAGGCCTCTTGCGCCCAGTGACCATTAGAACACTGTGGAGTATTTATAACTGAAAAATACAATCATTTTCATTTTCCACATTATGAACACTTTTGCACTTTAAATTTATCCCATTTGAAAACATGTTTGTATGTCTGTGTTATAATTGTAAGTGTGCCACATATGGAGAATGGTATGCTCTGTGCCACAAGTACATAAGACACTGGCTCTCAGTTACCCATACAGAAATATCCCATTCATATGCACACATGTTCATACATCCCCAAGACCACGTTCTCACTGACACACGTGGCAGCCCTGTCATAGTGCCTCTAGTCAAAGTATTTTGTTCAAATCATAGCATCTGGCTCTATGAACATTAGGCTTAATGTCAAGGAAGTTTGCCGTGGTGGTGTCTGGAAATAATGCGTGAGTTGTTTAACTTTCAGTAGCTTACAATGATTTTCACTGATCAGAAGTAGCTCTCGCTACAAAAAAGGTGGGAGACCTCCGGTTTAGCAGCAAAGGGGACCTGAGGTACACAGTGTACCAGCTGGCTTCCAGCAGAAGTGGGTGGGAGAACTACTTTAACACTGGCCGGAACTTTAAATCTCATTATTTATACGGTTGTCTATAGTTATCTCTAAGGCTGTCTATTACAGAGTGATGATTCAAGCAGTTTTATCCTTAGGCTGAACATTTCTAGCAAAATGAACACTCCAAAAAGACTACAGGATGAATGGGAAAAACACATATTTCTTGTGGACTGAAAATGGGGTGATACATGCTTCCACAAAGTTAGCCGGGTCAATGGGTGGTTTAGGCTCATCACGCGGTACTGTCATGCAAGAGTTCAGCAAATCACTGATCTGGTGAAGAGACTGTCGTGTGGACTGGGTATAGCATCCTCTCCAGGATACAGCAGGTCTCTCCTCATTGGCAGCCCCAATACTTCATCTTCCAGGCAGGGCACAGTGTTGTTTCTAGCTTAACCCCAGAATACAACTTCTAAGTCATGGGTCAACATCTCTTCCTTGTGGCACTGCAGGGATATCCAGTCAAACAAGCATTGGCAAAGCCGACAGCTCTCGCCTCTGAGAGAGCAGTTTGTTTAGTCTGTTTTAGCTGTGGTATACAGCACTGTGGATGAACAGTATGTTTAACAATTTATTATGAACTGCTATGAAACAGCCATTACTGTTTTATTATTTATTAAGGCATGAGTGATGGTGTGAGTTAAGAATTAAAATCTGAGGAGTGCCGTAGAGTAGAGTGGTACAGAGTGGCTTGGTGGGGCATAGCCTGGAGTGGTGCAGAGTAGCGTGCAGTGGCTTGGAATAGATTGGGGCAGAGTAGAGCGGTGCAGAGTGTAGTGGCATATACTAGAGCAGAGTAGAGTACAGCGCAGTGTGTAGAGCAGTGTGGAGTGGTGCAGAGGAGAGTGCTGTTGAGTGCAGTGGTGTAGAGTAGATTGGCGCAGAGTGCGCTGGCATAGAGTACAGTGGTGCAAAGTGGATTATAGTGGTGTAGTGGCATCTAGTGCAGTAGTGCAGTGTTATGTAGAGTTTAATGAAGTAGAAAGCTGTGGGGCAGAGTGGAGTGGCAAAGAGTATAGCGGCATAGAGTCCAGTGGCATGGAATGTAGTGGCACTAAGTGCAGTGGCGTTGAGTGTAGTGGCATGTAGTGGAATGGCATAGAGTAGAGTGCTGCAGATTGGAGTGCAGTGAAATAGAGTGCATTGTTGCATGTTATAATAGAGTGGTGTGGAGTGGTATAGCGTACAGAGCCTAGAGGTTTGTAGTCAAAGGCAAGAGGAATGTAATTGTGTGTAGATAAATTATGTTGTGTGGAGTGGAATTAGGTGTCATGTGTGGAATTGTGTTGTGGATGGAATTATGTGGCGTGGAGTGGAATTATGCGGCGTGGTGTAGAATTGTGTGGTGTGGATTTGTGTTTCGAGTGGAGTGTAAATATGTGGGGTGGAGTGGATTTATGTGGAGTCAAATTATGTGACATGGAGTGGAATGGAATTATCTAAAGTGGAACTACGTGCAGTGGAATTATGTGGAGTGAAACTGTGTTGCAATGAATTGTGTGGCATGGAGTGCAACTGTGTAGAGTGGAACGCAATAGTGTTGCGTAGAGTGCAATTGTGTGACATGGGGTGCAGTTGTGTGGAGTGCAATTGTGTGGAGTGTAATTATGTGGCGTGGTGTGTAATTATGAGGCATGGAGTTCTGTGGCGCAGAATCGTGTTGGTCTGAGTAGAGTTTAATTATGTGGCATGGACTGAGTGTAATCATGAGGGGTGCAGAGGAATAATGTGACACAGAGTGGAATTTTGTAGCACAAAGTGAAATTTTGTGGCATGGTGTGTATGAAGCACTGCGTGGACTGGAATTATGAACAATGTACTGGAACTGTGGTGCATGGAATTGTGTAGCATGATATTCTGTGGCACTGATTGGATTGGAATCATGTGCCATTGTGTGGAGTTATGTGGGGTGGATTTACGTAGTAGTGAAATTATGTAGCATGAAATTTTATGGCATGGTGTACTGTGAGACATAACACTATGGTGGTCATTCTGACCCTGGCGGTCTTTGACCGCCAGGGCGGAGGACCGCGGGAGCACCGCCGACAGGCCGGCGGTGCTCCAATGGGGATTCCGACCGCGGCGGTAAAGCCGCGGTCGGACCGGCACCACTGGCGGGGTCCCGCCAGTGTACCGCCACCCCATTGAATCCTCCGCGGCGGCGCAGCTTGCTGCACCGCCGCGGGGATTCCGACCCCCCCTACCGCCATCCAGATCCCGGCGGTCGGACCGCCGAGATCCGGATGGCGGTAGGGGGGGTCGCGGGGCCCCTGGGGGCCCCTGCAGTGCCCATGCCACTGGCATGGGCACTGCAGGGGCCCCCGTAAGAGGGCCCCTACATGTATTTCACTGTCTGCTGCGCAGACAGTGAAATACGCGACGGGTGCAACTGCACCCGTCGCACAGCTTCCACTCCGCCGGCTCGATTCCGAGCCGGCTTCATCGTGGAAGCCTCTTTCCCGCTGGGCTGGCTGGCGGTCTGAAGGCGACCGCCCGCCAGCCCAGCGGGAAAGTCAGAATTACCGCCGCGGTCTTTCGACCGCGGAACGGTAACCTGACGGCGGGACTTTGGCGGGCGGCCTCCGCCGCCCGCCAAGGTCAGAATGAGGGCCTATGTGACATGGAGTGAAATTCTGTGGAATGGAGTGCAACTGTGTGGAATGCAATTATGTGTTATGTTTGCATGCCGTGGATTGAAATTATGCGACACCAAATTCTATGGAGTTGAAATGTGAGATGTGGAAGTGTGTGCCGTAAAGTGCAATTGTCTGGCATGGAGGACAATTGTGTAGCGTGTAAATGTGTGGAGTTGACTTATGTGGTGTTGGAACTATGTATCGTGTTGTGGAATCAGGTGGCATTGAAGTATGTGGTGTGTAGTGGAATTCTGTTGTGGAATAGTGTGGCATGGATTTGTGTTACACTGATTGGAGGGGAATTATGTGGTGTGAAGTGGAATTATGTAGCGTGGATTTGAAATATGTGGTGTAAAGTGGAATTGTGTGGCGCAGAGTTGAATTGTCTGGTGCAGAGTGGAATTGCGTAGAGTGAATGTATGTGTAGTAGAATGGAATTATGTGTTGTGGAGTGGACTTATGTGGCGTTAAATTACGTGCCATGGAATTATGCGTCATGGAATTATTCAGTATGGAATTGTGTGGAGTGGAATTGTCAGACGTGCAATTGCATAACATGGAGTGGAATTGTGTGGCATGGAGTACAATTGTGTGACATGTAAGGTCATTGCGTGGAGCTGAATTATGTGGTGTGAGTAATTATGTGATGTGGTGTGCGAATATGTGGTTGTTGAATGGAATTATGTGGCATGGGTGGAATTGTGTGGCATGAAATTGTGTGACAGGGCTTGGAATTGTGTGCCATGGAATAGTGTTGCACTGATTGGAGTGGAATTATGTGGAGTTGTTTTAAGTGGAATTATGTAGAGTGGAATTTAATAGAATGGAATTATGTGACATTGAGTGGAATTATGTGGAATGGAGTGAAATTAGGCGCAGTGCACTGGAATTGTGTGCCATGGTATGCAGTTGTGAAATGTGGATTTGTGAAACGTGGAGTTTTGTTGGGTTGAGTTGAATTATGAAGCATGTAGTGGAATTAGGTGGTGTGGAGTTGAATCGAGTGGCGCAGAGCAGAATCATGTGGCGCAGAGTGGATTTGCGTGTAGTGGAATAGAATTATGTTGCATGTAGTGGAATTATGTGGCATGTAATCACATGCTGTGGAGTGGAATTATGTAGTGTGGAGTGGAATTATTTGGCATAGAGTGGAATTTGTGAGAGGGGGAATTGCATGGTGTGGAGTGCCATTGTGTGGAGTGGAATTTGTGAAATGTGGAATTATACAGTGTCACGTATAATTATGTGGCACAGTGTGGAATGGAATTATGTGGGTGGAGTAGACATATGTGGCACTGAACTGTAAGGGATGGAATTGCGTGGACTGAGTGGGGTGGAAATATGTGTAATGGATTTGAGTGGAATTATGTAGAGTACAGTGTATTTATGTGCTGTGGAGTTATGTGGTGTGGAATTATGTGGCATGTCTGTATGGAGTGGTTTGGAATTGTGTGGTGTAACATATGTGTGGTGTGGAATTGTGAGACATGGAATTGCATGGTATGGAGTGCAATTGTGTGATGGAGTGCCAGTGTGTGGAGTGGAATTTGTGAGATGTTGAATTATGCAGTGTCACATAGAATTATGTAGCACAGTGTGGAATGGAATTATGTGGGGTAGAGTAGACTTATGTGGTACTGAAAAGTGTGGCATGGGATTGTGTTGTGTTGAGTGGGGTGGATATATGTGGCATGGATTTGAGTGGATTTATATAGAGTGGAGTGTAATTGTGTTTTGGAGTGAAGTTATGTGTTATGGAGTCAAGTGCATTGGAATTTTGTGGTCGATTGTGTACTAGTATAGCTTTTTGTATACTGTATGTGGAAAATGTAAAATTGTGTTATGAAGCATTGGATAAAAATTAATTATTGTCCATCAATATCAAGTGCACAATGAAATCTAGACGCTTTGTGGGTTACTAAAAGTACCAAGATATTTTTATATAAAATGGGTGACTGAGCTGTAGGAGACTGGCCATCTATTTAGTGTACAAACTGGGCACACTGCGTAGGGGGGGGGTTCAGGCAACCACACGTTGGTTTTCAGAGGCAAAAACTAGATCACCTAATGCTCTAATTTTTTAGGTAGCTTGGTCGAGCAGTTAGGCTATTCTTGGAGAAGTGCAAAGCATTTGTTGTACTTACAGTGTCAATCATGCAACTCACACACTCAAAGGAAAAACTCAAGATCAATTTATAAAAACACTTCAGATTTTTATATAAATTCTGAGGCCAAGATTATCAAAATTGGTTAAGTACTTTTGAAGATATTAATTTTTTAAGTTGTTTTAAATGCAGTCTTTCTGTGTGTAATTACGCGCCATAGGAATCAATAGGCAGTCACTTTTAAAAATGCATATAAAATCACACAGTTATGTTACCAGGTTCCCCTTTTGCAGGTTGGTCGAGGCCATCGGTGGGCACACTGTGCCAGCTGGAGAGGCTTGGGTGGGTGCCGGTTCCGGCGGGAGCAGCATTGGAAAGTCTCTTGGAGCACGTACAAGGCCACTTAGGGGGATCACTTGGTTAAGGGTGATGCCTGCAGATTTAAAGGTGGTGCCTTGGGATGCCCTTGGGGTGTCGAGGTCGCAAGGGGTGTAGGATCCTGTGGGCATAGCTGGTTCCTTAATGCAGGGCGCTGGGTCGCCGGGTACAGGGCGAGTTGCTGATCCAGGAGCTGTGCGCAATGGAGTACCTTGGAGCTGGAGGTGAGTCTATTGGAGGGGGGCTTGCAGGACAACGGGGCACTCTGGCGGGAGATCTGGGGTATTCCTGAAGTCCCTCAACTGGGGCTTCCTCCTGGTCCTTTTTCAGGTCTGGGGGAGCTGGTTTTTTTGGTGTCCAATATCCACTGACCAGTACCTGGGGTATTGGCACGACTTGGCCACTGGATGGCTCAGTGCCACCAAACTTGGCACTCTTGCAGCTTTTGTCCTGGTGGTCGTCGGGTCCGGCTGCGACTTACGGTTTGGGAGATATCAGCCGGTCAGTGAAGTGACCCTCACTGGCTTGTTGGTCTTTGTTGGTTTGCAGAGTGGTACCTCCACTCAGAAGGGAGATCTTGGGCGATTGTTGAAGCATGGAGGTCCTTTGGGTTTCTTGAGGTCAGTCCAATGTTCAGCTCCTCCACAGTGGCGATTGTCGGGACTTGGGTGCACCAGGCAGGGTTTGGCACCTTTTCTTGATGCCGCATGTCCACAGTTCTCTTGCTAGAGGGTGACTTACCCATAATAAATGCAGTGTATGGTGGACAGGGCACACAGATAGTGTGCCATGTCGAGTTTGTGTTTTAGGTTTTCACCAGGACACTCAGTTTGCAATGGCAGTGCTGGGTGCATCTGGATGCATGGCCCTAAAGGGTGGAACAATCAGTGCTGCTGCCCTGAGGGGCCTACCCTTAGTACCCCATGCCCTAGGTACCTAAGTACCTTTTACTAGGGACTAGTGGTAGCTAAAGGTATATCCAATTAACTTACAATGTTTTAGGGAAAGCACACTGGCACTGGGAACCTGGTTAGCAGGATCCCAGTGCACACCACTCCAGGTTGCATTCAGAAACCAGGCAAAATGTGTGTGTGGGTTGTGGGCGGACTACAACAAAGTGCCGGTTTACCACAGGACCTATATACCGCATTGTATGTTGTTGTCAATCTGTGAAGCCTAGTTAAATTGTATCTGTTTTTATTACTCCTATTTGTTTGCAAAACGGGACACTAGTCAAAACAGAGATGTGTTCAGGATCACAGAGGTGGGCCTTGTATGACATGCCTGGCACTTTTTTTCCAATTTTTCAGAACTGATCCGATTTTGCTCTTATTAACATCCCTAACCAAAATCTCCAACAAGCTGTTCACAAATCGATCACACAAACCCAGGAAATGGAAGTCCATTTACAAAGTAGTATTGGATCCAATGAGATGCGACTGGCTTGAACTGGCACTAGATGAAAGTGATAACAGATTTGCAGTGAAATTAAATTGCCTGTATTTAAATGGCTGAAGGGTGGGAGATGAGAACGCTGTTGCAACAGTAGGGTGGTGTAGGAAACTGGCTCTGTATATACTATATCAAAATGAGATACAGTGTGCACAGAGTTCAGGGGCTCCCCAGAGGCTTAATAGATAATACTAATGCTCTCTTTTGTGGTAGTGTGGTCAAGCAGTTAGGCTTATCAGAGGGTAGTGCAAAGCATTTGTTGTACACACACAGGAAATAGAAGAAGCACACACTGAATGACTTAACCCCAGACCAATGGTTTTTATATTGAAAAAATATATTTTCTTAGTTTATTTTAAGAACCACAAAATTCAAGTTGCAGTTAAGTACCTTAAAAGTTTTGTATTTCACACAAGTATCAACAGTACTTTGTTTGAAATAGGTAAGTAATACAGTTTTTGAATTGTTGGTAAAAAGCTATTTTAAGAATGGACACTGCATTTTTCAAACAGTTACGGGGGGTGGATGGGGGAAGGAAAATTAGATTTGTTTACAGGTAAGTACAACACTTTCAGTCTCAGTCTCCAGGTTTTAGGAAGTCCACCGGTTGGGGTTCAAGACAACCCCAAACACCCACCACCTAGCAACACGGGGCCGGCCGGGTGCAGAGGTCAAATTTGAGCTAATTTAACGTGGGCTCCTATGGAGACAGAGGGTACTCGGAATCCCGTCAGCCAGCAGGTAAGTACCCGCGACTCAGAGGGCAGAGCAGGGGGGATTAGAGGAGCACTGGAGGGGCCACAAGTAGGCACCAAACACACACCATCAGCGACAAAGGGGCGGCTGGGTGCAGGGTGCAAACAGGACATTGGGTTTCCAATGCTGGCCTATGGGGAGACCCCAGGGGTCACTCAGAGGTTGCAGGTGGGGTCTGGCGGGGGGTATCTCGGGCACACCACCGGTCAGACAGGGAGCAGGGCCGCCTGCTGAATGATGAGGCACCGGGTGTCGGTTTCTCCAAGGCCTGGGGGCTGCGGGTGCAGTGTGTCCTTTAGGCATTGGATATCTTCGTCTGGAGCTCGTGGTCAGAGGGGTCCTCGGATTCCCTCTGCAGGCGTCGTCGAGGAGGGGTGGAGAGGTCAACCAGGGTGGGCTCTTGCTCGCAATCGCCTGGGGACCCACTCTTGCTGGGTGGGCTACCTGGACTCGGGCCGTGGGCGTCGGGTACCCAGGGGTCAAGACTCCCGCATCTGGATTGAGGTGGGAGTCCTTAGTTGAAGGTTTCTTCAGACAGAGCCGCTGTCCTCAGGAGTTGTTGATCCTCTTGGGTGCAGGGCAGTCCTCTGGAGTTGGCACAGGTCGCTGGGCCCGCTGGACGTGTCGCTGGTCTTTTTGCAGGTTCTTTGAAGCAGTAGACAGGCCGGTAGGGCTGGGGCCAAAGCAGCTGTCATCTTCCTTCTTCTCTGCTGGAGTTTCAGCTTAGCAGTTCTTCTTCTTGTAGGTCGCCAGCAATATGATGAGCTGGGTTCAGGGAGGCCCTTAAATCCTAGATTTAGGGGCGTGTTAGGGGTCAGAGGGCAGTAGCCAATGGCTACTGCCCGAGGTTGGCTACACCCTCCTTGAGCCCTCTGGTGCCCTCTTGGGGGGGGCACATTCCTATCTCTATTGGTCCCTGTCCTCCAAACCAAGATGGAGGATTCTGTAGGAAGGGGGTCACCTCAGCTCTGGAAACCTTAGGGGTGGTCCTGGCTGGGGTGGTCACTCCTCCCTGCTTTCCCTAATTTTCATGCTGGACTTGCTGCCAAAAGTGGGGCTTTTGTCCGGGGCAGGCATCTCTACTAGCTGGAGTGCCCTGGGGCACTGTAACCCGAGGCTTGAGCTCACCGCTATGTGTTACAGTTCCTGCAAGAGGAGTTGCGAAGCACCTCCATCCAGGACAGGCTTTGTTTAAGACCACAGAGTGCACAAAGGCACTCACCCCATGTGGTCAGAAACTTGTCTGAAAGTGGCAGGCTGGCACAGACCGATCAGTCCTACACCAGCAGTTAGCTAACATACACAGGTCATCTCTAAGATGCCCTCTGTGTGCATTTTTCAATAAATCCCACACTGGCAACAGTGTGGGTTTATTGTGCTGAGAAGTTTGAAACCAAACTTCCCAGTATTCAGTGAAGCCATTATGGTGCTGTAGAGTTCGTATTCAGTGAAGCCATTATGGTGCTGTGGAGATCGTGATAACAAACTCCCAGACCATATATTCAGTATGGCTACACTGCACTTAAAATGTCTAAGAATGGACTTAGACACTGTAGGGGCATTTTGCTCATGCAGCTATGCCCTCACCTGTGGTATAGTGTACCCTGACTTAGGGCTGTAGAGCCTGCTAGAGGGGTAACATACCTATGCCACAGGCAGTGGTTTGTGGGCATGGCACCCTGAGAGAGGTGTCATGTCGACTTTGTTTTTTTCTCCCCACCAACACACACAAGCTACAAGGCAGTGTGCATGTGCTTAGTGAGCGGTCCCCTTCAGTGGCATAATACATGCTTCAGCCCTTAGAGACCTACCCTGGCCACAGGGCCCTTGGTACCATGGGCACCTTTTACAAGGGACTTAACTGTGTGCCAGGGCTGTGCCAATTGTGGGAAAGAAAGGTACAGTTTTAGGGAAGGAACACTGGTGCTGGGGCCTGGTTAGCAGGATCCCAGCACACTTTCAATCAAAGTTGGCATCAACACTAGGCAAAAGGTGTGGGGGGGGGTAACCATGCCAACAGTGGTACTTTCCTATAGGTAGGCTCCCTTTACAAATGTATGTACGAAGTATCTGCTGATTACACTTCCTGGAACATGGCATTTTGTTGATGCAGTGGGTTAGGAGTAGTGGAGCTGGAGGGTAAAGTGGAGCCTTAGATGACACCAAGCCTTTTGGCTAGCTTCAGCACACTTCATTACACCTCTTTGTGCATGTGTTGTGGGTGCTCCAGGCTGGAGTTGTCCCCTATGTGAGGGGTATATCTAATCAATGGCTGTGTCTGGTAAGCAGTCTGGCTTTCCTTAACAACAAGTGAGTGAATTTTAAAGGACTACAACGTTCAAAAGGAAGTGAGCTACAAAGACAGTCATCCCTGTTGTAGGAAGCTGGCCTGTTAAGGGGGGAGCACCTATGATGGTATCATATTATATCAGGTCCAGGTATCCCCTGTTAGTGAGGTGTAGACAATGTTCAGTAAGCCAGGCTCTCTAGAGGTAGCTGTGGATGAGCAGCCATGACTTATCTAGGAGACATGCAAAGCTTATGCAATACCACTGCAGTCACACAGCACTTACGCACATGAAAGAACCACTCAGTGTTACAAAAATAAAGGTACTTTATTATGGTAACACAAACACTAAAAAACTGTATAGGCAATACCCCAATAGGAGGTGAGTAAACACACTATTATATACACATAAGAAGTCAGTGATTAGCATGGAAAGCAATAGCAAATAGTAAAACAATAGAAAATAGTGAAGACCCTAGTGGGAGACCAAACCACATACTACCTAAGTGGAATGCGAAAGAAAGTCCCCCACCCAAGGAACTGGAATCTGTAGAGGGGAGCCGGAGGAACTAGGAACCCCAAAACATAAGTACAAGGGTGCCCCCCAGCGACCAGGAGAGAAGAGGTAAGCACCTGGTTTTCCCCAAGCCCACAGATAAACTTTGGAAAAGGACTGTGCAAGACCAACGCAAGCCTGGACAAAACTAAAGGTGGATCCTGACATAAGAGGACCTGCAAACGAAGGGGACCAAGTCCAGTTCGAGTTGGAGTGTGCAGTTGTGGCAGGAGCCACTACCCACCCTTCGGGAGATGTAGGACCAGGTCGACAGTGAGGACAGGGAGTCAGCTGTGCAGCACTGGAGCAGGAGCAGAGTTCCAGAAGTGATGCAAGCTGTGCCATGATGGAAGAAGAGTTGCAGTCAGATAGTTGTGTTGGAAAACCACCAACAAGCCTTGGCAAAGGCAAAAGACGCAGATGAAGAGTTGCAGAGCTGCCGGGGACCAGCAAGATCCAGGGGGGCTCAACACAAGGAGGGGAGTCCAAGGTGACCCTCAGCAGCGATGAGAGTTGGAAGATGAGGATGCAGCCCCTCAAGGCAACTCACAGGCAACAGGCGCAGGGGTCGCAGTGAGGCCCACTCAGTACACCTGGAGAGAAGACCCACATCGCTGGAGCAGCAGGAAGGAGACTGTGCGTCGCAGGGAAGAGTGCTGGAGGCCGGGGCTACAAGTAACCTGAAGATCCCTTGGAGGAGAAACAAACAAGCCTTCGTAGCTGCAAGAGTTGCAGTGCACAGGGGTACTGTCCTGCAAGGAGAGGCAAGGCCTTACCATCGCCCAAGTTGGACAGCTGGTAGAGGGGACCAGGGGGACCACTCCAGACCACCACATGTAATGCAGGATCCATGCAGTTCTGGAGTAGAGAGGATACACGCAGCCGGTTGTTGTTGCCGTTGGTGCCTGCGGATGCAGGGGAGGGACTCCTTCATTCCAAGGGAGATTTCTTCTTGCTTCATGTGCAGGCTGAAGACTCGTCGTCCTCAGAGGATGCACAGCCAGGGAAATGTTGCAGTTGCTGGTAGGAGCCAGAGAAACAATGTTGCAAAGCGGAGTCGTTACTGGAGTTGCAGATTGCCGGTTCCTGGAGGGTCCAGTTGCAGTCCTGGTGGTCAGAAAATGAAGTAAACAATGCAGAAGAGTCCTGCTGGAATCTTGCATGTTGAATCTGAAAACGCACCCTTGAGGGAGACCCTATGTAGCCTAAGAAGGGGGGTTGGTCACCTAGCAGGGTGACCACCTATCAGGAGGTGGCTGTGACGTCACCTGCCTGACCTGGCCACTCAGATGCTCCCAGGGGCCTTTGCCCACCTTGGATTCAAAATGGCATAATCAAGTGGCCACATGGAGGAGCTCTGGGCACCACCCCTGGGGTGATGATGGACAGGGAGGTGGTAACTCCCCTTTCCATTGTCCAGTTTTGTGCCAGAGCAGGGACCTGGGGTTGCTGGGCTGGTGCAAACCGGTTTATGTAAGGCTGTCACCAAATGTGCCCTTCAAAGCATACCGGTGGCTTGGGGAGGCTACCCCTCCCAAGCCATGTAACACCTGTTTCCAAAGGGAGAGGGTGTTGCCTCCCTCTCCCAAAGGAGATTCTTTGTTCTGCCTTCCTCTGCTCGAGGTGGCTAAGCAGCAGGAGGGCAGAAACCTGTCTGTGGGATGGCAGCAGCACAGGCTCCTCAGATAACCCCAGAAGACTGGTAGGAGCATTGCTGGGGGTCCTCTGAGGAGCCCCCAGAGTGCATGGAATCATACAACCAATACTGGCATCAGTATTGGAATATGATTCCAACATGTTTGATACCAAATATGCCCAGGTTCGGAGTTACCATTATGTAGCTGGACACAGTGACCAGTGTCCAGTACACGGGTGAAATGGCTTCCCCGTACTTACGAAGTCTAGGAAAATAGAGCTGGAGTTCGTAGGAGCACCTCTGCCCATGCAGGGGTGCCCTCACACACAGACACCTGCACCTTGCCATCTGGGCTAGGAGGTCCTGCCATAGCGGTAACTTACAGTGCTCTGGTGCAATGACCTGTGGTGAAAGGGTGCATGCACCTTTTCATGCAGGATGCAATGGCAGGCCTGCAGACACATTTTGCGTGGGCTCCCATGAGTGGCACAATACATGCTGCACCCCATGGGGAACCCCTGGTGCCCCAATGCCCGGGGTATCTAGGTACCATATACTAGGGACTTGAATGAGGAAACCAGTATTCCAATTGTGGGGTGTGCTAAGTTTTAAGCAACTAAATTTAGAGGGAGAGAACACAGTCACTGGGGCCCTGGTTAGCAGGATCCCAGTGAACACAGTCAAAACACACTGACAGCAGGCAAAAAGTAGGATTAACCATGCCAAAAAGAGGGTACTTTCCTACACCTGTTAAAAAAAAAAAAAAAACTCTAAAGCTGGTGTGCTCCTGCTGTAAGTGATGCGATTTCTCAAGGCGTCTATGCTGCCTTTATTTGTGTTTTAAACAAAGTATCTTTGAACATATCTGTTTGGGTGATAGATTTTCATTTTAATATCTTCCGAGTATAGTACCTTCAGAAGTGTGGTATAACAACATTTCTAAAAACTAACTAATGAAGCAAGGAAAATCACCAGTCATCATAAATACTAAAATATGCCTGCAGAATTCATTTTATGATGAGAATTAACACGGCGTCGCAAATGCAGACTGCACAAGTTATAGTTAGAAATCAAGGAAAGCCTGAAAAGATTTTGGGATATCAAATACAATCTGACCTTTTTTCCTTTAGCAAAAGCGCACTAATTTAAAATGAAATATTCCTAAAAATAAATAAATCCAGAAGTGCTGTAAAACAGCTCAGTCTACTAGCAGGGGTGACTGTGCTGTCTTTGTAATGAGAAATACAATCAGTCCCTTTCCCTGCAGCAAAAGCAAGCTAATTTTCAGCAAAACATACTCCACAAGCAGTGCTCTCACTATAAAACAACCCGTTCTGGTAACTAAGGCGCCTCTGCTGACTTTGCTTTTTGTGTAATAACAAAAATAAATGAATAAAGGTAAAAACATAACCGAGGGGCAGTGAAAAAATCACTAAAAAGGTAAACAAATACAATGCAGGATGTTTCCGCCCTTTAGTAAAGATATAAATGGAAGCCATAACACAAAGGTGGCCAAGCAAACAAAAGAAAAAAGTAGTGCCCATAAAACAAATAAAACAGTGGAAGGGCACAGGTGCTCTGTGGGAGGTTACAACACACAAAAAAGGGCAATCCAGCACATGCTGACCACAAAAGTAAGGATTTAAAAGTGGCATTCAGCACAACAAATGAAAAACAAGCAGGCTGTAAGCCCACTAACTGTAAACAAAATGTCTCAAAGAGGCGGCGCATGTGCTGTATAGGCGAGACCTAAAAACTACTAGCACTGAAGAGAGTATTTATCGTGTACCATCTTCCTTCCAAAAAACATGTACAGGCACATCTTGTTACGCATTTCTACAATGCGTCAGTTTGGACGCCACCAAATGGTCAGCAGAATGTGATTGGTAGCGATGCAATGCAGACATCTTGATCAGGATCAATCGTCTAGATGGGCAACCAAAGCACAACACACGTCAATAGAGGTAATAGTGACCACTCATATGAAGTGGAACATGGACCCACTGATGACAGAGAAAGTCAGTGATTCTCCACTTGAAAACCCAGGTGCGGAGCCCATCTTGACAGCCCACTTATACACGTCACACAAGGAGTAAAATACATCCTACAGTTAGGGCATTTTATGTTAGGTTCTGCTTTAAAGTTAACTACAGATGCTCTTTTATATGGTGTCTCATTACTAAAATTGCATAAAGTTGTTACCACAATCCAAACATTAGTACAGTTTCTCTCCAGTATGGATTCTCTGATGATTCACTAGATCTGAATTTGAGTAAAGTGATAATGGCACTGTGGTCATTGGTACAGTTTCTCCCCAGTATGGATTCTCTGATGTTTCACTAGAGATGACCACTGGGCAAGCCTTTTATGGCACTCTGTACACTCATATGGTTTCTCCCCAGTATGGAGTCGCTGATGATTTACTAGAACGGCCATCCGATTGAAACTTTTATGGCACTCTGTACAAGAGTATGGTTTCTCTCCATTATGGATTATGTGATGCTTTATCAGACCAGACCTGCAAGTGAAGCTTTTCTTACACTCTGTACACTGGTAAGGTTTCTCCCCGGTATGGATTTTCTGATGTGTGGAGAGATTTGAGATCTGGGTAAAGCTTTTTCCACATTCACGACAACTGTATGGTTTCTCTCCAGTATGGATTCTCTGATGGGTCACCAGATGAGATCTCATAGGGAAGCTTCTCTCACACTCTGTACACTGGTACGGTTTCTCCCCAGTATGGATCTTCTGATGATTTAAGAAAGTTGCCCTTTGAGTGAAGCATTTTCCACATTCATGACACTTGTACGGCTTCTCCCCAGTATGGATTCTTTGATGCTTTACCAGATCAGAACTGCAAGTGAAACTTTTGCCACATTCTGCACACTGGTACGGTTTCTCCCCAGTATGGATCCTTTGATGTATATATAGACAGGAGTTTCGCATGAAGCTTTTGTCACATTCTGTACACTGATATGGTCTCTCAAGAGTATGGATCTTCTGATGCTGGCATAGAACTGCCCTCCGAGTGAATATTTTTTCACACTCTGTGCACTTGTATGATTTTGATGTTCTGCAGATGATTTGATGTGTGTACAAATTTGAGTTGTGTGTGAACGGATTAACTAGCTCCATATAGTGCTCAAGTTCCTCTGCAACCCCCCCCCCAAAAAATCCAGTGATGTACATACAGATCCAACCTCCCAAACGAAACTTTTTCTCACATTCCTTGATATGGTAGAAAACTTCATCTGCTACTTCTTCTTCTGTTGGTGCTGCTGCAAAGTTGACAAGAGGTGCAGTGCTGGAGGGTCAGTTCATCAGCAAACTTTGAGGCTGTGAAGGAGAAATAATTACTTGTAAATAACACATGTGGGTAGTAAGGGTGAAAAGATGCCGCACATCTAAGCAGTAAAACAATGGTATTGAGACAAGTATCCAAGTAAGCATGGAATCTGGTGCAACCTGGCCAAGTGCCTTACTACCCAGTAGGCACAAAAACAAGGGTAACAGAATACCCCAGGACAAATTTATGCAAGCAGGCCACAGCACACAGAATGTAAAGTTCAATAGTGTTGCAGGGATAGGTAGCCCTGGTAGTGTGTTGTTGGAGTGAAATAGTTGAATGGAGTCTCGGGTCTGGTTTGCAGAAGATGACTTTATTTGTAGAAGCTAGAAATCAGAGTGCCATCAATGAGATACAGCCAACACGTGTTTCGTCACACAAGTGACTTTATCAAGGCTGCAAAATAATAATCAAAGCAAAGAATATTTAGAGGAACATGAGCAAGTGTAAATATTCGAAAGTGGGCTCAAAGATGAGCATGTGGGAAAGACTCCAAAAAGTGTATCCCAGTAGCCAATGGTTTGCGAGTGAGTTGTGGGCCTAGACAGGTAAATAGGTGAGCATTGAAAAAGCACGGCAAACAACATTCGTGATTAGAACCCATAGTGTGAAGTGTGAGAGAAAAGAAGAGAGTCACCGAAATAGAGTGCTGTGTACTATAGAATTAAAGTAATAGGAGGTGAACACCCATAGTACGTGGTTTGACAGAAGTAACAACCTTCTTAAAATGGTGTCAAAAAGAGGCTATGAGAGTTACGAAGGGCTGAGAGAAAGCTAATTGCCAGGCAGGTGTGATAGAGTCCAACATAAAGTTTTTAGAAGTCAGAGAAGATAGATTAATAAGTTGGACAGAGGAAACGACAAGCGGGCCTGTATAGATGAAAACATACCTGGGCCGTCCGGCCAGAGTGGTATATAACGAATGTAAGCAACGAGGGTGCCCCGTAATCAGATGTATGGGCTATTGGAAGGTCAATTAGAGCTGGGAAGAGAGGTAATAATGAAAATGAATAGCCAGCAGCGAAGGAAAGAGAGATAAAAAGTGAGTAGATGAGTCACAACATACATACCTTCTAAAAGTGAGCCTATTAAAAGTATGGCTGAGTGGGGTCATGGACACGTAAGAAAAGGCAGGTGTAGCAGGCCCTGATAAGCCCGTGGTGGTACTCTAAGTAGGCGTCGGATAAAGGAAAAAAGGAAAAGAGAATTGAGCCAGTAGATCATAGGTGAAGGAAAAATAGGGAACGTAGATTTGTATTTGAAAACAGGAGCCACGCTATAGGGAGTGTGTGACTACTAAAGTCATACAAGACAAATAATGCGTCAAAAATTGTAAGCAGGCAAGCTGGTAGCGATGTGATAACTAAAGACCTATCAATTAGAGGACTAAAGAGGTGTGTAAATCTGGAAAAACCGGTAGTAAGTAATAACTTAGGTGACAAACATAAAACTTAGCCCTGCGCGTACCAAAATGTGGGGAAACTAACGTCGGAGAGAGTAATATAATAAAAAGTGCGCGGAATAAAAAGCGCACCAAAGCTTGAATAGGGAAGCAAACGTTACAAAAAGCCCTAGAGTACAAGGCTGTGTTACATCACGAAGGGTGTAGCCGCCTAGGAGACGGGAGATTAAGTGAGACTTTAAGGTGTGTAGAATGCGCGGTATGAAATAGTGTCAAAAATGCTAAAAAACACTAGTCTCAACAGTGTGAGGAAATGGCTGTGAAAAACGTAAAGCGCAGGCCGTAATGAGAAAAACGATATGAAGCTGACAAATACGCGATGGAAGCCAGTGCTGTCACATTAAGAATAGAACTAAGTTTAGGATATTAGCGGTGAGGGCGAGGACACAGTGAGATCGTAAGCCGAGTAGAAAGCGTGGGACGAAGTAGTGTCCACAGCGCTATTGTGCATATGTCTAACCAGCATAGACACACGTGAGAGGAACGAAATTGAAAACGTAATAAGTGAAACGATTAACAACTAAAAAAAGACACGATGAAGACTGATAATTGTACCACTAAAATAAAACTAAGTAGGGGTAAAGAAGTGAGGGCGAGAAGACTAACGGAAAAGGGCGCAGGCATACCTGTCAAGACGCGTAGCAAAGTATGGCAACAAGACGTCGGAGTGTATACTGGTCGGAGGAGACCATAACACTCGTTTAAATCCGATTTCGTGTAAAAATGGAGATGGAAGAGGGACTGGAGAATAGAATGTCGGGCAGGGTGGCGGCCATCTTGGATGTATAAAAGCGTGGTTCGAGAGCAAAAGATTGGAAAAGACCGAAACGGTCAATGGGAAGTTCGAGAAGTAGCCATGTTACAAGGTTAAGGCAAGTAGTGGAAGCCTGGGCCTGAATAATGAACACGTAGGAAGCCG
Organism: Pleurodeles waltl; assembly: GCF_031143425.1. Classification (NCBI taxonomy): domain Eukaryota; kingdom Metazoa; phylum Chordata; class Amphibia; order Caudata; family Salamandridae; genus Pleurodeles; species Pleurodeles waltl. The sequence continues at coordinate 1,138,231,739 of NC_090439.1, forward strand.
GAATATAAGATAAAGAGGAGGGAGAGAGAAAGGCAAGCTAGATAGAAATAATTTATACAAACATGGACCACGGTTGGAAGTTTAACAGTAGGAGTTAAAGAGTACGCTGGAAATGCATCCTGGTTGGGTGCAAACTAGAAATAATTAAAGGTTAAGGTGGTCAGGTGTGTTGTATAGGTTGTAATTCACTACAGTGAGTCCAGGTAATGGCAGGCAGGAATAACTATTAAGTAGATAGAGAGGTAGGACCGTGGGTGTAGTACAGGAGGAAAGTACAAGTGAGGAATAGGTAGGGAGAATGTGAAAGTGCACACTTTAAACAAGATTTGCTCAAATACAACAGTGGTAATGCAAAGTACTCGAAATAAACACATAAGGTAAAGCATATGTAGATCGAGGCCGGACTCAATATTGAAGGGAAAAAGACACAATATGGTGTAACAGGTGATTGCATAAATGTATATACATTGGGTGTTGGGACACATGGTAAGGACAACAATGTAGGAAATAAAAACATTGTGACATACGATTAGAACAGACAGTATTCCATGAGTAATGCCCTTACAGGGGGTCCAATTGGTCATATTCAGAATAGGAGGAGTGGAGACTCACAATCAGGTTACAAAATAGTGTAGTTCATGATCTGTATTTAAGCCAAGCTCAACCGTGCGAAGTCTCAAGATCCATTTGGCCTCGCATCTACGCAGATCCCTTATTCTGTCACCCCATCTAGGTGAGTTGGAGACGTGCATAATACCGTGGAATCTGATGTTAAGAAGATCTATTTCCCCGTGTAGGGTGTTGAAGTGGCCCGCAAGGGGATAGTTGGTGTTGACATTTCTGATGGCTCTCACATGTTCCTGAATACGTTCCTTGAGTGGGCGTATGGAACTACCAATGTAAATCATACCGCATACACAAACTAGGCAGTAAACAGTGAACTTTGTGTTGCAATTCATGAAGGTCTTGATATGGTATGCAGTCCCGGTATTGTAGGTAAACAATAAGGTTTTATTCAAGGCCAATTGGCAGGATATGCAACAACCACATTTGTAAAAACCGTTGGGTTTTTCAGGAATCCAACTCAGTGGGCGAGAGAGAGGGGAGGGACAAAGAAAGCTGGGGCACAGAATATTCCTGAGCGTGCGACCTCTAGTATGTACGATGGTGGGTGATAAACCTACTGCGTTCTTGAGACAGGTATCCAGCATTAACAAGTGCCAGTGTTTCTTGAGAATGTGCAGTACTGCCTTGCTCACGGGGCTGTACTGGGTGATAAAAGCGACCGGTCTCCTGTTGGGAGAACCCCTGGTGGCAGGTTCTTTGTGGCTTCTGATCAATAAAGCGTGTTGGTTCTTGTTGGCGATACGTTTACTGGCTAACGAGATGAGTTTGTTAGTGTAACCCCTAGCTCGGAAGCGGTGAGTCAAATTCTTGAGTTCCTGCTTGAAGATGTCCGTATCAGTGCAGTTGCGTCTGATCCTGACCATTTCTCCATATGGGATTGCCCTGATCTGTGTGTGGGGATGTGCGCTCAGTGCATGCAAAATAGAATTGCAGGCAGTGGGTTTCCTGTATAGTCTTGACATAATCCTATTGTTGGTGATATACAGCAGCAAGTCAAGAAACTCAATTTGGGTGGTGTTCACTTTATGGGTGAACACTAGATTGAACTCATTGGTGTTAAGGTGTTCAATAAGTTTATTGAGGTCGGGGATGTTACCAGTCCAGATAGCAAGAATATCATCAATATATCTTCCCCAGTACAGGATATGTTCTGTGATGTTCGTAGGACAGTTGGACCACAGATGGATTTTCTCAAATTGGCCCATGTATAGGTTAGCATATGACGGAGAAAATTTAGCTCCCATGGCTACACCCTGGCACTGACGAAACCATCTACCATCATGTAGGAAAACATTATTTTCTAGTACTAATCGAGTAAGATCAAGAAGCATACGTGTATGTTCATATAGTGTGGCATCACGGGTACCGAGTGTGAGTTGGAGCATTTCCAGACCCTTTTCCAAGGGGATGGAGGTGTAGAGAGAGCTAACATCAAGGCAGACAAAACTACAGTCTTTGGTCCATTCGATGTCCTCAAGTTGACACAACAAATCCCTAGTATCTTGTATGTATGAGGGTAAGTTGTGTACCAAGGGTTGGAGAAAAGAGTCAATGTATTCAGAAATGTGTTCCGTAGGAGAACCAATCCCTGAAATGATGGGTCTTCCCGGGGGAAAGTCACCCGGTTTATGGACTTTGGGTAGGATGTATATACAAGGTGCCCTGGGCGCCTTTGTGTACAAAAATCTGTATTCCAAATCAGTAAGGAGACAAAGGTTCTTAAAAGACGTCAGTTTCTTTTCAATGAGACTGTTGATGTCAGAAAGAGGATTGGTGTGTAGTGCAGAGTAGGCCTGTGTGTCATTAAGTTGTCTGTTGATTTCTGCAATGTAGTCAGTTTTGTTCATAATGACTACGTTGCCCCCTTTGTCTGCCTCCCTGATGACTACGTCTGTGCAGGTTGAGAGTTTGTGTAACGCCTGGAGTTCACTAGGGTTGAGATTTTTGTGTAATCTGTGGGTGCAGGTGTTACCCTTGTCCTCTAGGTTGTGTAATTCCGAGCTGACCGCTTTGTAGAAGACATCGATATGATTGTCTGGTGGCAAAGTGGGGATAAACGTGGAGCTAGGTTTGAGCCCACTATTGGTGTCCAAGTTAGGTGTAATGTCAAGTTGAGTCAGTAGTTCGTCAAAGCTAGGTGGTGGTGATGTTGTGTTGTCAAGGGTAAGAATTGTATGAATGTCTTGTATATCCTTAATGGATTGGTTGCAGATAGGTTGTGGACTACGGGCAGTAATATTGGTATCTGGTCTGTTCTGAAAGAACTTCTTTAATTTGAGATTGCGTATGAATTTGAAGAGATCTATGTGTATGTTGGTGTAGTTAGGTTTAGAAGTAGGACAAAAGCCCAATCCCTTTTTCAAGACATTTATTTCATGTACAGAAAATTCCAAATTGGAGAGGTTCATGACCTGTACTGTATCCTCTGAAGCAAAGAGGTTGTGATCCAAGGAGGGAACACTCAGGTCCTTTGGATTTTTGTGGTCGAGCGGGTTGTCATGCCCTCCCTGGTGTTTGATGTGGTGTTTCCTGCCCCCCCTGCGGGTGGGTTTATGTTTGTACCTGACCTGTTGTAATTCTGTCGTAGTCCCTTCCTGTATCGGCCTAGTTCTTCTAAAAAAGAATTTGATTGTTAGGTTGTGTTCTGTGGATGTGTGCTGGTAGATGACCCATCCCCAAGTGAATCTAAGCCGTCACTGGATAGATTGGAAATGTCAGATAAGCTGCACGCGATTCACCCAGCGGGAGTAATGGCCTTAGTAGGTCTGTTGCTGGAATCCTTATTGATCTGATCAAATCTACGTGCGAATGTGTAAATCCTGCCATTTTTGTAGTCGTTGTCGTCTCTGATGAGTTTGCGCATTTTCTTATCCTTAATGTATAGTTGATACCCTGCAAGTATCTCCCTCATAATAGTGTAGTTTTTGTCAGTAGCTTCAGCGAGGTTGAGATTCTTAATCTCTTCTTCCAGGGACGTAATGTCCTGGAGTAGTTGTCACGTTTTCTATCTGCATGTTTGATAAGTATATTAATCATGCTGAAAGATGTAGAGGAAATAAGGTGTTCCCAATCCCCAAGTAGATCAGGGTCAAGGTCTTCAAAGGATGGGAATATTATTACCCGCAGTCCCCTAGGGACTTGTTTGAGTTCCAAATAGCGTTTAAGGGTGGTGATGTCCCACCAACGGGCTAGTTCTTGTTTTCTAAGTCTCTCTAGTTTTATGAATTTCTGTCTCAGTCCTTCTTTGGAAGATGTGTGAACTGTGGTGCGTGTTGCTGGAGTTTTCATAGAGAAGAGCTCAGCAGCTAAGGTGTCTCGGTTGTCGTCAAATGAGGCCATATTGTAAAGTTTAAGAAAAGAGGGTTCTTACTGTTCGAGAAGATACACATACAATATAATGGAACAATAAATGTTTTTAGAGTGCGGCTCACCCTATTCAGTCAGAACAAAATCTAGAAACAACACATGTGGGTAGTAAGGGTGAAAAGATGCCGCACATCTAAGCAGTAAAACAATGGTATTGAGACAAGTATCCAAGTAAGCATGGAATCTGGTGCAACCTGGCCAAGTGCCTTACTACCCAGTAGGCACAAAAACAAGGGTAACAGAATACCCCAGGACAAATTTATGCAAGCAGGCCACAGCACACAGAATGTAAAGTTCAATAGTGTTGCAGGGATAGGTAGCCCTGGTAGTGTGTTGTTGGAGTGAAATAGTTGAATGGAGTCTCGGGTCTGGTTTGCAGAAGATGACTTTATTTGTAGAAGCTAGAAATCAGAGTGCCATCAATGAGATACAGCCAACACGTGTTTCGTCACACAAGTGACTTTATCAAGGCTGCAAAATAATAATCAAAGCAAAGAATATTTAGAGGAACATGAGCAAGTGTAAATATTCGAAAGTGGGCTCAAAGATGAGCATGTGGGAAAGACTCCAAAAAGTGTATCCCAGTAGCCAATGGTTTGCGAGTGAGTTGTGGGCCTAGACAGGTAAATAGGTGAGCATTGAAAAAGCACGGCAAACAACATTTGTGATTAGAACCCATAGTGTGAAGTGTGAGAGAAAAGAAGAGGGTCACCGAAATAGAGTGCTGTGTACTATAGAATTAAAGTAATAGGAGGTGAACACCCATAGTACGTGGTTTGACAGAAGTAACAACCTTCTTAAAATGGTGTCAAAAAGAGGCTATGAGAGTTACGAAGGGCTGAGAGAAAGCTAATTGCCAGGCAGGTGTGATAGAGTCCAACATAAAGTTTCACACTCTGTGCACTTGTATGATTTTGATGTTCTGCAGATGATTTGATGTGTGTACAAATTTGAGTTGTGTGTGAACGGATTAACTAGCTCCATATAGTGCTCAAGTTCCTCTGCAACCCCCCCCAAAAAAAATCCAGTGATGTACATACAGATCCAACCTCCCAAACGAAACTTTTTCTCACATTCCTTGATATGGTAGAAAACTTCATCTGCTACTTCTTCTTCTGTTGGTGCTGCTGCAAAGTTGACAAGAGGTGCAGTGCTGGAGGGTCAGTTCATCAGCAAACTTTGAGGCTGTGAAGGAGAAATAATTACTTGTAAATAACACATGTGGGTAGTAAGGGTGAAAAGATGCCGCACATCTAAGCAGTAAAACAATGGTATTGAGACAAGTATCCAAGTAAGCATGGAATCTGGTGCAACCTGGCCAAGTGCCTTACTACCCAGTAGGCACAAAAACAAGGGTAACAGATGACCCCAGGACAAATTTATGCAAGCAGGCCACAGCACACAGAATGTAAAGTTCAATAGTGTTGCAGGGATAGGTAGCCCTGGTAGTGTGTTGTTGGAGTGAAATAGTTGAATGGAGTCTCGGGTCTGGTTTGCAGAAGATGACTTTATTTGTAGAAGCTAGAAATCAGAGTGCCATCAATGAGATACAGCCAACACGTGTTTCGTCACACAAGTGACTTTATCAAGGCTGCAAAATAATAATCAAAGCAAAGAATATTTAGAGGAACATGAGCAAGTGTAAATATTCGAAAGTGGGCTCAAAGATGAGCATGTGGGAAAGACTCCAAAAAGTGTATCCCAGTAGCCAATGGTTTGCGAGTGAGTTGTGGGCCTAGACAGGTAAATAGGTGAGCATTGAAAAAGCACGGCAAACAACATTTGTGATTAGAACCCATAGTGTGAAGTGTGAGAGAAAAGAAGAGGGTCACCGAAATAGAGTGCTGTGTACTATAGAATTAAAGTAATAGGAGGTGAACACCCATAGTACGTGGTTTGACAGAAGTAACAACCTTCTTAAAATGGTGTCAAAAAGAGGCTATGAGAGTTACGAAGGGCTGAGAGAAAGCTAATTGCCAGGCAGGTGTGATAGAGTCCAACATAAAGTTTTTAGAAGTCAGAGAAGATAGATTAATAAGTTGGACAGAGGAAACGACAAGCGGGGCCTGTATAGATGAAAACATACCTGGGCCGTCCGGCCAGAGTGGTATGTAACGAGTGTAAGCAACGAGGGTGCCCCGTAATCAGATGTATGGGCTATTGGAAGGTCAATTAGAGCTGGGAAGAGAGGTAATAATGAAAATGAATAGCCAGCAGCGAAGGAAAGAGAGATAAAAAGTGAGTAGATGAGTCACAACATACATACCTTCTAAAAGTGAGCCTATTAAAAGTATGGCTGAGTGGGGTCATGGACACGTAAGAAAAGGCAGGTGTAGCAGGCCCTGATAAGCCCGTGGTGGTACTCTAAGTAGGCGTCGGATAAAGGAGCTGAGCTCTTCTCTATGAAAACTCCAGCAACACGCACCACAGTTCACACATCTTCCAAAGAAGGACTGAGACAGAAATTCATAAAACTAGAGAGACTTAGAAAACAAGAACTAGCCCGTTGGTGGGACATCACCACCCTTAAACGCTATTTGGAACTCAAACAAGTCCCTAGGGGACTGCGGGTAATAATATTCCCATCCTTTGAAGACCTTGACCCTGATCTACTTGGGGATTGGGAACACCTTATCTCCTCTACATCTTTCGGCATGATTAACATACTTATCAAACATGCAGATAGAAAACGTGACAAACTACTCCAGGACATTACGTCCCTGGAAGAAGAGATTAAGAATCTCAACCTCGCTGAAGCTACTGACAAAAACTACACTATTATGAGGGAGATACTTGCAGGGTATCAACTATACATTAAGGATAAGAAAATGCGCAAACTCATCAGAGACGTCAACGACTACAAAAATGGCAGGATTTACACATTCGCACGTAGATTTGATCAGATCAATAAGGATTCCAGCAACAGACCTACTAAGGCCATTAATCCCGCTGGGTCAATCGCGGGCAGCTTATCTGACATTTCCAATCTATCCAGTGACGGCTTAGATTCACTTGGGGATGGGTCATCTACCAGCACACATCCACAGAACACAACCCAACAATCAAATTCTTTTTTAGAAGAACTAGGCCGATACACGAAGGGACTACGACAGAATTACAACAGGTCAGGTACAAACATAAACCCACCCGCAGGGGGGGCAGGAAACACCACATCAAACACCAGGGAGGGCATGACAACCCGCTCGACCACAAAAATCCAAAGGACCTGAGTGTTCCCTCCTTGGATCACAACCTCTTTGCTTCAGAGGATACAGTACAGGTCATGAACCTCTCCAATTTGGAATTTTCTGTACATGAAATAAATGTCTTGAAAAAGGGATTGGGCTTTTGTCCTACTTCTAAACCTAACTACACCAACATACACATAGATCTCTTCAAATTCATACGCAATCTCAAATTAAAGAAGTTCTTTCAGAACAGAACAGATACCAATATTACTGCCCGTAGTCCACAACCTATCTGCAACCAATCCATTAGGGTTAAACAAGACATTCATACAATTCTTACCCTTGACAACACAACATCACCACCACCTAGCTTTGACGAACTACTGACTCAACTTGACATTACACCTAACTTGGACACCAATAGTGGGCTCAAACCTAGCTCCACGTTTATCCCCACTTTGCCACAATCATATCGATGTCTTCTACAAAGCGGTCAGCTCGGAATTACACAACCTAGAGGACAAGGGTAACACCTGCACCCACAGATTACACAAAAATCTCAACCCTAGTGAACTCCAGGCGTTACACAAACTCTCAACCTGCACAGACGTAGTCATCAGGGAGGCAGACAAAGGGGGCAACGTAGTCATTATGAACAAAACTGACTACATTGCAGAAATCAACAGACAACTTAATGACACACAGGCCTACTCTGCACTACACACCAATCCTCTTTCTGACATCACCAGTCTCATTGAAAATAAACTGACGTCTTTTAAGAACCTTTGTCTCCTTACTGATTTGGAATACAGATTTTTGTACACAAAGGCGCCCAGGGCTCCTTGTATATACATCCTACCCAAAGTCCATAAACCGGGTGACTTTCCCCCGGGAAGACCCATCATTTCAGGGATTGGTTCTCCTACGGAACACATTTCTGAATACATTGACTCTTTTCTCCAACCCTTGGTACACAACTTACCCTCATACATACAAGATACTAGGGATTTGTTGTGTCAACTTGAGGACATCGAATGGACCAAAGACTGTAGTTTTGTCTGCCTTGATGTTAGCTCTCTCTACACCTCCATCCCCTTGGAAAAGGGTCTGGAAATGCTCCAACTCACACTCGGTACCCGTGATGCCACACTATATGAACATACACGTATGCTTCTTGATCTTACTCGATTAGTACTAGAAAATAAAGTTTTCCTACATGATGGTAGATGGTTTCGTCAGTGCCAGGGTGTAGCCATGGGAGCTAAATTTTCTCCGTCATATGCTAACCTATACATGGGCCAATTTGAGAAAATCCATCTGTGGTCCAACTGTCCTACGAACATCACAGAACATATCCTGTACTGGGGAAGATATATTGATGATATTCTTGCTATCTGGACTGGTAACATCCCCGACCTCAATAAACTTATTGAACACCTTAACACCAATGAGTTCAATCTAGTGTTCACCCATAAAGTGAACACCACCCAAATTGAGTTTCTTGACTTGCTGCTGTATATCACCAACAATAGGATTATGTCAAGACTTTACAGGAAACCCACTGCCTGCAATTCTATTTTGCATGCACTGAGCGCACATCCCCACACACAGATCAGGGCAATCCCATATGGAGAAATGGTCAGGATCAGACGCAACTGCACTGATACGGACATCTTCAAGCAGGAACTCAAGAATTTGACTCACCGCTTCCGAGCTAGGGGTTACACTAACAAACTCATCTCGTTAGCCAGTAAACGTATCGCCAACAAGAACCAACATGCTTTATTGATCAGAAGCCACAAAGAACCTGCCACCAGGGGTTCTCCCAACAGGAGACCGGTCGCTTTTATCACCCAGTACAGCCCCGTGAGCAAGGCAGTACTGCGCATTCTCAAGAAACACTGGCACTTGTTAATGCTGGATACCTGTCTCAAGAACGCAGTAGGTTTATCACCCACCATCGTACATACTAGAGGTCGCACGCTCAGGAATATTCTGTGCCCCAGCTTTCTTTGTCCCTCCCCTCTCTCTCGCCCACTGAGTTGGATTCCTGAAAAACCCAACGGTTTTTACAAATGTGGTTGTTGCATATCCTGCCAATTGGCCTTGAATAAAACCTTATCGTTTACCTACAATACCGGGACTGCATACCATATCAAGACCTTCATGAATTGCATCACAAAGTTCACTGTTTACTGCCTAGTTTGTGTATGCGGTATGATTTACATTGGTAGTTCCATACGCCCACTCAAGGAACGTATACAGGAACATGTGAGAGCCATCAGAAATGTCAACACCAACTATCCCCTTGCGGTCCACTTCAACACCCTACACGGGGAAAAAGATCTTCTTAACATCAGATTCCACGGTATTATGCACGTCTCCAACTCACCTAGATGGGGTGACAGAATAAGGGATCTGCGTAGATGCGAGGCCAAATGGATCTTGAGACTTCGCACGGTTGAGCTTGGCTTAAATACAGATCATGAACTACACTATTTTGTAACCTGATTGTGAGTCTCCACTCCTCCTATTCTGAATATGACCAATTGGACCCCCTGTAAGGGCATTACTCATGGAATACTGTCTGTTCTAATCGTATGTCACAATGTTTTTATTTCCTACATTGTTGTCCTTACCATGTGTCCCAACACCCAATGTATATACATTTATGCAATCACCTGTTACACCATATTGTGTCTTTTTCCCTTCAATATTGAGTCCGGCCTCGATCTACATATGCTTTACCTTATGTGTTTATTTCGTGTACTTTGCATTACCACTGTTGTATTTGAGCAAATCTTGTTTAAAGTGTGCACTTTCACATTCTCCCTACCTATTCCTCACTTGTACTTTCCTCCTGTACTACACCCACGGGACCTACCTCTCTATCTACTTAATAGTTATTCCTGCCTGCCATTACCTGGACTCACTGTAGTGAATTACAACCTATACAACACACCTGACCACCTTAACCTTTAATTATTTCTAGTTTGCACCCAACCAGGATGCATTTCCAGCGTACTCTTTAACTCCTACTGTTAAACTTCCAACCGTGGTCCATGTTTGTATAAATTATTTCTATCTAGCTTGCCTTTCTCTCTCCCTCCTCTTTATCTTATATTCCGGCTTCCTACGTGTTCATTATTCAGGCCCAGGCTTCCACTACTTGCCTTAACCTTGTAACATGGCTACTTCTCGAACTTCCCATTGACCGTTTCGGTCTTTTCCAATCTTTTGCTCTCGAACCACGCTTTTATACATCCAAGATGGCCGCCACCCTGCCCGACATTCTATTCTCCAGTCCCTCTTCCATCTCCATTTTTACACGAAATCGGATTTAAACGAGTGTTATGGTCTCCTCCGACCAGTATACACTCCGACGTCTTGTTGCCATACTTTGCTACGCGTCTTGACAGGTATGCCTGCGCCCTTTTCCGTTAGTCTTCTCGCCCTCACTCCTTTACCCCTACTTAGTTTTATTTTAGTGGTACAATTATCAGTCTTCATCGTGTCTTTTTTTAGTTGTTAATCGTTTCACTTATTACGTTTTCAATTTCGTTCCTCTCACGTGTGTCTATGCTGGTTAGACATATGCACAATAGCGCTGTGGACACTACTTCGTCCCACGCTTTCTACTCGGCTTACGATCTCACTGTGTCCTCGCCCTCACCGCTAATATCCTAAACTTAGTTCTATTCTTAATGTGACAGCACTGGCTTCCATCGCGTATTTGTCAGCTTCATATCGTTTTTCTCATTACGGCCTGCGCTTTACGTTTTTCACAGCCATTTCTACACACTGTTGAGACTAGTGTTTTTTAGCATTTTTGACACTATTTCATACCGCGCATTCTACACACCTTAAAGTCTCACTTAATCTCCCGTCTCCTAGGCGGCTACACCTTTCGTGATGTAACACAGCCTTGTACTCTAGGGCTTTTTGTAACGTTTGCTTCCCTATTCAAGCTTCGGTGCGCTTTTTATTCCGCGCACTTTTTATTATATTACTCTCTCCGACGTTAGTTTCCCCACATTTTGGTACGCGCAGGGCTAACCTTTATGTTTGTCACCTAAGTTATTACTTACTACCGGTTTTTCCAGATTTACACACCTCTTTAGCCCTCTAATTGATAGGTCTTTAGTTATCACATCGCTACCAGCTTGCCTGCTTACAATTTTTGACGCATTATTTGTCTTGTATGACTTTAGTAGTCACACACTCCCTATAGCGTGGCTCCTGTTTTCAAATACATATCTACGTTATTTTTCCCTCACCTATGATCTACTGGCTCAATTCTCTTTTCCTTTATCCGACGCCTACTTAGAGTACCACCACGGGCTTATCAGGGCCTGCTACACCTGCCTTTTCTTACGTGTCCATGACCCCACTCAGCCATACTTTTAATAGGCTCACTTTTAGAAGGTATGTATGTTGTGACTCATCTACTCACTTTTTATCTCTCTTTCCTTCGCTGCTGGCTATTCATTTTCATTATTACCTCTCTTCCCAGCTCTAATTGACCTTCCAATAGCCCATACATCTGATTACGGGGCACCCTCGTTGCTTACATTCGTTACATACCACTCTGGCCGGACGGCCCAGGTATGTTTTCATCTATACAGGCCCCGCTTGTCGTTTCCTCTGTCCAACTTATTAATCTATCTTCTCTGACTTCTAAAAACTTTATGTTGGACTCTATCACACCTGCCTGGCAATTAGCTTTCTCTCAGCCCTTCGTAACTCTCATAGCCTCTTTTTGACACCATTTTAAGAAGGTTGTTACTTCTGTCAAACCACGTACTATGGGTGTTCACCTCCTATTACTTTAATTCTATAGTACACAGCACTCTATTTCGGTGACTCTCTTCTTTTCTCTCACACTTCACACTATGGGTTCTAATCATGAATGTTGTTTGCCGTGCTTTTTCAATTCTCACCTATTTACCTGTCTAGGCCCACAACTCACTCGCAAACCATTGGCTACTGGGATACACTTTTTGGAGTCTTTCCCACATGCTCATCTTTGAGCCCACTTTCGAATATTTACACTTGCTCATGTTCCTCTAAATATTCTTTGCTTTGATTATTATTTTGCAGCCTTGATAAAGTCACTTGTGTGACGAAACACGTGTTGGCTGTATCTCATTGATGGCACTCTGATTTCTAGCTTCTACAAATAAAGTCATCTTCTGCAAACCAGACCGAGACTCCATTCAACTATTTCACTCCAACAACACACTACCAGGGCTACCTATCCCTGCAACACTATTGAACTTTACATTCTGTGTGCTGTGGCCTGCTTGCATAAATTACTTGTAAATGTGGGAATAAGGGTCATACATTTTCAGGCAACTAGACAATAACCAAAGCAGAGGTAACAAACCAGAGAAAGAAAACGGACAGAAGATATTTGATGCTAGAGGCCTAAGTTCAGAGCTAAATGCTTGTTTGGTACCAGACAAACGTGTTTGCTGATAAGCCACCGAACACAGAATGCAGTTAATAAGTTGACTGGCAAACAGAAGGGTTAATAACACAAGTGATGCTGTGTAACCGACCACGTGGGTAGACGTAGGAATAATATTGTAGCCTTCCATGTTCCTTTATTTATGGATGTCTGACTACTGAACTGATTAACTGCTTGCATGTTTAGTGTTGAAAATTCATCTTTTTTAAATTTACTGTGATCTGGGATGTAAAATCACAACTATAATAAAATTACACTTTGCATTCATTTGTTCAAAATGGACAGGTGATGACTGTCGCTTGTTAGGATATTGTGAAATGTTAAAAGCTGCTAGCCTGATATCTCTTATTCATCCGATGCTCCTGCTGAGGTCACACACACGGAGGGGGGAGGGGGGCGTTCATCAGCATGCTATTAAGTGTGACACAGGTAAAACAATATATGAAAACAAACGAACTTGGTGTCTTGAGGCTGAGTGACAGGCTTGCTGCTGGTCTGTTTGGGGTACAGTATGCTTTCATGTGGTTTCCCTGGGAAGCGTTAAACCACTTCACTTGGCTCTTCTACATCCCTTGATGGGTTCACCAGGGCCAGGGAACTGCTGGCCTGTTAGTCACTCTATTATACAGTAGGGTATTTGGGTATTTATTGGGCAAAGGGTTTGACAAGCAAGTTTGAAGGAGAGGATACTGGGAGTTTACAGTTCACAACTGAGGGATAAAACTTCCAACATCGGTTGCTATCACATGCCAAGCATCGGATATAATACTTCTTTTCTGTCATCAAAACAAATATATATTTTTGGGATTTACCAGGCAACGTAGAATTAAAGACAGTAAAGTCTGTTGGTGTGGTGCAGACTGCACCAGGTGCATCCCCAGGCTTCACAATGCTGGTTTATGCAGACCCAAAGCATGCTCTGGGACCAGGATAGGGGGAGAACGAGAGGATGCTGGTGAGATATGCTTGGGACAGCCCCCTTCTGAGTGAAGGTCAGGGGTGCAAATTCCCTCATCATCTCATTCCCTGTGCAGCACCACTCACTCCCACCATACCCGAAAACCAATAGGGGCCACTTCCCTGAGAGGGACCACGAAGAAAGCAGACCCCTGACCTGTAACCCATCTCCTGCGTGATTTCCTACGGTAGTAAGGGTGATTTCCAAGACCCAAGTGCTCCTTTGTGAAGATGAACTCCCAGGTATTTAAAGAATTAAAAATGAGAATGGGTAGAAATCAGAATGAAAGGTTGTTCTCCTTGCGACAGAGCCGCCCGAGGAAGCGCTATTTCTACATAAACCGCACCACAGTAGGAAGTCTGCAGCGCTCTCACGTTGAACAATACGTAAAAAATAATAATGCATGCGTAGTGAGAATGTAGGATTTACAGACTCGGGAATTTATATTGTGATTCACGTGAGCTTTCGAAGTATCCAAGTAGTTTTTGAAACTTCAAATTGAGTTGTTTCACTTGTCCTAACAACTTATCTCATAATTCTTCCAATAGCATGACCTGATACTCTCCTGATAAGAGAGGTGAACGTAGCACTAGACACACTGGGGTGGTGAAGTTATGGCAATCACCGCCTCACAGGGGGAGAGCCCATTGGCCCACATGATGATGAAGTGTGTAACTTTCAGTCGATGCAGGTGCTGGTGTGTGAGGGTATTCATAAGTTGCTGTTCCCAGTCACTAACAAGTGGGCTCAGGGTGATTCAGTCAGGGAACGTGTAAGGAGAGGAATCTGTTTCCAGTCACCCCCATCATTTACAACAAATGAAGCCCAGACTGTAGCGCTGAGAAGGCTGCACAGTATGTTTAGGAACAACATACTCAGTCCTTAGTTATGTGCCATGTAACATGATGTATGCCCTGCCTTTTACAGGGAAGTTATTTTGTTTACTTAACTTTGTATGCTGTAGGAGTTGTCTTCACCAGGATCAACTCTTTCACAAACACCTTCCTGCCCGGGTCACAGAGGTGTGAGCAAGAAAACAAGCTGCAGCGCAAACATCTGAACCGTAGTCTTAGAGGAGTCAAGACTGAGGGCCTGGTTACGACCTTGGCGGAGGAGATCACTCCGTCCCAGATATGACGGATATCCCGCCCGCTGTATTACAACTTCCATTATATCCTATGGAACTTATAATACGGCGGACGGGATATCCGTCACATTTGCTAACAATTAATCTCCAAGGTCGTAATCAGGCCCTGTGTGTAGGGGAAGGTGATCTTAAAATCGGCCTGCTTCTCAACGACATTTACAAATCAATTAAAATTGTCACTCGATGTTGAGATGAGACCCTTGAAGGCGGCGATTTGCTGGGTGAATGTGTTACCTTTCTACAGGAACTGGAGGGTCACCACTTGTCTGTATGCCCACTTATACACGTCACACAAGGACCTCACAAGGACGTCACCTCAAGGTGCACAACTCTTCCTTGGTGACTCTTGCACATCAAGATCAGGCATTTTCCAGGGTAATCACAATGCACACAGCACAGCTTGACTCGTTGGAGGCACCTGTAGCAAAGATCCTATAAATGAAATTGTGACTTGGCTCTCTGCCCCTTGCTGAATTCTCAGAAGTGTATTTTGTAGTACGTAGTATGCGTAGGAGTGCTACTAAAGTAGTACAAAATGCTATTCATCAACCCGTGAGTGTAAATCACCACCTCACTTATCTTTTTTCTGGGGAGATTTTCGCTCATATACGTTTACTACTCAGTAGTAACTGTGGAAGGGACGAGGGAGTGGCTGAAAAAGAGAAATACATACCACTAAATTCAAAGGGATTCTGGAGCACTAAAGAGGGGTTGAGGGAGGAGTAAAGAGAGGTTTAGTGGGGGACCAGACACCCACCCACAAAGGAGTAAGCTCATTGATATTCACAAGCTGCACTTCTAATGTTACTATAGACAATTTCGTTAACACTCCAATCTGACACATTAGTTTCTACCTGAGAATCAAGTCAGGCTTAATGTAATACATTGTTTGATACCTTGGATAACCCAGTTTGGTTGCCCTGTTCCAGAGTTAGCACAGCTGAGAGGTCAGTGTGTAGCTCCACACTAGCCAATTAGGCAACCATGCTTTCACTATCAGAACATACAAAAGTACATGTACTGCCTGTGGCACACATTGCACCCGACCTTAGGAATCAATAGTTAACAAAATTGCCTCTTTGCTGCCTTTAGTCCCCTGTGCCAACATTAATAGCAAACTGGGTCCTGTCCCCGAGAGAGCTTGGGGAGATCTGATAATGACTCCAAGAAAAGGATACACTAGAGGCCTGCATGCAGGTGACTTGGTTGAGTCCAGGAGAGGTGACACATAGGTGGACTCGAGCTCAGAACAGCTGGGGAGCCCTGGTGGTACCGCTGGTGGACTTCTCACAGGGTCGAGGTCATGACGTGCAGAGGTCACTTCACGTGTCGGGTTTCCAGGCTGCACGGTCCTTGTTAGATACTTCGTTGTTGAGTAGATCCGCTGCTCACGGGAGTCTGAGTCTTTTTAGAAGGCAGGCAGGCAGGCTTCCTGCGTTTCTTGAAGCTGCAGCTGTAGGATGTGTCTTTTCTGCGCAGAGTCCGGTGAGGTTAGCAGGCAGGCCAGAAGGGCTGGTACTGGGTCAGCTGCTGCTTCTTCTGCGTGGTCGACTCGTCTTTGTCCTTCTTCTTTGTGGATAGTCAGGATCTCAGTTCTTGGCTGCCACCACAATACTCAATTCACGGGTGTTACAGGGAGGGGCAGGCGGTAGCCCATGGCTACCCAAAAACATTTGCCAGGGGGCCAAAATGTTTGGCTTGTCGTGTGACCGAGGGCCGCATTGCTGCTAGCAGGGTGGCAAGTGTTGTCCATGTATAATAACAACCAAGGCCGCTCTGACAGTGAACGTAACAACTGACTTGTCTCTTAGTTCACTATTTTCATTGTTGCTAGGGTTAGGGGAAGCATGAATGTCTCTAAATTCATGTTTGCAAACTATCACTTTAATACTAAGGTGAAACACTTTTGCACATTAAAGAAAAGCACTTTTTTGGATTTTTTTCAGAGACTTTCATATTTTTTTCACTCTGCTGTAAGATTCTTTAAAAAAAAGAATGGATTTCTAAAGTTAAGTGGTCCAGGACTCCTATACTTCTTTTCTCTCACTTTAGTTAATAAGTTAGTTTAGTTGGAAATAACAGCTTGCCCCTTTAGTTGACATCTTTTGGAAGATTAGTGCTCCCTCAAGTAAATAGCAGCCCATTTGCTGAAGTTTTACCAGTGGGCCACGTTTAAAGGTCAGGAGGGCTGCATGCAGCACTCAGGCTGTACTTTGGGTATCACTGCGATAGCTTATGGGCTGACCACCTTTAGGGCGAGTAGACCATCCTTATGACCACTTCCGCTAAGAAGGATGCATAACCCTAACCCTAGTGACCTAATTCCTTCTATTCAAGATGGAGGAATTTAAAAAGTAGTGTCCACTTCAGCTGGTCCACCTTAGGGGTGGACTGGCTTGAAGTGGGCACTCCTCCTAATTTATCAAATTTTCCCACTTGTGCTGCCGCCACAAGTGAGGTCAGGAAAGAGGGGTCGGTCATCTCTGCTATCTGGAGAGACCTGGGTTGGATTTCAAAGGTGCTAAGGCCTTTGAAGCTCCCTGCCCCGAAATGTCCATCCTGCTCTGGGTGAGGTTATAACCTCTGCCCAGAGCAGGCCTTTGTTCTGGGCCTCCAAGAGCATTGGCACTCACCTCGGGGGGGCAGAATTCGGTCTAGGGTGGCTACACTGGTTTGTACCAGTCAATTAACACACCAGTAGCTGGGTAGGTTTTCGGGGGGTTTCTCTAAGGTGCCCTCTGTGTGCATTTATTAATAAATCCATCACTGGGGTCAGTGAGGGTTTATTATTCTGAGATTTTTTAAAAATTCTTTTAATTTTAATGAATGGTTGCTCAGTATAAAAAGTTTGACACAATGTAAAGCACAAATTGTAAGACTTAGCCAAAAGGAGAATAAGTACAGAAATGTGTAACTCTGCAAAAAGCCACTTAGCGTTGTCCACCCCCAGGTTACGCTCCCTATGATAGGCATGTTCTTAGTCTCACCTAGCCCCTCTGCCCACACTGTTAATCATTCATGAGTTTCTGTACACACTATGTTGAGTCCAGATTTTGTTGTATTTTTTAGGGTAACCTCGACTCTGATAAATCACTTGGCCTGGACGGACTTCAACTCTGCGGAATTCTGTGGATTTGACTAAAAACTCTATGGAATTCCGCAGAGGCAGAGTTCTGTGACCTGCAGAGTCCTGAATGCGCACGATTTCTGAAGCGCTAAGCAGGGTCGGGCCTGGTTAGCAAGGCTCAACCCTGCTTAGCACTTCAGAGATTGGTCGCATTCAGGAGAGGGCAGTAGGCAGTGAAAACTGCCTGGCCTCTTGTGCACCGCACACGGGGCAGGCCGGTGCACAAGAGGTCTGAAACAGTAGCTTTCACTCCCTCTAGCCCTGGACTGTCTGCACTTGAGTTGTGTAGCCCATAACTGGGCTGCAGTGTGCACTGAGTGAGCTGCGCTCCATTGGCGGGGCTACCGGAGTTTTTGGAAAAACTCCGGGCTCCAAGCAGAGCACGGAGTGCCAAGAACTCTGTTCGCTCCGCCATCGGAGCGGAGCTCCCTACCCACCCCTACAAATCGCCTGTTCTCCTCGCTTAGACCAATCCATGTTGATTTCCCAGTCTTGGATTTTCGGGGGTCTAGGTGCTCCCCACACCCTTGCTATGTCCCTTTTGGCCTCTCCCTCTGCTAGCATCAACCATAACTTCTGATGTCTAGGCCATGATTCCTCCCCGTTACATGTAACACTAGCTATCTGGCATCTATTGGTATGTTGAGGTCCGTTACTTGGCCAGTATTTGTACCACCTGTTTCCAGAATTGCTGGATCATGGGGCAGCCCCAGAGGATATGGAAAACCGAAGCCACTATACCACACTCTCTGTTACATACGTTTGAGTCGCAGTGGCCCATGCAATGTAGGAGGTATCTGGAGTAATCTGATCTGTGTAGGATTCAAAGTTGTATCAGGCAGAATCAGGCCCGTATTGCCATCTCTCTGGGACTTTGGAGGGCCTATAGCCAGTCATTGTCCTCTGTAAGACCCACATCTCCCTCCCACCCCTCACAGAGAGAGCACCAAGGATCAGGAGGATTATTCATTCATTTTTTGAAGGACAGAGAAATTGCTTTTTCAGGCATAGGGTCTAGTAACAGCTAGTCCTCCGATGGGGTCAATACTAGGAGTTGGTCTCCTTACCGTATGCGCCATCTTAGTGCGTGACCTAATTGAATATACGTAAACCTTTCTCAATCCCCATAGCATATTCTCTCTTTAGTTCCTCAAAGGTCAGCACTGCCCCACCCCTCCAGATGTCCCCCAGACAGTCAATATCAATTAGTCCCCATTTACAGAAACCCTTCTTATTGCAGAGTTCACTTAGTTGGTTGCAGGTCCAAACTGGGGTCATGTTTGTAAGTTTACCTACTCATCCCAAACATTTTGATACCAAACATCCCAGGATTCAGAGAAGCCATCATGTAGCTGGGAAACTCATAATGACCAGTGTCCAGCACATGCATTTAAATAACTTCCCTGTGCACTTACTATGTCTCAGAATCGACAGAGACAAAGCAGGGGCATATCTGCTCATGCATATATGCCCTCACGTGCCTGAATGCACCCAGCTTTAGGGGTGACTTACACCTGGAACATACAGTGATAGGGGACCTGGCACACAGGGGGATGTGACAAGTCGTGTTTTCAATTTACCCTGCACAAACACATGCAGTCTGCAATGGCAGCACTGTGTGGATTAGGTGAGGGGTACCTGAGGGTGGCACAATTGGTGCTGTAGTGCTCAGAGACCTTCCTTAGCACCCTTAGTACCCCAGGCCCTAAGTACCAGGGGTACCATTTACTAGGGACTTACAGTGGTAGATAGTGAGTTTGCTAATTGTGAAACAACTGTGCAGTGTATGGGGAAAGTAATCTGGCACTGGGGACCTGTTTAGCAGGGGCCCAGTGCACTAACAGTCAAAGCCACATCAGAAACCGGGCAAAAGTGGGGACTAACCATGTAAAAAAAGGTGCTTTCCTACACGACCCCCTCCAAAACGAAAGAGGATGAAACAACCCTTCCCCCAAGAGAGTCTTCATCTTCTAAGTGGAAGAACCTGAAAAGGCCATCTGCATTGGCATGGTCAGTTCCAATGTGAAGTCCATTCCCTGAAGGGAGATCGACCACCTTAACAGTTTGGGATGTTCACCTTTCATCTGCATAAGCCATCTGATAGGCCTGTGGTCAGTTTGAACAAGGAAGTGGCAGACAAACAAGTATGGCCTCAACTTCTTCAGGGATCAAACCACAGCGAAGGCTTCCCTCTCAATGGCACTCCAACGCTGCTCTCTGGAGAGTAACCTCCTGCTAACGAAAGCAACAGGTTGGCCATGGCAATCACCATTAATGTGGGACAGTACTGCTCTTATCTAATGTTTCAAAGCATATGTTTGCACTATGAACTGCTTCCAAGCCCAAGCGAGGACTTTGTTCACCAACCTTTGGAAGGTGCCAGAGGCATTTTTTAGTCCAAAGGGCATAACAGCGAACTGACAATGCCAATCAGGAGTGAAGAGTGCAGATTTTTCTTTGCTCCAGGGATTAGACATATCTACTGGTACCCTGATGTGAGATCAAAAGTACTGAGCTATTTGGCTGCCCGTAATATGTCAATTAGCTCATCGGCCCTAGAAATGGGGTGAGCATTGTTTTTGTCATAGCATTGAGACCCCTTAAAGTCCACACAAAACTTAATTTCTTTCTTTCCACCCGGAAAAGAGACTTGGGGAGTAAAATCACTGGGCTGTTCCAGGAACTTTCAAAGTGCTTAATGATTCCCAATTCCAGCATCCTGCCGACCTCAGTTTTGATGCTCTCTGACATGTTCAGACTATCTGTAAATTTTGTTTTTGATAGGTAAGCTGTCCCCAGTGTCCACATTATGTGTGCACAGGGTAGCCTGACCAGGGGTCAAGGAGAAGGGCTTAGCATAATGCTGCAAGACTTGCTTACAGTCAACCTGCTGTTGGCTAGTGAGGGTGTCTGAAAAGATCACTCCCTCTACTGAGCCATCTTTTGGATTGCTGGAGAGGAGAACAGGGATAGCTTCATCCTCTGCTTCCTGTCCCTCATCAGTGGCCAGGATCATGGTCATATCAGCTCTGTCATGATAGGGTTTCAAGTGATTTAAATGGATAACCCTTTTGGAGCTCCTGCAAGAATCAAAGTCCACCAGGTAGGTGACTTTCCCTTTTTTTTCCAGTACGGGGTAGGGTCCATTTCATTTGTCCTGGAGGGCCCTTGGGGCCACAGGCTCCAACACCCATACCTTCTGCCCTGGTTGGAACTCCACCAGTTCAGCTTTTTGGTCATACCAGAGCTTCTGGAGCCAAAGGTTGGCCTCAAGATTTTTGGAAGCTTTTCCATGTACTCAGCCATCCTAGAACAAAGGCCAAGCACATAATCTACAATGTTTTGCTTAGGCTCTTTGAGAGTTCTCGCCTATCCCTCCTTAACAAGGCAAAGGGGTCCACTTACAGGATGGCCAAACAGAAGCTCAAAGAGGGAAAAATCTACTCCCTCCTGTGGCCCTTCTCTGTAAGCAACAAATCAGGCACGGAAGTAAGACATCTGTTAGAAATGGGAATCTCTAGTTGGCAGTGGCTTGCACTATGTCCAAATAGAGACTCTTCCTTCTAGTCAAGATAAGGGAGTTACACACCTAAAATAACATCTGCTCACTCCCTTGGTAGCTTCGCACGAACAGACAGGCTTATTTCAGAGGCAATGTTTAAAGTGTTTGCACCTAAACACAGTAATACAGTGAAAACACTGCAAATTGACACCACACCAGTTTTGGAAAAATAGACAATATGTATCTATACAAAGCAAGACCAAATGATAAAAATCCAACATACAGTAATAAAGATACAAATTGTGTAATAATCAGCTTAAAATACAGTTCCTTGAAGTTGATAGCTCAGTTTGGGACTATCACGGCACAGTGAACAACAAATCTAACAGTTCAGGTCGATTTGAGGTCGCGGGCCAGGTACAGTGTCGTAAAGACCTGCAAACAGTACCCTGCAAATGCTGGGTTTCGTGGACCTTGCGATGAGATCAGAAGCTGCGGGGTTGCTGGTGTCGGCAAGCATCGGTTCCAGAGGTCAGTGCAGGAGTCGTCAGGCACTTGAAGTCGCATGCGTTGCAGATCGAATTCTGTGAGGGTCAAGTCAGGAGCGCTGGGGTCTGTGGTGTCAGGGATGCCATGTGAAGTGGGACGATTCAAAGTGCAGTGCCCACAGGACACGGTGTAGGCAGTGGCTCGGTGATGGCGTTGTCAATTAAACCAGGGCTGCAGTGAGAAGTGGGGCAATATGACGTGCTGTGTCTACAAGTCACGGTGCAGGTAGTGGAGTTGTTGCTGAAGCTAAGTCATTGGTTAACCCAAGGTTGCGATAAGAAGCAGGGCGATGCTTCTTGAAGTGCCCACGGGTTGCGGTGCAAGCAGCGGCGTCAGTTGACGAAGCTGGAGTCGATGTCACAGATGACGGTGGACCAGGGCTGCGATGGGGGACAGGGCGATGCTTTCTGAACCTCACAAGGAGTCTCCACAGACCACAGTACAGGCAGCGTCGTCGGTGATACCACGGGTGTGGTGTGAAGCTAGGCGATGCGATGTGCGGTGCCCATGAGTCACAGTGCAAGCAGTCGCTTGGCGAAGGTATTAAGTGGCATCGGTGAGACCAGGGTTGCGGTGTAAACCGGGGCGATGCTCCGTGCGGTGCCATCAGGTTAGGGTGCAGGCAGTGGCCTTATAGTTGTTTTTCTTCTGTTGCAGCATGAACACACAGTTTCTAGTGCTGTTAGCAGACGAAGGCCCTCATTCTGACCTTGGCGGTCGGCGGAGAGGCAGCGGTCGGACCGCGAACAGACCAGCGGTCATAAAAATGGCATTCTGACCGCGGCGGTCCCCGCCGCGATCGACTGCCACTTCCCCACTCCGACCGCCACGGCGGTCATGACCGCCGGGCTGGAGTTTGCGCACTCCGGCCCGGCGGTCGTCCCAAGACCGCCAACGGTATCATGACCCTGCTTACCGCCGCGGTTTCTGGCGGTCGGGAACCGCCATGCGAACCATGGCGGTAGGCACTATCGGGGCCAGGGAATTCCTTCCCTGGCACTGATAGGGGTCTCCCCCACCCCCCACTACCCCCCACGAGTCCTCCCCCCACACCCTCCACCCCCCTGCCACCACCCAGAGGTGGTACGAACCCCCTCCCCACCCCCACCCCCGACATGCACATACATGCACCCCGACATGCACACACCCCCTACACACACACATACACAACGGGGACACATACCCGCACACATACATGCAGACATGCGCACCCGCCGAACTGCACACATTACCCATAGACACAGCAGCACCCCCCACCCGCATACACGCACTCACACACCCCCTCTACACACTCACACGCACACCCCCATGCACGCACACATCACACAACACCCCCCCACCCCCTCCCCTAACGGACGATCAACTTACCTTGTGCGTTGGTCCTCCGGGAGGTGACGGGAGCCATGGGGAGGTGACCGCCAACAGAACACCGCCAACAGAAGACCACCACACAGATATGTGGGTCGTAATTCTGTGGGCGGTGTTCTGCTGGCGTGGCGGTGGAGGTTGACCAGTCTCCACTTTCCGCCGACCGCCAGTGTGGCTGCTGGCGGTTTCCCGGCGGAACGCTCCCTGCGGTCGGAATACGCACAGCGGCATACCGCCGCGGTCGGCGGTCTTCACCGCGGCGGTAACTCGGCGGTCTTGCGAAAAGGCCGCCAAGGTCAGAATGAGGGCCGAAGTCTTTGATGTGCCTGAAACTTCCAACAGCAGGCAATCTCTACTCCAAACCCTTGGAGAAACTCAGGAAATCAGTTGCAGAAAGTTCAGCATAGTCCTTTCACTGCCCAAGAGAGAAGCAGCAAGCAGCAGGCCAAATACACAGACGTGGATAAACACAGGCAGACACAGAATGGTTGAGCAAGAAGATGCCCACTTTCTAAAAGTGGCATTTTTAAACCTGCAATTTAAAATCTATCTTCACTAAAAGATGTATTTTTAAATTGTGAGTTCAGAGATTCCAAACCCTAACTTCCTATCATTTTCCCATGAGAATCTGCACTTGAAAGGTGTTTCAAGGCAGACCTAATTTTTACCTGGAAGCAAAAGCCTTTCAATAGTGAAAAATGAAATGCACAGTATTTCATTATCAGGACATGTGAAAACACACCACTACATGTCCTACCTTCTAAATACACTGCACCCTGCCCATGGGTCTTCCTGGGCCTACCTTAGGGGTGACTTACGTGCAATTTAAGGGACTGGTTAGGCCTGGCAAGTGGGTGCACTTGCCAGGTCGATATGGCTGTTTAAACCTGTGCGCACAGACACTGCAATGGCAGGTCTGAGACATGATTATAGGGCTACTCGTGAGCGGCACAATCAGTGCTGCAGACCCAGTAGGAGCAGTTCAGTTACAGGCCCCGGGCACACATGGTGCACTATACTAGGGACTTACTAGTAAATCAAATATGCCAGTCATGGATAACCAATTATAATTTACACAGGGAGCACTTGCACTTTAACACATGTCCCCTCGAGCTGTGAGTAGGGAGAACAACCCAACATTCTAGGAGTTCTCCTCTCTAAGGTGAAGAACCTGGACAAACCATCAGCGTTGGTGTGTTCTGTGCCAGGGTGGTGTTCCAACATAATGTCCATCCCCCATAGGGAAATGGACCCCCTCAACAGTTTTGGGTTCTCACCCCTCACCTGCATTAACCATCTGAAGAGCCTGAGGTGTGTCTGAACACAGAAGTGAGTCCCAAATAAGTAGGGGCTTAGCTTCTTCAGTGCCCAGACCATAGCAAAAGCCTCCCTTTTAATTGTGCTCCACCTCTGTTCCCTGGGGAGCAACCTCCTGCTAATGAAGGCCACATACTGGTCTAGGCCTTCTTGGTTTAGCTGTGCTAGAACTGTCCCCGTACCATGCTCTGCACAACGAATTCCTTAGAGAAGTCGAGTGCCGTGCACATGGCTGCCTTCAAGGTATCAAAAGCAGTCTGGCAAGCCTCAGTCAAAATCACTTAAGGCTGCTTCTTAGACGTCAGCTCTGTCAAGGGGGTAACAATGGTGCCATAGCTCTTAAAAAATCTCTTGTAATAACCGGTGAGACCTAAAAAGGCTTTTACCTCTGTCTGGGACTTGGGGGTTCCCAAGCCAGAATGGTGTCAATCTTGGATTGTAGGGGTGCTACCTGGCCACTCCCCACCTGGTGGCCCAAGTATACCACCGACCCCTGACCTATCTGGCACTTACTGACCTTAATAGTGAGGCCTGCCTTCTGCAGGGCCTTCAACACTTCCCAGAGTTGATGTCAGTGATCCTCCCAGCTGGATCTGAACACAGCAATGTCAGCCAGGTAGGCGCCGCTGAAATCCTCCAGCCCAAGCACGACCTGGTTGACCAACTTATGAAAGTTGGCAGGGGGGTTTTTCAACCTGAAGGGCCTGACTCAGAACTGGTAGTGTCCGTCCGGCATTGAGAACTTTGACTTCTCTTTGGCCCCATCAATTAACCCAATCTGCCAGTACCCAGACGTTAAATCAAATGTGCTGAGGAACTTGGCAGCAGCTCCTAATTGATCAATGAGCTCATCAGCTCTGGGGAGTGGGTGGGCACCAGTCTTAGTGCCGGAATTGAGCCCACTGTTGTCTACACAGAACTGTAGCTTGGGTGTGGAACCGGGTGCCTCAGCCTTAGGTACCAGAACTGCTTCGCTGGACAAAGGAATGCTGGAGGTCTCAACCACCCCTAAAGCTAACATCTTTGATACCTCATCCTTGATGCTGGCCTTCACTCTGTAAGCTAACCTGTAAATGTTGTGTTTTGCAAGTAGACTGACCCCAGTATCCACATTTTGCATGCATAGATGGATGACACCTGGAGTGAGTGAGAATAGAGTTGAAAACTGTCCCAGTAACTAGTGACAGTCACTCTGCTGTTCTAGAGTCATAGGGGGAGAAAGGATCACACCTTCTACTGACCCATCCTGTTGTCTGGCAGATAGGAGGTCGGGGAGAGGTTCACTCTCTTCTTCTACCCCATCATCTGTAGCCAGAAGCATGATTAACTCAGACCTCTCAAAGTGGGGTTTGAGGCGGCTCACACGTAGGACCCTCAACGGGGTCCTAAGAGTCAGCAAGTCCACCAGGTAGGCGACTTCGCTCTTGCCCTCCTTCACCTCAAATGGCCCTGCCCACCTGTCCTGTAGAGCGCAGGGCTCCACTACGCCCATGAACCACACTTTCTGGCTAGGCTACAACTCCATCAGAATGCTATTCTGGCCGTACCATCATTTCATTTCTTCCTGGCTTCCTGCTTCCAGTTTCAACTGAGCTGGTTTCTGAAAGTCAGCATGTAACTAAATTCATCTTGGGGTAACTTCATAGGAGCTTGCTCCCAGCCCTCTTTCACCAAACGGAAAGGTCCTCTCACAGAGTGCCCATACAACAGCTCAAAGGGGCTAAAGCCAACCCCTTTCTGTGGTACATGCCTGTAGGCAAAGAGAAGGCATTGCAAGAAGATGTCTTTCAGGGTTTGGTAGAATCTCTCAACCAACTCATTACTTTGGGGGTGGTAAGGAGTGGTGAACTTGTAGTTCACCCCACACTCCTTCCATTGGCTTTTATGTACATGAAGTTAGATACGACCTCCTTGGGGAAACCCACTCGGGCATAGATCCTAATCAGTGCCCGGGCCACAACAGGTGCCATCACTGTCCTTAGAGGGACAGCCTCCGGGTACCAGGTGGCATGGTCCACCAAGACCAGGATGAACCTGTTGCCCAGGGCTGTCTTGGGGTCCAGAGGCCCTACTATACCAATGCCCAAACGCTGGAAAGGGGTGCTCACAACAGGGAATGGTTGCAGGGGAGCTTTACAGCTCCCCCCACTCTTGCCACTCACTTGGAAAGTCTGGCACGACCTACAAAAGCACCAGCACCTTTTCTCTTTTGGGGCAGGTAAAAGTGGGTGATAAATCTGTCAAAGGTCTTGCCCTGCCCCAACTGTTCTGCAAGAGGCACATCATGAGCCAAACCCAATAACAAGGTTCTGAAGTGCTGAGGTACCCAGGAGCACACAGGCTGCCCCAGACTCAGCATCATTAGGCTCGCTATACAGGAGACCATTCTCCTGATAGATCAAGTGAGACTTGGGCTCAGCACCCGCTGCCTGGTCTTCGGCCTGTTACCTAAGACCCACAAGGGTAGGGCACACCTTCTGCTCCATACAGAACTTCTGCCTGGTGGGACCCCCTTCCTATTGCGAATGACACAGCTCAATTAAGTCTCCCAGTTCGGCCACTTGCTCCCCTTTAGATTCCGGGGCACCCCCTCGAGGTAAGCCTGTTCCTGGACTGGGGGAACTTCAGGGGCAGGTTTCCCGGAACCCTGCCCTTTCTCTTGGCAGGCACCTGGGCTCCTGTCTAAGGCTCCAGAACCTTCTGATCACTCTGACTGGCAGCCCTGGAATGTATGGTCACACATGCCCACTCTGGAAACCCCAACATCCCCAAGTGCGACCTAAGCTACACCACTGTCCAGGTGGAAGTCTCCAGATCATTGCCAAGCAGTCAACAGGCATTACAGGACTCACAGCTACCCTCAAGGAACCTGAGACCCCCCCTCCCACCTTTAAGGGAACCTGCACCACCCTACAATGGTGCTCAGAGTTGTCCACTGCATCTATTTGGTGTAACACACCAGGGTCTATCTGCTCCTCAGACACCAGGTGACACCAGACCATGGTCACACTGGCTCCGGTATCTCTGAGAACCTCTACCCTCTGCCCATTGAAGGTCACTCATTAATCACTCATTTTTAGCGTCAGGCTGGACTATTCCCAGGGGGAGGAACAGGGTCAAGACTGATTTGCATATGGCTGGGCCCAAACTGGAATGGCATGGCAAGCAAAAAAAACGGACAGATTAAACCCAGATCTGTGACTGGGGGTGAATGTTTGATGGATCTGCATTCCGTCCATCATCTGTTGTTTTTGCATTTGTCGCCCAAGTGGGAAGGGTATGCCCAGATATGGGTCCTGTGCTTGCTATGCCACCAGATTCAGGCTAGCCTGGCTGATGAAGGGTGATACCATGAAACCGGTCCCAGTATGGTTGTTTCTGGTCCAGGGAGGACTTGGCCTGGCATTTCGGGCTGGACTGTTCCCATGGGGAGCAGGGTCAAGACTGATTTGCATATGGCTGGGCCCAAACTGGAATGGCATGGCAACAAGCAAAAAAACTGATGGGATTAAACACAGATCTGTGACTGGGGGTGAATGTTTGACTGCTTCTGCATTCCATCCATCATCTGTTGTTTTTGTATACGCCAAATACCAGGCAAAAAGTGGCGGCTAACCATGACAAAAGAGGCATTTTCTCACAGGTTACCACGGAACAATAAATCCAACAGTACAGGTTGACCGCTAGGTTGGGGGTCAGCTACGGTGTCAGGAAAGCCCACAAACAGTACCTTGGAAATGAAGAGTGTCATGGGCCTTGCGATCAAATCTGAAGTTGTGGTGTCGCTGGCAGGTGTCAGTTCCAGCTGTCGGTGCAGAAGTCGTTGGGCCCTTGAAGTCACACGCATTGCAGATCGAACTCAGTGAGGGTGGAGTCAGGAGTGCTGGCGTCAGTGGCATCAGGGCTGCGATGCAAAGCAGGGCATTGCGATGTGCAGTTCACATAGGTCGCAGTGGAGGCAGCTGCTCGGTGACGGAGTCTTTGACAAAACCATGGCTGCAGGTCGAAGCGACGTGTGGTTCTGCAGGTCGCGGTGCAGGCAGTGGCATCGTTGTTGCGGAAGCACTGTCGGTTGGCCCAAGCTTGCGCTGTGAAGCATTGCGCTGCTTTGTGCTGTGCCCACAGGCCACGGTGCAAGCAGCGGCGTTGGTTCACAGGGCTGGAGTTTATGTTGCTGACGTCAGTAGACCAGGGCTATAATGTGGGACGGGCAATGCTTTGTGTACCTCACAAGCAGTGCCCAAAGTGGCGCCGTCATCAGCATGGAGCGGTGGCGTTGGTAATACCAGAGCAGCAGTGTGAAGCAAGGCGATGCGACGTACAATGGGTCATGATGCACGCAGTGGCTCGTAACTGCAGCAGCGTCAGTGAGTCCAGGGTTGCAGTGTGAAGCGGGATGATTCTCCACGCAAAGCTGTCAGGTCATGGTGCAAGCAGCAGCATCGTTGATGGTTTCATAGTTGTTTTTCTTCTGTTGCAGCACGAACACGCAGTTCTCTATGCTGTTAGTAGATGAACCTGGAGTCTTTGATGTGCCTGAGACTTCCATCAGGAGGCAAGCTCTACCTCAAGCCCTTGGAGAAACTCCGGAAATAAGTTGCAGAAATTTCAGTCCAATCCTTTCACTACCCAAGACAGAAGCAGCAAGGAGCAGGCCGACACATCAAAGCATGTAGCAAAGTGGAGGTCTCTCCTGATAGCTTCTTCAGCTCTTCTTCTTGGCAGGTTCCTTAGTCCAAAACAGTTAAAAACTTCTGGGGTCAGGGCCCCACTACTTATACTAGTTCTGGCCTTTGAAGTATGCAAACGTCAAAGGCAGTCTTCCCTCCTCACAAGATCTAGTTCTTTCCTGCTCTGTCCCAGACAATCTCCAGGTCGGGAAGACTTCTTTGTGCAGAACAGGTCCAGCCCTATTCAGGTGCAAGTGTCAGCTCCTCCCACCACTCTAGCCCAGGAAGACACATCAGGATATGAAAGGCACAACTAAGCCCCTTTTGCATGACTGTCTAAAGTATATGCAAGAGGAGTATGAAGCTGGCCTGGTGTGAGGTAAGCGCCTACTGATTAATCACCTTATACCAGATCTCCCCTTTTAGTGAGGCGTAGACAGTGTCTAGGAAGCCAGGGTTCTCTAGATGTAGCTGTGAATGAGCAGCCAAGACTTAGCTAGGAGACATGCAAAGCTTATGCAATACCACTAAAGTCACACACCTGAAAGAACCAGACAGTGTTACAAAAATAAAGATAGTTTATTACGGTAACACAAATAATAAAATACTGTATATACACATTAGAAATCAGGAATGGGCATAGAAAGCAATCGAAAACAGTGAAATAACAGAAAATAATGGAGACCCGAGGGGGGAGACCAAACCATATACTACGTAAATGGAATGCGAAAGGCAGGCCCCCCCCAAGGAAGTGGAATCTGTAGAGGGGAACTGGAGGAACTAGGAACCCGAAAAAGTAAGTACCAGAGTGCCCCCCAGCAACGAGGAGAGAAGAGGTAAGTACCTGTTTTTTCCCCAAACGCACAGGTAAACTTTGTGAAAGGACTATGCAAGACCCAAGCAAGACTGGAGGAAACAGAAGATGGATCCTGACAGAAAAAGACCTGCAAATGAAGAGGACTAAGACAAGTTCTACTTGGAGTGTCCAGCAGGAGCTACTACCCACCCTTCTCGAGATCCAGGACCAGTTCAACGATGAAGACCAGGAGTTGGCTATGCAGCACAGAAACAGGAGAAGAGTTCCAGAAGTGATGCAGTCAATGGCTCATGCCGGAAGAAGTATTGCAGTCAGTCAGTAGTGTGGAAAAACCACCAACAAGCCTTGACAAAGGCAAGAGTTGCAGAAGAAGAGTGGCAGAGCTGCTGGGGACCAGGAAGGTCAGAGGGGACTCAAACCAAGGAGGGGAGTCCCGGGCGACCATCAGCAGTGAGAAGAGCCAGAAGTCAAGGATGCAGCACCCACAGGCAACTCACAGGCAGCAAGCACACGAGTCGCAGTGAGACCCACTCAGCACACCTGGAGAGGAGTCCCACATCCCTGGAGCAGCAGACAGAGACTGTGCTTTGCAGGGAAGAGTGCTGGAGGTCAGGGTTACACAGAGCCTGAAGAGTCGTGTTGCCCAGGGTACTGTCTGGCAAGGATAGGCAAGGGCTCACCATCTCCCAAGATGGGCAGCTGGTAGAGAGGACCAAGGGGATCACTCTAGACCATCACCCGTGATGCAGGATCCACGCAGTTCCAGAGGAGAGAGGATCCACGCAGCCGGTTGTCGTTGCAGTTGGTGCCCGCGGATCCAGGGGAGTGACTCCTTTACTCCAAGGGAGATTCCTTCTTGCTTCTTGTGCAGGCTGAACACTTGTCGCCCTCAGAGGATGCACAGCCAGGAAAATGTTCCAGTTGCTGGAAGGAGCTGGAGAAACAATGTTGCAAAGCAGAGTTGTCGCTGGAGTTGCAGATTGTCAGTTCCTGGAGGGTCCAGTTGCAGTCCCAGTGGCTCCCAGATGAAGTAAATGATGCAGAGGTGTCATGCTGGAATCTTGCATGTCAAACGTGAGGACCCACCTAAGATGAAGATACTAAATAGCCCAGGAAGGGGGATTGGCCACCTAGCAGGGTGACCACCTATCAGGAGGGGACTGTGATATCACCTGCCTGACCTGGTCACTCAGATACTCCCAAGGGCCTCTGCCCACCTTGGATTCAAGGTGGCAGTATCAAGTGACCACTTGGAGGAGTTCTGGGCACCAACCCCTGGGGTGGTGATGGACAGGGGAGTAGTCACTCCTCTTTCCATTGTCCAGTTTTGTGCCAGAGCAAGGATCAAGGGTCCATGGACTGGTGCAAACCGGTTTATGCAAAGATGGCACCAAATGTGCCCTTCAAAACATACTGGTGGCTTGGGGATGCTACCCCTCTCAAGCCATGTAACACCTATTTCCAGAAGGAGAGGGTGTTGCCTCCCACTCTCAGAGGAAATCTTTTGTTCTGCCTTCCTGGGCTTGAGCTGCTCAAGCAGCAGGAGGGCAGAAACCTGTCTGTAGAATGGCAGCAGCGCGGTCTGCCCGTGAAAACCCTGCAAACTGGTAGGAGTAAAGCAGGGGGTCCTCTAAGGAGCCCCCAGAGTGCATGGAATCATACATCCAATATTGGCAACAGTATTTGGGTATGATTCTAATATGTTTGATACAAACATGCCCAGGTTCGGAGTTACCATTAAGTAGCTGGACACAGTAACCTGTGTCCAGTACACGGGTAAAATGGCTACCTGCACTTACAAAGTCACAGGTGCAGTGGTTGCTGTAGGTGTTGAATTTCCCCTCACTACCAGGCTGAGGGAGAGGGGGGCTGCAGGTGACTTGGTTGAGTCCAGGAGGTGTGACACTAGGGTGGACTCGGGCTCAGGAGAGCTGGGAAGCTCTGCTGGCACAGTTGGTGGACTTCTCATTGGATCGAGGGCGTCATGTGCAGAGGTTACTTCAGGTATTGGGTTTCCAGGCTGCAGAGTCCTTGTTGGATACCTTGCTGCTGAGCAGCACTGCTGCTCACAGGAGTCCAAGTCTTTTTAGAAGGCAGGCAGGCTTCCTGGGTTTCTTGAAGCTGCAGCTTCACAACAAGTATTTTTATGCAGAGTCCGGTGAGGTTAGCAGGAAGGCCAGAAGAGTTGGTACCCGGTCAGCTGTTACTTCTTCCTCTTCTTCTGCAGGGTCAACCCTTCTTTGTTCTTCTTCATAGGTAGTCAGGATCTCAGTTTTAGGGTTCAGGAGTACCAACTCAATTTAGGGGCGTTACAGGGAGTTCTAGGCGGTAGCTAGCGGGATGACCACCTTTAGTGTGACTACACCCTCCTTATGTAAAAACATAAGGGATCACTGCTCAATACTGAATTCCAAAGGCAGGGAAAGTAAAATGAAAATGTATTATATCCTATGGCAACTCTAGCTGCCCATGATTAATGACATACAACACTTAGTAGAGGTGGGGACAGCAAATTAATTAATGCAAAATATTTTATTAATTTATTACATACAAATAATTACCTAAATACATGTACAATAAAAAACAGTATTTAAACCTTAACAGAATCATACACCTTTCTTATCTACAAACGCCAAAAATATGTGTTCTTCCCAGTTCACCCTTATAATTAAAATAGATTGGCATGTATTAATACATCAGAATTAGCTCAAATAAACTGATATTGGGCGACTGGACTTCTGCCAGCACCAAGAGAACTTCGAGGGATGTAGACCCTGTGGCTAGGATCGTCTCACCTCCCTAATGGACCAAGGAGTTGTTGAAACAAGACCGTTGTCGAAAACATCGCATCCATAGCATCCTTGATTATCTTCAGCATCCTTCATCACTTCCACAGGAAATCAATGCAAAGGAAAAAAACATGCCTGGAACTGACTGAAGACTGCTTCACCTGCTAAGGTAACTGCTTCTGAGGACATTGCTGGTGCCTCTGAGTGGCTCCCTACTGGAGTTGGTCATCTAAAGTGACTGCATTACAACTAGCCCAAATGTTTTAGTGAGTAAGCTTCTACCTGTCAAATTTGTTGAATTTACCAATGCTTGTTCACGGTTGAGTGAAATGCTGTGATTTACTACACCGTGTAAATTCTAGATCTCCAGAACCCTCCGGTGGATCTTTTCCATTGTGGTGCCTAAAACTCCATAAAAATACAATTTATTTTTATAAATTGGTGTCAGATTTAGTTGGTGTCTTCTTGATTTATTGTTCAAATGCTCTGGTGCAGTTTAAATGCTTTACCCTTGTTTCTTTCAGTAAGCCTTGCTGCTCAGAGCCACAGCTGCCAAGGGTCGAGCTGAAGGTTTGACAAACAAAGCCTAAAGGTCCTTAAGGGGTTGGTAAGTGTATCCAGGCCATGTAACAACCCCCATTTCCTCACAGCACCCAAGTTCACTTATACCATGATGCTTTCATATGCAGACCATGAACATTACTAATTTTCAATGAAGTGTAAACTACTCAAACTTTTATGATGGGAGAGTAGACCACCAGAACTGAATTACACAACATTCAGTTTTCAGAAGAAAAGGATGACCACAGAGAGCCCTAACCATCAATGTTAGCCATCAACAGTACAATGCCCTTTTAAGGGTGTCAAATATATCATTGAATTTGAGGGATTAGGGGGCAATGCACCTATAATTGTGGACTCCTTCTTGCTGATATTCTTAAAGATAACGACCTTTAATTAGGAGGGAAACGGGGTTACGAACAGTGGGAGCTTGTTACTCCTTGGGCATGCTTATGGGGTTTGGGGTCCTAGTGGAACATTTTACTTTACCCAGAGGACAATTCCTTACAGAGTACTTTATCAGCCTGTGGAAACGTGGGAGGGAGGAGCCTTCAACACATGCAATACTACAATTATTACTGTCTCTGGGATCAGCCAGATGAGAGATAACATGCTTTTACCAAGCACTGAACGGCATGAGACAGAAGCCCTTAATGGATCTATGACTAAAATGGGACACAAGATTAGGCTAGGTGCTCACAGAGAAGGCATGGAGCAAGATACCGTTCTACCCCAAGAGAGGTTCTCGTAATACAAGACTAAAGTATATCCAATTTAACCTCCTGCATATAACATACCTAACACTCCATAGATTGCATGCTATATATGGTGGGGAACCAGTGAAGTGCCCCAGATTTGGCCATCCCACAGTTGATTTGGATTTGTCCTACCCTTTGGATATATTGGCAGGTGGTTCTCCACCGTCTGCATCTCTCACATGGCCGTACTACACCTTATACAATAGAAGCCTGTATATTGGGGAACTTACCTAGACCTCCTAAACGTACAATGGGCTCTTGATTCCTCAACTTAGCCCTGGCATTAGCCACACGTAGGGTAATGATGGCTTGGAAAGCTACACAGGGCCTCAAGATAGACCTTTGGATCAGTGATGTACATTGTGGGCGTGGACTGAGGAGAGGGTTCTCCGGTGGGAGGATAGGTGGGGAATACGAAAACAGCTGGTTGCGGGTTATGGAAAAAGATACTAACTATAGGAAAGTGCCCCTTTTGGTATGGTTCCCCCCGCCACCCACATGCCCCCACTTCTTGCCTGATATTGATGCTGACCTGATTGAGAGTGTGCTGTGATCCTGCTAACCAGGCCCCAGCATCAGTGTTCTTTCACAAAAACTGTACTATTGTTCCTACAATTGGCACACACCCGGCACACAGTTAAGTCCTGTGTAGATGGTACCCCTGGTACCAAGGGCCCTGTGACTAGGGAAGGTCCCCAAGGGCTGCAGCATGTATTATGCCACCCTAGGGGACACCTCACCAAGCACATGTACATTGCCTTGCAGCTTGTGTGTGCTGGTGGGGAGAAAAGGACATAATCAACATGGCACCCATCTCAACAAACCACTGCCTGTGGCATAGTAGGTCACCCTACTAGCAGGTCTTACAGCCCCAAGGCAGGGTGCACTATACCACAGGTGAGGGCATCGTTGAAATGCAATATGCCCCTACAATGTCTACGTACATTCCATTGTAAGTGCAGTATGGCCATACTGAGTATATGGTCTGGTTTGTCATTACGAACTCCACAGCTCCATAATGGCTTTGCTGAAGTCTGAGAAGTTTGGTATCTAACTTCTCAGTACAATAAACTCACACTGATGCCAGTGTTGGACTTATTGAAAAGTGCACCCTCAAGGCATCTTAGAAATGCCCCCTGTATTTTAGCCAAACTTCTAGTGCAGGGTTGTTTGGTCTGTGCCAGCCTGCCACTTCCAGATGAGTTTCTGACCACATGGGGTGACAGACTTTGTGCTCTCTGTGGCCAGAAACAAAGCCTGCACTGGGTGGAGGTGCTTCACACCCCACCCCCCTGCAGGAACTGTAACACCTGGTGGTAAGCCTCAAAGGCTCAGGCGTCTTGTTACAGTGCCCCAGGGCACTACAGCTAGTGCAAGTCCGGCAGGAAAATTAGGGAAAACAAGGAGTGACCACTTCAGCTGGGACCACCTCTAAGGTGTCCAGAACGGAAGTGACCCCCCTCTTGCAAAATCCTCCATCTTGGTTTGGAGGATAGGGACCAATAGGGTTAGACACCAAACTTCTCAGACTTCAGTGAAGCCATTATGGAGCTGTGGAGTTCGTAATGACAAACTCATAGCCCACATACCCAGTATGGCCACACTGCACTTACAATGTCTAAGAATGGACTTAGACACTGTAGGGGCATAGTGCTCATGCAGGTGTTGACCTGTGCCCCCACCCCACCCCACCCCGGTGATCACCTAAACTCCCCAGCTCTGTCCTCCAAATAAGCGGGTACTTACCTACAAGCAAGCTTGATTCAGAATGCCCCCAGTTTCCACAGCACTACTTTTTTTAAAAATTGCAGTGTCAACTTTTAAAACAGAGTATTGCTATTTATCCGAAAACCATATAACTTGCCAAATTGAAACTGAAACAAAGTGGTATTGCTACATATGTTGGATAATTACTTGGAAATGTACTTACCTGCAAACTGAATCTTGTGATTCTAAAAAAAAAAAAGTAATAAAATATATTATTGCTATATAAAAACTATTGGCCAGGAGTTAGTCGTGGAGTGTGTGCTTCCTTTATTCCCTGTGTGTGTACAACAAATGCTTTGCACTACCCTCTGATAAGCTTAACTGCTCAACCACACTACCACAAAAGAGAGCATTAGTATTATCTACTTTAGCCTCTGTTAAGCCTCCGGGAAACCCCTGGACTATATCTCATTTCAATATAGTATATACAGAGCCAGATTCCTACACTAACTAACTGGAAACATTCAGGAAACAATGCTGATTCAGAGGGGGGTGACCGAGAGGAGTCAGAGGGTAACTTGGATAATGATTGTAACCAATTGAACTGACTAGGACATGCAGGATGCCCCAAGCACCTATACGTCACACATAACATGCAGTAGGAGGATTGCCCCCTTCTCCCTGCCCAGGACAATACAGCATGCAAGTCGCTTCTTGAGGTTCCGATAACAGAAATGCCTCCCTCCTACCCTAGGGTTGATCCCTGACATAAGCACTTTCCATGAGACAGGCTGTTTATTAACTATTTTGTTTGAAATACCTATCCCTGTTGGACGGGATGGCAAATCACTGCTCAGTTAGCCTGCTACCTTACGAGGTTTCCTCTTTAGACATCAGATAAAGATGCTTACCCACACCCCACAATGCAGATCAGAAACATTAGCTCCGAACGAGGGAGGATGTAATACCTTGAAAACACCCCCACTTTAGACCAAAGATAAGATAAGCAGACATAAACAAACACTACGAACATGTGGAGCCACGATTAGAAGGATGGATGGCTCTTTATGGAGACTGACCCACATGACAGACGTGAACAACTATTTTAGATCCACTATTACATATTGTAGGAAACTGGCACTTGTCGCATTTATCCCCGCACCCCTACACACACACACTTTTTGCTAGATATTGATGCTGACTTGACTGAGAGTGTGCTGAAATCCTGCTAACCAGGCCCCAGCACCAGTGTTCTTTCACTAAAAATGTACCAATGTTTCCACAATTGGCACACCTCTGGCACACAGATAAGTCCCTTGTAAAAGGTACTGTTAGAAATGGGGTCTTTGGTTGACAGTCAGGTTACCCCCTGTTCAAGCAAGGACCCTCACTCTAGTTAGGATAAAAGAGAATCACCCTCAGCTAACCCCTGCTTACCCCCTTGGTAGCTTGGCAGAGCAGTAGGCTTAACCTCAGAGTGCTAGGTGTAAAGTATTTGTACCAACACACACAGTAACTTAATGAAAACACTACAAAATGACACAACACCAGTTTAGAAAAATAGGAAATATTTATCTAGACAAAACAAGACCAAAACGACAAAAATCCAACATACACAAGTCAAGTTATGATTTTTTAAAGGTTTAAAATAAAAAGAGTCTTTAGGTAGTTGTAACACCACACTAGCGCTGCTAGCGTGAAAATGTACCTGGTTTGCGTCAAAAAATAACCCCGCACGGGCGGTGTGCGTCGAAAGTAACCCTGCACGGCTGTGTGCGTCGAAAACAACTCGGCACGCGGTGCGTGTTGAAAAAGCCAGCCACACGACGATCCGAAAGTCCCGCGGCGCAGGGTGCGATCTCTCAGCCTCCGTCAGCGATGCTGCGCGTCGTTTCTCCTGCTCCGGGCGTCGGTTTTTCGGTCGCGTTTCCTGCGGCGTCGTTTCTCAGCTGCGGAACCGGCGTCGCGTCGTTTTCTCAGCCGCGATCGGATTCGCGTCGATCTTTTCTCCGCACGGCGCTCGGTGCGTGTATTTTTGTCCTTAGGCTGCCAGCCTCTCCTTTCAGGGTCCCAGGAACTGGAAGGGCACCACAGAGCAGAGTAGGGGTCTCTCCAGAGACTCCAGGTGCTGGCAGGAAGAAGTCTTTGCTATCCTTGAGACTTCAACAACAGGAGGCAAGCTCTACATCAAGCCCTTGGAGATTTCTTCTTCAAGATGGAAGGCACACAAAGTCCAGTCTTTGCCCTCTTACTCAGGCAGAAGCAGCACTGCAGGAAAGCTCCACAAAGCACAGTCACAGGCAGGGCAGCACTTGTTCCTCAGCGATCAGCTCTTCTCCAGGCAGAGGTTCCCCTTGATTCCAGAAGTGTTTCTAAAGTTTGTAAGTTTGGGTGCCCTTCTTATACCCATTTTAGTCTTTGAAGTCACCTTTCTTCAAAGGGGACTCACACCTTCTTGTGAAATCCTGCCTTGCCCAGGCAAGGCCTCAGACACACACCAGGGGGCTGGAGACAGCATTGTCAGAGGCAGGCACAGTCCTTTCAGATGAGAGTGACCACTCCACCCCTCCCTCCTAGCAGAGATGGCTAATCAGGAAATGCAGATCACACCCCAGCTCCCTTTGTGTCACTGTCTGGTGTGAGGTGAAAAACAACCCAACTGTCAACTGACCCAGACAGGGAATCCACAAACAAGGCAGAGTCACAGAATGGTTTAAGCAAGAAAATGCTCACTTTCTAAAAGTGGCATTTCCAAACTCACAATCTCAAAATCAACTTTACTAAAAGATGCATTTTTAAATTGTGAGTT
This sequence comes from Pleurodeles waltl, assembly GCF_031143425.1. Taxonomy (NCBI): domain Eukaryota; kingdom Metazoa; phylum Chordata; class Amphibia; order Caudata; family Salamandridae; genus Pleurodeles; species Pleurodeles waltl. Next base: position 1,138,270,469 of record NC_090439.1, read on the forward strand.
CAGGGATCCCAAACTCCACCTGTCCATCTCTTCTCTAGGGGAATCTACACTTTAATCATATTTAAAGGTAGCCCCCATATTATCCTATGAGAGAGAGACAGACCTTGCAACAGTGAAAACGAAATTGGCAGTATTTCACTGTCAGGACATATAAACCACATTACTATATGTCCTACCTTATCCATACACTGCACCCTGCCCTTGGGGCTACCTAGGGCATACCTTAGGGGTGCCTTACATGTAAGGAAAGGGAAGGTTTAGGCCTGGCAAGTGGGTACACTTGCCAAGTCGAATTTACAGTGTAAGAATACACATACAGACACTGCAGTGGCAGGTCTGAGACATGATTACAGAGCTACTTATGTGGGTGGCACAACCAGTGCTGCAGGCCCACTAGTAGCATTTGATTTACAGGCCCTGGCACCTCTAGTGCACCTTACTAGGGACTTACTAGTAAATCAAATATGCCAATCATGGATAAACCACTTACATACAATTTAAACAGGAGAGCATATGCACTTTAGCACTGGTTAGCAGTGGTAAAGTGCTCAGAGTTGAAAAGCCAACAGCAACATGTCAGAAAAATATAGGAGGCAGGAGGCAAAAAAGTCTGGGGATGACCCTGCAAAAGCAAAAGTCCAACACGACCCCCTACCAGCCTAAAGCCAGGGGAGAACAATCAATACCTTGATGTACTTCCCTGATTGGGGCGATAGAACAGGGACCCAGGCCCACAACAGCAGGGGCATGCTCCAGTTCTACGCCTTCCTGACTCCAGTTGGATCCCTCTGTCCATACTCTCAGGGCCCACTAAGCTAACCCATGGGGAACCCTTCTCCACATCTACAGACACCATCTGTGCAACACCTAACTTTACTTTGCTCACAGATGTATTGCAATGGGCAGATAGTACCACCAGGGCCAACACAATGGTGTTGCCCACTCCACCCCTGGGGTGTGACTCTCGTCCTTCCCCCCCCAGGGGCAACTCTGTCCACCAGGACAGCAAGCCACAGTGGCCCCAGACAACTGTCAGGGATGAGAGCCCGACCTCAGGCCTCTCTAACCACTGTGACTGTAGAGAGTGGGGGGTGGTAGCCCCAGGTGCCTGGCACCCTTTGACCACTCTCTCTTCCACCAGGTCAGGGATGACAACCTGACCCTGGTCCTCCCCTCTGGGGCTCTGTACCCTCCCTGCAGAAGCGGCACCCCCAGAGTCAAAAACTGTCAGGGTGCTTGTAGAAGCAGTCCTGCACAATTCTTCCATCAGTGCAGGGATGTTAACCTGCAACTGATCCTCCAACCTGGGGTCTGTACCTTCAGGTTGGACCAGGGCCAGGGGTGAGGCTTCCCTCCCCCTGCCCTCTCTTCTGGGGTCCTGAACCACCCAACTAGGAGCGGCCCCCCCAGAAGACAACATGGTAGGGGCACTGTTAGCAGTAGCCCCTTCCTCCAGGTCAGGGGGGACACCCTTAACCTGGCCTCCCAATCCAGGGCCTGTACCCACAGACTGGATCACTGCCTGGCAAACCAGGACTTCTTGGGGGGCATACCTACCCCCTACCCGGTCAGAGTTTACCCTCTGAACCTGGTCATCCAACCCAGGGTCACCACCCTGCGGTTGAACCACTGCCTGGCACACCAGGACTTCCTGGGGAGCACACTTACCCCCCATCAGGTCAGAGTTTACCCCCTGAACCTGATTATTCAACCCAGAGTCACCACCCTGCGGTTGAACCACTGCCTGGCACACCAGGACTTCCTTGGGAGCACACTTACCCCCCATCAGGTCAGAGTTTACCCCCTGAACCTGATCATTCAACCCAGAGTCACCACCCTGCGGTTGAACCATTGCCTGGCACACCAGGACTTCCAGGGGGGCACACTTACCCCCCTCAAGGGACACACTGTCCCGAAGGGCCACACAAGAGTCTGGCTGGCGCAGGTCTCCGGACCTCTGCCCATCTGACAGAGTCTGGATTCCCCCCAACCCAGAAATGGTCTCACCAAGGTCATTCATGGGGGGCTCTGCTCTCAGAGCTGACCCCTGACCCTCCAGGTTCTCCACTGGGGTCCGCAACCCCCTCTCAACCCTCTGTCTGGACTTCTGCACCCCCTCACTAGGAGTGGTACTGCCAGACACCAGAACTGGTGGGACGCTGGCTACAGCCGCCCCCCCAAGTTCTCCTGACACTGTGGGGTCTCCCTCAACAGATGGCCCTATGGTACAGGCTAGGCTCCCCTCCTGGGGTTCCCGCAGGGAACCCTCCAGGACCTGGGACCGGATCTCGGGCACCTTGGGCCTCAACCCACCCCCATTCCCTCTCCTCTGAGACTGGACATGGGGTCCCTCACCCATCCCACTACACTGGGACCTACCTGGGACACTACAATCCTTCCCTACCTCACCTGGTTGGGAACTACCTAGACCACTCCTCTCAGGAGCACCCCCAAATGCCTCTTCAGACTCTCTGGTACTCACCCAGAAGTCTGCCTCCATTGTAAGCTCCCTGGGGTCAGAGAACTCACACTCCACCTGGTGTTGGCATAGCTCTGGAAAATAAGGACTAGACATATGCTCTCCAGCAATTACATCACTCAGCCCCTCACATGAATTAACCAAAGTACCCTTCACCCAACCATCCAGTGACTCTGCTTTGACAAAGCACCCCACATCACCCTCCTGAGACTGGTGAGACAGTACCTGACTGTCCCTGACACTCAACCCACACTCTTCTGGGATGTCTTCACACTCCATAACCAGGACTTCTACCTGGGGGGAACCCCTCTCCCTGTCACTCTCAACTAGAGTCAGTAGAGTGTCCCTCCCACCAGTAGGAATATGACTCCCCATGCCAGTTCCCCAATCCACCTCAGAGACCCTGTGCATCACTGGAGCTACCTCATACCCCTGAACCTCCTGGCGTGTGTTAACTCCCTCCTTCAAGTAGGGCACCACCTCTCTGGGCATGTGTACTTCTGCAGCATCACTGGATATACAATTGTTGCTGCCACCATTCCAGCTGGACTCAGCCCTCATGACTTCCAGCTCTTTCAATTTAAGCTCGTAAGCATAAATCATTTTTTTAATCTCTAAGTCCCTCCTCCTTTCTGCCAGGACTAAGGCTCTCTTCTCCTCGGCCCTCTTAAGCTCTTCCAGACTCCGGATTCGAGCTAGGAGCCTATCATCTCTTTCTGTTCCCTCCTCAGGGCCACTGCCCTCCTCTTTGGAGTAGTCCTCCTCCTCAGAGTAGTTATCCTCCTCAGACTCATTTGGTGGTGTTGCCTGACAACGTTTCAATTCATCCTGAAACAGGGCTGACTCAAGATCCTCCCTTCTGGATTCCTTGTTCACAGCCAGTCCCCTTTCCATGCAGAATGCTTTAAGCTGCCACTTTTTATACATAGATAGGTGCCAGAAATTGACTTCCATTTCTGCAAAGGCTTCACAACCAAAAACCAAAGTCCAAAAATATTAGCAATACTTCCAGGAGGACATCAGAGAACAAAAAGCAGAATCACAAGACAAGTAGTATGTGGTCACGTAGTGGTCTGAGATCAAAAACAGTAGTGTACACTCAATTACTGTATGTCAAGTACAAATACAAGTCCAAATCCCGACCGCTGGTCACCAATGTTAGAAATGGGGTCTTTGGTTGACAGTCAGGTTACCCCCTGTTCAAGCAAGGACCCTCACTCTAGTTAGGATAAAAGAGAATCACCCTCAGCTAACCCCTGCTTACCCCCTTGGTAGCTTGGCAGAGCAGTAGGCTTAACCTCAGAGTGCTAGGTGTAAAGTATTTGTACCAACACACACAGTAACTTAATGAAAACACTACAAAATGACACAACACCAGTTTAGAAAAATAGGAAATATTTATCTAGACAAAACAAGACCAAAACGACAAAAATCCAACATACACAAGTCAAGTTATGATTTTTTAAAGGTTTAAAATAAAAAGAGTCTTTAGGTAGTTGTAACACCACACTAGCGCTGCTAGCGTGAAAATGTACCTGGTTTGCGTCAAAAAATAACCCCGCACGGGCGGTGTGCGTCGAAAGTAACCCTGCACGGCTGTGTGCGTCGAAAACAACTCGGCACGCGGTGCGTGTTGAAAAAGCCAGCCACACGACGATCCGAAAGTCCCGCGGCGCAGGGTGCGATCTCTCAGCCTCCGTCAGCGATGCTGCGCGTCGTTTCTCCTGCTCCGGGCGTCGGTTTTTCGGTCGCGTTTCCTGCGGCGTCGTTTCTCAGCTGCGGAACCGGCGTCGCGTCGTTTTCTCAGCCGCGATCGGATTCGCGTCGATCTTTTCTCCGCACGGCGCTCGGTGCGTGTATTTTTGTCCTTAGGCTGCCAGCCTCTCCTTTCAGGGTCCCAGGAACTGGAAGGGCACCACAGAGCAGAGTAGGGGTCTCTCCAGAGACTCCAGGTGCTGGCAGGAAGAAGTCTTTGCTATCCCTGAGACTTCAACAACAGGAGGCAAGCTCTACATCAAGCCCTTGGAGATTTCTTCTTCAAGATGGAAGGCACACAAAGTCCAGTCTTTGCCCTCTTACTCAGGCAGAAGCAGCACTGCAGGAAAGCTCCACAAAGCACAGTCACAGGCAGGGCAGCACTTGTTCCTCAGCGATCAGCTCTTCTCCAGGCAGAGGTTCCCCTTGATTCCAGAAGTGTTTCTAAAGTTTGTAAGTTTGGGTGCCCTTCTTATACCCATTTTAGTCTTTGAAGTCACCTTTCTTCAAAGGGGACTCACACCTTCTTGTGAAATCCTGCCTTGCCCAGGCAAGGCCTCAGACACACACCAGGGGGCTGGAGACAGCATTGTCAGAGGCAGGCACAGTCCTTTCAGATGAGAGTGACCACTCCACCCCTCCCTCCTAGCAGAGATGGCTAATCAGGAAATGCAGATCACACCCCAGCTCCCTTTGTGTCACTGTCTGGTGTGAGGTGAAAAACAACCCAACTGTCAACTGACCCAGACAGGGAATCCACAAACAAGGCAGAGTCACAGAATGGTTTAAGCAAGAAAATGCTCACTTTCTAAAAGTGGCATTTCCAAACTCACAATCTCAAAATCAACTTTACTAAAAGATGCATTTTTAAATTGTGAGTTCAGGGATCCCAAACTCCACCTGTCCATCTCTTCTCTAGGGGAATCTACACTTTAATCATATTTAAAGGTAGCCCCCATATTATCCTATGAGAGAGAGACAGACCTTGCAACAGTGAAAACGAAATTGGCAGTATTTCACTGTCAGGACATATAAACCACATTACTATATGTCCTACCTTATCCATACACTGCACCCTGCCCTTGGGGCTACCTAGGGCATACCTTAGGGGTGCCTTACATGTAAGGAAAGGGAAGGTTTAGGCCTGGCAAGTGGGTACACTTGCCAAGTCGAATTTACAGTGTAAGAATACACATACAGACACTGCAGTGGCAGGTCTGAGACATGATTACAGAGCTACTTATGTGGGTGGCACAACCAGTGCTGCAGGCCCACTAGTAGCATTTGATTTACAGGCCCTGGCACCTCTAGTGCACCTTACTAGGGACTTACTAGTAAATCAAATATGCCAATCATGGATAAACCACTTACATACAATTTAAACAGGAGAGCATATGCACTTTAGCACTGGTTAGCAGTGGTAAAGTGCTCAGAGTTGAAAAGCCAACAGCAACATGTCAGAAAAATATAGGAGGCAGGAGGCAAAAAAGTCTGGGGATGACCCTGCAAAAGCAAAAGTCCAACAGGTACCAAGAGCCCTGTGGCCAGAGAGGGTCCCTAAGGGCTGCACCATGTGTTGTGCCACACTAAGAGGACCCTTCACCTAACACATGCACACTGCCACTGCAGATTGTGTGTGTCCGTGGGGAGAAAAAGGCAAAGTCGACATGGCATTCCCCTCAGGGTGCCATGCCCACAAAACACTGCCTGTGGCATAGATATGTCACCCCTCTAGCAGGCCTTACAGCCCTAAGGTAGGGTGCACTATATCATAGGTGAGGGCATTGCTGCATGAGCAATATGCCCCTACAGTGTCTAAGTCCATTCTTAGACATTATAAGTGCAGTGTGGCTATATTAAGTATATGGTCTGGGAGTTTGTCAAAAAAAACTCCACAGTTCCATAATGGCTACACAGAATACTGGGAAGTTTGGTATCAAACCTCTCAGTACAATAAACCCCACTGATGCCAGTATGGAATTTATTTAAAAATGCACGCAGAGGGCCTCTTAGAGATGCCCCCTGTATTTTACCCAATCCTCTAGTGTAGGACTGACTGCTCTGTGCCAGCCTGCCACTAGCAGACGAGTTTCTGACCCCATGGGGTGAGGGCCTTTGTGCTCTCTGAGGCCAGAAACAAAGCCTGCTCTGGGTGGAGGTGCTTCACACCTGCAGGAACTATAACACCTGGCGGTGAGCCTCAGGCCTCGTGTTACAGTGGCCCAGGGAACTCCAGCTAGAGGAGATGCCTGGCCCCCGGACAGGCCCCCACTTTTGGGCGGCCAGTTTGGCAGGAAACTTAAGAAAAACAAGGAGGAGTGACCAGTTCAGCTGGGACCCCCGCCTAAGGTGTCCTGAGCTGAAGTGACCCCCCTCCCTGCAGAATCCATCTTGGTTTGGAGGACAGGGACCAATAGGGATAGGAATGTGCTCCCGCCCCAAAGGGAGTGGACACAAGGAGGGTGTAGCCACCCTCAGGGAGAGTAGCCATTGGTTACTGCCCTCTGACCCCTAACAAGCCCCTTAATCTAGGATTTAAGGGCCTCCCTGAACCCAGCTCACCAGATTGCTGATGACCTCACAAGAAGAAGAAGGACTGCTTAGCTGAAACCCCAGCAGAGAAGGAAAGGAGACAACAACTGACTTGGCCCCAGCCCTACAGGCTGTTCTCCTGCTTCAAAGAACCTGCAGAAGAAAGGCAAGGTGATGCATTTTTCAGGTCCAGCGACCTCGAATAAACCTCCAGAGGACTGCGGCATCACATAGGATCAAGAACTCCCGTGGACAGCAGCCCTGTCCAAAGAAGAAAAGAAGAGGAAACCTCTTCTAAAGGACTCCCACCTCACTCCAGAAGCGTGAGTCCTGACCACTCTGCACCCGGCACCCATGCGCCCTGTCCAGGTAGTCTACCTAGACAGAGAGGGTCCACAGGTGTTTCCAAGCAAGTGCTCGCCCTGGATTGACCCCTACATGACAACGCCTGCAGAGGGAATCCCAAGGACCCCCCTGACCCCGAAAGCTCCGGACAAAGCTATCTGATGTCAAAGGACCCACTGCACCCGCATCCCCCAGGCCTTGGAGAAACCGACACCCGGTGCAGCAACGATCAACAGGCAGCCCTCTTACATGTCCGACCGGTGGTGTGCCTGAGACACCCCCCTGGACCTCGCCTGCAGTCTCTGAATGCCCCCCTGGGGTCCCGGCATAGACCAGCATTGGAAGCCCAAAGTCCTTTTTGCACCCTGCCGCCCCTGTGCCGCTGAGGGTGTATGTTTGGTACCTACTTGTGGCCCCTCCTGTTCTCTTCTAACCCCCCCTGGTCTACCCTCTGAGCTGCGGGTACTCACCTGCTGGCAGACCGAATTCCGAGTACCCCCTGTCTCCATAGGAGCCCACATTAAAATTGCTCAACTTTAACCTCTGAACCCGGCCGGCCCCATGTTGCTGGTGGTGGGTGCTTGGGGTTAACTTGAACCCCCAACGGTGGACTACCTATAACCCCGAGACTGGAACTGTAAGTCGTGTACTTACCTCTAAAACTGTACTTTATTTTCTTCCCCCAGGAACTGTTCAGAAAATGCAGTGTCTACTTTTAAAATAGATACTCCCTGTTTTCTTAAAAACTGTTTACTTGACTAAAGTGAAACAAAGTTACATTGATGTCTACGTTAAGTACTTACCTGCAATAGTATTTACTTCTGAACTGAGTTGTGTGTTTATAGTAATAAAGTAACAAAAAATATATTTTTCTATATAAAATCCTATTGGTCTGGAGTTAAGTCATTGAGTGTGTGTTTCTTCTATTGCTGGTGTGTGTACAACAAATGCTTAACACTACCCTCTGATAAGCCTAACTGCTCGACCACTCTACCACAAATAGAGCATTAGTATTATCTATTATTGCCTCTGTCAAGCCTCTCAGGGAACCCCTGGACTCTGTGCACACTACATCTCATTTTGATATAGTATATACAAAGCCAGCTTCCTACACATATAATTGTAGAGCTAAGAAGCTTACTAAGGGTGTATCATACAGGAATGTATGGGGTTGATATAGAGATGAAACTGTGTTATACTGTATTCTGATATGTCAAAGATATTACCAAAAATCTCAATAAAAATATATGTATAAAAAAATAAGGACCTATCATTATTATAACCTTGGGCAAGAACATCACCATATTATCAAATATCTGTTTGGAGCACTATTTAATGACAATGTTCTGGAGGTTCTTTGAGAAGACATGGCATAGTTTGTAATAAGAGCTTTAGCATCCTTAAGAACCAGATTCTACATGACCATTCTGCCAAATATTAATGACGCTCTATGCTGAAGACGTATTCAATATTTTGAGCTCCATTTTGAACAGTTTGTATGCATATATCTTGCAGAAACAATTATATATCAATGCATGGAGGCGATGGCAACACTTGAGATAATGTACTAAATGTTTTTCATTAAATTTTATATAATTCTCATTTCAGGGTCAAGATTTCAAAACCTATTTACGGTTTCATAAATACACAACAGTTAAAGACACTGTGGAACGAGAATAACTAAACAATGAGGTACTACCAGTGTATACTTTTTAGTTTATGGAGCATTAATGGTTAAGGCTGTGTGTGGGCCCCCATTTTCTTTTGAAAACTAAATGTTGTGTAATTCAATTCTGGGGGTCTACTCCCTCATCCTACATTGTGAGTAGTTAACATTTCACTAGAAATTAGTAATGTTGAGGGTCCGTGTATTTATGAAAACATCATGGTATAAGTAAACATGGATGCTCAAATAAGTCAATTTTTATTGACAATCCTCAATTGTGTATATAGCTTATGTTTTTAGCCTGTATATAAATTCTTACCTGATATGTACATACAGGGTGATTATCTGTAACTATTGTGTAGCCCTGAAGACGTTCCTAAAGAACAATGTCATTGGCTGTTGGCTACAGCCAAAAGTGTCTGTTTATTTTTCCTACAATCGATTTGCTTTTACATAAACATTGATTCAATAAAGAACTGGATATAAGTGACGCCTTGGACCATCCATGAACACTTTGAATGTAAATGAGAGTGGAAGTTTGTGCAGCATATCGTCGATTCATACATGGAGATTTAAAACAATGGACGCTTATAGTATGATTATGAACATGAGAGAGCGTAGTCTAAATATTACATGTTATAGACGTGAAATGCTTATGTTTAACAATGCTGCATTAATATTTGAAATGTATTAATAAACGTGGAGAATTGTTCACCTGTGTAAACTAATGTCAACAAGAAGAAATAATCATTTATAATTGTGCACATTAACACGTATAAAACTGCATTCATTAGAGTTCGTATATCTTAAGTTAGCGTGAGTCGAAAATTAGCTGTGTAACTCTCATATTAAAGCGTATTTTTCTGTTTCTCCAGTGTGCTGACTTGCAAAAGACCATGACCCAGCGATTGTTCTTTTTATTACTTATTTGCAACAATGCCCAATTCTCCCATTCGCATGCTAGTAGCTTTTAGTATAAATTATGAGACTTCGAAACAAACATGGACACTTTCAAGGACAATAAAGCGAGGAGAAGAGAACTCTTGACCCGAATTGTGTGCCAAGGAGATGAAGTAACCCCGGATATGCCACCTACGAAAAACGTCAATTATGAAGACCAATTAGGATTTAGAAAGATATCGTGAAATGACAAATGCATTACTTAATGTATAATTTGATTGGTTACCAATAGTGGGGTGTAGTGACTGACCAATAGAATTTTGGGGGAATGTATTTTGGAAAAAGGGATAAAAACCCATGACACAAGAGACAAGACACATTAGGTAGGGAATGATATCAATTGCATCCAGAAACTCTGTCACTCTATTTGGTGACTTGAGACTTAGACAACCATCCTTGCCCATAGACTGCCCCGTTACACTTTCCTCCTTAAGGGGAGAGTGTCCCCTTGCCTTTATCTAGATAGACTGACGGTGATCTAACTGATGTCCTGAAGACGAAGACTGATCCTGTATGCTGACCTATCCACAGGAGGGTAATAATATTACTAATGAAATCTATTTTGCCTTTTCTTTCTAGGTACCAACTGTTGTATGTTTTGATTAGAGATCTTAGTTAGACGTTTCCAAATTGATGTTCTAAATTGTTTTGCATGAAGCCCCACATGCTAATGCTAATTCGAGGTTAGATGAGGTATTCATTAGACTGACGGAACTGACGTGACTGGCGTAGTGCTATGCTGAACTAAGACCTCTAGGAGGTATTATGTACCGCGATCTGTTCTTATTTACATAACTATCTTATGTTCCTGATCTTTGCATTATTGAAAGCTCATCGTAGTTGTCACCTTGTGATTATGTTCATATGCTTCTTGCTTTTGAGACTAATGCATTTACTATTAGATTGTAATCAATAGGGAATAAAATTCACTAAAATCTCTATTAAGGTGTGGTTATTCGTGACTGAAAAATCATGATTGCGCCGAACGTTTATTAATGACTAAAGTGAAATATATTTTGATGTTAACTGTTGACAATGTTATTGACATATTGATTGACTTAATGATTAGTTGTCTCGTCTTACGGAGTCTTACCACTGGGCCCAAAGATTCACCGACCTAAAGCGAGTCCTGATGTGTATAAATTAACATAGACGGACGCGTTAACAAACACACTAAGTAATAATATGTATAGTACGTAAAACATATTTAGAATGTAACACTGACTGGGTATAGGTTATGTGCTCTGATAAGTACCTAAAAATTAGTAACTCCCCAGCCAAAGTATATAGTTGTGCGGCTCCAATAAAATGATGAACTCTGTAGATAAGCCTATTGATGGCCATGCTCATTCAGAATTCTAGATACACGATGTTGGCTGACTGCATCTCACAAAGAGCTGCATGTCATCAGTATCCTTTTGGATGGTGATCCTTTGGTTCTTTTGCAGGAATTTATGTTGAAATAAAAAAAACACTGGGTGAATCTGGACAAACTGCCATCTGTATGAAATGGCAGGAGGCAGACAAGTCTTATATGGCCATGGCTGATAAGTACGGAAAACACAGTTTGGTTATCTTTACAGGCAAAAGTAGCCAAGAATATGGGTTTCCCATTTTTAGGATTTTCACTGAGTCTCTGACGATCTGGATGGACGAATGGTGGAAGTGTCCATGCTGCAGCAAGGTCTTTAGTGTGGCTGATAGGAAGCTGGCATGCTTGCTGACAGAAGCCTAGAAGTTCAAGTGCCACTGCTCTCTCCAGCATCTTTCCCATGGAGAAGTGTTACAGGGCAGTCATTGGGTACTATGTCGGGGCCAAGTTGCTTTTTGTTCTTTACGAAAGGACAGAAGTCAGTCTCCTTCAGGAAAGAAGGAAATGTGTCCTTTGCTGAGGAAGTGTGGTTGATTATTATAAGGATGACAATACGTGGTTTAGTTTCAGCTCTTACGCCTCTGAGAGATGGAAGGTGAAGTGTGCTCAAAATACTGTATGCACTGGATCAATTGTCATTTTTCTTTGGTTTGTTCCTCACTGTGGGTCATGAGTGTGACCTCTTCAGTGTCCTGTCCTAATCTTCTAAATGGCCCTTCCTGGCCTAGTTTCCTCCCTTCTTGCGCTGCACCTTCCTTTCAGTGCTCCAGTACTAAACTCCCACCCAGGGAGGCCAACTCAGGGTGGGTGGGGGCTATAGGCCTCAATACTCTAACCACATTACAGTGCTACTCGCCGAAAAGCGCTTCGACGCCTCGTTAGGGGTAGTAGGCGCTATATAAATACAATTAGTACTGCCACAAAGCCAACTCTCAAATAGTTGTAGTTCTTTCTTGCTCTTCTATAATCCGCCTGAATTTATGGCGGATGCATTCACTAGTACTCCACTGGAAGACGGGTGAAAGGAGGATTGAGCCTGTGGGGAGGACTGGCGAGCACCAGAGACCAGCGGGTCAAAGGGCTGCGAGACTGCTGGAGACTGAGAGAACTGAGGCAGAGGAGGGCCCGCGAGACCACTGCGGTCAGAGCAGCCCTGGGGGCACAGAGGGGTCAGACAAGCACTACGAACCTCAAAGGAGCACTGGTGCTTTAAGACCCTGGTGACCAGAAGTAGTGAACACTGCGTTTGTGGTTCACTGCCTTACCGTCTGTGACCATAACAGAGTCCGCATCCCCCTCAGGAGCGCGCAGGGGGCGGAGGAATGGAGATGGATGTAGGACAAAAGTCTAAACTCCTCGGTTAGCTAATGAACGAGTCGATCCTGTACCAAGATGGCGGACAAACATAGGTCCTGCTCATAGGAGGCTCAAACGGATTTCCCTTCTACGGCGGCCATCTTTGAAAGGTTCATGTCACCTAATCCAACAATTCTACGTCAGGACCGGAGGCTCAGATTATGCTGACTCTTCCTTTACTGACCTTTCACAGCAGCCAATAATACAACAGTAAACAAAAAAACTTCATATCCCATGAAACACATAGGCCCATATCACATGTACCAATGACCAAGCGTGACCTGGGACTATAACAGTTCTGACCCACAACGTTATATTCTCTTTCTTTGCTGCTTCGCAGCAGATAAGTGACCTATTATCTTTTCTCTCGTATTGTTATTGCATTGATTGTTCGTTGCTCTATTTAAAAAAATCAGCGTCGCGATTCCGCGCTCTTTATCCGTTTACACTTTCCATATTCTTAGTGTGCCCGATATTTTAAAAAAATCTGTGGAGAAGGAGCAGGAGAGCTACACGCCCGCAGCACGTAGTCTGTCTTCTGTTTCAACAAACTTTGCTCAGCGTGCGCATTTTACAAGACAATCTCTGCCCCAGAGTTTTCTCTTGAGGTCGACTCGTGATTCCAGACGCATCGGAGCAATTTGGTTTGAGTTAGTTTTCAGGCTCAAAAAGTGCACCCTTGACGCCCAGTTAATTAATTTCTGGGTTGTAAAATAATCATAAGGCTCTGCTTAGAATGACTACCAGGCAGCTCCCTCCACTCATTATTAAGGGCTTTCTACTCACATTTTGAGTGCCTGTAAGGTTTTTTTTTCACGCCCCAATTAATTTTGATTGCATTATTCAATACACTATACTGTGGAATGGCTCAATGGAGTGACCAAGACGCAGGGTACTACCCTGATGATAACGATAACCAACCCTGAAGTTAATTTGGTGGAGGCACTTGATTCTAGAGTGCAACAGTCAGTGAATGATGCCTTGGTGAGAGCGTTAGGCCCTTTTTCGGGGCAATTTTTGGAATACGCCCACTCTCAAGGTTGGATGTCAGATAAGACGCCTCCTATTCCTGAGGGGAGTAACCCTCAAGCAGCCTCAAAATCTAAGGCTAAAACAAAGAATCTTGCAAACGAAGATCCCTCTGAGGATATACATGCTGAGGTGTTTGAAAAACTGCGCAAGAAACGAATTGTGGAGCATAATTACAACAATCTGAATAATTCTTCCATTTCAGGTGACTCCTCTGATCAGGATTCGGATGACCGGACTTCTCCAGCCCCTAGTAAGAAGGCGCAAAAGCATCCCACTTCTCACTTACTGGACTTCGACCCCTCAGAGATAGTCCACCCCAGATCCTCCAATTGGCTTCCTTCCGCAGAAGTTGTGCAGTATGTACATGCTAATCTGAGAAAAAGTTATGATAAGGAAGTTCGTACTCGCCTCAAGGCAGAATGTCCTAGACCTGATTTAGAGAATAACGTAGCCGATACGCCGGAGATTGATCCAACTATGGTTACAATCCTGATTTTTTTTTTCAAAGATCCTAAAAAAGGTTTAGATAGGTCATGGCGTTCATGTCAAGATAAACTTCTAGAAATGTCGGGCCCCCTGACAAAATTCTAGATTTTGCAGCAGTTTCAAAGGAATCAGGCATACCTGTAGATACAGATGTCTTGTTGGGTTGGGCTCAACGCGCTTTGTGTCCATTAGGCAACACCAACTGTGCTATTTCGGCTGAACGCAGAAAGTCCATTCTCATGAGCACGGACCCTAAACTAGTAGATTTGGCCTCATCGTAAGCGGGTCCATCTGCAGAGGGTCTTCTATTTGGATCATCCTTTATTAAGGAGTTAGCTAAATTTAGTTCCACCTTTTCCATCCTCGATAAAGCACAATTGCCCCTTAAAAAAGTCTTTATGTGAGGCCTTTTTGTCAGGGCAGGACGTTATGGTGGACGAATTCCGTCCGGGGATCCTTTACAAGTCCCCAAAACTATTACCCTAGAGGACGAGGTAACTGGTCAGGTGATCAATCCGATGCCACCTTCTACCCCACTCGTCCCAGAGGTGGTAGACCTAGATTCCGCAGAGGACATGGCAGAGGTCAACAAGGAGCGATTCAGGACGCCTCCTACGCTGGTAAGCCTCATTCACCCTTCTCATGTTACTCTTGGGGGAAGAGTGGGCTTGTGTGGGGAGAATTGGAGAAAGATTTCCGGGGATCCTTGGATTCTTCAGACTGTATCAGGTTTTCATCTGGAGTTTATCAGCACTCCATGCCAATTGACTCCTCTTCAAATGATTTTTTCCCTCGAAAGTCAGAGGTTTATAGATGCAGAAGTGCAAGCGTTATTAGACAAAGGAGCGGTAGTTTTTTCAACCCCTCACCCAGCTGGGTTTTGCAATCCCATTTTTGTAGTAGATAAAAAAGGGGGAGGCCATCGTCTGGTTTTGAATTTAAAATACTTCAATTCTTGGATTGTGTACAGACACTTCAAGATGGAGAGGATTCATATACTAAGGGATATCTTAATAGAAGGAGACTGGATGGAAAGATTAGACCTAAAGGATGCTTACTTATCGATCCCGATATTTCCCTGTAAGGAAATGCCTCCTTGGCATGGTTACCCTCTGACTTTTTGCCTTTGCTGATGCCAAGTTATGATTTGAAAGTGTGCTGAGGCCTGCTAACCAGGCCCCAGCACCAGTGTTCTTTCCCTAACCTGTACTTTTGTTTCCACAATTGGATTGGCACACCCTGGCATCTAGGTAAGTCCCTTGTAACTGGTACCCCTGGTACCAAGGGCCCTGATGCCAGGGAAGGTCTCTAAGGGCTGCAGCATGTCTTATGCCACCCTAGGGACCCCTCACTCAGCACAGACACACTGCTTGCCAGCTTGTGTGTGCTGGTGGGGATAAAATGTCTAAGTCGACATGGCACTCCCCTCAGGGTGCCATGCCAACCTCACACTGCCTATGGCATAGATAAGTCACCCCTCTAGTAGGCCTTACAGCCCTATGGCAGGGTGCACTATACCATAGGTGAGGGCATAGGTGCATGAGCACTATGCCCCTACAGTGTCTATGCAAAACCTTAGACATTGTAAGTGCAGGGTAGCCATAATAGTATATGGTCTGGGAGTCTGTCATACACGAACTCCACAGTACCATAATGGCTACACTGAAAACTGGGAAGTTTGGTATCAAACGTCTCAGCACAATAAATGCACACTGATACCAGTGTACATTTTATTGTGAAATACACCCCAGAGGGCATCTTAGAGATGCCCCCTGAAACCATACCCGACTTTCAGTGTAGGCTGACTAGTTTTAGCAGCCTGCCACACACCAGACATGTTGCTGGCCACATGGGGAGAGTGCCTTTGTCACTCTGTGGCTAGTAACAAAGCCTGTACTGGGTTGAGGTGCTTCTCACCTCCCCCTGCAGGAACTGTAACACCTGGCGGTGAGCCTAAAAAGGCTCACCCCCGTTGTTACAGCGCCACAGGGCATCCCAGCTAGTGGAGTTGCTCGCCCCCTACCGCCACGGCCCCACTTTTGGCGGCAAGGCCGGAGGAGATAATGAGAAAAACAAGGAGGAGTCACTGGCCAGTCAGGACAGCCCCTAAGGTGTACTGAGCTGAGGTGACTCTGACTTTTAGAAATCCTCCATCTTGCAGATGGAGGATTCCCCCAATAGGATTAGGGATGTGCCCCCCTCCCCTCAGGGAGGAGGCACAAAGAGGGTGTAGCCACCCTCAGGGCTAGTAGCCATTGGCTACTAACCCCCAAGACCTAAACACAAACCTAAATTGAGTATTTAGGGGCACCCAGAACCTAGGAAAACAGATTCCTGCAACCTAAGATGAAGAAGG
Source organism: Pleurodeles waltl (assembly GCF_031143425.1). Lineage (NCBI taxonomy): Eukaryota > Metazoa > Chordata > Amphibia > Caudata > Salamandridae > Pleurodeles > Pleurodeles waltl. Next base: position 1,138,286,808 of record NC_090439.1, read on the forward strand.
ACTGCTGAGCTGAAAATCCTGCAGAGAAGACGGAGACACCAACTGCTTTGGCCCCAGCTCTACCGGCCTGTCTCCCCACTTCAAGAAAAACTGCAACAGCGACGCGTTCCACAGGGTCCAGCGACCTCTGAAGCCTCAGAGGACTACCCTGCATCTAAAAGGACTAAGAACTCCGGAGGACAGCGGCTCTGCTCAAAGAAGAAACATCTTTGCAACAAAGAAGCAACTTTTAAAGACAACACGTTTCCTGCCGGAAGCGTGAGACTTTGCACTCTGCACCCAACGCCCCCGGCTCGACTTGAGGAGAAACAACACTACAGGGAGGAATCCCCGGCGACTGCGAGCCCGTGAGTAGCCAGAGTTGACCCCCCTGAACCTCCACAGCGACGCCTGCAGAGGGAATCCGCCTGCTTCTAAGAACCCGAAGCCTGGTAAGGACACTGCACCCGCAGCCCCCAGGACCTGAAGGATCCGACCTCCAGTACAGGAGCGACCCCCAGGTGGCCCTCTCCCTTGCCCAGGCGGTGGCTACCCCGAGGAGCCCCCCCTTGCCTGCCTGCTTCGCTGAAGAGACCCCTGGGTCTCCCATTGAACTACATTGCAAACCCGACGCCTGTTTGCACTCTGCACCCGGCCGCCCCCGTGCCGCTGAGGGTGTACTTTTTGTGCTGACTTGTGTCCCCCCGGTGCCCTGCAAAACCCCCCTGGTCTGCCCTCCGAAGACGCAGGTACTTACCTGCTGGCAGACTGGAACCGGGGCACCCCCTTCTCCATTGAAGCCTATGTGTTTTGGGCACCACTTTGACCTCTGCACCTGACCGGCCCTGAGCTGCTGGTGTGGTAACTTTGGGGTTGCCCTGAACCCCCAACGGTGGGCTACCTTGGACCCAAATTTGAACCCTGTAGGTGGTTTAGTTACCTGCAAAACTAACAAACACTTACCTCCCCCAGGAACTGTTGAAAATTGCACTGTGTCCAGTTTTAAAATAGCTTATTGCCATTTGTGTGAAAACTGTGTATGCTATTTTGCTAATTCAAAGTTCCTAAGTGAAATACCTTTCATTTAAAGTATTGTTTATAAATCTTGAACCTGTGGTTCTTAAAACTTAAAATAAACTAAGAAAATATATTTTTCTATATAAAAACCTATTGGCCTGGAATTGTCTTTGAGTGTGTGTTCCTCATTTATTGCCTGTGTGTGTACAACAAATGCTTAACACTACCCTCTGATAAGCCTACTGCTCGACCACACTACCACAAAATAGAGCATTAGAATGATCTCTTTTTGCCACTATCCTACCTCCAAGGGGAACCCTTAGACTCTGTGCATGCTATTTTTTACTTTGAAATAGTACATACAGAGCCAACTTCCTATATTGGTGGCAGCGGTGGGATACAAGACTTCGCATTTGCTGGACTACTCAGCCAATACCTGATCACACAACTAAATTCCAAAAATTGTCATTAGAAACTGATTTTTGAAATTTGAGCTATTTTTCTACATTTTTTAAAGTCCTGCTAGGGCCTTGTGTTAGTCCCTGTTAGCATTTCTTTTCGAGATTAAAAGTTTTGTAAAAGTTTGAATTAAGTTCTAGAGATAGTTTTAGATTCTTAAAAAGTATTCCAACTTTTAGAAACATAATGTCTGCTGCAGAAGAGATTGTGATGGAACTCAACCTCACCCCTTACCTGCATCTTAGGATGTCAGAGTTAAGGTCTCTCTGCAAAATCAAAATGAGTAAAAACTGGTTCAAACACTACCAAAGTACAGCTCCAGGAGCTTTTGGCAGAGTTTGCTAAGAACAACCCCTCTGAGGATACCTTCCCAGAGGGGGAAGCTAGTGATGTGGAGGATTTCCGACCCCCACTCCTAGTTAGGGAGAACAGGGTCCCTCAAACCCTGTCTCCACAAGTGATAGTCAGAGATGCTGCTTCTCTCACAGGAGAGTCCAGCAACTCTGGAAGCATTGAGGGCAGCCTCAATGAAGATGACCTCTAGTTAGCCAGGATGGTCAAAAGATTGGCTTTGGAAAGACAGATCCTAGCCATAGAAAGGGAAAGACAAGAGATGGGCCTAGGTCCCATCAATGGTGGCAGCAACATAAATAGGGTCAGAGATTCTCCTGACATGCTGAAAATCCCAAAAGGGATTGTAACTAAAGATGAAGATGGTGATGACATCACCAAATGGTTCACAGCTTTTGAGAGGGCTTGTGCAACCAGAAAAGTAAACAGATCTCACTGGGGTGCTCTCCTTTGGGAAATGTTCACTGGAAAGTGTAGGGATAGACTCCTCACACTCGCTGGAAAAGATGCAGAATCCTATGACCTCATGAAGGCTACCCTGATTGAGGGCTTTGGATTCTCAACTGAGGAGTATAGAATTAGGTTCAGGGGGGCTCAAAACTCCTCGAGCCACACCTGGATTGATTTTGTTGACTACTCAGTAAAAACACTGGATGGTTGGATTCAAGGCAGTGGTGTAAATGATTATGATGGGCTGTACAATTTATTTGTGAAAGAACACCTGTTAAGTAATTGTTTCAATGATAAACTGCATCAGCATCTGGTAGACCTAGGACCAATTTCTCCCCAAGAATTGGGAAAGAAGGCGGACCATTGGGTCAAGACTAGGGTGACCAAGACTTCCACAGGGGGTGACCAAAAGAAAGGGGTCACAAAAACTCCCCAGGGGAAGAGTGTTGAGACATCCAATGGAAAAAGTAAAGAGTCTTCTATAGGGCCCCAAAAACCTACTAAGGAGGGAGGATCCAGAGCCTCTTCACAATCCAATTTTGGGTACAAGGGTAAAAACTTTGATGCCAAAAAGGCCTGGTGTCGTAGCTGTAATCAGCAAGGACACCAAACTGGAGACAAGGCCTGTCCCAAGAAAGGTTCCACTTCTAACTCTACTCCAACTAACACTGGAAAGGCCAGTCTCCAAGTGGGATCAACAGTGTGCCCAGAGCAAATCAGGGTCCACACTAAGCTACATTAGTCTCTGAGGGTGGGGTGGAATTAGCCACACTGGCTGCCTGGCCCCCTAATATGCAAAAATACAGGCAGCAACTCTCAAATAATGGGACAAGTGTAAAAGGCCTGAGGGATATAGGTGCCAGTGTCACCATGGTGACAGAGAAACTGGTTTCCCCTGGTCAATACCTGGCTGGACAAACTTATCCAGTCACCAGTGCTGACAATCAGACTAAAGTACATCCCATGGCAATGGTAACTTTAGAGTGGGGAGGGGTCAATGGCCTGAAACAGGTGGTGGTCTCCTCAAATATCCCTGTAGACTGTTTGCTTGGAAATGACCTGGAGTCCTCAGCATGGGCTGAGGTAGAACTCAAAACCCATGCAGCCATGCTGGGTATCCCTGAACTGGTGTGTGTCAAGACAAGGGCACAGCGCAAGGCTCAGGGTGAAAAAGTGGTGCTGGAGCCTGGAAAAAAGGCCCAACCCTCCAAGAGAAAAGGAAAGAAGACTGGGGAACCAGCTTCCACACAACAAGAGAAAGAGAACCTCTCTTCCCAGGAAGAAGTTCTGCCCTCTGAGTGAACTGAGCCCATGGAGTTAGAACCTTATCAAGTTGAGCTCCTAGGCCAAGGGGGACCCTCAAGGGAACAGTTGTGTAAGGGGCAAGAAACATGTCCCTCTCTTGAAGGCCTTAGGCAGCAAGCTGCTGAAGAGTCCAAAGGAAAAATAACAGGAACACAGAGTCTATTGGGAAGATGGACTCCTTTACACTGAGGCAAGAGCTCCCAAACCTGGTGCCGCTAGGAGAGTGGTAGTGCCTCAGGAGTTTAGGGAGTTCATTCTGACCTTAGCTCATGATATTCCTCTTGCTGGGCATTTGGGACAGACCAAGACTTGGGAGAGATTAGTCAACCATTTCTATTGGGGCAACATGTCCCAGAAGGTCAAGGAGTTTTGTGTCTCCTGTGCCACCTGTCAAGCCAGTGGTAAGACAGGTGGACACCCAAAGGCCCCCCTCATTCCACTTCCAGTGGTGGGGGTCCCCTTTGAAAGAGTGGGTGTGGACATAGTGGGTCCACTTGAACCCCCCCACAGCCTCAGGGAACCAATACATACTAGTAGTGGATCATGCTACTAGATACCCTGAAGCAATTCCCCTTAGGTCGACTACTGCCCCTGCAGTAGCCAAAGCACTCATTGGTATTTTTACCAGAGTGGGATTTCCTAAGGAGGTGGTGTCTGACAGAGGTACCAACTTCATGTCAGCATACCTGAAACATATGTGGAATGAGTGTGGGGTGACTTACAAATTCACCACACCATACCATCCACAAACCAATGGTCTTGTAGAAAGATTTAACAAGACATTGAAAGGCATGATCATGGGGCTCCCTGAAAAACTCAAAAGGAGATGGGATGTCCTCTTGCCATGTCTGCTTTTCGCCTACAGAGAGGTGCCTCAGAAGGGAGTAGGGTTTTCCCCCTTTGAACTTCTGTTTGGCCATCCTGTAAGGGGCCACTAGCTCTTGTAAAAGAAGGCTGGGAGAGACCTCTTCATGAGCCTAAACAAGATATAGTGGACTATGTACTAGGTCTTCGTTCAAGGATGGCAGAGTACATGAAAAAGGCAAGTAAAAACCTTGAGGCCAGCCAACAACTCCAGAAGATGCGGTATGACCAAAAGGCTGCTATGGTTGAGTTTCAGCCAGGGCAGAAAGTCTGGGTCCTGGAGCCTGTGGCTCCCAGGGCACTTCAGGACAGATGGAGTGGCCCTTACCCAGTGCTAGAGAAGAAGAGTCAGGTCACCTACCTGGTAGACCTAGGCACTAGCAGGACCCCCAAAAGGGTGATCCATGTGAACCGCCTCAAACTCTTCTATGACAGGGCAGATGTGAATCTGTTGATGGTAACAGATGAGGACCAGGAAGCTGAGAGTGAACCTCTCCCTGAACTCCTCTCCACTGACCCTAAAGATGGCTCTGTTGATGGAGTGATCTATTCAGACACCCTCTCTGGCCAACAGCAATCTGACTGTAGGAAGGTCCTGCAAACGTTTGCTGAGCTCTTTTCCCTAACCCCTGGTCAGACACACCTGTGTACCCATGATGTGGACACAGGAGACAGCATGCCTGTCAAAAACAAAATTTTCAGACAGTCTGACCAAGTTAAGGAAAGCATCAAGGTGGAAGTCCACAAGATGCTGGGATTGGACGTCATTGAGCACTCTGACAGCCCCTGGGCTAGCCCAGTGGTCTTAGTCCCCAAACCTCACACCAAAGATGGAAAGAGAGAAATGAGGTTCTGTGTGGACGACAGAGGACTTCATTCTGTCACCAAGACAGATGCCCATCCCATTCTAAGGGCAGATGAATTGATTGATAAGCTAGGTGCTGCCAGATACTTAAGTACCTTTGACTTGACAGCAGGGTACTGGCAAATCAAAATGGCACCAGGAGCAAAAGAAAAGACTGCATTCTCCACACCTGATGGGCACTATCAGTTCACTGTGATGCCCTTTGGTTTAAAGAATGCCCCTGCCACCTTCCAAAGGTTGGTGAATCAAGTCCTTGCTGGCTTGGAGTCCTTTAGTGCAGCTTATCTTGACAATATTGCTGTCTTTAGCGCCAGCTGGCAGGATCACCTGGTCCACCTGAAGAAGGTTTTGAAGGCCCTGCAAGCAGCAGGCCTCTCTATCAAGGGATCCAAATGTCAGATAGGGCAGTTAACTGTGGTTTACTTGGGACACCTTGTAGGTGGAGGCCAAGTTCAGCCACTCCAGCCCAAGATCCAGACTATTCTGGACTGGGCAGCTCCAAAAACCCAGACTCAAGTCAGGGCATTCCTTGGCTTGACTGGGTACTACAGGAGGTTTGTGAAGGGCTATGGATCCATAGTGACACCCCTCACATAACTTACCTCCAAGAAAATGCCCAAGAAGGTAAACTGGACTGTAGAATGCCAACAGGCCTTTGACACCCTGAAACAAGCTATGTGCACAGCACCAGTTCTCATAGCTCCAGATTACTCCAAGCAGTTCATTGTGCAGACTGATGCCTCTGAACATGGGATGGGGCAGTTTTGTCCCAAACAAATGATGATGGCCTTGACCAGCCTGTTGCTTTCATTAGCAGGAGGTTACTCCCCAGGGAGCAGCGTTGGAGTACCATTGAGAGGGAGGCCTTTGCTGTGGTTTGGTCCCTGAAGAAGCTGAGACCATACCTCTTTGGTACTCACTTTGTAGTTCAAACTGACCACAGACCTCTCAGATGGCAAATGCAAATGAAAGGTGAAAATCCAAAACTGTTGAGGTGGTCCATCTCCCTACAGGGAATGGACTTTATAGTGGAACACAGACCTGGGACTGCCCATGCCAATGCAGATGGCCTTTCCAGGTTCTTCCACTTAGAAAATTAAGACTCTCTTGGGAAAGGTTAGTCTCATCCTCTTTCGTTTGGAGGGGGGGGGTTGTGTAAGGAAATGCCTCCTTGGCATGGTTACCTCCTGACCTTTTGCCTTTGCTGATGCCAAGTTATGATTTGAAAGTGTGCTGAGGCCTGCTAACCAGGCCCCAGCACCAGTGTTCTTTCCCTAACCTGTACTTTTGTTTCCACAATTGGCACACCCTGGCATCCAGGTAAGTCCCTTGTAACTGGTACCCCTGGTACCAAGGGCCCTGGGAAGGTCTCTAAGGGCTGCAGCATGTCTTATGCCACCCTGGGGACCCCTCACTCAGCACAGACACACTGCTTGCCAGCTTGTGTGTGCTGGTGGGGATAAAATGACTAAGTCAACACGGCACTCCCCTCAGGATGCCATTCCAACCTCACACTGCCTATGGCATAGATAAGTCACCCCTCTAGTAGGCCTTACAGCCCTATGGCAGGGTGCACTATACGATAGGTGAGGGCATATGTGCATGAGCACTATGCCCCTACAGTGTCTAAGCAAAAACTGAGACATTGTAAGTGCAGGGTAGCCATAAGAGTATGTGGTCTGGGAGTCTATCATACACGAACTCCACAGCACCATAATGGCTACACTGAAAACTGGGAAGTTTGGTATCAAACTTCTCAGCACAATAAATGCACACTGATGCTAGTGTACATTTTATTGTGAAATACACCCCAGAGGGCATCTTAGAGATGCCCCCTGAAACCATACCCGACTTTCAGTGTAGGCTGACTAGTTTTAGCAGCCTGCCACACACCAGACATGTTGCTGGCCACATGGGGAGAGTGCCTTTGTCACTCTGTGGCTAGTAACAAAGCCTGTTCTGGGTGGAGGTGCTTCTCACCTCCTCCTGCAGGAACTGTAACACCTGGCGGTGAGCCTCAAAGGCTCACCCCCTTTGTTACAGCACCCCAGGGCACTCCAGCTAGTGGAGTTGCCCGCCCCCTCCGGCCACGGCCCCCCTTTTGGCGGCAAGGCCGGAGGAGATAATGAGAAAAACAAGGAGGAGTCACTGGCCAGTCAGGACAGCCCCTAAGGTGTCCTGAGCTGAGGTGACTCTGACTTTTAGAAATCCTCCATCTTGCAGATGGAGGATTCCCCCAATAGGATTAGGGATGTGCCCCCCCTCCCCTCACGGAGGAGGCACAAAGAGGGTGTAGCCACCCTCAGGGCTAATAGCCATTGGCTACTAACCCCCCAGACCTAAACACACCCCTAAATTGAGAATTTAGGGGCCCCCAGAACCTAGGAAAACAGATTCCTGCAACCTAAGACGAAGAAGGCCTGCTGAGCTGAAAACCCTGCAGAGAAGACGGAGACACCAACTGCTTTGGCCCCAGCTCTACCGGCCTGTCTCCCCACTTCAAGAAAAACTGCAACAGCGACGCGTTCCACAGGGTCCAGCGACCTCTGAAGCCTCAGAGGACTACCCTGCATCTAAAAGGACCAAGAACTCCCGAGGACAGCGGCTCTGCTCCAAAGAAGAAACATCTTTGCAACAAAGAAGCAACTTTTAAAGACAACACGTTTCCCGCCGGAAGCGCAAAACTTTGCACTCTGCACCCGACGCCCCCGGCTCGACTTGTGAAGAAACAACACTACAGGGAGGACTCCCTGGCGACTGCGAGCTAGTGAGTAGCCAGCGTTGACCCCCCTGGGCCCCCACAGCGACGCCTGCAGAGGGAATCCAGAGGCTTCCCCTGACCGCAACTGCCTGCTTCTAAGAACCCGACGCCTGGTAAGGACACTGCACCCGCAGCCCCCAGGACCTGAAGGATCCGACCTCCAGTGCAGGAGCGACCCCCAGGTGGCCCTCTCCCTTGCCCAGGTGGTGGCTACCCGGAGGAGCCCCCCCCCCCCCCCCCTTGCCTGCCTGCTTCGCTGAAGAGACCCCTGGGTCACCCATTGAACTACATTGCAAACCCGACGCCTGTTTGCACTCTGCACCCGGCCGCCCCCGTGCCGCTGAGGGTGTACTTTTTGTGCTGACTTGTGTTCCCCCCGGTGCCCTGCAAAACCCCCCTGGTCTGCCCTCCGAAGACGCGGGTACTTACCTGCTGGCAGACTGGAACCGGGGCACCCCCTTCTCCATTGAAGCCTATGTGTTTTGGGCACCACTTTGACCTCTGCACCTGACCGGCCCTGAGCTGCTGGTGTGGTAACTTTGGGGTTGCCCTGAACCCCCAACGGTGGGCTACCTTGGACCCAACTTTGAACCCTGTAGGTGGTTTACTTACCTGCAAAACTAACAAACACTTACCTCCCCCAGGAACTGTTGAAAATTGCAGTGTCCAGTTTTAAAATAGCTTATTGCCATTTGTGTGAAAACTGTATATGCTATTTTGCTAATTCAAAGTTCCTAAGTGAAATACCTTTCATTTAAAGTATTGTTTGTAAATCTTGAACCTGTGGTTCTTAAAATAAACTAAGAAAATATATTTTTCTATATAACAACCTATTGGCCTGGAATTGTCTTTCAGTGTGTGTTCCCCATTTATTGCCTGTGTGTGTACAACAAATGCTTAACACTACCCTCTGATAAGCCTACTGCTCGACCACACTACCACAAAATAGAGCATTAGAATTATCTCTTTTTGCCACTACCTTACCTCTAAGGGGAACCCTTGGACTCTGTGCATGCTATTTCTTACTTTGAAATAGTACATACAGAGCCAACTTCCTACATTCCCCCTCACAGGAGATTCCTCCAATTCCAGTGGAAGGGTCAATGTTTGGAATTCACGGCTCTCCCATTCGGCCTATCCTCAGCACTGTGGTGCTTCACAAATTTATTGAGACCAGTAGTGGAGAATCTGAGAACCAAAGGGGTTCGCTTGATCATTTATCTGGACAACATCTTAGTGATGGCCCAGGATCCATCGACTTTACAGATTCATTTGAACTGGACAATCAGTCTATTACAGGATTTGTGTTTCCTTATCAATGCGCAGAAATCATTGTTGAATCCAACTCAAGTGATAGATTTTTTGGGTTTCAAGATCGACTCTCTTCAGACTCAATTGATTCTTCCCTCGTTAAAGATTTGCAATATAAAGAGGGAATTAAGGTCAGCCCTATCCAGTCCGACTATTTCTTTAAGGAACATTGCTCGATTGGTGGGTCTTTTGGCATCTTCCATTCAGGCAATCTTCCCTGCCCCCCTACACTATCGAGCTCTGCAAAGATTGAAAATCAAATACCCGAGACAAGGATTGAGTTACTCAGCCCTGATCCCGTTGTCCACGGAAGTCAGGGAGGAGATCCAGTGGTGGCTTCACCATATGGAGGCTTGGAACGGCAGAGCCATATTCGGGTCCCATCCAGAGGTGGTGATAGAATCAGACGCCAGTCAGTGGGGATGGGGAGCCCGTTGCGGGTCTGTGGTGACTGGTCGCTGATCTACAACAGAGCAATCTCTCCACATCAATTGTCTAGAGCTCCTAGCGGGGTCCTTTGCGATAAAGAGTTTATCTCCTCTCAAGACAGACTGCTGCATCCTTCTGAGTATGGACAACCTCTCAGCAGTGAGGTTTGTCAACAAGTTAGGGGCAACAAAATCCAGAGTTCTAGCGGAGATAGCCAAGGAGTTTTGGCATTATTGCTTGAGCCACAGGTTAGTTATTGTAGCGGAGTATTTACTGGGAGCTTAGAACGCGGTTGCGGACTGGTACTCCAGATACCTGATGGATACCAGCGATTGGAGACTAGATCCGATTATCCTTCAACAGATAATGAGGGAGTGGGGACCTTGCAAAGTAGAGCTATTTGCATCTCGTCTCAATTGCCAGATTCCGAGATTCTTCAGTTGGAGGCCGGACCCACTGGCTTCAGCGACAGATGCATTTCTACAGAATTGGTCCCCTTTTCGGGGATATGCATTTCCCCCGTTTCTTTTGATTCCCAGGTTTCTGTCCCAGGTTCGGAGACAGAAATCAGACTTAGTCTTGGTGACTCCAGTTTGGAGATCTCAACCCTGGTTCCCTATGGCACTCCAGTTAGCCTGTTCTCGCCCGTTGCTCATTCCTCCTCGCCAGGATCTTTTGTTGAGTCCGGAGGGCCATCAACATCCTCTGATCTTATCGGGGAATCTTACGTTGATGGCATGGATGGTTTCAGGACAAATTGGAAAACCCCTGGCATTTCGCAGCAAGCTGAGAAATGTATCAAGCAGGCCTGGGCTTCTGCATGGCGCAGATGGTCTAGTTGGTGTAATGGAAGGAATATCAATCCCTTGGAGTCAAGTATTGATTTGATACTTAATTTTTTTAGCAGAGTTCGCTTCATCAGGCCTGGCCTATAGGACTGTTAATCATTTTAGATCAGCTATTTCAGCTGGTCACAAACCTCTGCTTGTCTGTAAGTTATTGAGAGGTATTCGTTTTTTCTAAACCCCCCCAGGCCAAATATAAGATGTTATGGGATGTGAACATTGTGTTAAAATTTATAGATTCCTGGCCTAGTAATAAATTTTTATCACGCAAGCAATTTTCAGCGAAGTTGACTATGTTGCTTTGTTTGATTTCCTGTAAGCGGGTTTCGGATGTCAAGGCTTTGGACTTGTCTGGTAGAGTATACTCTTCGAAGGGTGTTACTTTTTCTATTTCCAGAAGAACCAAAACTAATTGCAGGTCAGTAACCTACCCTAGGTATCCGGATAACTCAAAATGATGTGTGGTACAATGTTTGAAAGAGTATGAGTCGGCCACTGAGGAGTTCAGGCAGAACATGAATGGTCAATTATTAATTCTTTACAGAAACCCTTTAAACCAGTTGCATCAGCCACTCTCTCGAGGTGGATTAAATGGTTAATGGGAGAAGCGGGTATTAATACCCATCATTTTGGAGCCCATTCTGTTAGAGGGGCTATGGCCTCTAAATCTTTTGTCTTAGGTTCCAGTTTGCAAGATATTATGAAGACAGCTGATTGGTCTTCTGAATGTACTTTTCGTAAGTTTTATTTTAAACCTGTTGTTGATGTTGCCTCTATTGTTATTAATCAGCTTTGAACTAGCATAATCTGAGCCTCCGGTCCTGACATAGAATACAAATTTTTCTAGCTTACACTTCAAGAATTTTCAATTCTATTAAGGACACGGAGGCGAGGATTATCCCACCCATTATTGATACTGGAGGTTATATTCAAATGTGTATTTTAAATAAATGATTTATGCCCTCCCTTTTTTTTTGTTAGAAATATATTTAAAGAATTTGTTGTTGAAAGATCCTTCAGTAGGAGGTATTATTATTTATTCTTGTTTCTCCTAGGATCTGATCAGAAGAATTCATGATTACTTATCTTGATATCTGTGGGGAAAACGACATTGTTTTCAACATTCCGTAGGATATTTGGTTCGGCTTGTTGCCTAGGTGGAGTGATTCTTCAGGCTCTGGAATATTGGAGAAGATTTCGGACATCTTCAACATCTACAGAGGAAGTTCAAGAATGTAGTTTATTTGTTATCTGTTGGACAAAGAAAGAGGATATGACGTTGTGGGTCAGAACTGTTATAGTCTCAGGTCACGCTTGGTGATTGGTACATGTAATATGAGCCCATGTGTTTCATGGGATATGAAGTTTTTTTGTTTACTGTTTTATTATTGGCTGCTGCGAAAGGTCAGTAAAGGAAGAGACAGCATAATCCTCGCCTCCTTGTCCTTAATAGAATAAAAAATTCTTGACACGTAAGCTAGAAAATCTTTTACTCTCCTCCGCCCCAAAATTGTTATCTTTGTGTATGTTTTGTCATCTCTTGATTGACTGTATTTCGCAAAACTAATTATTGCGCTACTGCTTTTGGGATAGCCCTGCAATCTTTACTACTTATTGCCTTTAGCTGGGTTCTTAGTTGGGACTGCCACTTATTTTTTCCCATCTGACTTTGGTCTAGTCAGAATAAGAGAGAGAAAAAAACAACATTCCCCAGCCTCACTTCTGTCTCTAATGTAAAGTGTCTTAGTTTTTAAAAAAGACAACCGTCCAGTGATGGTTAATTTCCATAGTTTAAAAAGCTTCTGCTGAATTGTCATTCAGTGAGTCTCCTGTTAAGTGAAAGTGAGGGAGTGGCTGACATCTAAACAAACGTTCTTCCCAGGGTGCCTGCATACCTGAAAGAAATGCAAATATGTACTGTCAGTTAATCTGCAAATGTAAAGGATGTTTGGGAGCCGTACTGCTTTAACTGATCGAATCACTGGAAGCTTTGTGATGACAAAGATTTATTCTTTTTGAGTGGTAATAAAGAGTTAATTCAACTGTGAAGTGCATGCTTTTAATTGTATTTACATAGATTACTACCCCTGAGGAGGTGTTGAAGGGACAGTTATTGTAGAAAACTCACTCTTTTTGGCGTGGTTACCCCCCACTATTTGCCTGTTGTCAGTGTGCTTAGCCTGTTTTCACTGGGATCCTGCTAACGAGGACCCCAGTGATAGTGCTCTCTCCTCTACATTTGGTTGTTTTGGTACCCTTTACACCCCACAATTGGCATTCTGGTGTATCCCTGTAAGTCCCTGGTATACGTTACTTGGGTACCCAAGGCACTGGTACACCCAGGGTCTCCCTTGGGCTGAAGCATGTATTATGCCAACCATAAGAACCCATGAAAACTGTCTCAGCAGGCCTGCCATTTGCAGTCTGAGTGAAAAGGTGCAATCAATCATTGAATTTGTAGAGCGCTCTACGTAGGGGGGGTGCGTCCTAGGATGAGGACCTCCGTATTGTCCGAATTGAATTTCAGACGATTCCATTCCCTTGTGGAGGTTGGATTTGGCTGTGCGCGGATCTTTGGTGAGCGAGAGGATGAGCTGGGTGGCGTAGGTGAGAATGTTGAGGTTGTGTTGTTGGGCTACTTGTGCGAGGGGGGCCATGTAGATGTTGAACAGCGTCGGGCTGAGGAATGAGCCTTGGGGAATGCCGCAGATGATGATGGTGGCTTCGGAGCAGAAGGGGGGGAGGCGGACTCTCTGGGTTCTGCCGGAGAGGAATGAGATGATCCAGTCGAGGGCTTTGCCTTGGATTCCGATTTTGAGGAGGCGAGTTTTCAGGGTGCGGTGGCAGAGTGTGTCAAAGGCAGCAGATAGGTCCAGGAGGATGAGGGCTGTTGTCCATTTGACGTCTGATGTAGTCTGTGGCGGCGAGAAGGGCGGTCTCAGTGCTGTGATTTCGCCTGAAGCCAGATTGGGAGGGAGCCAGGATGTTGTTGTCTTCGAGGTGGCTGGTTAGTTGTGTGTTGACTATTTTTTCAATTACCTTTGCTGGGAAGGGGAGTAGGGAGATCGGTCGGAAGTTCTTGAGGTCGTTGGGGTCTGCTTTGTACTTCTTGAGGAGGGCGCGGATTTCGGCGTGATTCCAACTATCCGGGAAAGTCACTGTTTCGAAGGAGATGTTGATGACCTTCTGTAGTTGGGGGGGGCGATGGTCGAGTCGGGCTTGTTGTATACGTGGTGGGGGCAGGGGTCTGATGGAGATCCTAAGTGGATGGAGTTCATGATCTTGCGTGTCTCTGTGTCGTTGACGCTGGCCCAGGAGGTCAGGTGGTTTGCACAGGTGGAGCTTTCGGGGGTGGGGTCTGGCGTGGGAGTGGCGTTGAAGCTGTCGTGGATGTCAGTGATCTTTCGGAGGAAGAAGGTGGACAGTGCGTTGCAGAGTTCTTGGGATGGAGGGATGTCGTTGACGTTGGCGCTGGGGTTGGAGAGTTCTTTTATGATGCTGAAGAGCTCTTTGCTGTCATGTGCGTTGTTGTCCAGGCGCTCTTTGAAGTGGGATCGTTTGGCTTGTCTGATGAGTTGGTGGTGTCTGCGGGTGGCGTCCTTGTGGGCTGTGAGGCTGTCAGGTGTGCGTTTGAGTAGCCATTCCTTTTTTAGTTTTCGTCAGTCGCGCTTGGAGTTAAGGAGCTCGACGGTGAACCAGACGGCTTTTCTTCTGGCTTGGTTGTGAGTGGGTTTCTTGAGAGGCGCGAGGATGTTAGCGCAGTTGTTGATCCACAGAGTGAGGTTGTGGGTGGCGGTGTCTGTGGGGTCGGAGGGTGGGTTCTAAGCGAGGGTGCTGGTAAGCTGGTCTTCTGTAACTTTGCTCCAGCATAGGCGGGGTGGTTGTTGGGTACGATGGTGCTTGGTATGTTTCTTGTAGGTGAAGTGTATGCAGTGGTGGTCGGTCCAGTGGAGTACGGTGGTGTGGTTGAAGGTGATGTGGGCACTTGAGGAGAAGATGGGATCAAGCGAGTGGCCGGCGATGTGGGTTGGTGTGTTTACGAGTTGTCTGAGGCCGTGGTTTGTGAGGTTGTTGATCAGAGTGGTGGAGTTGGTGTCGTCGTCGTTCACCAGGTGGAAATTTAGGTCCCCGAGGAGGATGTAATCCGTTGAGGTGAGTGCATGGGTGTTGGTGAGATCGCGATGGATTCGCTGAAGGGTGCTCGTGGTCCGGGAGGTCTATAGATGAGCGTTCCTCTGAGAGTGGTGTTGGGGTCTGTGTGGATGCGGAAGTGTAGGTGTTCGGTGGTCTTGAGGGTGTCGTCAGTGTGGGCGTAGACCTTGAGGGTGGATTTGTGGGCGATGGCTATTCCTCCTCCGATTCCGTTGGTGCGGTTCCTTCGGATGATCTTGTAGCCGTTCGGGATGGCTATTGCGATGTTGGGTGCCGAGGAGTCATTCCACCAGGTCTCGGTCAGGAAGGTTACGTCTGGGGCAGTGGAGGTGAGCAGGTCGCAGAGCTCGATGGCGTGCGGAGCGGGTGTTGAGGAGTATGCAGTGGAGGGGATTTGTTCCGGTCTTTGTAGGTTTCGTTGTTCTGTTGCAGGTGAATCTGCAGCTGTGGCATGAGAAGGGTCCTTGGGTGTTCCTTGGGGAGGACTGGAAGCATGCTGTGATGCGGCCGGGATGGAGTTGGTCGGCCGTGTAGCGGCGTCTGGAGATGCAGGGGTCTCGCAGACGAGGGGGGGGTGGCGCTGGGCGCGGTCCATGCGCGGAAGGGTGCAGACGGGCTTGCCTCTGGCGCGCCCGCTGCACGGACGCGCAGCGACCGCCATTAAGAAGGGAGGGGGGAGGAGCAGTGTCTTCTTGGATCTAAATGCCCAACAGGCCTCGCAGGTATCCTCTTTGTGTTCGGGGGACAAACACAGATTACAGACCAAGTGTTGGTCTGTATAAGGATACTTAGTGTGACATTTGGGGCAGAAGCGGAAGGGGGTCCGTTCTATGAGCCTTGAAGATGGACACGGTCGGGCCGATCAGGCCCCGCCGAGGAGTGGAAGACCCGAAGGGCTGCCGGAGCTCTTCTTTCTTCGGTGTCGATGTGCTAGCACTAACCCGGTACCGAGCGCAAACAATATTGAATTTTCCGATTGATAACTATCTTTTCCGAACCGAAACACGGAGCAAAGAGGAACACGTCCGAACCCGATGGCGGAAAGAAAACAATCTAAGATGGAGTCGACGCCCATGGAGCCGAAAGGGAGGAGTCCCTCGGTCTCGTGACTCGAAAAGACTTCTTCGAAGAAAAACAACTTGTAACACTCCGAGCCCAACACTAGATGGCAGGATAATGCACAGCATGTGTATCTGCAGCTACACATGCCATCGAACATATATATATGTATATATATATATGGAAAGTGTCACCCAGTGTACATCCGTTCGTGGCATGAGACGCTGCAGATTCACATGCTGTGCACTATTCCTGCCATGTAGGGCTCGGAGTGTTACAAGTTGTTTTTCTTCGAAGAAGTCTTTTCGAGTCACAGGACCGAGTGACTCCTCCCTTTCGGCTCCATTGCGCATGGGCGTCGACTCCATCTTAGATTGTTTTCCCCGCAAAGGGTGAGGTAGGAGTTGGTAAAGTGAGGATACTAGAGGTGCCCATGCAATGGAGTAGAAATGTATGTACATAGTGTGTATTAAAAGAATATATATTTACATATTTACAATTTTCATGCAACTAAAAACGGCCCCAGGCTCCCGGGGAGGTGGGAGGGCACATGTGAATCTGCAGCGTCTCATGGCACGAACAGATGTACACTGGGTAAGTGACATTTTCCGTTCGATGGCATGTATAGCTGCAGATACACATGCTGTGCATAGACTATAAAGCAGTAATCTCCCCAAAAGCGGTGGTCAGCCTGTAGGAGTTGAAGTTGTCTGAAGTAATGTTCTTAATACAGCCTGTCCTACTGTGGCTTCTTGTGTTGCCAACACATTGACACAGTAATGCTTAGTAAATGTATGAGGCGTAGACCAGGTGGCTGCCTTAAAAATTTCTCTCATTGGTATATTCCCAAGAAAAGCCATTGTGGCGCCTTTCTTTCTAGTGGAATGTGCCATTGGTGTAATGGGTAATTCTCTTTTAGCTTTAAGGTAACAGGTCTGAATGCATTTAACTATCCATCTGGCAATGCCTTGTTTTGATATAGGGTTACCTGCATGAGGTTTTTGGAAAGCTACGAACAATTGTTTTGTTTTCCTAAATTGTTTCGTTCTGTCAGTGTAATACATTAGTGCTCTTTTTATGTCTAATGTATGCAAGGCCCTTTCAGCTACTGAGTCTGGTTGTGGAAAGAAGACTGAGTTCCACAGTTTGGTTTAAATGGAATGGTGATATGACTTTTGGTAAGAATTTTGGATTTGTACGGAGAACCACTTTATGTTTATGAATTTGTATAAAGGGTTCTTGAATAGTAAATGCTTGTATTTCACTCACTCTTCGAAGTGATGTGATGGCTATTAGAAAGGCTACTTTCCAAGTTAGAAATTGGATTTGGCAAGAATGCATGGGTTTGAATGGTGGGCCCATGAGTCGTGTTAATACAATATTAAGGTTCCACCAAGGTACTGGTGGTGTCCTTGGGGGTATGATTCTTTTTAGTCATTCCATAAAGGCTTTAATAACTGGGATTCTAAAAAGCGATGTTGTATGTTTAATCTGCAGATAAGCAGATATTGCAGTGAGATGGATTTTAATGGAAGAGAAAGCTAGATTAGACTTTTGTAAGTGTAGTAAATAACTTACAATGTTTTGTGTGGAGGCTTCTAGTGGCATAATTTGATTAGCCTAATAGTAGCAAACAACTCTTTTCCATTTGTTTGTGTACCAATGTCTTGTTGTGGGTTTTCTCGCTTGTTTAATGACCTACATACACTCTTGTGAAATGTTTAAATATCCGAATTCTAAGACTTCAGGAGCCAGATTGCTAGGTTGAGCGATGCTGGATTCGGGTGTCTGATCTGTTGTTTGTGTTGGGTCAACAGATCTGGTAGTTTGATGTGGGGTACTACTGATAAGTCCAACAGTGTTGTGTATCACGGTTGGCGAGCCCAAGTTGGTGCTATAAGTATTAGTTTGAGTTTGTTTTGACTCAGTTTGTTGACCAGATAAGGAATGAGCGGGAGAGGGGGAAAAGCGTAAGCAAATATCCCTGACCAGCTGATCCATAGAGCATTGCCCTTGGACTGAGGGTGTGGATACCTGGACGCGAAGTTTTGGCATTTTGCGTTTTGTTGTTGTTGCAAATAGATCTAAGTTTGGTGTCCCCCAGCGGTAGAAGTGATCCTGTAGGATCTGGGGATGTATTTCCCATTCGTGAGTTTGCTGTTGATCTCGACTGAGATTGTCGGCTAACTGATTTTGAATGCCTGGTATGTATTGTGCTATCAGGCGAATATTGTTGTGAATTGCCCAATGCCAAATTCTTTGTGCTAAGAGACACAGCTGTGACGAGTGTGTCCCCCCTGTCTGTTTAGATAATACATTGTTGTCATATTGTCTGACTTGACAAGAATGTCTTTGTGGGCTATCAGTGGTTGAGACGCTTTTAATGCCAGAAATACAGCTAGCAGTTCCAAGTGATTTATGTCAAGTATTCTTTGTTGATTGTCCCTTTGACCTTGTATGCTGTGATAGTTGAGGTGTGCTCCCACCCAACCATGGAAGCATCTGTTGTGATAATGGCGTGAGGCACTGGGTCTTGAAAAGGGCACCCTTTGTTTAAATTTATAGGGTTCCACCATTGAAGCGAAGAGTGTGTTTGGCGGTCTATCAACACTAGATCTTGTAGTTGACCCTGTGCTTGCGTCCATTGTTTTGCTAGGCACTGTTGTAAGGGCCGCATGTGTAGTCTTGCGTTTGGGACAATAGCTATGCATGAGAACATCATGCCTAGTAGTTTCATTACAAACCTTACCATGTAGTGTTGGTTTGGTTGTATACTTGATCTTACATTTTGGAACGATTGAACTCTTTGTGGGCTTGGAGTGGCAATTGCTCTTTGTGTGTTGAGTGTTGCTCCCAAGTATTGTTGTAGTTGGGATGGTTGCAAATGTGATTTTTGGTAATTTATAGAAAACCCTAGTTTGTGTAGAGTTTCTATGACGTATTGCGTGTGAAATTGACATTGTTGTTGAGTGTTGGCTTTTATTAGCCAATCGTCCAAATATGGGAATACGTGCATGTGCTGTCTCCTTATGTGAGCTGCTACTACGGCTAGGCATTTTGTAAATACTCTGGGGGCTGTTGTTATCTCGAACGGTAGCACTTTGAATTGATAATGTTTGCCTTGAATTACAAACCTTAGGTATTTCCTGTGAGATGGATGGATGGGTATGTGGAAATACGCATCCTTGAGATCCAATGTTGTCATGTATTCCCCCTTTTTTAGTAAGGGAACTACGTCCTGAAGTGTTACCATGTGGAAATGATCTGATTTGATGACGAGATTCAGTATTCTGAGATCTAAGATAGGGCTTAACGTCTTGTCCTTTTTTGGAATAAGGAAATACAGTGAGTAAACTCCTGTTCCTTTTTGGTGATTGGGTACTAGCTCTATTGCTTGTTTTTGTAGCAGTGCTTGGACCTCTATATGTAATAGGTCTAAGTGTTGTGGAGACAGTCTGTGCTGTTTTGGTGGCACATCTGGAGGGAATGTTGTGAATTCTATGCAATAACCATGTTGGATAATTGATAAGACCCATGTGTCTGTGGTAATATGTGTCCAATTGTGGTAGTATTTGGTTAGCCCCCCCTCCCCCCCACACTGGTGACAAGTGTTGGGGTGTTGTGACATTGAAGTCACTGCTTGCTAGGGCTTGGTTTGGCGGGCTGGAATTTCCCTCTTCCTCTTGGGAATTGTCCTCTACAGGAACCACAAACCCCCCCCCTTTGGTATTGTGACTGATAGGTGGTTTTTGTTTGAGAGGTGGATGGTTCAGATGTTTGTTGCCAAAACCCCCCTCTAAATTGTGGTTTCCTAAAAGTGCCTCTGAATTGTGGGGAGTAGAGTGCGCCCATGGCTTTGGCCGTGTCTGTGTCTTTTTTCATCTTTTTCGATGGCAGTATCAACTTCCGGCCCAAACTGTTGTTGGTTAAAACAGCATATTTAGTACCGCTTGTTGTACTTGTGGTTTGAATCCAGAACTCCGCAGCCATGCATGCCTTCGAATCGTTACAGCCATGTTTACAGTCCGTGCTGTTGTATCTGCAGAGTCTAATGCAGACCTTATCTGATTGTTTGATATGGCCTGTCCCTCTTCAACTACTTGCTGGGCACGTTTTTGGTGTTCCTTGGGCAAGTGCTGGATGATGTCTTGCATCTCGTTCCAGTGTGCCCTGTCGCAGCGTGCAAGTAGGGCTTGCGAATTTGCAATTCGCCATTGATTGGCTGCTTGTGATGCCACTCTCTTGCCCGCCGCGTCGAATTTTCGACTCTCTTTGTCAGGTGGTGGGGCATCCCCTGACGATTGTGAGTTCGCCCTTTTTCTTGCCGCCCCTACAACCATTGAGTCCGGTGTGAGCTGTTGCGTTATAAACACTGGGTCTGTTGGTGGTGGTTTATATTTCTTTTCGACCCTAGGCGTTATAGCTCTTCCCTTTACAGGCTCTTGGAAGACCTGTTGTGCGTGCTTGAGCATGCCCGGTAGCATTGGCAGGCTTTGATAGGATGCGTGAGTGTTGAAAAGGAAGTCATCCTCCACTGGTTCAGAGTGTATTGTTACGTTGTGGAACGTAGCTGCCCTGGCTAGTACTTGTGTATATGCGTTACTGTCCTCTGGTGGTGACGGCTTTGATGGATAACACTCTGGGCTGTTATCTGATATTGGTGGATCATATAAATCCCATGCATCAGCATCACCTTGGGTCATCCCAGTATGTGTGGGTGACTGCATTAACGGTGATCCCACTGGTGACAAGTGTGGTGAGTGCAGTGGGGATGGTTGTGGTGAGACCTGTGGTGGTGGTGACTTGTCTCTAACCACTTTGGCTTTTGGTTGCATCTCTGATTCCTGAAAAGCTAGTTTTCTTTTAGATTTGAGTGGAGGGATGGTCTGCATCTTGCCTGTATCCTTTGGGATTTGTAACCTTTGTTGCCTTTGGTCAGGTTCTTCTATATCCAAATCTTGCTCAAATCTATGTTTTTCTTTGAGTTGCATCGAAAGCCCTTGCTCCTCAGTGTATAAGGGTTGTTTCGGCTCCGAGGCCGGTTTTTTCGGTACCGAAATTCCTAGTGTAATAGTCTTTTTCGGTTCCGAGGAGCTTTTTCGGGGCTTGCTTTCGATGTCGAAATTTTTCGTTGCCGGAATCTCCACTGGAGTCGGAAGTCTTTGGCAACTCTTTGGCCTTTTTTGTGCCGATGTTATCTGGTCACCTTCCCTTCTGTGGGATGAGCCATGGCCTGCTGGCGGTGGCGTCCCCGTGGCCTTGAGTTTCTTGGTGTGACCCTGGGTTTGGGACAGGGCAGGTTTACTCACGGTTTGTTGCACCGTCAAGGGTCGTTCACTGTCGGATTCATCCGAGTCCATTTCTTGGATGGAGATTCTTTCTTCCTCCTCAACATTGAGCTGTTCTTTCGGCTTCAACGCCATTTGTAGTCTTCTTGCGCGTCGATCTCTCAAGGTTTTCTTAGATCGAAACGCTCAGCAAGCTTCACATGTATCCTCTCTGTGTTCGGGCGTCAAACACAGGTTACAGACCCGGTGCTGGTCAGTATAAGGATACTTTGGATGACACTTAGGACAGAAACGGAAGGGGGTCTGGTCCATTAGTCTTGGACGACGGGTGTGGTCGGGCCGACCAGGCCTCGATGAAGAGTGGAAGCCCCGAAGGGCCGCCGAAGCGGTCTTGATGTCGGTGCCGATACACTAAAACTAAACCGGTACCGAACGAGAACAATACCGTCAAATTTTCGATACTTAGCTAACTTTCCCGATTCGAAATACGGAGCGAAGAGGAACACGTCCGAACCAGATGGCGGAAAGAAAACAATCTAAAATGGAGTCGACGCCCATGCGCAATGGAGCCGAAAGGGAGGAGTCACTCGGTCCTGTGACTCAAAAAGACTTCTTCGAAGAAAAACAACTTGTAACACTCCGAGCCCAACACTAGATGGCAGGAACAGCGCACAGCATGTGTATCTGCAGCTACACATGCCATCAAACATATATATATATATATATATATGTCTATTAAAGTACTATGCACATTTTTATGCTATACATATATATATAACATATGCAATATGTGCTCAGGGTCCCCACAAGTGGGCGGGAATATTCAGTGCTTATGATTATTGATGAGGATTCTCTGGAACAGAACCTCCGTACCAATGAGCAAAATGTAGGGGTGACCATGTCCAGGGGCACTTTGGTATAGGACGTATGCAAAGGTCCCACATGAAAACATCCCAAGACCTCAGGATGGAATTTAGCGGACACCATTCCCATTCTACCAATACCTCCAGCTCCGGCATGCCCTACTATCCTATAGAGATCCCAATAAAATGCCACCAGAATTTAACCCTATGGAAGCATAGTTAGTAAAGGCTGGTTGGAACAAAGCAGAATACCCTACATCTATAGATTGTTAGTTGTTAACTCGCCGGACCTGTTAGTGAAGCTGAGAACCAAAGGGGAAGTATGTGTGGGAATTGTGAAAGACAGTAAATGAAGTGACGCCCTTGTGGCCCAGAGAGCGCTAGCCATTATCTATAGGCTTAACCTCATTCAACTTAATCCACGTCACTTACCTGACACCAGTGGAGCTAAATAAAACCTGAAAGCGCCCAGTATCTGCCTGTGCACATTACAGGGAGGGGGCACACATTTCTTTCACATGTTATGGTCCTGTCCTTTAACATCAAGGTACTGAGAATCCATTTTTTTAGTCTTAACACACATGTTTGAAAGCCCAGTTCAGGTATCGTCCCAAGTTGCTCTTCTAGGACTTCTGGAGGGCCTGGGGGAACGGACACTGGTGGGGATAGGCACCCTGCTAGCAAAAAAATATATTGAACAATCAAGGAACTAAGCAACCCCACTGAGGACTGCAACCTGGTGCAGAGCAATGGGCTGGTGTGCTAAGCTGGAGGAACCACTTTTATTTGGCACCAGGATGTTCCCAGAAACAGAAATGAACGTGGGGCAAATGGTGGGAGTTTTACGTACTGGTTTGAATTCGAAATTATGGCTGCATCAATACTGTACATAGAACTGTACTTGACCATGTGCGCTGTGCTAAGTTTTGGTACCGCAGACAAAAAAAAAGCAGCAAAAAATGTTTATTAAAAAAAATGAAACTAAAGATAAAATATATAAATAAAAAACACAGGAACTGCACACAACACCATTAGAGACCATATTTTATTTAAAAATAATGTATATTATATTTTATTATATACACCACAGTTTAATCTGAGCAAAAATAATGTTTTGAAAGTGGCATAGAAAATGATGATTCACACAATCACAACTATCTGCTAACAATTTTACAGTCCTGGGACTTCTTGCGATTAGTTTATCCCACGTGCAGAAAATCAGCATGAACCTGGGTAGAATCACTGATCATACAGAGCCTAACCGTACCCCACCATCAAGAGAAAATAAAGTAACAGTGCTTGGCACCTTCAAAATTGCAAGAGATCAAGAGAAATTATTTTATTTGTTAGTGGAATCAAACATTTTCTTAAATTTCATTGGCAAAGGACGGACATAAGCAACGTTGAGAAGGAACTTCTACCACAACAGCTCATGGAAGCAGGAGACCATTAGGAGCGGCCACATAGCCGAGTGACAGTGTAGGTAGCGGCAGTGAATGAACTGCGACTAACAAAGTAAGGTTCTAGAAATGGGCCAGTACCCAATGGCATGTAACGCTTCTCCATAGTCCATACTCCACCAACACTAGCAGACACCATGTTGAACCGAATGCCTCCTGTGACTTCAACGTGACCAAGGTACTAAGTGCATGGACTGTCATATAGTGCATGGACTGTCATATAGTGCATGGTTGCCATGTGACATAGCCTGAAAAGGGGTCTGACAATAGCATAATAATGTGTTGAAAGTCTATTAAAATATCTTTGTGACACCAATATCGATTGGCTGCTGGTGTTATCTTCCGAGGTTTCCTCTTGATTATTTCCCAGTACGAGCTTGAGCCTTCAGGGCTTGTTTGTATATATTCAAAAATCTGCTATATTTCCTTCTTGGGCTTCAACTCAGTGATACCTGTTTCCTACGACATACTGTAGGGAGAGTAAAGCACTGGGCCTTGGGTTCAAGACTTAGAAATGGAAGCCTCTGAAGGCAACCCTTTATCATGGGAAAGGAACCTCTTGAGTTGTTTCTCCACGATCACTTCTCACAGGAGCAGAGAACAGAGTGGTGTAGAAAGCACGGGTCACTGTCGGCAGTAGTAGTGTTTTCTTGCATCTCAATGGCCGACCTGCAACCCCATCTCCACAGTGTGCTTCCAAGTGATGAATAAACAGCTTGATGATTATGTGAATTTAACAAGCCGGCCTAGCGTCTCTGCTGCCTTGATCCGGACGGCTGGAATGGGGTCTTTGAGCAGAACTGTAAGAGCTGAAGGGAGCAAGAGAAAGGGAAAATGTGTTTTAAATGCTGACGTATTGAAAATATCAGGTTCCATTTCATTATTAACAAAACATACATCAGTGAAGTTCAATGAAATAAAGAATCAGAGTTTAAATATCAACAAGGAAACACAAAACACTAAGGCTGGGACAACAAAAGGCCTGCAAATCTGGGAGGCTTGCCAACAAACTGGGTTTACAAATGTGATCAAGTTGAAGGTGTTTGTTCTGCACATATGGGAAGTGAAACCTGGCTGCAAACAGAGGAGCAAATAGCACAAGTGCTGTTTGCTATTAGTAGAACAAGGAATAAGATGAAATATTCCAAGTGTGGCACTAAAACTGAGGTGCATATTGTGCACCTGCGGATTTGTGCACCTTGCTCTAACACAAAATAGGAGGTGAACAATCTGCATCCTTATTTTGCCAGTCCATCAAAGGTAAGTAACTTGTTCATCTGATAAAGACTTCTAGCTGAAGATTCCTTACCTTAGAATAGATACCCAAGCAATACCATCCTTGGAGGTGGGTCTAAGGACCAATTTCATACGAGGAAGACCTGCAGTACCGAACTGACCTGACTGTTCAAGCATGACGCCTGGGGGGAAAATTCTAAGGTAAGGAATCTGCAACTAGAAGTCTATCAGATCTAGTGGTTGCAGCTTTTACTCTGGTGGAAGGAGCACACAAACCCTCACGGGGTTGCTTTTTGACCAATGTATAGCAGATCCTAATACAGAGCACAGTCCATTGGAAGACGGTCCGCTTCTGCATGGCCCATCCTTTGCTTGCTCTGAAACACCCCATGAAGAGTTGGTCGTCTACTTGAAACTTGTGCGGGCACAGTGGAACAACAAAGCTCTTTTAGGGTCCAGACAATGGAGTTGCTCCTCATCCTTGGTGGAATTTTGCAGAATATAAAAGTAGGCAGGGTGATGGATTGGCCTACATGAAAGGGTGTAATCACTCTAGGAAGAGAGGAAGATCTTGTATGAAGCACCAGTGTGTCTGGGTCAATTGTATGATAAGGAGGATTAGATGAAAAGGCCTGAAGCAAGCTGAACCTCTGGGAAGATGTTATCGCAATGAAGAAGGCAGTCTTGATGGTAAGCAGACTTATAGGACAGTTAGGTCCCACTGAGCCATAATAAAGGAGGAAGGTGGAAAAGTGCTGGAGACCTTTCAAGAACCTATTTATAAATGGGTGACTTAAAGATGCATAGTTGTTCAGGCTACCACGAAAAAAAATATATAGCACAGAGAAAGCCCTTCAGAGTGGCCAGAGCAGAGCCCTGCTGGACAAGGGAAAGGATAAAAAGAAGAACCTGAGAAATGGGGCAGAAAGAGGATCCAATTGTCTTTCTGTACACCATACCACAAATTTTCCTCAATGGAAGGCATATACTGTCTTGGTGGAGGGATGCCTGGCTGTCTAGATAACACCACAAACTTCAGGAAGAAGGACGTGAGCTGTCAACTGTCACCTCTTAATCTCTACGCAAGAAATCGAAGAGTTGACAGATTTGGTGGGGAACCCTACCCTGCTGCTGTGACAGAAGATCCTTCTGAAGGGGATGCCTGATCGGAGGATCGATGACCATGCTCAACAGCTCGGGATACCAACCTCTCTGTGCCCAGTCTGGAGCCACAAGTAAGACTTTAGCTCGGTCGTTCCTGATCTTCTTGAGAATTCTGGGCAGGAGTGGTATGGGTGGAAATGCGTACAGGAGGCATGAGCTCCACTTGAGACAAAAGCGTTGCTGAGAGAGAGCTGCCTTGGAAACTCCAACACGCAAACCTGCTGACATTGCGCAGATGAACAAAGGCTCCCTCTGCTGCTGAAAGAGACCTTGTATGACCTCCGGATGGAGACGCTGTTCGTGCTCTGCTAGGCACCTGCAACTAAGTTCATCTGCTCTGGCGTTCACAGACCGCCCCAGGTGTTGAACCACCGGAGATATGCCCTGACATATCGAGAGACTCTTGACAAAGGGTCCACAACCCCACCCTGCCTTGCAGTACCACATGGCGCTGGTGGTGTCCGTGAACACCTACACTAGTCTTCCCTTGATGGAAAGAAGAAGAGCTTTCAATGTCTGTCAGATCACACAGAACTCCAACAGGTTGATGTGGAGCCTGGATTTTGCTGGAAACCAGAGACCTCTGATTTCCACCTCTCCCAGATAGCTGCTCCATCCCAGGAGTGACACATCTGTCACAACTGTCAGATCTGATTAGGGAAGGAGGAGCGGCCTGCTGCTGACCAACTCAAGGTTCGTCAGCCACCAAGATCGGGACCATGTCGGAAAGATTCCCCTGATGCTGCGCTTACTGAAACTTTAGGTCCCACTGTAGAGCCCACGTGTTAGCAGGCAAGGGTTGACAGGATGCAGGAGACTGTAAGTCCCAGCAGTCTCAGAATTATTCTCACCAAAATCAAGGATAGAGGTTGAAACATTCGTATCATAACCCGAATATCCTGGACTTGCCATTCGGGAGGATAAACCCGAAACTGCACCATGTCCAGAACAGCTCTGATGAAAGGGATGGTCTGAGAGGGAGTCGGTATGACTTAGGCATGTTGATAGTGAAACCCAGCGAGTGGTGGAAGTCCGCTATAGTCTGGAGGTGGGAGATGACAGCCTGGTATGAGCTCGCCTTCAACAGCCAGCCAATTGTCGAGATAGGGGAAACCTAGCACCCCAGATCTCCACAGATGAGCTACAGCCAAGCCATCACCTTGGTTAACACTCGAGTGGCGCTGGTGAGGCCAAAGGGGAGCATGGCAAACTGAAAGTGCTCATGGCCTACCATGAATCGTAGGTAACACCTATGGGCAGGCAAGACAACAATATGAAAGTATGCATCCTGTAAATCCACCACTACTGTTAGAAATGGGGTCTCTATTTGGCAGTCAGTTTGCACTCTGTCCAAGCAGGGACCCTCACTCTAGTCAGGGTAAGGGAGTTACATTCCTAAGACAACCCCTTTTCACCGCTTTGGGTAGGTTGGCACAAGCAGTCAGGCTTATCTCAAAGGCAATGTGTAAAGTATGTATACCAACACGCACAGTAATACAGGGAAAACACTACAAAATGAACACAACACAGGATTAGAAAAATAGCCAATATTTATCTAAATGAAACAAGATCTAAACAACAAAAATCCATCATACACCAGTAAAGTTATGAATTTTTTAATTAAAAAGAGTCTTTCTCCATAGAAAGGAATGGATTTGTTGATGTTACACAAAGTACCTGGTTTGCATAAAAAATAAAGCCGTCGGAAAAGTCAGCGATGCATCAATTCCTTACTCGCAAGTGAGGCCATGCGTTGTTTCTTCTCAGGTTGGGTAGACGATGCATTGTTTGGTGTTCCCTCCCAGCTGGAGCTGAGCACTGCAATGTCATCCAGGTATGCTGCACTGAAATCCTCCAACTCAGCTAAAACCTGGTTGACCAACCTCTGAAGGTGGCAGGGGCATACATCCCAAAGGGCATAACCTGGAATTGGTAGTGCCCATCCGGGGTGGAAAATGCTGACCTCTCCTTTGCCCAATCAGTTAAGGCAATCTGCCAGTACCCAGACTAAGTCAAATGTGCTGAGAAACATGTCAGCTCCCAACCGGTCCATGAGATCAGCTCTTGGGATGGCGTAAGCATCAGTTTTAGTGACGGTAAAAGTTTGAGTCCACTGTAGTCCACACAGAACCTGAGTTCTGGGGTGGCACCGGGGGCAGCAGCCTTTGGAACCAAGACCAATGGGCTGGCCCACAGATTGCTGGAGAACTCAATAACCCCTAACGCCAACCTTTTGGAAACCTCATCCTTGATGCTAGACCTGACCTTGTCAGTCACCCTGTATATTTTGTGTTTTACAGGTCAACGCTCCCCAGTCTCCACATCATGTGTACACAGATCAGTGTCCCCTGGGGTCAAGCAGAACTAGTAAGGAACTGCCTCAGCGAATGGCGAGAGTCCCTCTGTTGCTCTGGGGTTAGTGTGGGGGAGAGGTTCACACCCTCCACAGACCCCTCTTTATCCTTGGCAGACAGGAGGTCAGGAAGAGGCTTACTCTCCTCCTCCACCCCATCATCTGTGGCCAAGAGCATTGTTAACTCAGACCTCTCAAAGTGAGGTCGGATGCGGTTCACGTGCAGGACCCTTAAGGGTTCCTAGGAGTCTGCAAGTTCACCAGGTAGATAACATCACTCTTGCGCTCCACCACCTCAAAAGGACCAGTCCACTTATCCTGGAGAGCATGAGGATCCACTGGGGCCATATCACACATTTTCTGGCCAGGCTGAAACACAACCTGAGTGGCATTCTGGACATATCATCGTTTCATGTCCTCCTGGGTTGCTTCTAGGTTCTCCTGAGCGAGTCTCCTGAAGCAGACTGTCTGGTTTCTAAAGGCCAGCATGTAACTAAACACACCCAGGGATGTGGGGGTGGCGGGGGGTGTGGCTTACTGGATGCTTTCTCCACACCCTTATTCACCAGACTCAGAGGCCCCCTCACAGGATGGCCATTCAACAGCTCAAAGGGGCTAGAACAAAGTCTCTTCTGTGGTACCTCCCTGTAAGCAAACAGAAGGCATGGCAAGAAGACGTCCCACTTATGCCTCAGGGGCTCTGAGAGGCCCATTATCATGCCCTTCAGGGTTCGGTTAAATCTCTCAACTAACCCATTTCCTGGGCGGTGGTAAGGAGTGGTGAACATGTAGGTCACCACACACTCCTTTTTACAGAGACTTCATATAGGTAGGTATGAAGTTGGTACCCCTGTCAGATACCACCTCCTTGTGGAACCCCATGCAGATAAAAATCCCCATCAATGTCCGTCCCACCTCAGGGGCGGTAACTGACCTCAGAGGGATGGCTTCTGGGTACCCGGTGGCATGGTCCACCAAGACCAGGATAAACCTGTTGCCCATGGCTGTCTTGGGATCCAAAGGCCCCACAATGTCAAGGCCCACCCACTCAAAGGGTGTGCTGACAACAGGAAAGGGTTGGAGGGGAGCATTATATTTTCCTTCATTCTTGCCACTTGCCTGACAAGTTTGACAAGACCTGCAATGTGCGTCAGAGTGCCTGCACATTTGGGCCAGTAAAAGTGGGTGACAAGTCTCTTAAAGGTCTTGTCCTGCCCCAAATGTCCTGTGAAAGGCACATCATGAGTCAGGCCCAGTAGGAAGGTTCTGAAGCACTGGGGTACCACCAGCACACATGCTGCCCAAGGCTCAGCAAACTTAGGCTCAATGTACAGGAGGCCACCCTCCCAATAGATCCAGTGTGATCCAGACTCCTTGTCAGATGTCTGGTCTACAGCCTGCCACCGCACACCCTAAAGAGTAGGGCATGACATCTGTGCTTACAGAATTCATCATTGGTGGGACCCCCTTCCTGCTGCCAATGGGTCAGCTCAGGCACCTCCCCCAGTTTAGCCACTTACTCCCCTCGGGTGAGGCTCGGGGTGTCCCACTCAGGTTCAGCCTCCTCACAGACCGTGGGAACTTCTGGGGTGGGTTTTCCGTGGCCCTTGCCCTTCCCCCTTCTGGCAGGCACCTGGGCCACTCTTTCAGGCTCCAGGGCCTCCTTCATCACCCTGACGGGCTGCCATTGACCGGGTGGTCACGCATGCCCACCCAGGCAGACCCAACATCTCCAAGTGTTACCAGTTTTCCACCTCACTCCAAGGGGAATCCTCCAGGTCACTGCCTAGCAGACAATCAACTAGCATGGTTGGACTCTCAGCTATTCTTAAGGAACCTGAGAACCACCCTCCACCCCCCATCAAAGGGAAACTGCACCACTTTATACATGCACTATGAGTTATCTACAGCAACTACTTGGTGAATTACATGGTGAGCTACCTGCTCTTCAGACACCAGGTGACATCTCACAGCCATCACACTGGCTCCTGTGTCTCTCAGAGCCTCCACCCACTCTCCATTGATGGTCACCTACTGCCTGTACTTCTTAGTGTTCTCAAGCAGGAGGGTCCTCTGGAACATCTCTTTGTCCACTAGTGAGACAAGGGTCACCTCAGCTGGCTCCCACCCTTCTCCTGGAACCAACTCCTCCCCAAGCGCTACACTGGCCAAACCCTGTGACTGAGCATCAGAGGGTGTCTGTGCCCACTTGGGACATTTGCCCCCCCCGCTCATGTGACCCACCTGATCAAAAGCATAACATTTGTGGGAAGCCTTCTCGGCAGGTTTCCCTGTAGAGTTCCATGGTTTCTTCTCACCTGGGGACTGGGAATCCTTACCCTGGCAACTAGGTTGAAGCCGTTTAGAGAACCCCCCCGTTTACTCTTACACACCCCCACCCAAACACTTATTTTGATGGGGAACCTGCCCACCCCTGTCTGAGTCTCCCCCATACCTCATTTGGGCTGTGGTGCTCTCCAACTGGTCTGCTTCCTGAGCAAGCTTCCTGGGGTCAGTCAGCTTGCTGTCAATTAGGTGCTGGCGCAGCTCTGGAAAACAAAGACTATACAAGTGCTCCCATGCAATCAAATTGTACAGCCACTCATAAGCTGTTACCTTACTGCCCTTTAACCAACCATCCAGTGACCTGCAGAAAGAATCTACATATTCCAACCAAGTTTGGAACTCCTTTTTCTTATAGGATGTAAACTTTTCTTTGTATTGATCAGAGGTGAGACCATATCTAGTGAGTAGGGTATCCTTCATGATAGAATAGGGGCATCAGTGAGGATCCCCTAAGGATGTCAGGGTGCCCCTCTAACAAAGTGTTTCAACAGACCCGCCCCCTCCCCCCATGTACCTCAAGGACCATGTTCATGTGGAGAGCTGACTCGTACCCCTTAAACCACATATAGATGTCATTCATCCTTTTCTAATCTTTCACCAAATCCTTTGGGATGTGTACCCTCCTCTCAGGCTGCACTGTGGTATTGCTGCCACCATCTCTGCTGGGCTGGATCCTTTAGTCCAGCTCCCTCAAACTTAACTCATCAGCCAAAAGCATATTTTCCTCCTCTATGGCCAATCTTCTCTCTTCCATCTCAATTTAAAGCTTTTCTAACCCAAATTGGTGCATTCTCTCTGCTGGTCTGTCCTGCAATTCCTCAGGGGTCAGAACTTTGGAAGAAACACTACTGCCTGCCTTGGAGGCCCTCCCCCCAGGAAGATCAGGGTTACCCAACACAACATCATGTATGCCCTGCACCTCCTCACCCCCATCCTCCTTCTCACTGTGCCCCCAGCCTCCTTAGCTGCCACCCAGGCCCTAAGTGCCTATTGCAGTTCCTCCCTTCTGGCAGAGCTTTTGACTGGGAAGGAAAGGTATTTTTTTTGCAAAACTGTTTAAACTGAGCTACTGTATACTCCTCCAGTCCAGTTGCTCCAACTCAAACACAACTTTTGTAGCAAGAACTGGTGCATCCCCAGATTGAGACATGCTTGTGGGTGAGGTTCAATGAAGATGCAAGAGTTCCAAAAGGCAGAGAGATCCCAAGGGAAAAAATAAATAAAGGATGCAGAAAAACAATCAAGAGAAAAAAACATGTAGTATGTGGTCACGTAATGGTCCGCACTGAAAACAGTAGTGTACACTTAATCACTGTATGTCAAGTACAAATAAAGTTCTAATCTCACCGCTGAGCACCAATGCTTGAAATGGGTAGACAGTCAGTTTGCCCTCCGTCCAAGCAGGGACTCTCACTCTAGTCAAGGCAATGGAGATACAAACTTAAAATAACCGCTGCTCACTCCGTTGGGTAGCTTGGCACAAGCAGTCAGGCTTATTTCAAAGGCAATGTGTAAAGTATTTGTACCAGCACACAGTAATAGTGTTAAAACACTACAAAATGGACAACACAGGTTTAGAAAAATAGCCAATATTGATTTAAATCAGGCCAAAACAAAAAATAAATTCAACATACACAAGTAAAGTTATGAACTGAAAGTGCACTTAAAAGATATTTAAAGGCAGCCCCCATTTTAACCTTTGAGACAGCTAGGCCTTGGAACAGTGAAAAAATAATTTGGCAGTATTTCACTGAAGGGCATGTAAAAAACATCAGTACATGTCCTACCTTTAACATACACTGTACCCTGCTTATGGGGCTACCTAAGGCCTGCCCTTAGGGGTGCCTTACATGTATAAAAAAGGAAGGCGTGGGCCTGGCAAGTGGGTACACTTGCCAGGTCGCACTGGCAGTTTAGAACTGCACAGACAGACACTGCAGTAGCAGGTCTGAGACATGTTTATAGGGCTACTCATGTGGATGGCACAATCAGTGCTGCAGGCCCACTAGTAGCATTTGATTTACAGGCCCTGGGTACCTCTAGGGCACTTTACTAGGGACTTACTAGTAAATCAAAAATGCCAATCGCAGAAAGGAAAATGTCACTTACCCAGTGTACATCTGTTCGTGGCATTAGTCGCTGCAGATTCACATGCTGTGCATAGTCCGCCGTCTGGTGTTGGGTCGGAGTGTTACAAGTTGTTTTCCTTCGAAGAAGTCTTTTCGAGTCACGAGACCGAGGGACTCCTCCTCTTTGTTTCCATTGCGCATGGGCGTCGACTCCATCTTCGATTGTTTTCCCCGCAGAAGGTGAGGTAGGAGTTGTGTATGTTAGTAATAGTGCCCATGCAATGGAATGAATAAGTATGTACAGAATAAAGGTTAAGGTAATATATTTACAAATGTACAAATGACGAATATTACTTCCAAACGGCTACAGGCTCCCGGGGAGGCGGGTGGGCGCATGTGAATCTGCAGCGACTAATGCCACGAACAGATGTACACTGGGTAAGTGACATTTTCCGTTCGGTGGCATGTGTAGCTGCAGATACACATGCTGTGCATAGACTAGTAAGCAGTTATCTCCCCAAAAGCGGTGGTTCAGCCTGTGGGAGTGGAAGTAGTTTGAAATAAAGTTCTTAGTACAGCTTGACCTACTGTGGCTTGTTGTGCAGATAGCACGTCTACACAGTAGTGCTTAGTAAATGTGTGAGGCGTAGACCATGTTGCTGCCTTACATATTTCGTTCATTGGAATATTTCCTAAGAAGGCCATGGTAGCGCCTTTCTTTCTGGTTGAGTGTGCCTTTGGTGTAATGGGCAGCTCTCTTTTTGCTTTAAGGTAGCAGGTTTGGATGCACTTAACTATCCATCTGGCTATACCTTGTTTTGATATTGGGTTTCCTGTATGAGGTTTTTGGAATGCAATAAATAGTTGTTTTGTTTTCCTAATTAGTTTTGTTCTGTCAATGTAGTACATTAGTGCTCTTTTAATGTCTAATGTATGTAGCGCCCTTTCAGCTATTGAGTCTGGCTGTGGAAAGAACACTGGTAGTTCTACTGTTTGATTTAAGTGGAACGGTGAGATTACTTTTGGTAAAAATTTTGGATTGGTTCTTAGAACTACCTTATTTTTGTGTATTTGAATAAATGGTTCTTGTATAGTAAACGCCTGAATTTCACTTACTCTTCTTAGAGATGTAATGGCAATGAGAAATGCAACCTTCCACGTTAGGTATTGTATTTCGCAAGAATGCATGGGTTCGAAAGGTGGACCCATGAGTCTTGTTAAGACAATGTTGAGGTTTCATGAAGGAACAGGTGGTGTTCTTGGTGGTATAATTCTCTTTAGGCCTTCCATAAACGCTTTAATGACAGGAATTCTAAACAGTGAGGTTGAATGGGTAATCTGTAGGTATGCAGATATTGCTGCGAGATGTATCTTTATGGAAGAGAAGGCCAGATTTGATTTCTGCAAATGTAGTAAGTATCCTACTACGTCCTTTAGAGATGCATGTAATGGTTGAACTTGATTATTATGGCAGTAGCAAACAAATCTTTTCCATTTACTTGCATAGCAGTGTCTAGTGGATGGCCTCCTAGCTTGTTTTATGACCTCCATACATTCTTGTGTGAGGTTTAAGTGTCCAAATTCTAGGATTTCAGGAGCCAGATTGCTAGATTCAGCGATGCTGGGTTTGGATGCCTGATCTGTTGTTTGTGCTGTGTTAACAGATCTGGTCTGTTGGGTAGTTTGATATGAGGCACTACTGACAGGTCTAGTAGTGTCGTATACCAAGGTTGTCTTGCCCATGTAGGTGCTATTAGTATGAGTTTGTTTTGACTCAATCTGTTTACTAGATATGGAAGGAGAGGTAGAGGGAGAAAAGCGTACGCAAATATCCCTGACCAATTCATCCATAGAGCATTGCCTTGAGACTGCCGGTGTGGGAACCTGGATGCGAAGTTTTGGCATTTTGCGTTCTCTTTTGTTGCAAATAGGTCTATTTGAGGTGTTCCCCAAATTTGGAAATAGGTGTTTAGAATTTGGGGGTGAATCTCCCATTCGTGTACCTGTTGATGATCTCGAGAGAGATTGTCTGCTAGTTGATTCTGGATCCCTGGAATAAACTGTGCTATTAGGCGAATGTGGTTGTGAATCGCCCACTGCCATATCTTTTGTGCTAGGAGACACAGCTGTGTTGAGTGTGTTCCCCCCCTGTTTGTTTAGATAATACATTGTTGTCATGTTGTCTGTTTTGACAAGAATGTATTATGATGGGTTGAAATGTTTTCAACGCTAGGAATACTGCTAACAATTCGAGGTGATTTATATGAAGCTTTCTTTGATGTACGTCCCATTGTCCTTGGATGCTGTGTTGATTGAGGTGTGCTCCCCACCCTGTCATGGAAGCATCTGTTGTTATCACGTATTGTGGCACTGGGTCTTGGAAAGGCCGCCCTTTGTTTAAATTTATACTGTTCCACCATAGAAGCAAGATGTATGTTTGGCGGTCTATCAACACCAGATCTAGAAGGTGACCCTGTGCATGTGACCATTGTGATGCTAGGCACTGTTGTAAGGGCCTCATGTGCAGTCTTGCGTTTGGGACAATGGCTATGCATGAGGACATCATGCCTAGGAGTTTTAACACCATCTTTGCATGTATCTTTTGTGTCGGATACATGGCCTGTAAAACTTTGTAAAAATTTTGAACCCTTTGTGGACTTGGAGTGGCTATCCCTTTTGTTGTGTTGATTGTCGCTCCTAAGTATTGCTGTGTTTGGCACGGCAGAATGTGTGATTTTGTATAGTTTATGGAGAAACCCAGTTTGTAGAGGGTTTGTATGACATAATCTGTGTGTTGAGAACACCTTGTTAGGGAGGTGGTCTTGATTAGCCAATCGTCTAAGTAGGGGAACACGTGTATTTGCTGTCTTCTGATATGTGCAGCTACTACTGCTAGGCATTTTGTAAAGACTCTTGGTGCGGTTGTTATACCGAACGGCAACACTTTGAATTGGTAATGTATTCCCTTGAATACGAACCTTAGGTATTTCCTGTGTGAGGGATGTACCGGTATGTGGAAATACGCGTCTTTTAGATCTAAGGTTGTCATGTAGTCTTGTTGTTTCATCAGTGGTAATACGTCTTGTAGCGTGACCATGTGAAAGTGTTCCGATTTGATGTAGGTGTTTAGTGTTCTGAGATCTAAGATTGGTCTCAGTGTTTTGTCTTTTTTTGGTATTAGAAAGTACAGTGAGTAAACTCCTGTGTTCCTTTGTGTAGCTGGTACGAATTCTATTGCGTCCTTTTGCAGTAATGCTTGAACTTCCAGTTCTAGAAGGTCTAAATGCTGTTTTGACATATTCTGTGTTTTTGGTGGGACATTTGGAGGGAGTTGGAGAAATTCTATGCAATAACCATGTCGGATAATTGCTAAGACCCAAGTGTCTGTTGTTATCTCCTCCCAAGATTTGTAGAACTGGCTTAGTCTTCCCCCCACTGGTGTTGTGTGAAGGGGTTGAGTGACTTGTAAGTCACTGTTTTGTCTGAGGGGTCTTTGAACTTTGAAATGTTCCTCGGTTTCTAGGGAATTGTCCCCCTCTGTATTGGCCCCGAAAGCCTCCCCTTTGGTACTGTCCCTGGTAGGTAGACGGTGTTGTTTGTGAGGTACTGGCTTGTGTGACTTGACCTCGAAACCCCCCCTCTGAAGGTTGTTTTACGAAAGGTCCCGAAAGTGCCTCTGCCCTGCGGGGAATAGAGTGCGCCCATGGCCTTAGCTGTGTCTGTCTTTTTTCAATTTCTCAATTGCCGTGTCAACTTCTGGTCCAAACAATTGTTGTTCATTGAACGGCATATTGAGCACTGCCTGTTGTATCTCGGGCTTGAAGCCGGATGTGCGCAACCATGCATGCCTCCTTATGGTTACCGCGGTATTGATTGTTCTTGCAGCTGTATCCGCTGCATCCATAGAGGAACGTATTTGGTTGTTGGAGATATTTTGTCCCTCCTCAACCACTTGTTTTGCCCGTTTCTGGAGTTCTTTGGGTAGATGCTCGATGAGATGCTGCATCTCGTCCCAATGGGCTCTGTCATAACACGCTAGGAGCGCCTGCGAGTTAGCGATGCGCCACTGGTTTGCAGCTTGTACTGCAACCCTTTTGCCAGCTGCGTCGAACTTGCGGCTCTCTTTGTCCGGAGGTGGTGCGTCGCCTGATGTGTGCGAGTTGGCCCTTTTACGAGCTGCTCCTACTACAACTGAATCTGGTGGCAGTTGTGATGTGATAAAAGCAGGGTCCGTGGGTGGTGCTTTATATTTCTTCTCCACCCTTGGAGTTATTGCTCTGCTTTTGACAGGTTCTTTAAAGATCTGTTTTGCGTGCCTTAGCATTCCTGGGAGCATAGGAAGGCTTTGATAATTGCTATGGGTGGAGGAGAGGGTGTTGAAAAGGAAGTCATCCTCGACAGGCTCTGAGTGTAACGACACGTTATGGAACTCTGCTGCCCTAGCTACCACCTGTGCATACGCTGTACTGTCCTCAGGTGGTGAGGGCTTGGTAGGGTACGCCTCAGGGCTATTGTCTGATACTGGGGCGTCATAGAGATCCCACGCATCTTGGTCATCTTGGCTCATGGTGGTATGAGCTGGTGAATGTGACGGAGTCTGTGCCGGTGATGTATGAGTTATTTGTGGTGGAGAGGGTGGTGGAGTTACCTTCTTTACCACTTTTGCTTGTGGTGTCTGTTCATGAGTTTGGAAATCAAGTTTCCTTTTTCTCCTGATTGGGGGAAGAGTGCTGATCTTCCCTGTACCACTTTGTATGAAGATCCGTTTTTGGGTATGGTCTACATCTGTGGTTTGTAAATCTTCTTCAAACCTATGTTTGCGCATTTGGGAGGACAGTGATTGTTCTTCTGAGTACGAACTGGCTGTTGGTTCGGTTGCTGGGCGTTTTGGCACCGAAACTGTCTCTTTGGTTGTTTTCGGCTCCGACGAGAATTTTCTCTTTTTCGGCGTCGAACTTTCTCGGCGTCGACCATCCTCTGTGCCGCTGTCTCTGGGCCGAGCAGCCTCGGTTCCGCTGTCTCGGTGCCGACTTTTTTCAGCAGCACTTTCTCGGTCCTGAGAGTGCTGCGTGCCTGTGTCTCGACCCGAGTCGGACGACCTCGGCACCAGTTCGACCTTTTTCGGTGCCGATGGACGGTCACCTACTTTATGGGTTGTGCCATGGCCTGCCGGCAGTGGCGTCCCCTGGGCTTTGTCTGTTTTTCCGTGTGGTGCTTGCTTCGACGTCCTACTCACGGTTTCCTCGACGTCCAATTCTTCCGAGTCCGATTAATGGATGGAGAAGGTTGTTTCTTCTTCTCCCTGTTCCTCGAACCCTCGCCGTTCTGACGGCGCGGATGCCATCTGCAATCTTCTGGCTCTTCGGTCACGGAGCGTTTTCCTCGACCGAAACGCTCGACAGGCCTCACACGTCTCTTCCTTGTGCTCGGGCGACAGGCACAAGTTACAGA
Source organism: Pleurodeles waltl (assembly GCF_031143425.1). Classification (NCBI taxonomy): domain Eukaryota; kingdom Metazoa; phylum Chordata; class Amphibia; order Caudata; family Salamandridae; genus Pleurodeles; species Pleurodeles waltl. The sequence continues at coordinate 1,138,324,885 of NC_090439.1, forward strand.
CCAAATGTTGGTCTGTATATGGATATTTATTGTGGCATTTAGGACAGAATCGGAACGGGGTCCGTTCCATCAGCCTCGATGTTACACGCAGTCGGGCCGACCAGGCCCCGACGGGGGATCGAAATTACTCCGAAGGGCTTCCGGAGCTGGTCACGATTCGGTGTCGATTCTATCTAACCCGATACCGAGCGAAACAATACCGACGTAGTTTTCCGAAGTTCTGACTATTTTTTCCGTCCCGAAACACGGAGCGAAAAGGAACACGTCCGAACCCGATGGCGGAAAAAAAAACAATCGAAGATGGAGTCGACGCCCATGCGCAATGGAAACAAAGAGGAGGAGTCCCTCGGTCTCGTGACTCGAAAAGACTTCTTCGAAGGAAAACAACTTTTAACACTCCGACCCAACACCAGACGGCGGACTATGCACAGCATGTGTATCTGCAGCTACACATGCCACCGAACAGTCAATTACACATACATTTTATGCAGAGAGCACTTGCCCCTTAGCACTGATCAGCAGTGGTAAAGTGCCCAGAGTACCAAAACCATCAAAAACAAAGTCCAGCACACAGCCCAAAACACAGGAAGCATAGGCAAAAAGACAGGGGAAACCAAGCCAAGGATGCCTGGTCTAACAACTATCATCCAGTCTCCCGGTTCGAGGGCAGACATGACCGGAGCAAGGTACTCCTTCTTGAAGAAGAAACTGAGAGGCCATTGGTCTAGGATATGACTAAGGCCTCCATACTTTGGGGGCACCAGAAAGTAGTGGGAAATAGCAACCATGACTTATTTCTGGCATCAGTACTCTCTCTATGGCTCCCTTGGCTAAGGCGGAAGTCACTTCTTGGCGAGAATGGATAGGTGATCCTCGTCAACCTGTCACAAGTTGGTGGCAGGCGGGAGGGGTAGTCACAAAGGGGAGGGAGTATCCCCTTGGGACGATCTGCAAAACCCACCTCTCCAATGTAATAGACCTCCAGTGATGCAGGTGATGGTGAATCCTGCTGCCCACTGGGGGCCCATGTTGGTAAGAGGTCAGATTTAGAGTGCTTGGAGGCTGAGGCTTCTGCCGGGGTGGTGGGCTGGCCCGACCATTGGCTGCCCACCCACAGGGTCTGGGGGTAGAGAGTTCTCGACCACACAGAGACCGGGAAGCATGTGCAGCTCGGTGGCTTGGGGGGATGGAGACATGGTTGGAAGCCCCTTCTCTGAGGGGCCACGGAAAGACCTAAGGACCTTGCCGTACCCCTGCAATCCTCAAAGTATTCCAGCGCTGAATCCGCCTTGTTTCGGAAAAGACTGGAGACATCAAAGGGCATGTCCATAAACAGTGCTTGGACAGCCCCAAAAAAGCAATGAAACGGCTCTGCCAGTGAGCTGGTGGTATTCAGTTCACACTGAATCGTGAACTTAGGATATGCGTCCCTCCTGTCTGCAGCAGCCTAGGAGAGCAGGGCCCAGAACTCCACCAGGACTGCCGGCAGCTCTTGTGAAACCATATCCCACAGAACATGGGAACTGTAGGAAAAGTAGGACCTTTCTGACATAGTTAACCACACATTTTTGCCTGGTGGTAGTACTGTAGTACCCTGGGATCTTGCTATCCCGGACCCCAGTGTTCTCTCCCTTAAATTTAGTTGTATAGTATAGGAAAGTGCCTCTTTTGACATGCCCCCCTCCCAGTTTGTTGCCTGGTTTCTGGTGTAATTTTGACTGAAAGTGCACTGGGTCCCTGCTAAACAGGTCCCCAGTACTAGATCTCTTTCCATAAAACTGCACAGTCGTTTTTCCCAATTGGCAAGCCTTTAGTTGCCACTGTAAGTCCCTAGTAAATGGTACCCCTGGTACCTATCACATGGGGTACTAAGGAAAGGCCCTGAGGGCTGCAGCACAGATTGTGCCACTTTCAAGGACCCTTTCACCTAAGTGCACACAGTACTGCCTTTGCAGGCTGCATGTCTTGGTGCAGACCCAAAATGAAAGCACTACATGACACACACACACAGCATGTGTGCCCTGTCCCATTACACTACATGCAATATATTTAAGTCGTCCTTTGGGCAGGCCTTCCAGCCCCAAAGGAAGGGTGCAGTTATAACATGTGAGGGAATACCTGCATGAGCAGATATGCCCCTGCTATACCTTTGTCGATTCTCAGACATAATAACTGAACAGTGAAGCCACTTTAAGTATATGTGCTGAACACTAGTCATTACGAGTTCCCCAGCTACATGATGGCTTCACTGAATATAGGGATGTTTGGCATCAAACATCTCATATTAATAAATCCTCACTGTGAATACAGTGATGGATTATTAATACATGCACTCAGAGGGCACCTTAGAGGTGCCCCCTGCAAAACCTACCAACTCGTAACATGGGCACCGACTGGTCAAAACCAGTATAGCCACTTTAGACAAAGCTCTGTCCCCCTGAGGTGACAGCCAGTGCTCTCGAGGTCTCAGAACAAAAGCCTGCCTTGGGCAGAGGTGCAACCGCCTTTCCCAGGCAGGATGGACATTCCAGGGTGGGGAGCTTCAAAGGCCATGTCATTTTTGACCCGGACCTCTCCAAACGGTGGAGGAGTTCGACCCCCCCCAGTTCCAGACCCCATTTTTGATGGCAGGACTGGTGCGGAAATTAGGTAAATAGCAGGAGTTCCCACTTTATACCAGTACCACCCCAAAGGTGGACGAGCTGAAGTGGACCCTACTTTTTAAATTCCTCCATCTTGCATGGAAAGAATCAGGCCAATAGGTTTAGGACTATGCCACTTCCCAAAGGAAGTGGTCATAGAAAGGTTGTAGTCACCCTAAAGGTGAGTAGCCCATTGGCTGCCACCTTGGCACTCCCTGTAACCCCCCTAAGTTCAGTATTTAGGTGGCAGCCCTGAATGCAAGAATCAGATTCCTGTTGACTTAAGAAGAGCCGGACACTACAGAAGTCGCACAGCAGACGAAGACTGAAGACTACTGACTTGTTCCCAACCCTACCGGCCTGTCTGCAGCCATCGGATATCCTTCACAAAAAGACGACTTGTCCTGCAGTCAGTGACCTCCAAAGCCATGGGACGACTGCCTCTCTTCAATAAAAACAAGAACTCCTGTGGACAGTGGACCTGCCCAAAATCTCCAAAGAAGAAAGAAGGGGGTAGTGCAAAGCATTTGTTATACACATACAGGCAATAAATGAGGCACACACTCAATGGCACAATCCAGGCCAATTGTTTTTTTTATAAAGCAAAAATATATTTTGTTACTTTATTTCGAGAACCAGAAGGATGTTGTTGCAGGTAAGTACGTTTGCAAGTAAGTATCAAGCATATATATTAAAGACATTTTGTTTAGATTTTGCAAAGAAAACAGTTTGCAAGTAAGTAGCAATTTCCTATTTCAGAAGTTGACAGTGCAATTTTGAAAACACTCGGGGGGGGGGGAATGTGTTAGTGTATTGGGGCACAGGTCAGCACCCCTCAGCGACACTGGGGCAGCCGGGTGCAGGGTTCAAATACAGCGTCGGGCTCCCAATGCTTTTGAATAGGGGCACCCGGGGGGGAGGTCACAAGGATGCTGCAAGCTGGGTCCAGGGGGTCCGTTCCTGGAATCCACAGACCTGACAAGGAGGGCCACTTACTGAACGTTGCTGGACCGGTGGTCTGATTCCGAAAAGCCAGGGGGCTGTGGGTGCAGGGGTATTTTGGGGTGTCAGGAATCTTTGTCTGCTTCTCTTGTGGTCAGGGGGGTCCTTTGGATTTAGGCTGCAGGCGTCATTGTGTTGCCCGGGGAGAGGGTCAACCCAGGATGGACACAAGGTCACAATCGCCTAGGGGACCTGCTAAGGACCGGTAGCCTAGCTGGACACAGGTTGTGGGCATCAGATGCTGTATAGGCAGGACTTGTGGATCCGGGGCGGTTCTGAGTCCTTCTTTGAGGTTCTTGGAGTCCTTGTTTGAGGACAGTGGACAGGGCCGCTGTCCTCAGGAGTTTGTGGTCCTATGGTGGACAGGTAGTCTTCTGGAGGATTTAAGAGGTTACTGGTCCTGCAGGATACGTCGCCTGTTTGTAGCAGGCCTTATAAAGCTGCAGACAGGGCGGTAGGGTTGGGGCCAAGCCAGTAGTTGGTGTCTGGAGTCTTCTCTGCTGGGTTTGGCATAGCAGTCCTCCTTTCTTCTTGCGGTCGCCAGGAATCGGGTGAGCTAGGTTCAGGGGAGCCCTGAAATCCTAGATTTAGGGAGGTTACACAGGTCATAGAGCAGTAGCCAATGGCTACTGTCCCAGAGGGTGGCTACACCCTTTCTGGTGTCCACTCCCTTTGTAGAGGGGAACAGAGACCTAAACCTATTGGTCCCTGCCCTCCAAACCAAGATGGAGGATTATGCAGGTAGGAGGGTCACTTCAGCTCTGGACACCGTAGGGACGGTTCTAGCTGGATTGGTCACTCCTCCCTGTTTTTCCTAATTTTCCCACAGGACTTTCCACCAAAAGTGGGGCTTTGTCTGAAGGGGCAGGCACCTCCACTAGCTGGAGTGCCCTGGGGCACTGTAAAAGGAGGCTTGAACCTTTGAGGCTCATCGCCAAGTGTTACAGTTCCTGCAGGGGGAGGTGTGAAGCACCTCCACCCAGGACAGGCTTTGTTTATGGTCCCAAAGAGCATAAAGGCTCTTACCCCAGGGGCATCAGAAACTAGTCTCTCAGTGGCAGGCTGGCCCAGACAAGTCAGTCCTGCACTGAAGGATTGGGTAAAATATAGGGGGCATCTCTAAGATGCCCTCTGTTTGCATTTTGTAATAAATCCAACACTAGCATCAGTGTGGGTTTATTATTCTGAGACGTTTGATACCAAACTTACCAGTATTCAGTGTAGCCATTATGGAGCTGTGTCCCAGACCATATGCTTAATATGGCCACACTGTACTTACAATGTCTAAGAATGGACTTAGACACTGTAGGGACATATTGCTCATGCAGCTATGCCCTCACCTGTGGTATAGTGCACCGTGTCTTAGGGCTTTAAGGCCTGCTAGAGGGGTGTCTTATCTATGCCACAGGCTGTGTTTTGTGGGCATGGCATCCTGAGGGAGATGCCATGTCGACTTTGCCTTCTTGTCCCCACCAACACACACAATCTGCAATGGCAGTGTGCATGTGTTAGGTGAGGGGTCCCTTAGGGTGGCACAACACATGCTGCAGCCCTTAGGGACCTTCCCTGGTCACAGGGCCCTTGATACCACTGGTACCTTTTACAAGGGACTTATCTGTGTGCCAGGGGTGTGCCAATTGTGGAAACAATGGTACATTTTTAGCGAAAGAACACTGGTGCCCGGGCCTGGTTAGTAGGATCCCAGCACACTCTCAGTCAAGTCAGCATCAATATTAGGCAAAAAGTGTGTGCGGGTTGGGGGTTTGGGGGGGGGGGGGGCGGTGGGGCACTGAGAGCCACAAATCCATTGTGGAATACTTCAAGCTCAGCGTGAGCACAGTTGCCCATCTAGCTAAACTGTGGAAATGCATTTAAAGCATATATACGGAGAGTATGCATCCCCAAACATAAACATACTGGGATGCTGCAAGACATTTGTAACATGCTTGCCTGTCTCTAATGTGAACATATGGATATGAATAACTCAGACTCCCAACACTGGTGCGGGCCGCAGTTGCATTGTCACACAACTCTGATGGACGAATGCAATCTGGCTGAACACAAAAGAGCCTAGCTAGGAAAATATCCCAGAGCCCGCAGGTATAGGGAGGGTTAGCGCCCAGGTTGCACGCTGACAAGACTACTCTGAAAACCACCCCACTGGGAGGGAATTGAATACCCGAGTTGCAACAGGCGGATGGTAGACGGGTGACAGTAAACCAAGGTGTCCTTTCTGAACTCCTTCATTATTAAGTGCAATTGTACCCTTCACAGACTTGCAGAGACAAAACCATGCAAGCAGATTATCTGTCTGAGGTTGGAACTCCATAAAGTGTTACAGGTGTTGGTTCCCTCCTACCCACTGGCCCCAGATGAGTTTCCAGTCTTAACTTTGGTGGAGGCAGATACGGAAGGGGGGCAGCTGATTTCCAGACTTTACTGCGCTTGCGTGGGTATGTTGCTGGCACAGAATGGTAGAGTTAGAGAGGTTAGAGAGGGAACAAATCCTCTGCTGTCAACAGCCAGACAACACATGGCACTTCTACTGCAAAGAGACCAAACTGGTATTCCTCCAACCACAGACAAACTTCTGCACTATAAATTCCTACATATGGCGTACACCACACCTGCTGCACTGGCCAAGATAGACCTGACTAAGTCCCATAACTTAACATGGTCCTGTCTGTATTTAGAGAAATATTGGTGAGATGTCTTCTTCAGATTGTCTTCAATAGAGGCGAATGAGATTGCACCGGATACCCTGATGGCCCTGTTAGGTTATGTACACAACACCCCGAGGGGTGTCCGTAGATTTGTAGCAATAGCAGTGTTACTGGCAAAACGTGAAATAGCACTCCACTGGGGCAGTAAGCAACGTCCAACAACAAAATCATGGCTCCATTGTCTAATGTAACATAACACTTGCGAAGTTTATGCCACACTGCAACCTCCAGCTGCCTGGCCTAAGGATATCTGTGATATCTTTGAGGGACTACCTGTTGTCTTTAGGGGCATCTGGAACAAACTGAATTACAAAATGACCTCCAGCACCGCATGTAACAGTTTTTAAGCTGTATAACCTCCCTTCATATATGCAGTGTGATATTCCGATAAAAAAGGAACAAAAAAATGATTGGTGTGGGGAGAAGATTCATGGTTTACACTGGAGTTAAGACAACTGAAAAAATAATGCAAAATATATGAAAGGAAATGGTGAGCCAAATATGACGAGATAAGCAAACAATTCTATAAATCATCCCTAAATAAATATCACTCAGTCTGAAGGGCAGGCATGTGCAATCTAGCAGAGAGAATTAAGCAATCTGCCAATTTCTCAAGAGAGATTTATAATATAGTAAATACGTTTCTGTACATGAGGCCCCAGAAAGTGGGCCCACCGTATCATCTGAACATTGTGAATTACTTGCAAAACACTTTCTTGGGAAAGCGGGGAACATTTAAGATGCCCTTTCAGGATCATCAGATGACATGGTTACAGTGGATAGTAAACCTAGAGTTAAAAATATCAAATCAACACTTTCTACCTCCTTGAAATTATCTAAAGAGGAGGTTATGGCTGCAGCAACGTCAGTAAAGTCCAGCTCGTTGCTTGTCCCGGCTCCAGTTGATACGGAGGGGAAGAAAATTAGTTACTTACCTGTAACTGCAGTTCTCCAGTATTGGTATCTTTCATAGATTCACATGCTTGAATCATCCCCGTCGTCGAGGTGGGAGCCTCACGGTAAATTTAAATATATAAAAAGCAGTAAGTCAGTAAAAATAAAACCAGTAGGCCCAAGTAGGCCTCATAAGGTATTTTACAGTCTATCCACTTTGTTTTGTGAAAAGACCCAAACTTGAGTATCAACCAATCAGGATTCAGCCCCTCCCAAACACTCCCAACAGAGGCTGAATTCCCTCAGATTTTCTATTAGGAGTGTGAAGTTTAATATCTGTATAATAGGGGAGCCTCTGAGGGGAGGAGGGTGGGTCGCATGTGAATCTATGAAAGATACCAATACTGGAGAACTGCAGTTACAGGTAAGTAACTAATTTTCTTCTCCAGTATTGGATCTTTCATAGATTCACATGCTTGAATCCGAGTAACGAGCAGTAATGTTTTCTTACTTACTGAATTACATTGACTGTAATTCCATCGTAATTCTATACGTGATGTGATTCACATTAGTTCAGTTTTAAATATGCACTTACATATAATTATATTTATATTCACAAACATACGAATATAAAAGCAATAAAATGTGTGTGGCAAGAAATCCTGACACAGTTTATGCTATTATTATGGAGAATACAACACGTTAAACAGTAGAAGAAAATGAACCATTAATGACCATACCTCGAGTGTGGTGGTGGGATGTGTAAGAGGCTCACCTTAACGAAATAGATGCCTCAGCACTGCTTGTCCCACTGCTGTATCGACCTGGTTTGTCTCCTCTAGACAGTAATGTCTTGTAAATGTGTGTTGGCTGGACCATGTTGCTGCTCTACAGATGCTATGTAGTGGTACACCTGCAAAGAGTGCCGCTGAAGTGGCTACCGATCTTGTAGAGTGGGCTCTCACCTTGGTGTGGAGCGGCTTTCCTGCTTTTGAATGGCAGAATTGAATCGCCAGGCCAATCCATCTTGCTAAAGTCTGTTTGGACACCGCGTGTCCCTTCTTTGTTCCGCCGAACGCTACAAATAATTGATCCGACTGGCGGATGGCCTGAGTTTTCTGTAGATAAAACTTTAAACATCTTTTAATATCGAGAGAATGTAATGTTTTTTCCGCCACTGTTTGCGGATTTGGAAAAAAGGTTTTTAAGATGACTGGTTCATTTAAATGAAATGTTGAGGGAACTTTCGGAATGAATTTAGGATTTGTCCGCAGGATGACACCTGAGTTTGTAAACTGGAGGAACGGCTGTTTGATGGTGAAAGCCTGAATGTCACTGACTCTTTTTGCCGAAGTAAGAGCTAACAGTAACGCTGTTTTCCATGCGAGGAATTTTAGGTCAGCTTTGTGGATCGGCTCAAAAGGAGCTTTCATGAGTTGCATCAACACAACATTCAATGACCATAGAGGCGGGGGTTTCCTAATTGGCGGGAAGACCCGAAAAAGGCCCTTCATAAATTGTTTGACAATTCTTGTGGAACACAAAGAGAGTCTATCTGGTGATCTGCGGTATCTGGAGATTGCTGCCAGATGTACCCGTATGGAAGAATATGCAAGTCCTGATTTTGCCAGGAGCAGGAGATATGGAAGTATCTGTTCCGGAGTAGAAGATAAAGGATGTATATTTTCCGCTGCACACCAAACACAAAACCGTTTCCATTTAAGTCTATAGGTTTTGTTGGTAGTGTCAGCTCTAGCTTTTGCTAAGATGTCTCTACACTCTGGGGAGATTTTGAGATTTAAGTATTCATTGTGTTCAGGAGCCAAGCCGACAAATGAAGAGACGACGGATGTGGGTGTGTGACTTGTCCCTGGTGCATCGTTAAAAGAGTCGGACTCTGTCTGAGTGGTAGATGTGGTCGTTCGGAGAGCATGAGGAGCTCCGTATACCATATTTGTCTGGGCCATCTGGGAGCTATGAGTAGAAGTCGACACCCCTCCGTCTTCATTTTTCTGATGACTCTCGGAATGAGCGGGATCGGAGGAAAAGCGTAGGCATAAACTCCTGACCATCTCATCGAAAACGCATTCCCCCACGAATCTTTTTGGGGAAGCCAACTTGCGTAGAACTGGCATTTCTTGTTCTCGAGAGTGGCAAATAGGTCTAAGTTTGGTTTGCCCCATAATAGAAACAGGCCATTGAGAGTTTTCTGGTCTAGCTCCCACTCGTGATAAGGAATTACTGTCCTGCTCAAGGTGTCTGCTAGAACATTGATCTGTCCTGGCACATGCTCCGCTTTTAGTGAAATATTGTGTTTGATGGCCCATGTCCAAATTTGTTGGGCTAGCTGCGAGAGTTGTAGGGACCTTGTGCCTCCTTGCTTGTTTAGATAAAACATGCTGGTCATGTTGTCCGTCCGGATTAAGACGCTTGAACATTGTATCTTTGGCAAGAAAGCTTTTAGAGCTAAATGTATTGCTTTGAGTTCTAGATAATTGATGTGGAGCTGGCTCTCTTGCTGATTCCAGATTCCGCTGATTTGCAGGTCCTGGCAATGTGCACCCCATCCTTCGAGAGAGGCATCCGTTGTTACTATGTAACTTGGTGTTTGAAGAAGAAAAGACAGCCCTTTTGAGAAATTGGTTGGAGTCGCCCACCACCTCATAGTGTTCTTCATTAGAGGCGTTATGCGAATCTTGTCTTCGAAGGAGCCGAGGACCTGTGTCCATTGTATGTCCAATTGCTCTTGCAGGGGTCGCATATGGAGCCTGCAATCTGGGACTAGCGGAATGCACGATGATATCATTCCGAGCAATGATTTGTAGATGCGGACTGAAACGAACTTTTTTCTGGATAGGTTGTTTGCCAACGAGGTTAACTTTTGTTTCCTCTCGTGTGATGGGTACGCTTTGCTGCGTACTGTGTCCAAAATTGCTCCCAAGAAACTCAATTCTTGTTTGGGGTATATCTGAGATTTCTGGTAGTTGACTACAAACCCCAGGCTGTGTAACAAATGAAGGCAATAGGAAATATGATTTGTTACTTGGAATTTTGAGGGTGCCTTTATAAGCCAGTCGTCCAGGTAAGGGAAGACCTGGATACCTGCCTGGCGAAGATGTGCTGCTACTGGAGCTAGCATTTTTGTGAAGATTCTGGGGGCTGATTTGAGACCGAATGGTAGAACCCGGAATTGGAGGTGCATACTTCCTACCCTGAACCTTAAAAATTTGCGATGGTTGCGATATATGGGGATATGAAAATAAGCATCCTGGAGGTCTAGGGATGCCATCCAATCGCCCGTGTTTAAGAGACGCAGGACATCCTGCAACGTTACCATCCTGAACGATTGTTTCTTTAGAAACTTGTTTAGTGCTCTCAAGTCCAGGATGGGGCGCCAGTCTCCTGAGGGTTTCTTGAGAAGATAAAGGGACTGGTTCTATTGCTCCTTTTGTTAGCATTATCCTTACTTCCCTGAGAAGTTGGCTCAACCTCAGAGGCGGTGTACCCGATGGAGGGACACTCGGTGGTGTTTGGATGAATTCCAGAGTATGACCTCTGGTCACCACATCTAGTACCCATCTGTCCGATGTTATAGCCTTCCACTTGGGGAAATAAGAATTGATGCGACCTCCGACCTTCAATATTGATTGGGGAGGTGTTGAGATTATCCGCTGGTCATTGCTTTCTGCCTGTATCTCTTGCTCGGGCAGCTCCTCTTCCTCTAGCCGGATGTTTGTAAGCTGCGGCTGGTGGTAATCGATAATGCTGCTGTTGTTGATGGTGCTGATGTCCTGGTCCTGAGGGGGAAGATGTATATTGTGACCTGTATTGTTGGTATCCACCTCGAAAGGAGTAATTACCTCTACCCCTTGCTCCACGAAAAGGTAGTTTTTTATATTGCAGGGTACCTAGGGATTTTGCCGTATCGGTATCCGTCTTGATAGCCTGCAGCATATCATCGACATGTTTGCCAAACAAACTCTCTCCATCGAAGGGCATGTCGAGAACACGAGTCTGGACTTCTGGTCTGAATGAAGTAGCTTTAAGCCACCCTTGTCTGCGCAGGACTGCTGCTCCAGCTAATTGTCGAAAGCCAGTGAGGGAAATATCTATTGCACTGTCTATTATCTCTGCGGAAACCCTTTCTCCCTCCTGCAAGACCTTTTTAGCCTCCACCTTGAGATCTTCTGGCAGTGAATCTACAAAAACGGACATGTCTGCCCACATCTGCCGATCGTACCTTCCCAGGATGGCGAGGGAATTTGCCGCCTTGACCGTTACTGCAGCAACCGAGGAGAATTTCTTACCGATATTGTCTAGTCTCCTTCCCTCTTTGTCTGGGGGAGACGCAATAGGTGTAGAGGGGTTTTTGGATCGTCGTTGAGCCGCCTGTGATATAACCGAGTCAGGTTTCGGTTGTGAGACTAAACAGGCCGGAGAATCATCTGGGGCCTTGTATTTTTTCTCTAGCCTTGGCATTTGTGAAGGCACTGTTGCCGGGTTTTTCATTGCCTTCAAACCCTCCTGCCACAAGAAATCCACAATAGGTATGGCTCTTACAGATCTCTTTGATGGCTCTTTAAAGTCATACAAAAAACACTCAGTTTCATGGGAAACAATTTCCAGGCCAAAACGTTTCGCCGCTCTCTCTATGATATTATGGAAACCTCCTATGTCTTCTGGAGGAGAATCCACTGGAGCTGCTGGAGGTGGAGATGGTGTGGGAACGAGATAGTCGTCCCATTCACTAGCCGCTGAATCTGCTAGCTCGCCCTCTTCCCTTTCGTCGTCCGACGAGAGGTAAGCTTCCGGAGCTTGGCTAGTTACAGGTCTACTAGCCTGTGGCGTTTCGGAAACATTAGTAGTTTGAGCTTGCTGGTAACTCTGAGGTCTAGGTGGCGTGGACTGAGTTGACGGTGGGAACCTTTTATAGTAGTCCTTCAACATATGTTGTAAATCTGTCACTAATGTGCTAGGCATAGCTAGAGGCGATGGTTGGTTTGCCTGTGGATAAGATGTTGAAGCATAACTATGCTGGTAATGTTGATCCTCTTCTTCATCAAACTCTTGACATTTGACATTTAGTTGGGACGGGCTACTAGCTGCCCCAAACATGCCTTGAACGTCATCATCCTCATCGTCTAAAAGATGTTGCGGTGGGTATGGCAGCACCTTACTTGGTGATGTATGCATCGGCAAAATGTCAGATGGCTTGTCCCCTATATTAATAAGGGAAAGGGGTAAGAATCTGGTGGAGTCCTCATGATGGTATGAGGAATGAGTTGGTGAAATGTCCAAAGGTTTGTAAACTGTTAATGCTGTGGTGATCGTCGGATCCATCGTCGACGGTTCCCTCGTCGACGGCTCCCTCGTCGACGGTACTGTCGTCGACGGGTCTCTCGTCGACGGGTCTCTCGTCGACGGGTCTCTCGTCGACGCTTCCGTCCATGACTGTGTCTTTTCCTTAGTCGACGGTCCCTTCGTCGACGGGTATTTTAGCGACGACGGTCGCTTCGCCGACGTAGTTTGCGTAGATGGGAGTGCCCTGGATGATTTGTGAACCCAGGAGGCCTCCGCTGTCGACGATGTGGTTGCCGACGAAGCTCTTTTGAAGATTTTTGCAGTAATAATCGTCGTCGATGACAAAGGCGACGACGTCATAATCATCGGTGAGGATGGTGTTGTGAACGTCGACGATACCGTGGTCGCTGTTACCGTCGACACTGTCGTCGACGGGGCGGTCGTCGACGGTTGTTTTTTCACCAAAAAGAGTTTTTCTGACTCTTTTTGTGGTGACAGAGACAGGGATGGTTTCTTTGAGGTGCTTTTCCAGTGTAACGGCGTAGTAGGTTCTGAATGAACCTTTTTTGGTCCATGTTTAACTGCCTCTTCAGTTAAGACTTGTTTAGTCTTTTTGTGCATTTTTCTTGGTGGTTCATCCGCACCTCTATCTCTCTCACCTGTTCTTTTCTGAGGGCGAGAAGTTTGTGGTGACTCTTCGCTGTCTGATGAAGGATGCTCTAAGGCTTTCTGTTTTTGCAGCCATAAGAGAAGTCTACCCTCTCGGTCTTTGAGGGTTTTTTGACTAAAGGTGCGACAGATTTTGCAGTCTCTCACCTTATGGTCTGGATGAAGGCAGTAAATACACTTCTTGTGGGGGTCATCAATATGTAGTCTCTTCTTCCCACAGTTGTCACAGTCTCTGAACAGACCCTTCTTTGCCTTTTCAGACATAGTAAAGTTGTAACTAGTTTCCTGAGAGAAAAAACAATCTTCAGTCAGAAAATAGGAAAAAAACTGAGCAGAGCTCAGGGAGACTCCCTTCACACGACGTGCGGTAGAAAATCTGAGGGAATTCAGCCTCTGTTGGGAGTGTTTGGGAGGGGCTGAATCCTGATTGGTTGATACTCAAGTTTGGGTCTTTTCACAAAACAAAGTGGATAGACTGTAAAATACCTTATGAGGCCTACTTGGGCCTACTGGTTTTATTTTTACTGACTTACTGCTTTTTATATATTTAAATTTACCGTGAGGCTCCCACCTCGACGACGGGGATGATTCAAGCATGTGAATCTATGAAAGATCCAATACTGGAGAAGTAATGTGATGATTCACAGATTGACTGACCTGCTTATTCGTTCTCTAGATAAGTGTAGTTTCCCGAAGGAATGGAAACATGCCATTATCTGTCTGCTATAAAAGAAGTCTAATTTAGACCCGGAAACGATAGGAAACTCTGCTGAGTTAGTAAGATACTAGAGAATTTAATGAACAAGTACATTACGAAGTATCTGGAAGCTAACAACATTCTCCATCCTACACAGATGGGTTTTCAGGCTATAGGAAGATGGCCTGGTGGACTCCTGTAGTGTTGGTACCTTATACCAGGTCCAGCCAACCCCTACTAGTGAATCTAGGCAGTGCCTACGAAGCCAGGGCTCTCTAGAGGTAGCTGTGGATGAGCAGCCAAGACTTATCTAGGAGACATGTAAAGCTTATGCAATACCACTATAGTCACATAGTAACTTATCACACATGAAACGAACCACACAGTGTTTCAAAAATAAAGATACTTTATTACAGTAACATTATATTAAATTAAGGTAAGCAAATGATCTTCCCAAGGACTAACATGAGGACTTATTGGATTGTGCAGCAACAGGACCAGTCTAGAAGGAACCAACGGTGGATTCTGAAAGATGTGGACCTGTAAAAGAGGGGACAGAGTCCAGTCAAGATGGAGTGTCCAGTGGGGGCAGGCGCTACTGCCCACCCTTCTGAGGATGAAGAAACAGGTTGACGGGGGAAGAAGCCAAGCTGTGGAGCGCAGGAGCTGAAGAGGAGTCCTTGGAGCAGACAGATGGTATTCCACGTCGGTTGGAGTTGGTCAGTGGTAAGGAGAACCACAAACAAGCCTTGGCAAATGCAACAGAAAGCAAAAGAAGAGTTGCAAAGCTGAAGAGGAGCAGCAAGGTGCAGGGGACCCTTGGAGGGGAGTCCTGGCTGACACTCTGCAGTCGGGGAGCCAACAGAAGCAGTCACAGCCCCCACAGGCAATCCACTGGCAGCAGGCACAGTAAGTCGGAATGAGGACCATTCAGCACACCTGAAGAGGAGTCCCACGTTGTATGAGTAGCAGTGCTTGACAGGATGAAGTGCTGGGGGCCGGGGCTACTCGGAACCTGAAGATCCCTTGAAGCAGGAGACAACAAGCCTTGGTAGCTGCAAGAGTCATGGTGCACAGGGGTACTGTCCTGCAAGGACAGTCAAGGGCTCACCGTCTCCCAAGTTGGACAGCTAGCAGAGAATCACCTGTAACGCAGAATCCCACGTGGTTCCAGAGGAGAATAGATCCACGCAGCCGGACATTGTTGCTGTAGGTAACTGCAGAGGAGTGACTCCTTCACTCCAAGGGAGATTCCTTCTTGGTGTAGGTTGAAGTGTCGCCGACCCCAGAGGACGCACAGCTGGGGAAATGTTGGAGTTGCTGGTAGAAGCCAGAGAAACAAAGTTGCAAACCGAGGTCCTCACAGGAGTTGAAGTCTTGCCGGTTCCTAAAGTGTCCAGTTGTGGTTCCAGTGGCCAGAAGTTGAAATAAATGATGAGAGGTTTCCTGGTGGAGTCTTGCATGTCGAATCTGGGGACCCACCCACAAGGGAGTCCTGAATTAGCCCTAAAACAGGGATTTGTCACTTAACAAGGTGACCACCTATCAGGAGGGGTCTGTGACGTCACCTGGCTGACCTGGCCACTCAGATGCTCCCAGGGGCCTCTGCACATCTTGATTTCAAGATGGCAGAATCAAGTGCCACTTGGAGGAGCTCTGGGTACCAGCCCTTGTGTGGTGATGGACAGTGGAGTTGTCACTCCCCTTTCCTTTCCTTTGTCCAGTTTCTCGCCAGAGCAGGGACCAGGGCTCCCTGGACTGGTGCAAACCGGTTCATGCAAGGAGGGCACCACATGTGCCCTTCAAAGCAAACCAGTGGGTTGGGGAGGCTACCCGTCCCCAGCCTTGTAAAACCTATTTCTAAGGGAGAGGGTGTTGCTTCGCTCTCCAACAGGAAATCTTTTGTTCTGCCTTCCACTGTCTGAGCTGGCCAAGCAGCAGGAGGGCAGAATCCTGTCTGAGGGGCTGCAGCAGCGCAGGCTGCCTGGAAAACCCTAGAAGACTTGAAGGAGCAATACTGGGGGGGGGGGGTTCTCTGAGGAGCCCCGAGTGCATGGAATCATACAATCAATATCGGCATCAGTATTGTGATATGATTCCGACATGTTTGATAACAAATATGACCAGGTTCGGAGGTACCATTATGTAGCTGGACACAGTGACCTGTGTCCAGTACACGGGTAAAATGGCTTCCCCGCACTTATGAAGTCCAGTGCAATGGAACTCGAGTTTGCAGGGGCACCTCTGCTCCTGCAAGAGGTGGGGTGCCCTGACACACTGGGACCTGCACCCTACCCTCTGGGCTAGGAGGGACGACCATATGGGTGACTTACAGTGACCTTGTGCAGTGACCTGTAGTGAAAAGGTGCATGCACCTTTGCAGCTGCAGCCCAGGGGGAACCACTGGTGCCCCAATGCCCTGGGTACCCAAGTACCATTTACTAGGGACTTATAAGGGGGTACCGCTGTGCCAATTGTGGAGTGTACAAAGTCCTAGGCAACCAAATTTAGAGGGAGAGAGCACAATCACTGGGGTTCTTGTTAGCAGGATCCCAGTGAAAATAGTCTAAGCATACTGATAGCAGGTAAAAATTGGTGGTACCAGGCCAAAAAGAGGGTACTTTCCAGCACAGACAGGCTGCAGTAATGAGAATGCTCTTTTAGGAGCCACAGATCTTAAAATAAGTATGGATCAGGACTGATCAATCACGCTAATCCTTCTGGACTTAAGTGCTGCATTTGATATGGTGCCCTATTCCATTTTGTTACACTGATTGGAAGAGGCAGGCATTACAGGGAAGGTCTGAAGCTGACTTGCCTCCTTTTTGGAGAATCAGAGCTTTCAGGTTAGCGAAGGGTGATTTCTGTCCTCCAGCTTTTAGATGAAATTCGGCAAGGCTCGTCTTTGATATATATATATCTCTGCTTTGGCCACATGCAGAAATCATCCATTCCGTCGGCTTCAAGATGGTATCCTATGCAGATGACATACAGCTGATTGTTACGCTGTCACAGGCTATAGACTCAAACTAAGACTAAATAACTGTCTAGTAAAAGTGTCTGAGTGGATGAAAGTCAGCTGCCTGAAGTTGAATAGTGATAAAACGAAGGCCATGGTCCTAGGTCATAACTCAATACTTTTGGATCAGATTATCTGACCTCCTTCACTGGGAAAACGGCCACCCCCAAAGCGCTTAGGTATGGTCCTGGATAAACAGATAACTATGGCCCCACCAAACAAAAAAGTTGGCCGTTAATAGCTTTGGCCTCCCAAGAGCCCTGAGAAAGGTGCTAAAGTAGCTTCCAGAGGATACAAGTAGAATTGTGATTCAAGTTTTGATTCTTTTTCACCTTCATTATGATAATGCACTTTACTTAGGTAGTCCACAGGCTGTGCTAAAAAGTTACAAATCATTCAGAATGCCGCTGCCCGTGTACTATCAGGTATTTAAAAAACACAGTAGGTGTGGTGCATGAAACTCGGCACTGGCCCCCGATAAGTGGCACAGTAAAATGTAAAGCAATATGTGTTTTACATAGGACAAAGCACAACTCACCTGAGGTCAAAAAAGCTAGAACTGCTAGTAAAAGAGCGAGAAGAAGAGGACGGTGTTCTGGAACACATTGACCATGAGCCTCAGAACGGAGGACAACTTTCTGACTTTCAGAAGAAAAAAATAAAAAGTTTTTTTTTCTTCCTGAATCGTTCGGTTACAGAGGGTTATCTTACTATCTCCAATCCAATGAGATAGCGCTTGGAAACCCGAAGTCCGGCTAGCCACGCAGTTGATTAAACTGGAGAATAGAGTAGAATCTTGTAATGATTGTTCCCCTCACAACTCTCTTTTTTTGTTTTTTCATTTGTCTCTGCAGTTGTACTGCACTATTAATTATTGGACAATCTCTAGGGTATCATCTGTGGCCGATTTACTGTGACATGTATATCAGCAAGTTGAACCGTCTGCATTAGTCTATGTTCCTGTGAGTGAACACAGTGATAAAGTTTATAATTAGTGGTGCCTGGGAGCCTTAACTGTGCGGTAAAAGGTTTTGGGAAACATCAAAACTGATCACTCTGCAGAGGAAACAGTATTTATTACCATTATTTGTTAATGGAATTCTCGGTAAATCTCAGCAACGTAGAGCCTGATTCACAAAGGTAACATACTTTTGAGTAAGTTTACATTTTGGAGTAAGTTTACTAATTTAAGTATTCACAAACTCCTGAGTGTAAACTTAATCCATAAGTGTAATTACATGTCTCCACCCACAGAGTAAAGCATGGCTTACTATTGTGTGGGTGGGTGGCATCCCTCCATAAACCCCTTCATTGAACACCTCTTACTCCTCCTAAACCTGCTCCCTATATGAGCAAGTCTGCTTCTTTTCCTGCCCACTCCCATGCGTCCCATAGACATTTACTACTAAAACCTTTTCTTGCACACATAAGTAAAGGCAAAACATACATCTTGTAGTACTACAAAGTGTTGTTTGTGAATCAACCCCATATGTTTTGAAGCTCCCCCACAGCATTCTTTTTATGATTTTAGTTAGGCTCCTACTGAGTCCGCGTGGCTGTTCAAAATGCTGGTAATGACTAGTAAGAACTTAGAGTGACAAGAACTGATGCAGAAATGTAAAAATGTTAGGGGAATATTCACAAGACAAAGCTTATCAATCATACTTTATACACAACAGCACACTAAGAATACAAAGTGTAAAATAACTAGGCTGTAGCATATTGACACATGCACAATATTCTGCCAAAGACCCCTTGTAGCTCAAAAACATTACCAAGATTGCATATGTAATGGGAAATGCTCCTTTTTGAAGCATGATTTGTGTTACTCACAAGAAAGCAGGTGGTCCAGATCCACTTGTTTACAGTGCTCTTCCTTCATGTGCAATGCCAGAAAACCTGTAGTATTAATAAACATACTTATTACATATTTATCACATCAACATTATTAACAGTGAAATTAAAGCTAAAACGGTTCCACCCAATCACAACGCTTAGTATACTGGCACTATAATAACAACTAATGGGGGAAAATTATCTCTTAGAGAAATATTCTAGTTGTAGAATCCTTACTTTACAATTTCCCCCAGGCGTAAGACTGGATCCGGAGATTTCTCTTTGAGCATTACCCTTGCATGCCGTCAGGTGTCATCGGTCGACTCAGTTTCCATTCTTTGCGTCATAGTCACTGTGATGACGTTGCAGTCGTATATAGGTGCCTCCCTGGCGCGCTGACGTCGGTGTCTTTTCACAACTTTCCACGCCAGAGGCGTGGGCCCATGAAGAACACAGACTGGTGCGCCAGAACTAGGGCCCTGAATGGGAACTCCTGTCCCTAGAAATCAGTTTGCAGAGCTGGGAGGATGGGTGGGTCGGTAAGGAATCTAGAGCTAGAATATGTTTCTACCATATAATTTGTTACCGAAGGTAAGTAACTTGTTCATTTGATACAGACTTCTAGTTGCAGATTCCTTACCTTAGAATAGATATCCAAGCAATACCATCCATGGAGGTGGGTCTGCAAACCAAGATCAAACTAGGAAGTCCTGCAGGACCGAATGGTCAAAGTAGCCGTCCCTGCAGTCCTGGTGTCCAGGCAGCAGTATTTAGTGAACGTGTGCAGGGACGCCCACGTTGCTGCCTGGCAGATGTCCAGGACTGGAACTCCATGGGCTAACGCAGTGGTTGCAGCAGTTGCTCTGGTAAAGTGAGCACACAAACCATGAGGGGTTACTTCTAAGCCAAAGTGTAACACATTTTGATGCAAAGAACAACCCATCTAGAGATGGTCTTTTTCTGCACTGCCCTTCCTTTCTTCGCACCCACATTCCCAACAAAGAGTTGATGTCCACCCGGACGTCTTTGGTAGGATTAAGGTAGAATGCTAATGATCTTTTGGGATCCGGACAGTGGAGTCTCTCCTCTTCACAAAAAGGATGTGGGGGTGCGTATAAAGTAGACAAGGTAATGGACTGGCCTACATGAAAGGGTGTGACAACTTTAAGTAGGAAAGAGCCACTGGTACGAAGCACCACTTTGCCAGGATGGACAGAGATGAATGGTGGCAACGAAGAAAGAGCGTGCAGGTCACCCACTCTACATGCAGAGGTGATGGCTACAAGGAAGGCTGCTTTTAAAGTGAGAAGCTGAAGAGGACAATTATGAAGAGGCTCAAAAGGAGCACACATGAGGAAAGTGAGTACCAAGTTCAAATCCCACTGGGCATTTTAAACGGGGGAGACAGAAACATGTAGGTAAGACCCTTGAGGAATCTTCCAACAATGCGAGATTTAAACAAGGAGGGTTGATCAAGTAGCCTGAGGAAAGCAGAAATGGCAGACAGATAACCCGTAAGGGTATCCAAAACAGAACCGTGCTGGGCAAGAGAGAATACAAACAAAAGAACCTCAGACAGAGGTGCTGAAAGGGGATCAACAGACTTGCTGGTAGACCATGCCACAAATTTATTTCAACAACAGTTGTATACAGTTTTGGTGGAGGGACGTCTGGCTGCCAGGATAACATTACAGACTTGGGGTGGAAGGTCGAAATCGGTCAACTGTTGCCGCTCAATCTCCATGCAAGAAAACAGAGACTGGACAAGTTCAGGTGGAGAACTGTCCCCTGCTGCTGCGACAGAAGATCCTCCCAAAGAGGCAGTCTGAGTGGAGGATCGATGGTCATACTCAGAAGCTTGGGGTACCATACTCTTAGTGCCCAGCCCGGAGCCACACAAATTACTTGTGCCCGGTTGTTCTTGATCTTCTGAGAACTCTGAGCAGAAGTGGTGTAGGAACGTTTTGGGCATGGTTACCCTTTACTTTTTGCCTGTTGTCAGTGTGCTTAGACTGTTTTCACTGGGATCCTGTTAACCAGGACCCCAGTGTGTAGGAAGCTGGCCTGATGTGTGGAGGACACCTATGGTGTTTGCATCTTATACCAGGTCCAGGCAACCCCTATTAGTTAGTGAAAGTGTCTAGGAAGCCAGAGCTTTCTAGATAGCTGTGGTGAGCAGCCAAGACTTATCTAGGAGGAGTGTAAAGCACTTGCAATACCGCAGCAGTCACACAGCAACTTATCTCACATGAAAGGAACCACACAGTGTTGCAAAAATAAAGGCACTTTATTACAGTAACAGTGAACTAGGAAAAGAAACTTTGAAAGAACAGGACCAGTCCAGTGGAACCCAACAGTGGATTCCGGATGAAGAGCACCTACAAAAGAAGGGGACAGAGTTCAGTCCATGTAGGAATGTCCAGGTGGGGCAGGAGCCACTACCCATCCTCTGTGAATGAAGATCCGGGGCGACGGTGGAAGATGGGGGACAGATGTGGAGTCCAGGAGCTGAAGAGGAGTCCCTTAAGTCATCCAGAAGCTGCCTCACGATGGTTGCCGGGCCGTACTCAGGTCAGTGGTTGGGAGGACCACCAACAAGCCTTGGCAAACGCAGATGCGGGTTAAGAGGATTTGCAGAGCAAGGTCCAGGGGATTGGACCCTTGGTGGGTAGTCCTGGCTGATTCCCAGCAGTCAGGAGAGCCAGTAGAAGCAGTCATAACCTCCACAGATAACCCCATGGCAGTTGGCACAGTAAGTTGCAGTGAGGCCCAGGAAGCACACTTGGAGAGGAGTCCCAAGTCGCAGGAGCAACAGAGGAGAGACTGTACCTGCAAGGAAGAAGTGCTGGAGAGTGGAGCTACTTGGAACCTGAAGATCCCTCAGACCAGGAATCAACAAGCCTTGGTTGCTGCAAGAGTTGCAGTGCACAGGGATTCTGTCCTGCAAGAAGAGGCAAGGGCTCACCGTCTCCCAAGTTGGATAGAAGGCAGAAAGGACCAAGAGGACCACTCAGAACCACCACCTGTGTTGTAGGATCCAAGAAGTTCCAGTGGAGAGCAGATCCCAACAGCCGAACATTGTTGCCTTAGGTGCCTACGGATGAAGGGGAGTGGAAATGTTGCAATTGCTGGAGGGAGCCAGGTAAACAGTGTTGCAAGGCGAGGTTACCTCAGGAGGTGGAGTCTTGTTCTGTACCTGTGAAGTCCAGCAGTCGTTCCGGTGGCCAGGAGCAGAAGAGGTCGACGCAAAGGAGCCCTGATGGATTCTTGCATGCCGAATCTGGGGAGCCACCAGTGGAACTTAGGTACCCACGGCATTGGTATACCTGGGGTCCCCCATGGGCTGCAGCATGTATTATGCCAACCATGGGAGCCCATGCAAACTGTGCCTGCAGGCGTGCCATTTGCAGCCTGCCTGATAACGTGCATGCACCCTTTCACTGCTGGCCACTGCACTAAGTTACTGTACGCAACCCCTATGGTAGGCCCTTCAGGGTGCAAGTCCCTTTGCGTGTGGGCACCCCTGAGTGAGCAGAGGTGCCGCTAGTAACTCCAGTCCCAATTCCCTGGTCTTCATAAGTGTGGGGAAGCCATTTTAGCTATGTACTGGCCATAGGTCACTTCCTATGGCCCAGCTACATAATGGCAACTACGAACCTAGGCATGTCTGGTATCATACCAAATACTGATGTCAGTTTTGGTGGCATGATCCCATGCATTCTGGGGGCTCCTAAGAGGACACCCAAGGATTCCTCATACCAGTCTTTCAGGGTCTGCAAGCAGTCAATGCTGCTGCAGCCTCTCAGATAGGATTCTGCCCTCCTGCTGCTTGACCAGCTCAAGCAGGGGAAGGCAGAAAAAAGGATTTCCTGTGGGAGAGGGGTGCAAACTCCTCTCCTGTGGAAATAGGTGTTACAAGACTGGGGAGGGGTAGCCTCCCTACGCCACCGGCTCTCTTTGAATGACACATTTGGTGCCCTCCTTGCATAATTCCGTTTGGGCCAGTCAAGAAAACCCCGGGTCCCTTCTCTGGTGTGAAAATGCAAACGAAAGGGGGAGTGACCACTTCCCTGTCCATCACCACCCCAGGGGTGGGGCCCAGAGCTCCTCCAAGTGGTCACCTCATTCTGCCATTTTGTAATCAAGATGGGCAGAGACCCATGGGAGCATCTGAATGGTCAGATTAAGCAGATAACGTCAATGACCCCCTCTGATAGATGATCACCCTGGTAGGTGGCCAATCCCCCATTCCTGGGCTATTTAGGGTCTCCCTCATGGGTGGGTCCTCAGATTCGAGGTGCAAGATTCCAGCAGGACTCCTCTGCATCGTTACTTCACATTCTGGCCACCGGGACTGCAACTGGACCCTCCAGGAACCGACAATCTGCAACTCCAGCAACGATTCTGCTCTGCAACATTGTTTCTCTGGCTCCTTCCAGCAACTGCAATATTTCCCTGGCTGTGCATCCTCTAAGGATGGCGAGTCTTCAGCCTGCACAAGAAGCAAGAAGGAATTTCCCTTGGAGTGAAGGAGTCACTCCCCGGCACCTGAAGGCACAAACTGCAATGAAGGCCGGCGGCGTGGATCGTATCTCCTCTGGAACTGCGTGAATTCTGCATCACAGGTGGTAGTCTGGAGTGGTCCCCTTAGTCCTCCATGTGCACTGCGACTCAAAGCTACCAAGGCATGTTTGTTCCTCCTCCAAGGGATCTTCAGGCTGTGTGTAACCCCGGCACTCCTTCCTGCAACGCACAGTCCCCAGTCTGCTGCTCCAGCGATGTGGGACACTTCTCCAGGCGTCCTGAGTGGGCCTAACTACGACTTCTGTGCCTGCTGCCCGTGGGTCGCCTGTGGGGGCTACCTCCTCTTTTGACTCTCCCAGGTGCTGAGGATCACCTCAGACTCCCCTACTTGGGTCGAGTCCCCTGGCCCTTGCTGGTCCTCTTCAGCCTTGCAAAACCTTTGTCTCTGACTCTTACATTTGACAAGGCTTGTTGGTGGTTTTCCAGCACCACTGACCGACTGCATCACGATTGCCGACGTGGGACATCACTTCTGGAACTCCTCTTCTGCTCCTTTCTTACTCCAACGTCAACCTGGTCCTGCATCCACAGAAGGGCAGGTAGTGGCTCCTATCACCCCTGGACAATCCAACGAGAACTGGACTTGGTCCCCTTCCTGTGAGGGTCCTATTCTGTCAGGATCCACCTTTGGTTTCTTCAAGTCTTCTCTAGATCTGGCACAGTCCTTTCCTAAAGTCCTCCTGTTGGTTTTGTGGAAAACCAGGTACTTATCTCTTCTCTCCTGGTCACTGGGGGACCCTGGTACTTACCTCTTGGGGTTCCTAGTTAACCCAGCTCGCCTCTACTGATTCCACTTCCTTGGGTGGGGGACCGTCTTTCACATTCCACTTACTTAGTATATGGTGTGGTCTCCCCCTGGGGCCTTCACTATTTGCTATTATTTTTATAATTTGCTATTACTTTCTATTCTAATCACTGACTTCTAATGTGTACATAATAGTGTGTTTACTTACCTCCTATTGGAGCATTGCCTACTCAGTATTTTAGTATTTGTTTTACTACAGTAAAGTACCTTTAGTTTTATAACAATGTGTGGTTCTTTCACATGTGTAAGTGCTGTGTGACTGTAGTAGTATTGCATAAGCTTTGCATGCCTCCTAGATAAGTCTTGGCTGCTCATCCACAGTTACCTCTAGAGAGCCTTGGCTTCCTAGACACTGCCTACATCTCACTAATAGGGGATACCTGGTATAAGGTATAAGGTGATCACACCATAGGTGCTCAACACACACCAGGCCAGCTTCCTACATTGGTGGTGCAGGAGTGGGATAAGACACTTGCACTTGCCTTACCACTCTGTCACTGGTTACTTTCCATGAGAAAGACCATTACTAGCTGCTAGGTACAAACTACACTTAGTTGTTAAGGATTTCAAGTCTCCTAAGTTTAAGTAAGGTAGGGTTCTTGCATGGCCCTTACTCCAAACTTTTCTGGGAGCCTAATTGTTAGAGTAGTTAGGTACACCAACACCAATCTAGCAAGACAATGTCCTCAGTAGACCACAACTCTCAGGCCGCAGACTCTCACTATGAGGGCCTCACCTTCCCAAAGCATAGGGAGATGGGTGCCAGTAGAAAACTGAAGACAAGGAGAAATTCCAATAAAAGTCTACTTTTTGTCTTACTTCTTCAAGCTGACCAGGACAATGCTGGTAGCCAGGAGAAGGAAGAAGCAGAAACTGACCTCCCAGTCCTAGACAGGGGAGATTTAGGCTACACTGGGGAGGGTCAGGAGGAACCTGGGAAACACGACAGCCATGTTAAGAGCACTGCAGGTAGTGAGAAGTGGGGTCATTCCTGCAGGCCCACATTTACTCCTAGAGGGTTGGTACAAAGAGTTCCCAGGAGGAGGGTTAGCTGCAGCAACACCTGGACCTAGATAGGGAGGCCTTGACAGTGGAGAGGGAAAGACCGGGGTTAGGGTTAGCATCCCTTAGGGGCAGCAATTTGAGCTTCAGGAACACCAGAATTAGGGAGGACTCTTATGAATCTAGGAACCTGAGCAAGATAGACCCACCTTACAAGGTGGGAGATGACATCTACAAATGCTTCACTGCCTGTAAAGTCCAAAAGGTCGCCCAAAGGCAGTGGGCAGCAATCTCGTGGCTCTCCTTCTCTGACAAAAGCAGAGACAAACTCCTCACTGTCAGAGAGGAAGATGCAGGCAATTATACAGCACTCAAGAATGCACTGTTTTGGTTTGACCACTGAACAATACAGGATCAAGTTCAGGGAAACCAAAAAGGAGATTCAGGAAATCAGATTCGACAGACAAAAGAAGACCAGCACCACGAAGATCTGAAGCAAGAGAACTGTGAACCTGCTGCATCAAAGAAAAGGCGCCAAACCCTGCCTGCTGCACCCAAGACCGGACAATCACCGCTGAGGAGCTGCTGGGCAATTCTACAAAAAAAAAAAAAAAAAAAAAAAAAAAAAAAAATCAGAGGACCTCCAGTCTTCGCCTATCACCAGGGAACTCACTCCAGAGTGGAGGTACCACTCTAAAACTTCAAGGAAGTAGCAAGCCAGTGAGAGTCACTTCACTGACCAGCCGCTAACTCCTGAACCGGACGCCGCAGCTGGACCAAACTACACCCCGACGACCACAAGGACAAACCGTCCCAGTGTGCCAAGTATGGTGGCACTGCACCCTCCAGTGGCCAATCAATGCCAATATCCTGGTTATTGGTCAACCAATGTTGGACACCAAGAAAAACAGCACGTCCGGGGCAGCAAAAGAAACAGTAGGAAGCCCCAGTCGAGGCCCTTCAGGAACACCACGGACCTACAGCCAGAGTGTCCTGCAAATGACCCTTGAACCAACTTACCTCCTGATCCAGAGGGCATCCTTGCTCCCTCCTGGGATCCTCTGCAGCTCCTGGGCCCAGCAGCTGGACTTCTTCCTCCACTGTCTTGCAGGAAATTCACCACTTGGACAGTGGGCATTGCCACCTGCACCACCTAGACACCTCAGAGGGTGCTGGACTCTGTCCTTTTCCTTTTCAGGTCTCCTGCGTCCAGAATCTGTCCCTAGGTTCCACCGGCCTGGTCCATGGGTCGCAACAGCAGCTGGATGTCCGAGGCGTCCATAGACTTCAGTGAGAGTCCTCTTCACCCCTTGCTTCCGGGTCCCCTGGTGTGGCTACTCCTGTCTTCTGGGTATCCCTGGGTCGGGGCAACCTCCAACCTCCCACTTGTCTGCTGGTTTGCTTGGGGCCACTGGAAAGGGTCCTGAATTCCACAAACTCCAACCAATGCTCCCTGTGTTAGTCTATGGGACAACTAAGTGGGTAACTAGCTTGCACCTGGTCGCTGGGGGTACCTACTGTACTTACGTCTGGTGTTTTCATCTTTCCCCAGCTCCTAGTTAACTATAGTGCTCACTATTTCACATTCCATTCTCTTAGTATATGGTTTGCCAACCACCACCCATAGGGCCCTGTATATCTTATGCTATTTCTGTTGGTTATTTTGTGCGTATATATATTGTGTCGATATCTCCAAAGGGAGATATGCCAATGCTAGTCTAGTAGTAGTGTTGAAATAAAGATTCCTTTATTTTTGCAACATTGGTGTGATCCTTTCTTGAGTGTGAATTACTGTCTGACTATGGTGGTATTGCAAGTGACCAGATAAGGTGCTAACACCATAGCTTCCTACACCTGGCGTACCAATGCCCGAGCACCATACAACTAAATTTAGGCAAGACAGCACTGACACTGGGGTCCTGGTTAGCAGGATCCCAGAGTACTACAGTCTAAACACACTGAAAATAGGCAAAAAGTGGGGGTAACTATGCCAGAAAGATGCAACTTTCCTACAGAGGGCAATGCCCACCCTTCTCGAAGATGCTTTCTTGTGGGACGGTGGAAGAAGTGTAGCTGTGGAGTGCAAGCGATGCAGGAAGATCGGTGGAGTAGTCAATCAGCTGTCCCACGCTGGTCGTCCAATTCCCGCGAGGTCAGTGGGACCAGCAACAAGCCTTGGTAAACGCAGAGAAGCTTTGCATGGAGTTTCAAGATTTCTGGGGACCAGCAATGTCCAGGTGACCCAATCTTGGCAGGTAGGCCAGAGCCAGCCCTCACCATGCAGGAGAGCCAGCAGAAATCAGTGGAACCCCAGCGGGACCCTCTGGCAGCAGGCACAGGGAGGCCTCAACAGCACAGCAAAGAGGGATGCCCACGTCGCTGGAGTTGCAGAGACAACGTCGTTCTTGGAGCTGGAGAGTGCTGGAGGCCGGGGCTTCTTGGAGCAGTCTTTGGACTGAATAGCCAATAAGCCTTGGCAAAGACAAACAGACAGTGCACAGGGGTTCCAGCCAAGCAGCTCGAGCGAGGACCACCGATTTCCTAGTTGCAAGGAAGGTAGGTCAGACCTGAAGAGAAAAAGAATCACCACCTGTGTTGTACAGCCTCAAAGAGTCCGTCAGACAGCAGGCTCCACAAGCTGGTTGTGATCCTTGAGGTGCCCGCAGATGCAAGAGTGTGACTCCTTCACTCCAAGGAACATTCCTTCTTGCTTTCCTAAGAACAGGCAGAGTTCCAGTGACTTTGAAGGATGCACAGCCACGGGGTTGCAGAAGTCTTTGCAGAACTTGGAAATAAAGTTGCAGTAGGGGCCCTCCTACTGGTTACAGTCTTGCTTCTGGTTCCAGCAAAGAACAGCAGCAGTCCTGATGTCCAGTTTGCAGAAGTGTATGGCAGAAGAGTCTAGCAGATGGTTCCTGAAGTCTTGCAGACAAATGCAGGGTCCCCACCCTCAGGGGAACCCTTAACTAACCCAGGAAGGGGGTTTGAAACTGCAGTAACACACCTATCAGAGGAGGGCAGGAACATCACTCAGTTGGACTAACCAGTCAGAGGCTCCAGGGGTCTCTGCTCATCCTATTTCCAAGACGGCAGATTCAAATGGTCACATGGCAGAACTCTGTGCACCTCCCTATGGGAGGAGCTGGACAGAGGGGTGGTCACTCCCCTGTCCTGTGTGTGATTTCATGCCGAGCAGGAACCGGGGGTTCTTGCACTGATGCAAACCAGTTTATCCAAGGAGGACACCAAATGTGCCATTCAAAGCAGTTTGGTGGCGCTCAAAGGCACCCCCACCCCAGCCAACAGACACTTATTTCTAAAGAGGTGGTGGTCACCCTAGGAAAGTGTCCCTTTTGGCATGGTTACCCTGCCCCCCCTTTTTTTGCCTGATATCTGATGCTAACTTGACTGAGTGTGTACTGGGACCCTGCTAACCAGGCCCCAGCATATATGTTCTTTCCCTAAACTGTAACATTGCTCCCACAACTGGCACACAACTGGCACACCTCTGGCACACAGCTGAGTCCCTTGTAAAAGTTACCCGGGGTACCAAGGGCCTTGTGGCCAGAGAGGGTTTCTCAAACCCTGACTCCACAAATCATAGTCAGAGAGCCTGGTTCTTCCACAGGGGAGACCAGTAGCTCTGGAAGCATTGAAGGCAGCCTCAATGAAGACGACCTTCTGTTAGCCAGGATGGCCAAAAGATTGGCTTTGGAGAAGCAGCTCCTAGCCATAGAAAGGGAGAGACATGAGATGGGTTTAGCTCCCATCAATGCTGGCAGCAACTTAAATAGGGTCAGAGAGAATACTGACATCCTAAAAATCCCCAAAGGGATTGTAACTAAATATGAAGATGGTGATGACATCACCAAATGGTTCACAGCTTTTGAGAGGGCTTGTACAACCAGAAAAGAAAACTGATCTCACTGGGGTGCTCTCCTTTGGGAAATGTTCACTGGAAAGCGTAGGAATAGACTCCTCACTCTCTCTGGTAAACATACAGAATCTTATGACCTCATGAAGGCTACCTTGAGTGAGGGCTTTGGATTCTCAACTGAGGAGTACAGGATTAGGTTCAGGGGGGCTCAAAAATCCTCAAGCCAGACCTGGGTTGATTTTGTTGACTTCTCAGTAAAAACACTAGATGGTTGGATAACTGGCAGTGGTGTAAATGATTATGATGGGCTGTATAACTTGTTTATGAAGGAACATCTGTTAAGTAATTGTTTCAATGACAAACTGCATCAACATCTGGTAGACCTAGGTCCAATTTCCCCAAGAATTGGGAAAGAAGACAGACCATTGGGTCAAGACTAGGGTGACCAAGACTTCCACAGGGGATGACCAAAAGAAAGGGGTCACAAAGCCTCCCCAAGGGAAGAGTGTTGAGACATCCAAGGGAAAAAGTAAAGAGTCTTCTACAGGGCCCCAAAAACCTGCTCACGAGGGTGGGTCCGAGCCTCTTCACAGTCCTCAAATGTGTATAAGGGTAAAAACGTTGATCCCAAGAAGGCCTGGTGTCGAATCTGTACTCAGCATGGACACCAAACTGGAGATAAGGCCTGCCCCAAGAAAAGTCCCACAACAAGTACTACTCCAGTTAGCACTGGAATAACCAGTCTCTAAGTGGGATCAACAGTGTGCCCAGAGGAAATCAGGGTTCACACTGAAACTACATTAGTCTCTGAGGGTGGGGTGGATTTAGCCACACTTGCTGCCTGGCCGCCTAACATGCAAAAATACAGGCAGCAGATCTTAATTAATGGGACTAGAGTGGAAGCTCCGAGGGATACAGGTGCCAGTGTCACAATGGTGACAGACAAACTGGTTTCCCCAGGACACTACCTGGCTGGACAGACATATCCAGTCACTAAAGCTGACAATCAAACTAAAGTCCATCCCATGGCAATGGTAACTTTAGAATGGGGAGGGGTCACTGCCCTGAAACAGGTGGTAGTCTCCTCTGCAATTCCAGTAGAATGTCTGCTAGGAAATGGTCTGGAGTCCTTAGCATGGGCTGGGTATCCCTGAACTGGTGTGTGTCAAGACAATAGCACAGAGCAGGGCTCGTGGTGAAAAAGAAGTGTTGGAGTCTGGAATAATGGCCCAACCTTCCAAGAGAAAAGGAAAGACTGGGGAACCAGCTTCAACACAGCAAAAGAAACAGAACCTATCTTCCCAGGAAGATGTTCTATTCCCTGAGGGAACTGAGTCCATGGAGCTGGCGCCTTACCAGGTTGAGCTCTTCGGCCCAAGAGGACCCTCAAGGGAACAGCTGTGTAAGGGGCAAGAAACTTGTCCCTCTCTTGAAGGCCTAAGACAGCAAGCTGCTGAGCAAGAAAAAGGAAATGTCAGTGGAACCCACAGGGTCTATTGGGAAGATGGACTACTTTACACTGAGGCAAGAGATCCCAAACCTGGTACCACTAGGAGAGTGGTAGTGCCTCAGGAGTTTAGGGAGTTAATTCTGACCTTAGCCCATGACATTCTCCTTGCTGGGCATTTGAGACAAACCAAGACATGGGAGAGATTAGTCAACCATTTCTACTGGCCCAATATGTCCCAGAAGGTAAGAGAGTTTTGCACCTCCTGTGTCACCTGTAAAGCCAGTGGTAAGACAGGTAGCCACCCAAAGACCTCCCTCATTCCACTTCCAGTGGTGGGGGTCCCAGAGTGGGAGTGGACATAGTAGGTCCACTGGAACCTCCCACAGAATCAGGGAACCAATATATCCTAGTATTAGTGGATCATGCTACTAGGTACTCTGAAGCAATTCCCCTTAGGTTGACTACTGCCCCTGCAGAAGCCAAAACACTCATTGGTATTTTTACCAGAGTGGGATTTCCTAAGGAGGTGGTTTCTGATAGAGGTACCAACTTCATGTCAGCTTACCTAAAATACATGTGGAATGAGTGTGGGATGACTTTTAAATTCACCACACAATACCATCCACAAACCAATGGTCTTGTAAAGAGATTTAACAAGACGTTGAAGGGCATGATCATGGGGCTCCCTGAAAAACTCAAAAGGAGATGGGATGTCCTCTTGCCATGCCTGCTTTTCGCCTACAGAGAGGTGCCTCAGAAGGGAGTAGGGTTTTCCCCTTTGAACTTCTGTTTGGCCATCCTGTTAGGGGACCACTGGCACTTGTAAAAGAAGGTTGGGAGAGACCGCTCCATGAGCCTAAACAAGATGTGGTGGACTATGTACTAGGCCTATGTTCAAGGATGGCAGAGTACATGGAAAAGGCAAGCAAAAACCTTGAGGCCAGCCAACAACTCCAGAAGTTGTGGTATGACCAAAAGGCTGCTATGGTTGAGTTTCAGCCAGGGCAGAAAGTCTGGGTTCTGGACCCTGTGGCTCCCAGAGCATGTCAGGATGATGGAGGGGCCCATACTCAGTTCTTGAGAAAAAGAGTCAGGTCAACTACCTGGTGGACCTAGGCACTAGCAGGACCCCCAAGAGGGTGATCCATGTGAACTGTCTCAAACTCTTTCATGATAGGGCAGATGTAAACAGGTTAATGGTTACAGATGAGGACCAGGACGCAGAGAGTGAACCTCTCCCTGATCTTCTTTCCACTGACCCTAAAGATGGCTCAGTACATGGAGTGATCTATTCAGACACCCTCTCCTGCCAACAGCAGGCTGACTGCATGCAAGCCCTCCAGCAGTTTGCTTTCTTTGACCCCTGGTCAGACACACCTGTGTACCTATGATGTGGACACAGGACAGTATGCCTGTCAAGAATACAATATTCAGACAGTCTGACCAAGTCAAGGAAAGCATCAAAGTGGAAGTCCACAAGATGCTCGATTTGGAAGTGATTGAGCACTCTGACAGTCCCTGGGCTAGCCCAGTGGTCTTGGTCCCCAAACCTCACACACAAGATGGCAAGAGAGAGATGAGGTTTGTGTGGACTACACCAAGACAGATGCTCACCCCATCCCAAGGGCAGATGAGCTAATAGATAAATTAGGTGCTGCCAAATACTTAAGTACCTTTGACTTGACAGCAAGGTACTGGCAAATAAAAATGGCACCTGGAGCAAAAGAGAAAACAGCATTCTCTACACCTGATGGGCACTACCAGTTTACTGTGATGCCCTTTGGCTTAAAGAATGCCCCTGCCACCTTCCAAAGGTCGGTGAATCAAGTCCTTGCTGGCTTGGAGTCCTTTAGTGCAGCTTATCTTGATATTATTGCTGTCTTTAGCTCCAACTGGCAGGATCACCTGTCCACCTGAAGAAGGTTTTGCAGGCCCTGCAAGCAGCAGGCCTCTCTATCAAGGCATCTAAATGTCAGATAGGGCAGGGTATTGTGGTTTACTTGGGTCACCTGGTAGGTGGAGGCCAAGTTCAGCCACTCCAACCCAAGATCCAGACTATTCTGGACTGGGTAGCTCCAAAAACACAGACTCAAGTCAGGACATTCCTTGGCTTGACTGGGTACTATAGGAGGGTATGGATCAGTAGTGACACTCCTCACAGAACTGACCTCCAAGAAAATGCCCAAGAAAGTGAACTGGACCGTGGATTGTCAAAAGGCCTTTGACACCCAGAAGCAAGCTATGTGTACAGCACCAGTTTTGAAAGCTCCAGATTATTCTAAGTAATTAATTGTGCAGACAGATGCCTCTGGGCATGGGATAGGAGCAGTCCTGTCCCAAACAAATGATGATGGCCTTGACCAGCCTGTTGCTTTTATTAGCAGAGGTTACTCCCCAGGGAGCAGCGTTGGAGTGCCACTGAGAGGGAGGACTTTGCTGTGGTTTGGTCCCTGAAGAAGTTGAGACCATTCCTTTTTGGTACTTACTTCATAGTTCAAATTGGCCACAGACCTCTCAGATGGCTGATGCAAATGAAAGGAGAAAACCCTAAACTGTTGAGGTGGTCCATATCCCTACAGGGAATGGACTTTGTAGTGGAACACAGACCTGGGACTGCCCATGCCAATGCTGGTGGCCTTTCCAGGTTCTTCCACTTAGAAAATGAAGACTCTCCTGGGAAAGGTTAGTCTTATCCTCTTTTGTTTGGTGGGAGGGTTAGGGGACTGGCATCTCCACTAGCTGGGATGCATTGGGGTGCTGACACAAAAGGCATGAGCCTTGGAGGCTCTCCACCAGGTGTAACAGTTCTTGCAGGGGGAGGTGAGAAGCACCTCTACCCAGTACAGGCTTTGTTCCTGGCCACAGAGTGACAAAGGCACTTACCCCATGTGGCGAGAAACTCATCTGGTTGTGGCAGGCTGGCAGAAACTGGTCAGCCTAGCACTAGGAGTCGGACTGGTATTCAGGGGGCATCTCCAAGATGCCCTCTGGGTGTATTTTAAAATAAATCCCACACTGGCATCAGTTTGCATGTATTGTGCTGAGAAGTTTGATACCAAACTTCCCAGATTTCAGTGTAGCCATTATGGAACTGTGGAGTTCGTATCTGACAGACTCCCAGACCATATACTCTTTATGGCTACCCTGCACTTACAATGTCTAAGGTTTTGCTTATACACTGTAGGGGCATAGTGATCATGCACTTATGCCCTCACCTGTGGTATGGTGCACCCTGACTTAGGGCTGCAAGGCCTGCTAAAGGGGTGACTTACCTATGCCCCAGGCAGTGAGAGGTGGGCATGGCACTCTGAGGGGAGTGCCATGTCGACTTTGTCATTTTATCCCCACCAGCACACACAAGCTGTGAGGTAGTGTGCATGTGTGGAGTGAGGGGTCCCCAGGGTGGCATAAGACATGCTGCAGCCCTTTCCCTGGCAACAGGGCCCTGGGTACCATTTACAAGGGACTTATCTGTGTGCCATGGCTGTGCCAATTTTGGGAACAAAGGTACAGTTTAGGGAAAGAACAATGGTGCTGGGACCTGGTTAGCACGGTCCAAGCACACTTTATATCATAACTGGCATCAACAAAAGGCAAAAAGTCAGGGGGTAATCATGCCATGGAAGACATTTCCTTACAAAAAACACATGGGAACCAACTTATGCGTCCTACAGGAGACCCGCATAATCCCCGTAGATCAGCATAGAATGCGGTCCAAATCTTTCCCTACACAACACTTATCATATGGGACCAAGGTGGCAGGGGTGGCACTCCTGGCATCACGCTCCTTCCAGGGGAGGGTGGGAGACAAGATTGCCGAAATACAGGGTCGCCTGCTGGCCTATAGAAAATACTTTGGGAGTACCCAAGTGGTTTTAGCGTCTATATACACCCCCAGTGAGGGACAGGAAGGGTTCATTCACAAGGCGCTTGCAGAGGTCATGACTACACATGACAGGCAGCTGCTCAAAGGGGGCGACTAACATAGTTTTACATCCGCTTCCAGATATGGTGGGACCGGGGCTCTATCCACAAGAGGACTGGGGAAGCTGGAGGAACTGGGGCTCCGGGACCTCTGGAGTGGCAGGCACTCTACCACTAAAGACTACACCTTCTATTTCCACACACATAAGACCTATGCTCGCATCAACCGTTTCTTGGAGTATAAGCAAATCGCACAGATGATGGGTGACATAGATATTGAGCCCTGTGTGTTATCGGACACGTGGCCGTTACCCCTCGCGCTCAACGTCCCCCTCCGGGCCAAAGGTCCCAGCCCTTGGAGAATGAGAACCACACTCCTGATGAGGCCGGAGGTGGTCACCCAGATAACCAAAGCTATCACTACCTATCTAGAATTTAATGACACGGCTGACACTCCGCTCTCCCTAATTTGGGACATGCTGAAAGCGGTAATTAGAGGCGATATCGGTGTCAGATAATAAAATCAGACGCAAGAAAAGGGCACAACTACAGCAGCAGGTGATGGAACTTGAGAGGATACAGAAGAGGACGGGGGCCCGAGAGTTTGGAGACAACTCAGTGCAGCTAGGACCCAATTGGCGGGGCTCGACATGGATAGGGCAGAATACGCAGCTCTCAGACTCCATCATTCCTATTACGTGGGCAGCAACAAATGTGGCCGCCTTTTGGCAACCAGGCTTAGGGCTCAGAGGCAGTCCGCAGTGGTGGAAGTAATCAGGCACCCGGAGGGATCATAGGTAACTAGCTACACTCACATTGACTCTGCCTTCCGTAGCTTTTATCAGGCTCTTTACTCTCCCCAACAGACTGATTTGGGCACCTCACTGCAATATCTCAAACAGGCCCACACAACTAAACTGACGCCCATAGAGGCAGACCCACTTGAGGCCCTCACTAGGCTAGAGGAGGTAAACTCGGCAATAGCTCGATTGGAGGCCTCAAAATCCCCGGGATCAGACAGTTTCCCCAGCTCTTTCTACAAAACATTCTGTACCAGGTTGGCACCAATCCTAACCCGACATTTTAACCATATCACAGGTCCAGGGGAAATGCCATCATCTATGTTGGACGCAACCATAGTGGTAATCCCGAAGACTGGGAGGGATCCCACTGAGTGTGGTTCCTACAGACCTATCTCATTGCTAAATGTCTACTTCATGTTGCTTATGGGTATTCTTGCCGCACACCTGAACCTGCTGATGCCTGGGTTGATGGATCCCGACCAGGCAGGTTTCATTCCGAACCGACAGTGTGAAGATAACACCAAACGGCTACTGCACACATTAGACAAAGCTCAGTGAGCGGGGAGGAACTGATGCTGCTCAGCATAGACACCGAGAAGGCATTTGATTGAGTCCACTGGCCCCACCTTCACACTACGCTGGAGCACTTTCACCTGGGGCCTGGGTTCCGAGCCTGGATAGCAAATGCATATAGCCAACCGAGGGCCTCAGTTACAGTTAACTGGGTGATATCCACTCCCTTTTTGGTGGGTTGCGGGACACGCCAGGGGTGTCCACTGTCCCCCCTACTTTTTGCTCTATATATGGAGCCCTTTGCACACAGGGTGAGGGACAACCCAGAGATCACTGGTGTTGTATTTGGTGGGGAAGAATATACCACTGCGCTTTATGCAGGCAATGTGGTGGTGGCACTTGATGACCGTTAAAGGCCCTCTTGGCTTTTCTAGACAAGGCGGAGGCTTTTGGGATGGTGTCAAGTTTCCGGGTAACCCTCTCAAAGTCCCAGGCACTCAGTCTCACACTCCTGAGGGAGATGGTGAACATATTAGCACAGCAATATCCCTTCCAGTGGCAGATGGACTCCATTCTATACTTAGGCGTTCAGATAGCTAGGACAGTATCAGAATCCGCAATGAAGAACTACCAGCTTCTCCTGAGAGGGGTCAAAGCTGACCAGGCAAAGTGGAGACACCATCCCATCTCATGGATTGGCAGAATAGCTGCCAATAAAATGTCAGCCCTCCCCAGGGCACTATTTCTATTTCAGGCACTGGTTCCCTCCAGGCACTGCAGGGTGAAATCAACTGCTTTGTATGGGGGTGTGGGGGGCAAAAAACTTAGAATGTCTCACCTCCTGGCGTATCAACCCCCGCACAGAGGAGGCCTGGGAATCCCAGATGTCCGACAATACTACAAGGCTACACAGCTAAGGTACCTAGTGTAGGGGTCCAGACAAGACTCGGACAAGGGTTGGCTGTTCATTGACCGCACAATTGCAGGTGATTCCCTTTGGAGGATCCCATTCCTACAGCACCGCCACAGGCCCTGTACTCATCCCCAGTCACCAGAGCTACCATGAGGGTGTGGGATCAAACGGCCCGATCAAGCAACGTAACCTATTGTGCAGAACCCGGATTTCACCCCGGGCATGGACCACGGTGCCTACCACGCCAAGACAGCTCCCTCCTGCCGCTCCATTGGACATTTGTTTGACACAAAGGAAATAGTATCCTTCCAAAAATGTTGAAGGACCCAATCTCTCCCGGAAACAGAGAGAATGCGTTATCTTCAGATCCGCCACTGGGTATCGCACCCCGGCATGTAGACCCCTCACACAATATGAAAGATGGCTGCCTACAAAGGAGACAGACAAACACATCATTTTGCAGCTCAATGATTTGCTCCAGCAGGCAGTCCAGACTTAATAATAGATCTTCCAAACCCCCTGACACTTCCACTCATATCTATGCGGGTCTGACTGATCGGTCTCGTCTTGGGGGCGGCTCTTCAAAGCATACTGACTTACTGGGGAACACCTCAGATCTCGAAGCAGCTGGGATGGTTACTAAGGGTCTTGGGGATGGAAAAGTTCACTCTACCCCTCACATCACAGGGGGATTCCTACAGGGAGCTATGGCACCCCTTCTTGTCCTTGCTCTCTGGGGAATTCAGAGAATTGACATGCCCTAGATATCTGTGCCTTCTCTGTCTACAAGAAAGGGAGAGTACCTAACGCGCGGACCAGAGAGTAGCCGTGCCAGAGACCCCATTCCTGGTCCTGCAGACGTGACTATAAGCTGCCGCACCTGGGGGAGGGGAGGGTAGGCTCATTGCCTGTTTGTCCCTGTGGGTTTGTTGGGTGCTGCAACACCCCTTGAGTTCCGCTTTTCTTTTTTCCTTTTTCTACACTGAAAACTCACAATAAAGAAATTTTAACAAAATCAATTTGTAAGCTACTAATATACATACAACCAAGAGGGTCACAGATGTGAAGAAGAGGCAAGAAAATTACCAAGAACCCTCTGTAGTCCTTTAAAGGCTCATGTTCCCTTGAATGAACTTAACAGCTGACACTAAAGAGGATGCAATTATGACCTCTTTAAAAATAGTGAGAACATTGTAGGTCCACAGTTGGGGAACTATGCAGTGGTGAAGCACTTAGTATCAACATCTCCAATCTTCCAAGAAGCCGCCCATAATAGTAGAAATACAGGAGACAGGACAACACTAATGGACTGAGGATCTTACCAATGAACATGGGAGCCGCAGCTCTGATGTTAGCCCAGATGCTCTTGAAGTAAGACAGGTTGGTGACAACCAAGCGGTTCAGCATTTCAGGATATTCTTGCATCTAAGGGAAAGGAACCCACATAACGGTAAGACATAAGGGCAAGTGTAGAAGCATTATAAATGACAAATGTATGAGAGAACAACATTGTAGAACGTATCTTCCTACCCTTCACTACAGGTGATGAGTAAATCCTGTTTTGGATGATAGCTGGAGTTGATAGCGGAACTGGAGTTACAAGTTGCAGGGTTATACTACACATCTGATTTCTATTCTCTACACAGATTTTACCAGAAAATACTTGGTAAGATGACAACTAACTGGAATAATTGCATAAACACAAATTCACATGGTATTTTACCATCCTTCTCATTTGCCCTTTTTTATGAACAGCTGACATGTAAGTGAATAAAGGTAAACTACAAATGTAGTCTTTTTTATAGCTTGTATTCCTTTCAAGAGCTTAAATGTCTCTGTCATACTCCCTTATTCTTCTCTCATAAGTAAAAATTACTTACCTTCAGTAATGCCTTATCTGGTAGAGATTCTACCTAATCACAAATTCCTTACCCTAGAATTATCCCCAGGGGTCAGACTGGATCTGGAAAGTTTTCGTGAGCAGTACCTTTGCATGCCAGTAGGTGACGTCGTTTGGCACCGTGTAGCGTCATCGACGTTGCCTGCACAGCAAATGACATACCTGGTGCCTATATTGGCGCTACTCCAGTGTACTGATGGCATTTTTTTTTTGCGACGTTCCACGCTAGGATCACAGAGTCAAGAAAAACACGGACCACTGATATGTGGAAATAGAGCACTGAAAGAGGAAAGCCCTATCCCTAAAAATCTGTTCACATAATGGGTCGTTGTAGGAAGTGGTTATCTATGTAGAGCACCAGTGTATGGGGACACTATGCAGATAGTCCAGGCGACCCTTATTGGTTTACAGGGTTACAAAGGACAATCCCAAAAGCTCTCTTTTGTGGTAGTGTAGGCAAGCAGTTAGGCTTATCAGGGGGTAGTGCTAAGCATTAATCAAACTCTTAGAGGCAATAAATGTGACACACACTCAAGAAGAGCACAAGACAAGTTGTTAGAAAACTCGTTACTTTTATTTATATTATGTTTCAACACCAGAATACAGTTGCAAGAATAAATACTGATGCAGTTTGAAGAAACTAAGAACAATACTTCCAGTGTGTAGGAAAGTGCCTCCTTTGACATGGTCACCCACAACAACTTTTTGCCTGGTTTCTGGTGCAATTTTGACTTAAAGTGCACTTGGTCCCTGCTGTAAAAAAAGTACTCTCTGTTTGGCAGGGTTACTCCCACTTTTTGCCTGCTATCTGTGTGCTCAAACTGTTTTCACTGGGATCCTGCTAACCAGTACCTCAGTGATGGTGCTCTCTCCCTCCAAATTTGGATACCTTTGACCGTTGTGCACTCCACATTTGGCATACTGGTGCCCCCGTATAAGTCCCTAGTATATGATACTTAGGTACCCAAGGCATTGGGACACCAGGGATCCCCCATGGGTTGCCGCATGTATTTTATCTCTCATGGGAGCCCATGTAAAATGTGTTTGCAGGCCTCCCATTGCAGCCTGCGTGAAAAAAGGTGCATGCACCCGTTCACCAGAGGTCACTGTAAGTCACCCCTATGGCAGACCCTCCTCGTCCAGAGGGCAGGGTGCAGGTCTCTGTGTGTGAGGGCACCCCTGCATGAGCAGAGGTCCCCCTACGAACTGCAGCACCAGTGCCCTGGACTTCATAAGTGCGGGGATGCCATTTTACCCATGTACTGTACTGGGTCCAGCTACATAATAACAAATTCTGAACCTGGGCATGTTTGGTATCAAACATGTCTGAATCGTACCCCAATACTCTGCCATCTGTCCAACTTTGGTGTAGGTAAGCCCTTGCCTTCCCAAGCAGGACAGAATCCCTGTGCACTGCGTCATGCAAGGCCCCCAGAAGAACACTTTCCTACAGCTCCAAAGGGCTCCATTGCACACAGCCTCCAAGACCTCCAACTCGCCCTGCATCCAGCTGCCCTGAGCCCTGCATCGCGGAACCAGCTGTGTGCCATGGGTCCCACAGCTCAAGGGGACACTGAAGCACCACCTTTAATTCTGTAAACCAGCTCCTTTTCCAGGAGCCCTGTCTCAAGACACATTCTAGCTCTGATCCAGCCGGAAACGGGAGCCGTCCGAGGCTCTCCAGCTGGCACAGTGTGCCCACCATCCTCATCGACCATCCTTCAAAAGAAGAGACTGTTAACTCCACTGTGTGATTTTATATGCGTTTTTACAGGTGGCCTACCATTGAGTCCTATGGTGCGTAATTAAGCACAAAAAGACTAACCTTATTAAAACTTTAAAAAATATTAACTCAAAAGGTACTTAAGGTATCTTAACCATTTTGGTCTTAAAAAGTATATAAACATGTGAAGTATTTTTATAAATTCGGGTCTCGAGTTATTCATTGAGTGTGTGTGGTGCATGATTGATATTGCGAGTACAACAAATGCTTAGCACATCTCCTGAATTAGCCTAACTGCTCGACCAGCTATCTCAAAAATTGGAGCATTAGGTGATCTGATTTCTACCTCTGGAAACCAACGTGTGGTTGCCTGGACCCCCCTACACAGCTGGTGGCAGCGGTGGGATAAAGACTTTGCATTTGCTGATGCCAGCACACGGATAACTCTCCAAATTGCCTTTGGTTAATTGTTTTTGATTTTCTAATTGGCAAACATTGTTTGCAATTTTTTTTAATAATTGTTAGGGCCTTGGCTAGGTACTCTAGCAAAAAGTTTAGAAAGCCCTTACTTTAGTTGGCCTATCCAAAAAGGGTATTCTAAATTTCTAAAAAGGTCCCAACTTTAGTAAAGTAAATACATCTGATATAGAGGTCAGAAACCAGGAGCTCGACCTGGAACCTTATGAGGCATATAGTTATGACCAATTAAGGAACCTTTGCAGACTATTCAAAATTCAGACTGGAAAGAGGCCCAAAACAGAGAAACTTAGGTTTCTGGTGGCCCAGTATGAAACAGACAACTCCACAGATTAAGTAAATGATGTTTATGCATCTATGGCTGGTGATGATCCTGTGGAGAATGGGGATGAGGGTAGCTCCCCTTCCCTTGACAGCTTTAGAGCACACACAGAAACAGACCTCGACATTGCCAGGCTGACCAAGAGACTGGCCTTAGAAGGGCAGCTCTTGAAAATAGAGAAACAAAGAAAAGAGTTGGGCCTAGGAACCATCTCTGGTGGCAGCATACTAATCAATAGGGAGGAAATGAAACCATTCATACTAAGACTCCCAAAGGAGTTGTCCTCCCCCTACCAGGAAGGAGATGATATTCAGAAATAGTTCATTTCCTTTGAAAGAGCCTGCATTGGAAGGGATGTCCAAAAGAAGCACTCTATTATGGGTATTATTCTCAGGAAAGTGCAGGGATAGGCTCCTGACACTGAGTGAAACAGATGCTAAATCCTAAGACCTCATGAAGGGTACTCAGACTGAAGGCTTTGGATTTACCACTGAGGAATAACGCATAAAATTCAGGGGCACTCAAAAATCCCAGAGTCAGTCCTGGGTAGAATTTGTGGACTTCTCAGTAAAAATGCTAGGTGGCTGGTTAGAAGGCAACAAGGTACATGATTATGAAGGGCTGCTTAATTTGATGATGAAAGAACACCTTTTGAGTAATTGTGTCCAGGACAAGTTGCACCAGTACCTAGTAGATTTGGGGCCAGCCTCCCCCCAAGAGTTTGGGAGGACGGCTGATCATCGGGGGAGAATAAGGGTGTCCAAATCTAGAACTGGAGGGGGTGACCAAAAGAAAGAGTCAGGGAAGCCCCCTTCCCCACCAAGAAAAAAAAACAGAGCACTCTAGTAATAAAAAAAAAAAAGGAGTCCCTTAGGCCCTGAAAACTCTGTTCAGGATGGTGGGCCCAAAGACACCTCACAAAACAAAGGTGGGTACCTGGGTAAAAACTGGGATGCCACTAAGGCATGGAGCCACAACTGTCAAAAGACAGGGCACCACACCAAGGACACTTCTTGTCCAAAAAACAGACCCACTAGTAAGTCCCCATGGGTAAACCAGTGTAGCCACTGGGGAAGACTCCTCAGATGAAGAGGTCCTCATAGCCTTTAACTGGAAAGTGGGTCCCACAGGTGAGTTGGAGATTCCAGAGTTGAGTAGACACTTCCACCACCTACTGGTGAATGGAATCCTAACCACTGCCCTGAGAGACACCTGTGCCAGTCACACAATTGTGCATGACAGGCTGGTGCTCTCAAACCAGTATATCCCAGGAGAGACTGCCAGGGTAAGGGTTATCCCAGGGAAAGTCACTAACAGGCGAGTAGCTGTAGTAGCTATAGAGACAGATGGGTCCCTCAGCTGGAGAAAGGTGGTAGTCAGTACAGACCTCCCCCTTAACAGTCTCCTTTACAATGACCACCCAGAGGTTAGTCAGAGCCCAAAAGAGGAACTGGTCCAGTGCCAGTCCTCTCCCAAGGATTCTGGAGGTGCTGCCCCTGCAGTGAGTGCCAGTAGGCCTCAGAAAAAGGGAAAGTAGAAGAAGAGGAAAGGTGGGCAACTTTTAACTAAGGCACTTGAGAGCCAGTGGGCTTTCACTCCATTAGGGAAAAACTCCACTGTTCGAAATGGTGAAGCCCAGCTTGACCTCCAAGAAAACCTGACTAGTCAGGTACCTGTTCAGCTGGCGTTGGTAGCTCCTCAGCTGGCAGAAAAGAGAGTGGATGGAGGGTTTTCTTTGCAGGATGCAGAGATCCCCACTCCCATACAGCAGACAGGCACCCTGAACCCAAAGAAGCCTGTAACTTAGCCCTGTCCCCTGTAGCCATGGAGCTAAAGGTGTGGTTTTGGGCACTGACAGCCGTCAGTGCCCTCTGCTGGGTGACCGCCTTTATGGCTGCACTGTCCTTGGCATGGAGGTCTGACCCCATACCAAATAGCAAGTCAAGCCCCCTGGCCCTGTTGGTCATAGTGGGGTTACTCCAGTTATGGATAACCTCTTTGGGTAAGCTAGGGGTTGACCTGGCTAAGATACGGATAGCAGAGGTGACCATCTTTGACCCCAAGACAGAAGGGAAAAGTGCAGACACTGGTGATACAGGTATAAGACATTTCAGATGAGTCTTATAGCTGTTGAGGTAGGTCAGTTCCCCAAAGGGAATGACCTGGACATTAGGATGTAAGGCAGAGTAGGCCCTGCAACTAACCAATCCCTTCTCTTCCTCGCCTGACAAACTAGGTGTGGTTGCCTGGACGCCTTACACAATGGCCCTCATTACAAGTATGGCGGTGAACGGACTGCCGCGGTGGAGTTGGCGGACGCACTGCCGCGGGCCCGGCAGTGAGACCGCCATATCACAAGTACAGGGACGGCACCTGCAGAATACAGCCAAATTACAGTTCGTACAGCCACAGCCAATGGGCCGGTGCGGCAGCCATCTTCAGGCCAGCGGTCAGGCAGTATCCCACGACCACATTATGAGGTTGCACACCGCCAGGATTTCCGGGGCGGACCCACCACCACCAAAAAGCCTGGCGGAAACCAACAATATAAAAGGAAACACCTACCTTCAGGAACATAGGTACACCCATAGGCGCCATGGCACGTGAATTGCAACCCCTCCCAATACTCTACGTGGCCATGCAACTCCTGGACCATCGACCTAGATACCAACCGTAAGTACGCCAGCCTAGCACACAATGGAGGGAACGACATCAGTACACACACACAACACGGGAAGCCACGCTCACACGCAAACAAACTCCCATACCAACACACACATGCACTAAACGTCAACACCAGGGCAGTGCGCGCTCTATGGGCGACTAGAATGCAAAAACCCAGCACTCTCAAGATAACGTAATTTATGCATTGTAGAGTTCAATCCTGAAGACTTCTTTTTAAGGTGCTTATAAATACTGTTCATTTACAATGTATTGCTGCAGGCTTTCA
The DNA here is from genome assembly GCF_031143425.1 of Pleurodeles waltl. NCBI lineage: Eukaryota > Metazoa > Chordata > Amphibia > Caudata > Salamandridae > Pleurodeles > Pleurodeles waltl. Next base: position 1,138,368,911 of record NC_090439.1, read on the forward strand.
GAGTGTGTCAGGGTGTGGTCCCTTTCTAGGGCCTTCTAGAAGCTTTCCCTGCAGCATGCCTGGGTGTGGTTGTGGGCTGGGCCAAGACTCTATAAAAGGGAGCCAGACCAGCTCCACATGCTCACTATTCAAAAGTCCCGGTGCAGAGCAGCAGCAACTTCCTGAGCTCCTGTTCCGGTGGCCTATTCTGATCTTCCAGGCCTCTGGCCTTCATTCTTCATTGGTGATCCATGTTCAGGGCGGTAAGACGGAGGTTAGGCTGGACCCCCGACTCCGTTATCGAGGACGCTCAAATTTTTGGGCCTAATTCTTGCATGATTAACAAATTACTCTTGTGCGTGTGAATGGGCGCTTGGGCGTTTTGTGGCATTTGCATGCTGTCACTCGAATCGGCAAGACGCGCGATTCTTTCTCCGTGTTTAATTTATGTTAATCATTGTGCGCTACCATTTCTTGACAATTACATGGTGGCCTTCGAATCGGCAAGACGCGCGATCCACTTTTCCTGTGATTTAACCCTTGATAATTATTGTATGCTACCATTCCTTGACAGTTACATGGTGGCCTTCGAATCGGCAAGACGCGCAATTCGTTTTCTTGTGCTTAACCCTTGATATTCATGGTGCGCTACCATTTCTTGGCAGTTACACGGTGGCCTTCGAATCGGCAAGACGCACGATTTGTTCTCTAGTGATTTAACCCTCAGTATTTATTGCACGCTACCATTTCTTGGCATTGACATGGTGGCATTCGAATCGGCAAGATGCGCAATTTTTTCCTCATGCTTAATTCATGTTATTCATTGTGCGCTACCATTCCTTGGCAGTTACATGGTGGCATTCGAATCGGCAAGACGCCCTTGGTATTCATTGCACGCTACCATTTCTTGGAATTTACATGGTGGCATTCCAATCGGCAAGACGCGCAATTCTTTCCTCATGCTTAATTCATGTTGTTCATTGTGCACTACCATTCTAAGGTATTTACTTGGTAGTACTCGAGTTGACAAGTTGTGTGATTTATTTCTGAATCTATGTTGTGTTATTCATGGTGCACAATCCTTCTATGGTGTTTCCTACCTATGTAAAAATCTGCAATGTGCGCAATTCATGTGCCAACATTTTGAGAGAACAAAAAAAGGCCAAAGTTTTAGATGTAATGTTGTGTGTTCATAGTATGTATTCTCAAAAAGGATTCATGTAATGATTCAGAACTTATTCAGATTGTTTTCCTGATTCTCATGCAAGAGAAAGTACTTGAATTTGAAAGTTTAATTTAACTCCTCTTGATTCCCTCACAGGTATCCAGTCATCTTTAAGCCTAGTCATTTTAAGTCTAATTCTTAGGTTGCTCATGTTTTCAGAATGACTATGCTTAGAGTCATAGCCTCGTATTGATTTCATGAGATGTAATTTAGATGTTGTGTGTTTTAACCTTTTGCTTCCTACAGGTCTCCTTCCCAGCTGTTCCCTTCCTAATCCCCTTTTCCACACTTGGACTCTCTTAGACTCTGTGACAAATCTAATCAGAGTATTGGAGCTGTCTTGTGGTGGAAGTGTTGGGAACGTGCACAGACCCCGAGGATCTGGTGACTCTGACACCAATACCCACAACCACCACACATACATGTGGAAGGACAGCCAGGACTAGGTAGGTACTATCAACACCAATGGTGTAGTGCCACTTACATATTATAAAAGTTTAAATTCGAACAAAACAATTAACACACAGGCCCAAGGGCCAGTCCAAAAGTCCCACAGTGCTCAGAGTACACTGGGCACAAGGAGACGTCCCATCTTGACTACTGACTGCAAAGTGCAGGCCTCCACAGGGCAGGGTATTCAATGGGGTATGCAGGCACTTCAGGGGTGGGCCAGGGGGGGCTTTGGGCTTGGAGGGTGGTCCCTTAGAGGAGGGTTTTTTTTTTTAGCCAGGCGGGTGTGTAGTGGGGGGGGGGGGGGGGAGTGAGTGGGGGGGTGCTTGGCCTTGAAACAGGATGGAGTGGGCTTGGCTTTGGAAGTGGATGGAGTGGGCATGGCCTTGGGAGTGGGGGGAGTGGGCTTGGCCTTGGAAGTGGAGGGAGCAGGCATGGGCTTAGGTCTAGCAGGAGGAGCAGTGGACGTGACAGGAATGCAAGTGGTGGAGGGGCATGGCCAGGGGCAGTGGTGGACTGGGAGGCAGAAGGCAGGGGCCTTGGGGTAGCAGGGCGCTTGGGGGGGGACAGGGACTGGGTCAGTGGTGGGGAAACAGGGAAAACTCTCAGAGGAAACGTTTTTTGGGGACACAAGGGCGGTCAAGGTAAGGACATTTGGGAGTGGGTATGGTTGTGAGGTGTGTATGTGCTTTGGGTGCAGGTGAGTGAGTGGATGAAATGTGTGTGCTGGGGGACCTGTTGGGTGGGTGAGTGGGAGTACTGGGAGGAGGTGGGGAGGAGATGCAGGGAGATGGCAGGGGGGACGTGTGAGTGTTTGTTGGGGTGGTGTCTGCAGGTAGGGTGGATGTGCTGCATGTGGGGATGTTGAAAGTCGCGCTGTCTGCGCCAGTGTCCCCACAGCCCGGGGACAAGAAAGGTGCAAATGGAGGCCCACACAGCACGACACAAAGGGATCCCACACCACCGGAGAACCACTCAGGAAGCAGAGTGTTGCAGAAAGGAGTGCTGGGGGCCTGAGCTGTGTTGTGCACGAAGAACTTTTACCAAAGTTGGACAGCTGGACCTTGGGACAGTCGGGGTCGTTTCAGTCCACCACCTGTGTTGCTGGATCCACACTCGTCGTCAGGAGAGGGGACCCGCGCCAACGGTGTCTACTGAAGCAGGGAAGTGACTCCTTCACTTCAAGGGAGATTGTTTTGTTTCTTCTGGTGCAGGCTGAAGAGAGGCAGTCCTCGGAGGATGCACGACCGGAAACAGTTGCTGGCAGGAGCTAAAGGTACAATGTTGCAGAAGTCGTCTTTGCTTCTTTGTTGCAGTTTGTAGAGTTCCTGTAGGGTCCAAATGCAGTTTCATCGGTAGAAGATGAAGTAAAGGATGCAGAGGATTCCTCCTGGAGTCTTGCAATCTGAATCTGAGGAAATACTCAGGGGAAAGACTCTAAATAGTCCTGAAAGGGGGATTGTTCAGCTACACAGGTAAGCACGTATCAGGGGAGGGCTCTGACGTCACCTACTGGCTTTGACCACTCAGATGTTCCCAAAGTGCCCCACCACCTAGGAATCCAAGATGGCAAAACCCAGGGACACTCTGGAGGAGCTCTGGGCACCACCCTTGGGGTGGTGATGGACAGGGGAGTGGTCACTCCCTTTTCCTTTGTCCAGTTTGGCGCCAGAGCAGGGACTGGCGGTCCCTGAACCAGTTTAGACTGGATTATGCAAGGAGGGCATCATCTGTGCCCTTCAAAGCATTTCCAGAAGCTCTGGGAGGCTACCCCTCCCATGCCTGTAACACTTATTTCCAAAGGGAGAGGGTGTAACACTCCTCTTCCAAAGGAAATGCTTTGTTCTGCCTCCGGGTGCCCAAGCTGCTTGAGCAACAGGAGGGCAGAAACCTGACTGTGAGGTGGAAGCAGCTGGGGCTGTCTGGAAAACCTCAGAAGGCTGGTATGGCAGTACTGGGGGTCCACCGTAGAGCCCCCAGAGTGCACGGAATTGTAAAACCAACACTAGAATCAGTATTGGGGTACAATTCCCAGGTGTTAGGCACCATATATGGCCATATTCGGAGTTATCATTGTGAAGCTGGACACAGGTATTGACCTATGTCCAGTGCACACGTAAAATGGCGTCTCCACACTCACGAAGTCCGGGAAAATGGTCCTGGACGATGTGGGGCACCTCTGCTAGTGCAGGGGTGCCCTCACTCACAGGTACTTTGCACATAGCCTTCAGTGTTGGAAGGCCTGACATATAGGTGACGTATTTATAGTGAAAAATGGCCGTGAAAGGGTGCATGCACCATTACACGCAGGCTGCAATGGCAGTCCTGCAGAAGCCTTAGCATGGGCTCCCTATGGGTGGCAAAAGTCATGCTGCAGCACATAGGGATCCCCTGGAACCCCAATGCCTTGGGTATCTAAGTACCATATACTAGGGACTTATAAGGGGTGGCCAGTATGTCAATTTGGGATGAAATACTGGGTTACCAGTATGTGGCGATACATTTGAGGAGAGAGAGCATAAGCACTGGGGTCCTGGTTAGCAGGATCCCAGTGACACAGTCAAACACACTGACATCAGGCAGAAATTGGGGTTAACATGCCAAAAAGAGGGTACTTTTCTACAGGGAGCTACAGGGAGGGTGGTGCTGGTAAGGGGGGTGGCGGACCCTCGCCCCCCGTCCCACTGGTTCCTTCGGCTCTGCTGGTGTCAGCCTCCTGGGTCCTGTGGGCTGCATCTTCCCCACTCGCCAGTGCCCCTTCTCCTGATGATGCTGATGCACACTCAAAGAGAGAGGAGAGCAGGGAGGGAGAGAGAGGGAGAGAGAGAGAGAGAGAAACAGGGTGCAATCGGTCACTGCCAGCACAACAGTGACACAGGGTAGAACATCATCATTTGATGCCATGCCACCATACGCTATGCCCACCCCTGCACATCCTACAACTAGGGAACACCAAGGGGGAAACCACAATACACATGTCAACCGCTGATGGTCTGAATGATGCAAACATGTACATGAGAAGTGGAATACCCGCCACACCTGTCCTGTATCTGCCCACTACCCATGGCCGTTGAGACAGGCATATAAAGGAGTGCACACCCCAAAAAATTCCTGCATGGCTAGTTGGCAGGCCTACTTGGCCTATAGTCAAGTAGCACTGTGACCACTTGGCGCACCCACCCCACTACACATGCAGTGCCTGCCAGCTACGAGAGGTCCCTGTATCCACCCGTGGCACAGTGATTGGCAAGGACCAATCACAATGGCATGACACCCTTGAGCTGGCATGCACAACTAGCTAGTAGGGTGGTCCCTTAGTTACAACATTGCAAGAGTCTGCCCTGCTACCACTGACTGTATGGCATTACCTACACCCGTGATGACAATCCTGCCCAGATGGAAACTACCCATAGCAGACATCATTGTACCAAGCACCCACACCACAGCTACCCAATGGTGCCCACCCAGAACCACCATGGCAACACATGTTGCAAGTGAGAGTGAGTACTTACCCCCATGTGGCTGCTGTGGTGCCCTCGAGCACCCATCCACCTCAGGGAAGGCAACCGCAAATATGCGGGCCATTAGGGGGGTCAGGGTCTGACGGGCACCCCTCCCTCGTTGGGAGGAAGTCCCCAGCTGGGCCTCTACGGTCTTCCGGGCCCAGCGTCTCAGGTCTTCCCACCGCTTTCTGCAGTGGGGGCTGCGTCAGGCATGGACCCCCAGGGTCCGCACTTGCTTGGCGATGGCACGCCAAGTCCCCTTCTTCTGATGGGCGCTGACCGGCATGGGTGACAGAGACAGAAGGACACAGTCTTGTAAAGTGGCATCCCTTGGACAGCAGTGGACAGCACACATCACATTTCCACACCCACACATTGACACTCAACATAGCCTTAGGCCCATCGCCCATGTCCATGCTCCAGACACATTGCCACCTACCAAGGTCCCCATCCCTATGCACCCAACTCACATATAGGACAATGACATTGGGCTCACCTGCTGCTCTGGTGCACCATACAAATGTCCGTACAGGGGGAGGACCCCATCCATGAGCCGCTCCAACTCTTCCTGGGTGAAGGCTGGGGCCCTATCTCCTGCAGGATGTGGCATCTTGGCTACCAGAGTCCGAACGCAGCAGCACACGCAGTGGAGGTCTTCAGTGCACGAGGGTCAGGAGTCAAAGGAGCATGTGCACATGAAATGGCGGTCACGGCTGCCACTGACATCACCGCCACCGCCGATCACCATTGGCTCCTGCCTCCCATCGGCAATAGTGTTAACTAATGGTGAGTTGCACGGCAGTCGTGACCGACTACCGCCATGACGTGTTACGCCGGCATGATGATCTCAATTCCACCTGTCCCATGCATGTGTAATGTGTGTGTAAGTTTGTGCGTCATAGGTGACATTTGCTAAACTGTGGCCACATCAACACCGTTGACACAGTCTATGGTGCATGACATAATTCCAACTCTCTCCTGTTCCCAGGTATGATATAAGGTTGAGGATGAGGAATGCACCGGTGTACAGGCCCCTAGTCGACCTTGCCACCCTGGAGGAGAGTAACATCATCCAGACCTATCGCCTGAACTGTGTGACCATCATGCAACTGGTGGCCCATTGGAGCCAGATCTGTTGCCTGCCATTCGCCATCCCTCCCACAGTGCAGGTGTTGTCAGTCCTCCACTACCTTGCCTCAGGCTCCTTCCAGGTCACATTGGGCTTGGTTGCAGGGATATTGCAGCCCATGTTTAGCAACGTCCTGAGGAATTTGCTATGTGCCCTGCTCAAACATATGGGCAGCTACATCCGGTTCCCCCAATGTGCAGAATTGTCCACTGTCAAGGCCGAGTTCTACGGTGTGTCACACGTCCCTCATGTCATTGGGGCCGTGGATGGCACCCACACTGCCCTGGTACCACCCAGGAGGAGTGAACAGGTCTAAAGGAACCGCAAAACTTCCATTCGGTAAATTCGCGGACCAGTACATCTCAGAGGTGACGGCCAGGTACCCAGGCTCTGTGTAGGATTCCTTCATCCTGCGGAACAGCAGTGTCCCACACATGATGGCATCACTCCAGAGAGACCGGGCCTGACTCATCGGCATGTACCCCTGCATATGTGTGCCTCTCAGCTCTCTGCACTTTTGTGTCCCTGCCCTATCGCTCGCCCGGTCGTGATATGCCTCTTACCTCTGTGCACACAAGTGACTCTGGCTATACCCAACATGCCCTGATTCCTGACACCCGTGAGGCATCCAAATTTAGCTGCAGAGGACAGTTGCAATGAGGCTCACTCAGACAGGTAAATTGAGAGGTGCTTCGGCCTGCTGAAGGCCAGGTTCTCGTGTCTGCATGTCTCCGGGCGTGCCCTGCTCTACAAACCACCGAAGATGTGCCAGATCATTGTGGCCTGCTGCATGCTACACAATCTGGCCATGAGGCATCAGATCCCATTGCTGAATGCAGAGAAGGAGGTAGCTGTACCAGTGGCTGATGAAGGGGACATGGGGAGTGATGAGAAGGAGGATGATGAGGATGCAGCTGACTCCAGGGTAGAACTGATTCAACATTACTTGGGCTGAGATGCAGGTATGTGACAACTGTCTGGTATGTGTCCTCTACAACTGTCTGCCTTGCCCCTGCACCTGTTGTCTGTGACCACTGAAGGTATTGGTTGCAGCCCATGGGTTGGGGGTGGGTGACGTGCCCATTACTCAGGTAATCACAGTGTACAGGTCAGGACTATAGTCAGGAAGCTGTTGTACTAGTGCCATCAACGTGTATGAACAATGTACCCTGAGCTGCCAGTTCATGTGCTATGTGTGTGCCACATAGGGTTGTTGCATCAGTGCAGCATCTATTCTGGGAGTCGACATTGGTTGGTAGTGCTACAATGTTGTTGTTGGCAGTGGGTATGTGGTCAGGTCTGGTGCTGTGCGGACAGGGCCATTCGATTGGTATGTGTTGTTTTTGTGTTTTGGTACTGGCCATATGGTTGCGGACTGGACTGGCAAAACTGCCTTGGATACCAGTTCCTACAGCAAATTTGTGTTGAGTTGGCAACTGTGACTCCTACAGTGATTGTTCTCTCGGTCTTGCTCTACTTTCAAGATCGACCTGCCTGGATTTTGCTCACCCCTCTGCCACCCTCCCATGCATGTGCTGGGTTGCCATTTGAACGTCTTGTCAGTTGCATTCATACTCATGACAGTAAAAGATGTAGGCAGTAACTGCTCACCTGGTGTTTATTTGGGATTGACAAGTGCAAGGGGTGATGAGTGGGATCATGGCGGCTGAGATTATCAGAGTGGTGAGGGCAGCTGTGGGTAGTCCAGGTCCTGTATAAAGTGCAAGTACCATAGGTACCCACTACAAACCAGGACATCCTCCTACAGGGTGTTTGTGACGGGTGGAGTGGGTGGGTTGTAGTGGGTTGGGGAGTGGTGGGCAGGGGTGGCTGGTGCCTGGGGGGTTTTGATGACTTACCAGTGTCGAGCCCTCTGCTGATGCCAGTCAGGCCCTCGGGTTGCATGATGTCCAGGACCTTCTCCTCCCAGGATGTCAACAGAAGGGGAGGAGGTGGGGGCCCATCGCCGGTCTTGTTCTGGGCGATCTGGTGCCTCAACGCCATGGAACGGACCTTCCCCCTGAGGTCGTTCCACCTCTTCCTGATATCCTCCCTTGTGCTTGGGCAGGTGCTGATTGCGTTCACCCTGTCGACGATCTTCTGCCATAACTCCGTCTTCTTGGCTATCGATGTTTGCTGTACCTGGACTCCCATGAGCTGTGGCTCTAATCTGATGATCTCGTCCACCATGGCCTGCAACTCACGGTCGGTGAACCGTGGGTGCTTCTGGCGTGACATGTTGTGGGGTGGGTATGTGGTATGTGTTTCGGGTGCAGTGTGTGGTGATGTGGGGGTGTTTGGCTGTAGGTGCTGGTGTGCTGTGGTGTTGATTTGTGCAATGTGTGCTGTGTGATATATTTTTGTTGTGTTTGGGGTGTGCTTTGCGTCAAGTGTGTCTGTGGCTGCTCGTAGTTGTCACAAAGGATTATGGGTGTGTTGCTGGGGGTGTTATATGGTTAGGTGTGCGTGCTGTGTGTATGAGTTTCAGGTATGGGATATTCGAACTGGCCAATGTGGTGTTGGCTACTTTCGGGGGTACCTTGTTGTTCCGCCGCGGTGTGGAATGCCAATGGTTTCCATAGTGCATGTCCTGCTGTGCTGGAGGTTTCCTCTAAATATGACGATTGGAATGGTCTTGGTGTGGCGGAGCTGGAAGTTGCTCAGTCACTCTTTCGCCGTGGGTTGGCCTGGTGGTGTTGGTTTCCTGTCTATTTTTGGGTGGTTTGTGCTTTGTGACTCGTAATGCGGCGGTTGCTGTACCGCCAACACTGGCGGCATAGTGCTGCCATTTCAAACCGCTAAACTCGTAATAAGGGCCAGTGTGCCTAGCTTTGCACACTACATAGAAGGCCAGCCTCCTACAGGTGGCACAATACATGATGTAGCCCATGGGGAACCCCAGGCACCCCAATACCCTGGGTTCCTAAGTACCATATTCTAGGCACTTATATGGGGGCACCAGTATGGCAATTGTGGGCTGTGTAAAGTCCTAGAGGGAGCACAATCACTGGGGGCCTGGTTAGCAGGATCCCAGTGAAAACAGTCAACGCATACTGATGATAGGCAAAAAGTGGAGGTAACCATGCCAAAGAGAGATGGTACTTTCCTACAGTCACTGCCCTGCCCTTTTTGTGGTTTTGTGCCAGAGCAGGAACAGAGGGTTCCAGGACTGGTGCAAATCGGTTCATGCAAGGAGGGCACCAAATGTACCTTTCAAAGCAGTCTGGTGGCACTCAGAGGCCACCCAATCCCAGCTCAGCGACGCCCATTTCAAAGGGAGAGGTGGGTCCCCCCAATGCCCTACGGGAAATCCTTTGTTCTGCCATCCCCTGCTCAAGTTAGGCTCATCAGCAGGAGGGCATGACAGTGTCTGGGGCCGGCAGCAGCGCAGGCTGGCATGCAGACCCTGCAAGGCTATATTGGAACCCCCAGAGTACATGGTATCATGCAACTAACTGGAATCGGTGTGGTTGCCTGACTCCAGTATGTTTGATATCAAACAAAAATAAGTACGGTGAAGCGATTATGTAGTTGGACTACTCATGTTGAACAGTGTCCACTAAATACCTTAAGAGGGCTTCTGTGCATTTACAAAGCCCAGGAAATGGAGTGTGGGGTTTGTAGGGGCACCTCCGCTCATGCAGGGGTGCCCTCACACTCAGGACCAAGCACCCTGCCCTTGGGCTAAAGGGCCAACCAGAGGGTTGACTTACAGGGTACAAGTATAGTGACCACAGTATAAGGCAAACCTTATATCGAGTGAAAGGTGCATGCACAATTTCATGAGGCTGCAATGGCAGGCCTGCAGACACAGGTTGCATGGCCTCCCCCGGATGGCATAGTACTTGCAGCCAATGGGAGACCCAAGGTGTACCAATGCCCTAGGTACATAAGAACCATATAGTAAGACAAACATGAGGGTATCACTATGCCAATTGTAGTGTGTAAAAGTTACTCAATTAACCAATTTAGAGGAGAGCACACTGATACTGGGGTCCTGATTAGCAGGATCCCAGTGTACTACAGTCTAAACACTGACAACAGGCAAAAAGTGGGGGTAACTATGTCAGAAAGATGCTACTTTCCTAGTCACCTTAAAGGTGAGTAGCCCATTGGCTACCACCTGGCATTCCATGTAACTCCCCTAAATTCAGTATTTAGATGGCACCCCTGAACCCTAGAATAAGATCCCTGTCAACCTAAAAACAGACGGACAAAAAAGAAGTCACCAGGCAGAGTAGACAGGAGAAATCAACCGACTTGGCCCCAGCCCTACCTGCTTGTCTGCAGCCTTCAAAGAAGCCTGCACCCAGAAGATGACTGTCTAGCAACCCAACAACCTCCAAAGCCTTGGGAGGACTACCTGCCTTCAATAAAGTACAACTCCTCCAGTGGACCTGTCCAAAAGAAACATCTCCAAAGAAGAAAGAAGTCTGCTGAAGGGACTATGAAACCGCTGCCTGGAACCACCTCTGCACCCAATGCCCACAGCCCGAGTCCAAGTGGACCACCAGTCCAGTGAAGGTTCCCCAGCACTTCTGAGCCAGAGTCCATCGTGGGCTGACCTCTGCTGGACTCCACAGCAACACTGGCAGCCTAAATCTACTACACTATATAGAGAGCCAGCTTTCTACACAATCTCTTTAAGGCAGTAATGCCTTCCTAAGGAGAAAAACACATATTGCATATGGGCATGCAACAGCGACTTACAGGACCAGTCTTCAGGAGTTAAAGTTAGTACGGGCACTGTCCAAGGCAGCACAAACAGTTCACCCTGGGGGGTTCCGGAGTGGCCGAGTGCAGAGGTGTTTTACGATGGTGGGGGAAACAGTCCTTGGGAAAAGAAGCTGCAGGTGAGAACTGGGGGGCTAGTCTGGCTGAACAAACATGGGACTCCGGTCCTGCGATGTTCAGGGGCCAGAGACACCTTTGGTCCTCCTCTCCTTGGTTCGGGATGGCCGGGTGCAGGTGTCCTGAGACATCGGACCTTTGTCACCGGAGACAGCCACAGTACAGGGGGCCAGCACAAAGTCTGTGTCCACAGTTGGAGAACCCAAGGTGGGCTAGTGTCTTGGAGGGCCTGGGGACCAGGCTGGCACCATTAGCCCACTCTGACTCGGGCAGGGGGGCACGGGTGCAGTGGTGCTTTCCAGTGTCAGGTTTTTGACAGTCTGGCGTCCTCAAGGTTCTTCTTGAGTGCATGCAGAGTGCAGGGAAGTAGCTCTGCTATTTCACAGGAGATCCTGGTGCTTCTTGAAGCACAGGCAATCTACCCAGGCTTCTGGAGGCAGTGCAGCTGCAGGACGAGATGGACAATTCCAGTGTCTTGCTGACCTCAGCTTTGATGCTCTCTTTGACATGATCAGACTGTCTATAGATTTTGTTCTTGACAGGTGAGCTATCCCCAATGTCCACATCATGTGTACACCAGGTAGTCTGACTATGGGGTCAAGGAGAAGAGCTTAGCATACTAATACAAGACTTCCTTGCAGTCAGTCTGCTGTTGGTCAGTGAAGGTGTCTGCAAAGACCACTCCCTCAACTGAGCCATCTGTTGGGTTGCTGGAGAGGAGATCAGGTAGAGGTTCACTCTCAGCTTCCTGTCCCTCATCAGTTATCATGAGCATGGTCATCTCAGCTCTCTCGTAATAGGGTTTAAGGTAGTTTACACATAGATCACCCTTTTGGGGTTCTTGCAAACCAGGACCCAGTGATTATGCTCTCTCCCTTCTAACTTGGTAACTTGTACCATTTTAACATCACATCTGGCATACTGGTGCCCCCATGTAAGTCCCTAGCATATGGTACACAGGTACCCAAGGCACTGGGGTGCCAGGGGATCCACATGGGCTGCAGCATGTATTATGCCATCCATGGAGAGCCCATGCAAAGTGTTCTACAGGACTGCCATTGCAGCCTGCGTGAAATGGTGCATGCATCCTTTTTCACCATAGGTCACTCCACCAGGTCACCATAAGTCCCCCCCTATGGAAGGCCCTCTCAGCCAAGAGCGCAGGGTGCAGATACCTGTGTGTGAGAGCACCCTTACACTAGCAGAGGTGCCCCCACAAAAAACAGATCAATTTTCCTGGTCTTTGTGAGTGCGGGGACGCCATTTTATGCATGTTCTGGACATAGGTCACTACCTATGTCCGCTACATAATGTTAACTCCGACCATGGGCATGTTTGGTATCCAGTGTGTTGGACTCATATCCCAATACTGTTGCAAGTATTGGAAGTAGGATTCCAAGCACTCTAGGGGCTCCTTTGAGGACCCCCAGCATTGCTACCACCAGTCTTACAGGGTTTTCTGGGCAGCCCAAGCAGCTGCCACCCCTCAGACAGGTTTCTGTCTTCTTGCTGCTTGATCTGATCAAGCCCAGGAAGGTAGAACAAAGGATTTCCTTTGGGAGAGGGGTAAACATCCTCTCCCTTTGGAAATAGGTGTGACTGGCTTGGGAGGGGTAGCCTCCCCAAGCCACTGGTATGCTTTGAAGGGCACATTTGGTGCCCTCCGTGCATAAATCAGTCCACACTCGTTCAGGGACCCCCCGCCAGTGTCTGCTCTGGTGCGAAACTGGACAATAGGAAGGGGAGTGAAAACTCCCCTGTCCATCACTACATCAGGGGTGGTGCTCAGAGTTCCTCCAGAGGGTCCCTGGGTTCTGCCATCTTGTTTCCAAGGTTGGCAGGGAACACTGGGAGCATCCGAGTGGCCAGTCCAGGCAGGTGACGTCGGAGCCCCTTCCTGATAGGTATTTACGTGGTTAGATGACCAATCCTCCTTTCAGGGCTATTTAGGGTCTCTCTCTTGCGTGGGTCAGGACCGGCTTGCAAGACTCCAGCAGGATTCCTCTGCAACCTCCACTTCGACTTCTGGCCACTGGCACCGCAAATGGACCCTCCAGGAACTGACAACGCTGCAATCAACGAAGAAGCCTCTTCAACAACTTTGTTTCCACAGCTCCTGCTAGCTTTGCAACATGTCCCCGTCCGTGCATCCTCTTAAGACAGCAACTCTTCAGCCTGTACAAGAAGAAGAAGGAATCTCCCTTGGGGTGAAGGAGTCACTCCCCTGCATCCACAACGAAGACTGGCTGCGTGGATCTCCCCTCATCTTGAGCTGCGTGGATCCTGCATCCCGGTTGGTGGTCCAGAGTAGTCCTCTTTGCCAGCTGTCCAACTTTGGTGGAGGTATGCCTTTGCCTTTCCACGCAGGACAGTACCCCTGTGCACCACGTCTCTTGCAGGTGCCAAGGCTTGTTTGCATCTCCTCCAAGGGATCTTCAGAAGACGTGTAGCTCCACTCCCCAGCACTTCTTCTTGCAACGCACGGCCCTCTGCGTGGTTCTCCTGCGGTGTGGGAGCCCTTCCTGTAGTGCGGCGTGGGCTCCTTCTATGACTTCTGTGTCCCCTGTGACTCCCCCTTCTGGGTTGAGTCCTACTGGGCCTTGCTGGTCCCCGGCAGCACCACTTTTCCACTAACTGTGAACAAGGCTTCTTGGTGGAATTTCAATCAAGCAAGGGACATCTTCTGCATCCATCAGAAACTCTTCTCCGGCTCCAGGGCTGCAGTGCTTATAGGACGCTGGCCTGGCTTATAGTGGGTACGTGATGGTACTTACACCTTGTGCCAGGTCCAGTTATCCCTGATTAGTAGATTAGCAGTGTTCTAGCAGCTTAGGCTGATAGAGGTAGCTGTAGCAGAGCTGCTTAGGCTGAACTAGGAGTCTGTTCTGCTTTCCTTCTTATCTCGTATCAGAGCTTACAGAACCTATCAAGAATGCACTTCTGAGTTCAAAGAAGACCTTTATTGTTGTTAATTCTTCCCCACCCACAAGTTCGTGAGAGACGAATTAATAGATTTCAAGCACACGTTCAATGAAAACAAAATATATCACAGTACTTCTGAGTTGCAATGTACACAGCAAGTTATATATATATATATATAAGATATTGATAAGATATTGAATGCAAAGCAAAACAAATACTTCACTGTGTGAGAAACTATTTACCGCTTCATCTTTCTGGGGTCTGCAAGTTGATGACTCCGGTCAACTGCGAGAAAGAGATTATCTACCCACACAGGAGACTGGCAACTGGCACCAAGTTCCAGTCCTAAGTCAGGCAGCTTTGAATCTAATTCTCTGAAGCCCGAGCCATCCTTACAAAAGCGTGCCCCCTCCTCTCAGACCTGGGAAAACTACGCAAGCCTTTGGAGACTGGCCAGATCTCCTCGACTTCTCCTCTTCCCAAGCCTGAGCAGAAAGAAAAACACCAAATGTACTCTCTCTTATCAGGTCTAGTCTGGTGTGAAGAAAACATCTTGGTTCATCTTGTGCAAAAACACAGCTTGGAAAAATACAGCTTGGATTCTCAACTGCAATGTCTAACTTCACGTTAAAGGCAATAGGCAGCTAACCTAAATATCAAATGTAATGTCTAATATCATGTCAAAGCCAATAGGCAGCTGAACTGAATACAAAATGCAATGTCTAATATGTCAAAGCCAATAGGCAGCTGAGCTGAATACAGCATGTCAAAGCCAATAAGCAGAATACAGAATGTAATGGCTAATGCAATGTCAAAGCCAATAGGCGGCTAAACTGAATACAGAAAATAATGGCTAATGCCATGTCAAAGCCAATAGGCGGCTAGGCTGAACAAAACATACAATGTGCTTGCTACTGGTGAACATTGAGCCCACTAAACCCCAGATGAAGGTGCAAAATCGCTGCCTCCAGGTGGAAGAAGCTGAAGATTCTGCAACAACGGAAGATGCCAGGAACTTCTCCTTTGCACAGAAGATGTCCCACGGCGTGCGGAAGGATGCAGAGTTGTTACTACGCAGAAAGTCCGCAAACAAGCCTTGCTAGCTGCAAAGGTCGCGGTTGAAGAAAAAGGGTGCTGCCCGGGCCCAGGAAGGACCAGGAGGTCACCACTTAGACGAGGAGACAGAGGGGGTGTTCAGCCACACAGAGAGCCCACGCAGAAGCAGGCAGCACCCACAGAAGCACTTGAACAGGGGTTCAGGAAATCTGAGCATGGCGGTCATCTCAACACTACAAAGGAGGGTCCCACGAAGCCGGTGGTCAACTCAGCGAGTTGAACAATGCAGGACGGAGTGCTGGGGACCTGGGCTGTGCTGTGCATGAAGGATTCCTTGCAAAAGTGCACAGAAGCCCAAGCAGCTGCAGATCACGCAGTACACACAATTACTGTCTGGCGTGGGGAAGCAAGGACTTACCTCCACTAAATTTGGACAGATGGACCACTGGACTGTCGGGGTCACTTGGATCCAGCTCCTGTGTGCCAGGGACCACGCTCGTCATGATGAGGGGTCCCAGAGGACCGGTGATGCAGAAGTTTGGTGCCTGCGTTAGCGGGGGAAGATTCCGTCGACCCACAGGAGATTTCTTCTTGGCTTCCAGTGCAGGGTGAAGGCAGACAGCCCTCAGAGCATGCACCACCAGGAAACAGTCGAGAAAGTCGGCAGGATTAGGCGCTACAATGTTGCTGGTAGTCGTCTTGCTACTTTGTTGCGGTTTTGCAGGCATCCTAGAGCAGTCAGAGGTCGATCCTTGGCAGAAGTCGAAGAGGGAGATGCAGAGGAACTCTGGCGAGCTCTTGCATTCGTTATCTGATGAGAAACCCACAGGAGAGACCCTAAATAGCCCTCTGAGGAGGATTGGCCACCTAGTTAGGTAAGCACCTATCAGCAGGGGTCTCGGACACTGGCCACTCAGAGGCCTCCATTGTGCCCTCACACCTCTGCATTCACTGGAGGAGCTCTGGGCACCAACCCTGGGGTGGTGATGGATAGGGGAGTGGTCACTCCCCTTTCCTTTGTCCAGTTTTGCGCCAGAGCAGGGGCTGGGGGATCCCTGAATTGGTGTAGACTGGCTTAGGCAAGGAGGGCAACATCTGTGCCCTTCAAAGCATTTCCAGAGGTCGGGAGAGGCTACTCCTCTCAGGCCCTTAACACCCATTGCCAAAGGGAGAGGGTGTAACACCCTCTCTCAGAGGAAATCCTTTGTTCTGCCTTCCTGGGACTGGGCTGCCCAGACCCCAGGAGGGCAGAAGCCTGTCTGTGGGTTGGCAGCAGTGGCAGCTGCAGAGAAAACCAGAGAGAGCTAGTTTGGCAGTACCCGGGGTCCAGGCAGGAGCCTTGGGGATGCATGGGATTGGCACCCCAATACCAGATTTGGCATTGGGGGGACAATTCCATGATCTTAGACATGTTACATGGCCATGTTCGGAGTTACCATTGTGAAGCTACATATAGGCATTGACATATATGTAGTGCACGCATGTAATGGTGTCCCCGCACTCAAAGTACAGGGAAATTGCCCTGAACTATGTGGGGGCACCTTGGCTAGTGCCAGGGAGCCCTCACACTTAGTAACATTGCACCTAACCTTCACTAAGTGAGGGTTAGACATATAGGTGACTTATAAGTTACTAAAGTGCAGTGTAAAATGGCTGTGAAATAACATGGACGTTATTTCACTCAGGCTGCAGTGGCAGTCCTTTGTACGAATGGTCTGAGCTCCCTATGGGTGGCAAAATAAATGCTGCAGCCCATAGAGATCTCCTGGAACCTCAATACCCTGGGTACCTAGGTACCATATACTAGGGAATTATAAGGATGTTCCAGTGTGCCAATCAGAATTGGTAAAAATGGTCACTAGCCTGCAGTGACAATTTTAAAGACAGAGAGAGTATAAGCACTGAGGTTCTGGTTAGCAGAGCCTCAGTGACACAGTTAGGCACCACACAGGGAACACATTTAGGCCACAAACTATGAGCACTGGGGTCCTGGCTTGCAGGATCCCAATGAGACAGGCAAAAACAAACTGACACACAAGTAAAAATGGGGGTAACATGCCAGACAAGATGGTACTTTCCTACAGTGCTGACCTGCTCTTCCTCACCGTCGACCAACTCCTGCAACTACAGCTGGGTAGGTAGAAGCTCCTACTCCTCCTGGGCTCCACTGTGACTCTTGGACTTGGTCCCCTCTCTCCGCAGGTCTTCTGTCTTCACGAATACACCACTGGTTTCTTGCAGTCTTGTCTCGGTGTCCTCTTTTCTCCTTTTGAGTGGTTTGGGGGGAAATCCAGTGATTTACTCCAGCTTTCCTGGTCACTGGGGTGTACTGTGTTACTTACATCTGTGGTTTTCTAGTACTCCCAGCTCCCCTCTAAACATTCCACTTACCTAGGTGGCGGTCCTGTGTTCGCATTCCATTTTTTTAATATATGGTTTGTGCTCCCCATAGGGTCACTGGTGGTTATTACTATTTGCACTCTTTTCTAACTATTTCTATGCCTATTTCTGATTGCTAGTGTATATATTTAGTGCATTACTTACCTCCTATTGGAGGGTTGCCCTTCTAGTATTTTGTGGTATTGTGTTTCAAAAATAAACTACCTTTATTTTTGTAGAACTGAGTGTTTTGTTTCATGTGTGTTAGTGCTGTGTGTCTACAGTGGTATTGCATGAGCTGTGCATGTCTCCTAGATACGCCTTTGCTGCTCATCCACAGTTACCACTAGAGAGCCTGGCTTCTAGACGCTGCCTACACATCACTAAGAGGGAATACCTGGACCTGGTATAAGGTTTAAGTACCTGCTCATCCACAGTTACCTCTAGAGAGCCTGACTTCTAGACGCTGCCTACACATCACTAAGAGGGAATACCTGGAATAAGGTTTAAGTATCTTGGGTACCCACCACACACCAGGCCAGCTTCCTACTATCCCTTTGGGAATTTTAGGGTCAAAGTGCTTTACTCTGTTCTTAGTTATAAAACTTCTGCCACCATTCATGGGTGCTAAATTCATTTCTGCTTTTTCCTTCCTTATTGCTAGGAACCGGTCTTCCAGAGCAATTCTTCTAGCTATTCCGAGAGCCTTTCTCTGGACCTTGAGGGACCTGAGCCACTCTCCCTAGAGGTGGGTGTCCTACACACTTGGGGTACAGGTTCCACTCTTTCAAGTGATGGAGGGTCGAGCTCCTCCCCACTTGAGCTGCCCTGATCTACAGGGACAGTGGCACCATCAGCAGGATGGGGCTGCTCATATCCTCCCTGTAGCTCCTGGAGCTTTACACTGGTAGGGTTTGATCCCATTTTTATTTTGTACCCTTTACAAAGGGCCCTTATCTGCTTGTGAGAAACCTTAAGGTAAGGGGTGAAGTCGAGCTCCACAACTCTATTCTCTGAGGTACTCATTTTACCAAAAGCGAGACCTTTTTGAGCTAGAGAAAAAAATCCTATTAGTTTTTGCAGACCTAACTAATACAAGTTTTTAAGATTGTTATACTGTTAAGCTACAAGGACCTAACCAGGGCCTCAACAGTTACTTTTAAGAATTCAGAAAAATCCAAATGACAGAATGCAATTTATCTAAAGGCAATTTTTGTATTTACTTGTGTAGTCACTTATTGACCAAGTGGAATAGCAAAAACAAATTTGCAGATCCTACCGCTGCCACCAATGTAGCACGCTGGCTCTCTTTATGGGGCACTAAAGAACAAGTTACTTACCTTTGGTAACACATTATCTGGTAGAGACTATCTAGCTGCAGATTCCTTACACCCACCCATGCCTCCCCGCTCTGCGGATAAGTCTACTAGGGTCAGGGTTTATCCCTTTTAGGCCCCTAGTTTTGCACAGTTTTTCATCTGATAGAGACTTCTAGCTGCAGATTCCTTACCTTAGAATAGATACCCAAGCCATAACCTCCTGGCGGTAGGCTGCGGATACCTGTACTTACACTAAAAAGTCCTATATGCCCAAACGGGCAAAGTGTCCATCTCTCCATACCTGATTGTCCAGGCAATAATGTTCTGCAAGCGTGTGCAAGGATGCCCACGTTGCTGTCTGACAGATATCCAGGACTGGAACGCCCTGAGCTAGCGCAGTAGTATCAGCTTTACCCCTGGTGGAATGAGCCCTCAGAAGGCTGCTTCCTGGCCAATGCATAGCAGATCTTGATGCAGAGAACGAACCAGCGTGAAATAGTTCGCTTCTGCACTGGCCGACCCTTCTTTTCTCCCACGTATCCTGCAAAGAGTTGATCATCCACCCGGAACTCTTTTGTGTGGTCAAGGTAGAACGACATCGCTCTTTTTGGGTCCAGCTGGTGGAGTCGCTCTTCTTTTTTAGAGGGATGCGGTGGAGCAAAGAAGGTGGGCAGGGTGATATTCTGACTCAGATGGAATGGGGTCACCACCTTGAAAAGAAAAGGCACGAACCACCTTGTCTGGGAACATAGTCCGATATGGAGGCTTGGATTAAAGAGCCTACATTTCACTCACCCTCCTGGCAGATGCTATTGTCACTAAGAAGGCTGTTTTGATGGTGAGCAGCCTGAGGGGACAGTTGTGTAAGGGCTTGAAAGGAGTACAGATA
Organism: Pleurodeles waltl; assembly: GCF_031143425.1. Taxonomy (NCBI): domain Eukaryota; kingdom Metazoa; phylum Chordata; class Amphibia; order Caudata; family Salamandridae; genus Pleurodeles; species Pleurodeles waltl. The sequence continues at coordinate 1,138,388,613 of NC_090439.1, forward strand.
AGGAATGTGAGGACCAGATTTAAGGACCATTGGGGCATAACAAAGGGCAAAGGGGGAAACATATGTACAAGCCCTTTGAGGAATCTATGTACAACGGAAGACTTGAAAAGAGAAGGCTGATCAGGCAGCGGAAGCAACGCCAATAAGGCAGAAAAATAGCCTTGAGAGTAGCCAAGGCAGAACCCTGCTGGGCAAGAGAAGAGGATCAATAGACCTTTCTGTACAATAATATACAAAGCGTTTCCAATGGCAGGCATATACCATTTTAGTGGAGGGCCGCCTGGCCGTCAAAATAACTTTACAGACTTCGGGAGGAAGGTCAAAAGCCATCAACTGCCGCTGGTCAATCTCCATGCATTTTGAGGCAGAGTTGACAGGTTTGGGTGGAGAACGTTCCCCTGCTGCTGCAAGAGAAGATCCTCCAAAGGGGCAACCTGATTGGAGGATTGATGCTCATTTTCAGAACCTCAGGATACCAGGCTCTCAGTGCCCAATCCAGAGCCACTAGGATTACTTGGGCCTGTTCATTCTTGATCTTCTTGAGAACTCTGGGCATATGTGGTATGGGCGGAAAGGCGCACAGGAGGCCTGAAGTCCACTCGCGACAAAAAGTGTTGCAGAGCGATTGGCGCCTTGGAAACTCCAACGTGCAATACTACTGACATTGCAGGTTCTCTGCGGAGGTAAACAGATCTAACCAAGGCTCTCCCCACTGCTGAAAGAGTCCTTGCTCCACCTCTGAGTGGAGATACCATTCGTGATCCGCTAGGTACAGACAACTGTGTTTGTCCGCCCTGGCGTTCAGAGAACCTGCCAGGTGTTGAACCACCAGGGTTATGCCCTGCAGTTCCCGCCATGTCCAGAGACGCAGAGCCTCTTGATAAAGGGTCCACGACCCCACACCGCCCTGTTTGTTCCAGTATCACATTGCAGTGTTGTTGTTCGTGAACACCTGCACTATCTTCCCTTTTACAACAGGAAGAAAGGCTTTCAATGCCAGTCGAATCGACCGGAGCTCTAGTAAGTTGATAAGGAGTCCGCATTCTGCCAGAGACCAGAGGCCTCTGATATCCACCTCTCCCAGATGGCAGCCCCATCCCAGAAGTGACACATCTGTCACTACTGTGAGATCTGGCTGGCCTCCGAGATCTGAACCATGTCAGTAAGATTTCCCTGATGCTGCGCCTACTGGAACTTCAGGTCCACTGCAGAGCCCTCATATGCCATCTGGGATTCTTGACTAACAGAATGCAGGAGGCCATGAGTCACAAACAGCCTCAGAGTCTGTTTCACCAAAATCCAGGATAGAGGCCAAAACATCCTATTTCTGACATCGGGACCCTTTCTATAGCTCCCTTGGCCAAGAGAGTCATAACTTCCTCGCGGTATCATGACCTGAATATCCTTGGACTCACTGCTCGGGAGAATAAGCCCGAAACTACACTGTGTCCAGAACTTCTGAGAAGGAGTCAGGTGTGACTTTGGCACGTTTACAGTGAACCCCAGCGAATGGAGGAGGTTCGCAGTCATCTGAAGATGGTTGACGAGAGCCTGGGGAGTAGGAGCCTTCAACAGCCAGTCGTTGAGGTAGGGGAAGACTGAAATCAATAACCTGTGCAGATGAGCTGCTACCACTGCCATCACCTTGGTGAACACCCGAGGGGCACTGGTGAGATTGAAGGGGAGCATTGTAAACTGAAAGTGCTTGTGGCCCACCTTGAACTGCAAGTAACGCCTGTGGGCGGGCAGGATAGGGATGTGAAAATACGCATCCTGCAAGTCCAACGCTACTATTCAGTCTCCTTGGTCTAGGGCAGAGAAGACCAGAGTAAAAGTGAGCATCTTGAATTTCTCCTTTTTGAGGAAGAGACTGACGTCCCGCAGATTCAGAATGGGGCGAGGACCCTGGTTCTGTTTTGGGAATCGGAAAGTAGCAGGAATAACAACCACTGCCTACTTTTGACATCGGGACCCTTTTTATAGCTCCCTTGGCCAAGAGAGCCATAACTTCCTCGAAGAGCAAAATTAAGTTATCCTCCATCAAGTGTTCTTTTAATGGAGGCATAGAGAGGGGGAAAGACTGGAAGGGGAGGGACTAGCCCTTCTGTGTGATCTGCAAGACCCATTTGTGCACAGGGGTTCCAGCCAAGCAGGTCCAGCAAGGGACCACAAACTTCCCAAATGCAAGGAAGATAGGTCAGACCTCTGGAAAGCCACAGAACCCCCCCACCTGTGTTGAAGAGCCTTGGAGAGTCTGTGGGACAGCCGGATTCACACATCTGGTCATCGTCGTTGAAGGGAGGATCCTTCTTGCTTTCGTAAGTGCAGGGAGAGTCCCAATAACTCTGGAGGGTGCACGCCCTTGGGTCTGCAGACGTCTTTGTAGAAAGTCAAAACAAAGTTGCAGCAGGAGCCCTCCTACTGGTTACAGTCTTGCTTCTGGTTCCAGTGAAGAACAGCAGCAGTTCCGGAGCCCAAGTTGCAGAAGTGTCTTGCAAAGGAGACATGCAGATGGTTTCTGAAGTCTTGCAGACAAATCTGGGGTCCCACCCTTGAGGGAGCCCTTAAGAAACCCAGGAAGGGGTGGGAAACTTGGTGCAGTGACCCACCTATCAGAGGGGGTCAGGGTCATCACCCCGATGGACTAACCAGTCAGATGCTCCCAGGGGTCTCTGCTCATCTTATTTCCAAGTTGGCAGAATCAAGTGGCTGGAGAAAAGTACCCTCTTTTTGGCATGGTTACCCCCACTTTTGGCCTATCAGTATGCTTTTGTGCTCTCTTCCTCTAACTTTGGTTGCCTAGGACTCCGCACACCCCACAAATGGCATACAGGTGCCCCCATATAAGTCCCTAGTATATGGTACTTAGGTACCCACGGTATTGGGGCACCAGGGGGTCCCCATGGGCTGTAGCATGTATTGTGCCACCCATGGGAGCCATTGCAAAATGTGTCTGGTAGCCTGCAGTTGCAGCCTGCGTGAAAAAGTGCAGGCACCTTTTCACTACAGGCCACTGCACCAGGTCACTGTAAGTCACCACTATGGTAAGCCCTCCTAGCCCAGAGGGCAGGGTGCAGGTCCATGCGTATGAGGGCACCCCTACGAAATGCAGCCGTATTGCACTGGACTTCGTAAGTGCGAGGAGGCCATTTTACACGTGTGCTGGACATAGGTCACTACCTAAGTCCAGTTACATAATGGTAACTCAGAACCTGGGCATGTTTGGTATCAAAGATGTCGGAATCATACCCCAATACTGTTGCCATTATTTGTTGGATGATTCCATGCACTCTGGGGGCTCCTTATAGGATCCCCAGTATTGCTCCTACCAGTCTGCCAGGGTTTTGCAAGCAGCCCACGCTGCTGTCACCCTCCAGACAGGTTTCTGCCCTCCTGCTGCTTGACCAGCTCAAGCAGGGGAAGTCAGGATTTCCTGTGGGAGAGGGAGGCAACACTCTCTCCCTTTGGAAAAAGGTGTTACATGGCTTGGGAGGGGTAGCCTCCCCAAACCACTGGTATGCTTTGAAGGGCATATTTGATGACCCCCTTGCATAAACCAGTTTGCACCAGTCCTGCTCTGCCACAAAACTGGACAAAGGAAAGGGGAGTGACCACTCCCCTGTCCATCACCAACCCAGGGGTGGTGCCCGGAGCTCCTCCAAGTGCCCACTTGGTTCTGCCATCTTGAATTCAAGATGTGCAGAGGCCCCTAGGACTATCTGAGTGGGCAGATCAGGTAGGTGACGGATGTCACCGCCCCTTCCAGATAGGTGGTCACCCTCCTAAGTGACCAATCCCCCTTCCAAGGCTATTTGGGGTCTCCCTCTTAGGTGGGTCCTCAGATTCGACGTGCAAGATTCTACCAAGACTCCTCTGCATCGTTTACTTCATCTTCTGGCCACTGGAACTGTGTCTGGACCCTCCAGGAACAGACAATCTGCAACTCCGGTGAAGACTTTGCTTTGCAACATTGTTTTTCTGGCTCCTTCCAGCAACTGCAACTTTTCCCCGGCTGTGCATCCTCTGAGGTCAGCAAGACTTCAGTCTGCACGAAGAAGCAAGAAGTAATCTACCTTGCAGTGAAGGAGTCATTCTCCTACATTCCCTGCATCCGAAAGCACCAACTGCAACGACAACTGATTGTGTGAATCTGCTCTCCTCCGGAACTTTGTGTATCCTGCATCACGGGTGGTGGTCTGGAGTGGTCCCCTTGGTCCTCTCTGCCAGCTGTCCAACTTGGGAGACGGTAAGCCCTTGCCTCTCCTTGCAGGACAGTACCCCTGTGCACTGTGACTTTTGCAGATACCAAGGCTTGTTGGCTCCTGCTCCGTGTAGCCCCGGCTCCTAGCACTTCTCCCTGCCAAGCACAGGCTCCTCTTGGCTGCTCCAGTGAGGTGGGACTCCTCTTCAGGTGTGCTGAGTGGGCCTTTCTGCGATTGCTGTGCCTGCGGGTGGGTTGCCTATGGGGGCTGCCTTCTCTTTTGGTGACTCTCCTGACTGCTGTGGGTCACCTCAGGTACGCATTCGAGGGTCGAGTCCCCCTGGACCTTGCTGGTCCTCTTCAGCCTTTCAACACTCTCCTTTCTTCTTCTGCATTGGCCAAGGCTTGTTGGTGGCTCTCCTGCACGACTGACCACCTGCAACCCAACAGACGACGTGGAACATCATCTGCATCACTTCAGGAACTCCTCTTTATCTAATGTGCTGCATCTTCTTTGTTCCCCGCTTACCTGGTCCTGCATCCACAGAAGGGTGGGTAGTGGCTCCTGCACTGACCCAACAATCAATCACAAACTGGACTTGGTCCCCTTCCTTTGCAGGTCCTCTTCTGCCAGAATCCACCTTTGGGTTCTTCCAGTCTGGTTTGGGTCTTGCTTAATCCTTTTCCTAAGTCCTCCTGTTGGTTTTGGGACATACCAGGTACTTACCTCTCCTCGTCACAGGGAGTCACTCTGGTACTCACCTCTTGGGGTTCCTAGTTCCTCCAGCTCCCTTCTAACGACTCCACATCCTTGGGTGGGGACTGCCATTCACATTTCACTTTCTTAGTATTTGGTTTGGCCCACCCCTATGGTTCTCACTGTTTACCTATACTTTTGTCAATGCTTGTTGCTCTTATGCTCTTTTACTGACTGCTAATGTGTATATAACAGTGTGTTTACTTACCGCCAGTTGGGTGGAGTGCCTATTAGTATTCTAGTATTTGTGTTACCATAATGAATTACTGTAGGAAAGTGTCCTAGTTGACATGGTTACCCTCCACTTTTTGCCTGATGTTGATGTTAACTTGACAGTGTGTGCTCGGATCCTGCTAACCAGGACCCAGTAGCAGTGTTATTCCCAAAAACGGTGCCATTGTTCCCACAATTGGCACACCCCTGGCACACAGTTAAGTCCCTTGTAAAAGGTACCCATGGTACCAATGGCCCTGTGGCCAGGAAGGTCCCCAAGGGCTGCAGCATGTATTATGCCATCCTGGGGGACCTCTCACCAAGCACAAGCACACTGCCTTTGCAGTTTGAGTGCTGATGGGGAGAAAAAGACAAAGTCGACATGGCACCCCTCCCACGGTGCCATGCCCAGAACTCACTGCCTGTGGTATAGGTAAATCACCCCTCTAGTAGGCCTTACAGCCCTAAGGCAGGGTGCACTATACCACAGGTGAGGGCACTGCTGCATGAGCAATATGCGCCTACAATGTCTACGCCCAGTGTAGCCATATTGAGCATGTGGTCTGGGAGTTTGTAATTTCGAACTCCACAGCTCCATAATGGCTTCACTGAATACTGGTATCACATTTCTCAGCACAATAAACCCACACTGATGCCAGTGTTCGATTTTACTGAAAAATGCACCCAGAGGGCATCTTAGAGATGGCCCCTGTATTTTACCCAATCTTTTAGTGCAGGACTGACTGGTCTGTGCCAGCCTGCCACTAACAGACCAGTTTGTCCGCATGGGGTGAGAGCTTTTGTGCTCTCGGTGGCAATAAACAAAGCTTCACACCTCCCCACTGCAGGAACTGTAACACCTGGCAGTGAGCCTCAAAGGCTCAGGCCTCTTGTTACAGTGCTCCAGATGCTTGACTCCCCCCCCCACCAGACAAAGCCCCACTTTTGGCTGTAAGTTCGGAGGCAAACTTAAAAAAAAAAAAAAAAAAGGAGGAGTGACTGTAGGAAAGTACCCTCTTTTTGGCATGGTTACCCCCACTTTTTGCCTTCGACTTCTAGCCACTGGAACTGCGACTGGACCCTCCAGGAGCTGACAATCTGCACCTGGGACAAAGACTCTGCTTGCAACATTGTTTCCACAGCTCGTTCCAGCTTCTGCAACATTTCCCTGGCTGTGCATCCTCTGAGGGCGGCAACAACCAACAGCAACGACGACCGGCTGCGTGGATCCTGCATCACAGGTGGTGATCTAGAGTGGTCCCCTTGGTCCTCTCTGCCAGTGGTCCAACTTTGGTGGAGGTAAGCCTTTTCCTTTCCAGGCAGGACAGTACCCCAATGCACAGCGTCTCTTGCAGCTACCAAGGCTTGTTGGCATCTCCTCCAAGGGATCTTCAGGCTCCATGTAGCCCCAGCCCCCAGCATTCTTCCCTGCGACTCATAGCCCTCTGCATGCTTCTACTGCATCGTGGGACCCTTCTTCAGTAGCGCTGCATGGACTCCTCCGCGACTCCTGGGTCCCCTTCCAGTTGGTCTCCTGTGGGGGCTGCCTTTTCTTCTGTGGACTCTCTGCATCGCTGAGGGTTCACTTACACCCCCCTCCCATGGGCTGAGTCCTCCTGGACCTTGCCGGTCCCCGGCAGCTCCACTTTTACTCTATTGCAACTCTTGCCTTTGCCAAGGCTTGTTGGTGGCTTTTCCATGCTACAGACAGACTGAAATCTTCCATCCAGCGTGGGACGTCGTCTGTATCCTCCAGGAACTCTTCACCGACTCCAGGGATGCATTGCTGACTGTCTTTGTCCTAACGTTGACCAACTCCTTCAACCACAGGAGGGTGGGTAGTGGCTCCCCCCACCACTGGACACTCCAGTGACTTCTGGACTTGGTCCCCATCTTTGTCAGGTCTTTGCCTTCAGGAATCCACCACTGGTTTCTTGCAATCTTGTCTGGGTGCTGCATTATCTTCTTTTTAGTCCTTTCTGGTGATTTAGGGGAAAATCCAGTAACTTACCCCTTTTCTCATGGTCGCTGGGGGGCACTGTGGTACTTACCTTTGGGGTTTCCTAGTTCCACCAGCTCCCCTCTACACATTTCACTTACCTAGGTGGGGTCCTGCATTCGCATTCCATTTTTTTAGTATATGTTTTGGGGTCCCCCTAGGGTCACTATTGTCTATTGCTATTTGCACAGTTTTCTACTACTTTTTATGCCTATTTCTGTTTACTAGTGTACATATCTATTGTGTTACTTACCTCCTACTGGAGGGGTTGCCTCTCTAGTACTTTTTGGTACTTGTATCACTAAAATAAAGTACCTTTATTTTTTCATGTGTGTAAGTGCTGTGTGACTACAGTGGTATTGCATGAGCTTTGCATGTCTCCTAGATAAGACTTGGCTGCTCATCCACAACTACCTCTAGAGAGCCTGGCTTTTAGACACTGCCTACACTACACTAATAGGGGATACCTAGACCTGGTATTAGGTGTAAGTACCTTAGGTACCCACCAGGCCAGCTTCCTACAGTGACCACCTCAGCTGGGACCACCCCTAAGGTGTCCAGAGCAGAGGTGACCCACTCCTTGGAAAATCCTCCATCTTAGTTTGGAGGACAGGGACCAATAGGGTTAGGTCTGTGTCCCCCTCCCCAAAGGGAGTGGACACAAGAAGGGTATAGCCACCTTCAGAAATGCAGGATTTTCTCCCCTGAACTTAGCTCGTCAGATTCCTGGCGACCTCACAAGAAGAAAGAAGGACTGCTAAGCTGAAACTCCAGCAGAGAAGACGGAAGACGCAAACTGACTTGGCCCCAGCCCTACCGGCCTGTCTCCAGCTTCTAAAGCCCTGCAAAAAGAAGGCGACATCCCGGAGGACCAGTGACCTCTGAAAAGCCTCCAGAGGACTGTCTGCAAACCCAGAGGACCAAGAACTCCTGTGGACAGCGGCCCTGTCCAAGAAGAAACTCCATCTAAGGACTCCAGAGCCTCTCCGGATCCGGGACTCCTGTCCACTCTGCATCCGACGCCCACGGCCCGTGTCCAGGTGGCCCAACCGACTAAAGCTGGTCCCCAGGCAATTCTGAGCAAGTGCCCACCCTGGGTTGACCCCTCCTGTCCACCACGACGATGCCTGCAGCCTGAATCCAAAGGACCCCCGTGACAGCGACAGAACCTGATGAAGATTCCTGACACCAAAATGCCCCCCCCCGCACCCTCCTGGCCTTTGGGAATCCGACCTTTGACGCAGCAATGTCCAGCAAGCAGCCCCACTCCTTTTCCAGCCTTTGGTTTCCCAGAACAGACCCCTTGGACTTCACCTGCAGTATCTTTGTGGCCCCTGGGATCCCCTACAGGAAAACATTGGGAGCCCGATGCTGTGTTTGCACCCTGCCGTCCCTGCACTGCTGAGGGTGTATGTTTGGTGCTGACCTGTGGCCTCCCTGGTGCTACTCCAAAGCCCCCAGGTCTGATCCGAAGACGCGGGTACTTATCTGCAAGCAGGCCTGATTCCGAGTGCCCCCAGTCTCCACAGGGGCCCAATTTAAAATCTACATCAACTGTGACCTCTGCACCGGCCAGCCCAGTGTTTCTGGTGGTGGGTGTTTGGGGTGAACTTGAACCCCAAACTGTGGACATCAAAACCTCCAGGAAACTGGAACTGTAAGTCTTGTACTTACCTTCAAATCGTACTAACTTTTCTTCCCCCATAGCACTGTTCTGAAAATTGTAGTGTCAGCTTTTAAAACAGATTATTGCTATTTACCTGAAAACTATTTCAATTGCCAAATTGAAACCAAGTGGTATTGATACACATGTTGGACACTTACTTGCAAATATACTTAACTACAACTTGAATCTTGTAGTTCTAGAAATAAGGTAACAAAATATATTTTTGCTATATATAAACCATTGGCCTGGAGTTTGTCATTGAGTGTGTGCTTCACTTTATTACCTGTGTGTGTACAACAAATGCTTTGCACTACCCTCTAATAAGTCTAACTGCTCGACCACACTACCACAAAAGAGAGCATTAGTATGATCTACTTTATCCTCTGTAAAGCCTCTGGGGAGCTCCTGGACTCTGTGCACACTAGATTTAATTTTGCTATAGTATATACAGAGCCAGCTTCCTACAAGTACCTTTATTTTTGTAACAGTGTCCGGGTCTTTCATGTGCAACAAGTTAATGTGCGACTATAGTGGTATTGCATAAGCTTTGCATGTCTCCTACATAAGTCTTGGCTGCTCATCCAAAGCTACCTCTAGAGAGCCCAGGCCTCATAGTCACTGCCTACACTTCACTAATAGGGGATACTTGGACCTGGTGTAGGGTGATTATACCATAGGTGTCCACCACACACCCAGCCAGCTTCCTACAGGGGCCACCTGGCAGAGCCGTGTGCGCCTCCCTAGGGGAGGAGTAGGATGGTGGTGGTCACTCGCACCCTTTGAGTGGTTTCACGCCAGAGCGGGAATCTGGGGTTACTGCACTGGTGCAAACCAATTTATGCAAGATCTGGCTTCGCTTAAGGCACCTCCACCCCAGCCAAGAGACACCTATTTCTAAAGAAGAGGTGGTCACACCTCTATCTTACAGGAAACCCTTTGTTCTGCCTACCCCTGCCCAAGTTAAACTCCGCAGCAGGAGGGCAGAATAGTGTTCGGGATCGGCAGCAGCATGGACTGGCATGCAGACCCTGCAAGGCTGTACAGACACTATAGAGGATCCCCTAGGGAACCCCCAGTGTACACGCTATCATGCAAGTAGCACTGGAATCCATGTAGTTGCATGATTCCAACATGTTTGATAACAAACATGCCTATGTTCAATGAAGGCATTATGTAGTTGGACCCCTTGTGTTGACCAGTGTCCACTACATACCTCAAGATAACTTCCCAGCACTTACAAAGCCTAGGAAATGGAGCCTGGGGTTTGTAGGGGCACCTCTGCTCATGTAGTGGTACCCTCATACTTAGAACCATGCACCCTGCCCTTGGGTTAAAGGGCCTACCTTAGGGGTGACTTACAAGGTCAGACTGCTGTGATCATGATATAAGGCAAACCTTATATCTGGAGTGAAAGGTGGATGCACCATTTCACACAGGCTGCATTGGCAGGCCTGCAGTCACAGTTTGCATGGGCACCCATGGGTGGCACAATACATGCTGCACCCCTGGTGCACCTATGCCCTGAGTACCCAAGTATCATACACTAGGGGCTTACATGGGTGCACCAGCATACCAATTGTGGGGTGTAAAAGTTATCTACAACTACATTTTGGGGAGAGAGCACTGACACTGGGGTCCTGATTAGCAGGATCCAAGTGTACTATAGTCTAAACACACTAACCCCAGGCAAAAAGTGAAGGTAACTATGCCAAAAAGATTCTACTTTCCTACAACCCATGCTGTAGGTACCAGGTGTAGCAAAGTACCCCTTTTGGCATGGTCACTCCCCACGTTTTGCCTGATATCTGATGCTAACTTGACTGAGCCTGTTTTGGGATCCTGCTAGCCAGGCCCCCCAAGCGTATTCTTTCCCTAAACTGCATCACTGCTTCCACAGTTGGCACACCCCTGGCACACAGCTACGTCCCTTGTAAATGGTACCAGTGGTACCAAGAGCATTGTGACCAGGGAGGGTCCCCAAGGGCTGTAGTATGTATTATGCTACCCAAGGGATTCCTCACCAAACACATGCATCCCGCATTGCAGCTTGTGTGTGCTGTTGGGAGGAAAAAGGTGCCATGTCCACAAACCACTGCCTGTGACATAGTCACCCCAGTGATGGCTTCACTGAAGACTGGGAAGTTTGGTATCAAACGTCTCAGCTCAATAAAACTACACTGATGTCAATGTTGGATTTATTGAAAAATGCACACTGAGGGCATCTTAGAGTTGCCCTCTGTATTTTACCCAACCCTCTAGTGTGAGGATGACCAGTCTGTGCCAGGCTGCCACTAAAAGTCAAGTTTCTGACCTCATGGGATGAGAGCCTTTGTGCTCCCTAGAGTCAGAGACAAAGCCTGCTCTGGGTGGAGGTACTTCATCTCTCCCCCACTGTAGGAACAGCAACACTGGGCAGTGAGCCTTAAAGGCTCCTGCCTTTTGTTGCACTGCCCCAGGGTACTCCAGCTAACGAAGATGCCCCCCTACCCAGACCAAGCCCCACTTTTGGCGGCAGGTCCGGAGGGAAAATTACTAAACACAAGGAGGAGTGACCACTTCAGCTGGCATCACTCTAGGGAGCCCAGGGCTGAAGTGACACCCACCTTGCAGAATACTCCATCTTGCTTTGCAGGGAGACAGAAAATAGGGTTACATATGTGCCCCTCTCCCCAAAGGTACATACCTAACCCTAAGGCTACTTACCTATGACCCCTGTAACCCTTAATCTAGTATTTAGAGGCACACCTGAACCTTGCTCTTTGGATTCCTGGCGACCTAGGAAGAAGGACTGAAAAGCCGACTCCAGACGACAACTGACATATCCCAAGCCCTACTGGCCTGTCTGCAGCTTCAAAGACCCCTGCAACAAAAAGGTGACGCATCCTGCAGGTCCAGCAACCTCTACAAACCCCCAGAGGACTGCCTGCCTGCCTACCCAAGGACCAAGAACTCCAGAGGACAGCATTGTCCACAAAGAAACTTCCAAGAAGGACTCCAGAGCCGTCCCGGATCGGCGAGCACTGCCCACTCTGTACCAGATGCCCATGGCCAGTGTGCAGGTGGCCCACTGGTCGGCAGCAGGTCCTCAGGTGATTCCAACCTCAAGTCCACCCTGGATTGACCACCCCTGGCCAACACAGCCTGCAGCCTAAATCCAGAGCACCCCCCTGACCGCGATCAGCTCCGGTGAAGATTTCCCAAAACCCTAAAGGTACCCCTACAGCTGCAGTCCCCTGGCCCTGGGAAATTCGACAGATGGTCCAGCGACATCCACTGAGGTAACAACTTACCTGTCCAGCAGGTGTTTTTCTTCTGACAAATCCCTGGACCAAGCCTGCAGTCTCTTTGTTACCCCTCAGGGTTCCCCAGTGAAAAGCATTGGGTGGCCAACTCTGTGTTTGCACCCTACACGCGGCCACCCCTGTGCCGCTGAGGGTGTGTGTTTGGTGCTGACCTGTGCCACCCACCCAGTGCTGAGCTAAACCCCCCCAGGTCTGTGCCCTGAAGTTGCGGGTACTTACCTGCAAGCTGTATCTTTTTATGAGCCCCCAGTCTCCAAAGGATTCCATTGAGCTTCCAACACCAACTTTGACCTCTGCTCTCGGCCAGCCCTGTGCTGCTGGTGGTGCACTTTTGGGGTCAACTTGAGCCTTGCCCTGTGAACTCCTTAACCCCTGAAGGCTGGGAACATAAATTAAGTACTTACCTGCAAACGGTGCTAATACTCCACCTGACCCCCCCCCCCCCCACCCGCCCCTCACCCCTGGACTGCATTGCTTTCTATGCTTTCAGCTCAATTACTGCTCTCTTTATGGCATATATACTGTACAAAATGGTGGTACACCAATTTCTGAAATAATTATTGACATACAAGCAATGTATCTCACTCAATTGACCACCTTAATTATTCCAATTACAAAACAAACTTTTGTTAGACGTCTAGACCTGCCCTTACAAGATTTTTGCAGACGTCATTCAAGAACTCTCCGTAGTGCAGGCCTCTATCCTCATGCAGATGATTCTTAAACATGTCAGCAAGACCTTCACAACCCATGTTAGGGCCACACATCCTTAGGGCAAACTTGCATGCCTGTAACGCAAAAGAATTTGAAAAACAAATATTTTATTAACATACAGAATAATATAGGTGCTATCCATTAATATCATTAGAGTATCTAAAATCAATAGATGACTGGCAAAGAAGAACAAGTTACTTACCTTCAGTAATTCACTATTTGGTAGAGACTCTAGCTGCAGATTCCTTACCTTAGAATTTCCAGGTGTCAGCTTGGAATCTGGAACTTTTGAAGAGCAATATCCTTGCGTGCGCCGCCAGGTGGCATCGTTCGGATCCTCCTGGCGTCATCAGCGTTGGTGGAGCGGTCTATGATGTCATGGTCACCTATAAGGGCACCACCCAGGTGTGCGGACGTCAGTTCCTTTTCCACTAACTTCCACTCCAGAAGAGCAAAGCCACAGAACGAACCAACATTTTGTCTGTGCCAAAATTTAGGGCCATGTTTGGGACAATCCTAACTCTAATAGACGTGTCCGCAGAGCAGGGAGGCATGGGTGGGAGCAAATAATCTGCAGCTAGATAAGAGTCTCTACCAGATAATGCATTACTGAAGGTAAGTAACTTATTCATCTGATAGAGACTTCTAGCTGCTTACCTTAGAAAAGGCCCAAGCCATAACCTCCCGGCAGTGGGCTGCAGACAGATGTCCTTACACTAGATAGTCCTGTAGGACCAAATGGACAAGTGCGAGTCTCTACGGACCTGATTGTCCAGGCAGTAATGTCTTACGAACATGAGCAAGGATGCCCACGTCGCTGTCTGACACATATCCAGGACTGGAACACCTTGTGCTAGTGCAGTGGTAGCAACATTGGAATGAGCTCTCAGGCCCTCAAGTGGCTGCTTCTTGGCCAGTGCATAGCTGATCTTAATGCAGAAAATGAACACAGCACGAAATGGTTTGCTTCTACACTGCCCGAACTTTCTTTGCTACCACGTACCCCACAAAGAGATGGTCATCTACCTGTAAACTCTTTTGTGTGGTCAAGGTAGAATAACAACACTCTTTTTGTGTCCAGTCGGTGGAGTCGCTCCTCTTCTTTAGTGGGATGCGGTGGGCCAAAGAAGGTGTGCAGGGTGATGTTCTGACCCAGCTGAAATAGGGTCATCATCTTGGGGAGGAAAGACATGTAGGAAAGTACCCTCTTTTCCGCATGGTTACGCCTACTTTTTGCCTGCTGTCAGTGTGTTTTGACTGTGTTCACTGGGATCCTGCTAACCAGGACCCCAGTGACTGTGCTCTCTCCCTCTAAATTTGTTGCTTAGAACTTAGCACACCTCATAATCGGCATACCTGTACCCCCATATAAGCCCCTAGTATATGGCACTTAGCTACACAGGGGCACCAGGGGCTACGCATTGGGGCACCAGGGGTTCCCCATGGGCTGCAGCATGTATTGTGCCACCCATGGGAGCCCATAAAAAATGTGTCTGCAGGACTACAATTACAGCCTGCGTGAAAACGTGCATGCGCCCTTTCACCAGTCACTGCACCAGGTCACTGTAAATCACCTCTCACCCCTATGGTAGGCCCTCCTAGCCCAGAGGGCAGGGTCAGGTACATGTGTGTGAGGGCACCCCTGCATGAGCAGAGGTGCCCCTACGGACTCCAGCTCCATTACACTGGACTTTGTAAGTGCAGGGAAGCCATTTTACCCGTGTACTGGACGTGGGTCACTACCTATGTCCAGCTACATAATGGTAACTCCAAACCTGGGCATATTTGGTATCAAACTTTTTGGAATCATATCCCAATACTGCTGCCAGTATTGGTTGTATGATTCCATGCACTAGGGGGCTCCTTAGAGGACCTCCAACATTGCTCCTACTAGTCTTCGGGAGTTTTCCGGGCACTCCACACTGCTGCCACCCCTCAGACAGGGCTCTGCCCTTCTGCTGCTTGACCAACTCAAGCCCAGGAAGGCAGAACAAAGGATTTCCTGTGGGAGAAGGAGGTAACACCCTCTCCCTTAGCAATAGGTGTTACATGGCTTGGGAGGTGTAGCCTCCCCAAGCCACCGGTATGCTTTGAAGGGCACATTTTGTACCCAGTTCAATAAACCAGTTTGCACCAGTCCAGGGACCCCTGGTCCCTGATCTGGTGCGAAACTGGACAATGGAAAGGGGAATGACCACTCCTCTGTCCATCACCACCCCAGGGGTGGTGCCCAGAGCTCCTCCAGGTGGCCACTTGGGTCTGCCATCTTGAAACCAAGATGTGCAGAGGCCTCTGGGAGCATCTGAGTGGCCAGGTCAGGCAGCTGACATCAGAGACCCCTCCTGATAGGTGGTCATCATGCAAGATGACCATTCCCCTTTTAGGGCTATTTAGGGACTCCCTTGTTGATAGGTCGCCAGATTCGACGTGCAAGACTCCACCAGGAATCCTTTGCATCGTTTACTTCTAATTCTGGCCACTGGAACCGCAACTTGACTCTTCAGAAACCGACAAGACTGCAACTCCCGAGATGATGTCGCCTACAACATTGTTTCTCCAGCTCCTTCCAGCAACTGCAACATTTCCCCGGCTGTGCATCCTCTGGGGTCAGCAAGACTTCAGCTGCACCAGGAATCAAGAAGGAATCTCCCTTAGACTGAAGGAGTCACTCCCCTGCATCCATAGCCACCTACAGCAATGACATCCGGCTGCGTGGATCTGCTCTCTTTGGAACTGCGTGGATCCTGCATCACAGGTGGTGGTCTGGAGTGGTCCCCTCGGTCCTCTCTGCCAGCTGTCCAACTTGGGAGACAGTGAGCCCTTGCCTCTCCTTGCAGGACAAAACTCCTGTGCACAATGAGTCT
The DNA here is from genome assembly GCF_031143425.1 of Pleurodeles waltl. Classification (NCBI taxonomy): domain Eukaryota; kingdom Metazoa; phylum Chordata; class Amphibia; order Caudata; family Salamandridae; genus Pleurodeles; species Pleurodeles waltl. The sequence continues at coordinate 1,138,404,329 of NC_090439.1, forward strand.
CGCAGCAACCAAGGCTTGTTGTCTCCTGCTCCAAGGGATCTTCAGGCTCTGAATAGCCTAAGCCTCCAGCACTTCATCCTGCCAAGAACAGTCTACTTTGCTGCTCCAGTTATGTGGGACTCCTCTCCAGGTGTGCTGACTGGGCCTCACTGCAACTTACTTGTGCCTGCTGCCAGTGGGTTTCCTGCAGGGGCTGCGACAGCTTCCGCTGGCTCTCCTGACTGCTGAGGGTCAGTTCGTACTCCTCTCCAAGGGTCGAGTCCCCAGGACCTTGCTGGTCCTCTTCAACCTTGCAACTCTTTCTTTGCTTCCTTTTGCATTTGCCAAGGCTTGTTGGTGGATCTCCTAAACTACTGACCATCGCCAACCTGATGAACAATGTGGAACACCATCTGCACCTCTCCAAGGACTCCCCTTCAGCTCCTTGGCTCCACAGCTGTTCGTCTTCTTCCCCGGTCGACCCGGAGCTTCATTCACAGACGGGTAGGTAGTGGCTCCTGCCGCGATAGGCACGCCATCGTGCACTGGACTCTGTCCCCTTCTTTTGCAGTCCTCTTCTTCTAGAATCCACCTTCGGTTTTTCTAGTCTGGTCCTGCTCTTGCACAGTCCATTTTCTAAGTCCTCTAGTTAGTCCTTGGGAAGACCAGGTACTTACCTTAGCTCTCCTGGTCGCTGGGGGGGGGGGGGGGGTGGTCACCTAAGAGGTGAGTACTTAAAAGTCCTAGTTCTTCCAACTTCCCTCGAACAACTCCATATCCTATCTAATTATTACTTATTACTTATTCCTGGCGACCTTAAAGAAAAAGGAGGACTGAAGAGCTGCACCAACACAGAAGCCTCCAGATGACAAATGACTTGGCCCTAGCCCTACCAATCCTGCTACACAAATGTGATGCATCCTGCAGGACCAGCAACCTCTAAAAACCCCCAGAGGACTGCCTGCCTACCCAAGGACGAAGAACTCCAGAGGATAGCAGCCTTGTCCACAAAGAAACCTGCAAAAACGACTCCAGAGCCTCCCGGATCCACAAGTCCTGCCCACTCTGCATCCAACGCCCCCACAGCCCAAGTCGAGGTGGCCCACCAGATTAGAAAGGGCCCTCAGGCGACTCCGACTTTGAGTTCGCCCTGGGTTGACCCCTCACCAATACGACGACGCCTGCAGCCTAACTCCAGAGGACCCCCTGACCGCAACCTGTTCCGGTGAAGATTCTCGATGGCTAAAGGTGCCCCTGCACCGGAAGCCCCCTGGCCTTGGGAAACCCAACCAACGTTCCAGCAATGTACAGTGGCCTCTCTACTTACTTGTCCAGCCAGTAGTCTTCTTCAGCAGACTCCCTGAACTAAGCCTGCAGCCTATTTGTGACCCCCGCGTTTTTTCTACTGAAAAGCATTGGGCACCCAATGTTGTGTTTGCACCCTGCACCCGGCAGCCCCCTCGCCGCTAAGGATGTGCGTTTAGTGCTGACCTGTGGCACCCCTGGTGCTAATCTAAACCCCCAGGTATGTGCCTTGAACTTGCTGGTACTTACCTGCGAGCTGTTTCTTTCCGAGTGCCCCCACTCCCGATTGGTTTCCATTGGGTGCCTCTAGGAAAGTGCCAATGTTGGCACCATTACCCCCCCTCTTTTTGCCTGATATTGATTCCAACATTAGTTGAAAGCGTGCTGGGATCCTGCTAACCAGGCATCAGCACCAATGTTCTTTCCCAAAATCTGTACCTCTGTTTTCACAATTGGCACACCCATGGCACACAGTTAACTCCCTTGTAAAAGGTACCCATGGTACCAAGGGCCCCTTGGCCTGGAAAGTCCCCAAGGGCTGCAGCATGTTTTATGCCACCCTGGGGACCCATCACCAAGCACACTGTCTTTGCAGCTTGGGTGTGCTGGTGGGGAGAAAAGGCAAAGTCGACATTGCACCCCTCTCAGGGTGACATGCCCACAAACCACTGCCTGTGCCATAGCTAAGTCACCCCTCTAGCAGGCCTTACAGCCCTAAGGCAGGGTGCACTAAACATCAGGTGAGGGCATAGCTGCATGAGCAATATGCCCCTACAGAGTAAGTCCATTCTTAGACATTGTAAGTGCAGCGTAGCCATATTGAGAATATGGTCTGGGAGTTTGCCATTACGAACTCTATAGCTCCATATTGGCTTCACTGAATACTGGGAAGTTTGATATCACACTTCTCAGCACAATAAACCCACAATAATGCCAGTGTGGGATTTATTGAAAAAAGCACCCAGAGGGCATCTTAGAGATGCACCCTGTATGTTAGCCAAACTACTAGTGCAGGACTGCCCAGTCTGTGCCAGCCTGCCGCTTTTAGACAGGTTTCTGACAACATGGGGTGAGAGCCTTTGTGCTCTGTGTGGCAAGAAACAAAGCGTGTCCTGGGTGGAGGTGCTTCACACCTCCCCCCTGCAGGAACTGTAACACCTGGTGGTGAGCCTCAAAGGCTCAAGCCTTCGGTTACAGTGCCCCAGGGCACTCCAGCTAGTGGAGTTGCCCATCCCCCCTCCCCCCAGACAAAGCCCCACTTTTGGCAGCAAGTACAGCGGGAAAATTAGGGAAAACAGGGAGGAGTGACCACCCCAGCTAGGACAACCCCTAAGGTGTACAGGGACCAATAGAGTTAGGTTAGTGTCCCCCTTCCCAAAGGGAGTGCACACAAGAAGAGTGTAGCCACCCTCAGGCACAATAGCCATTAGCTACTGCCCTCTGGCCCCTGTAATGCCCCTAAATCCAGGATTTACAAGCTCCTCTGAACCTCAGTCAGATTCCTGGCGACCTGAGAAGAAAGGAGGACTGCTAAGCGGAACCCCCAGCAGAGAAGAAGAAAGACGCAAACTGACTTGGCCCCAGCCCTACCAGTCTGTCTTCTGCTTCAAAGAACCTGCAACAAGAAGGCAACGCATCCTGTGGAACCAGTGACCTCTGTCAAGCTCCAGAGGACTGCTCTGCACCCCAAAGGACCAAGAACTCCCAAGGACAGCGGCCCTGTCCAAAAAAAAAAAACAACACCAAGACTGCAGGACCTCCCCGGATCCGCGAATCCTGACCACTCTGCACCTGATGCCCACGGCCAGCGTCCAGGTGGCTCAACCGGCTAGAGAGGATCCCCAGGCGATTCTGAGCAAGTGCCCACCCTGGGTTGACCCCTCCTGCCCCTCACGACGACGCCTGCAGTGTGAATCCAGAGGCCACCCCTGACTGTGAAAGCTCTGGACGAAGATATCAGACGGCTAAAGGTACACTCCACCCACAACCCCCAGGCCTTAAGAACCCGACCACCAGTGCAGCAACGTTCAGCAGGCTGCCCTACAACTTGTCCAGCCTGTGGTTTTCCAGAACCGACCCCTTGGGCCCAGCCTCCAGCATCTGGGTGAGCCATGGGGTCCCCTCATAGAAAAGTGTTGGGAGCCCGATGCTCTGTTTGCAGTCTGCACCCTCCCACCCCTGTGCCGCTGAGGGTGTATTTTTGGTGCCTTCTTGTGGACCCCCAGTGCTCCTCTAAACCCCCCAGGTCCGCCCTACGAAAACACGGGTACTTAACTGCCAGCAGATCTAAAACCGAGTGCCCCCAGTCTCCATAGGAGCCCAAGTTAAGTTTGCCTCAACTTTGACCTCTGCACCCGGCTGGCCCCATGTTGCTGGTGGTGGGTGTTTGGCGGTTAACTTGAACCCCAACCTGTGGACATCCTAACCCCCGGAGACTGGAACTTTTTGTCAAGTACTTACCTGTAAATTGTACTAACTTTTCCACCCCCAGGAACTGTTTCTGAAAATTGCAGTCAACTTTTAAAACAGATAATTGCCACTATTTCAAAAACTGTATAACTTAACAATTTCAAACAAAGTGTTATTGATATATGTGTGAAATACGAATCTATTGAAGTACTTACCTGCAACTTGAATCTTGTGGTTCTAGAAATAAACAAAATAATATTTTTGCTATATAAAAACCATTGGTCTGGAGTTAAGTCATTGAGTGTGTGCTTCTTCTATTGTTTGTGTGTACAACGAATGCTTAACACTACCCTCTGATAAGCCTAACTGCTCGACCACACTACCACAAAAGAGAGCATTAGTATTATCTACTTTAGCCGCTGTTAAGTCTCTGGGGAACCCCTGGACTCTGTGTACACTATATCTCATTTTAATGTGGTAAATAAAGAGAAAGCTTCCTACAGAGTGCCCAACACCAGACTTAGACTTCTGCACCCGGCCAGCCCCGTGCTGCTGGTGCTGCACTCTTGGTGTCTTCTTGAACTTTGCCCTGTGGACACCCTAAACCCCCCAAGACTGGGACCGTAAGTCGTGTATTTACCTGCAAACTGTGTTAATACTTTTCCTCCCCTAGGACTGCATTACTTTCTATGAAAAATTGCACTGTCCACTTTTGAAACTGAAAAGTGTTGCTTATCTGAAAACGGTTTTATCTGTGAATTCTAAACAAAGAATAATTATTACTTGAGAGTGATACGTTCTTCAGAATGTACTTACCTACAACAAAGATCCTTTTGGTTCTAGGAATAAAGTAAAGTATATTTTTTGATAAATAAAAAATTGTCCTGGAGTTAGTCATTGAGTGTGTGCCTTATTTCTCGACTGTGTGTACAACAAATGCTTAGCACTACGCTCCGATAAGCCTAACGGCTCAACCACACTACCACAAAAGAGAGCATTAGTATTGTCAACGTTTGGTATAGTATATACAGAGCCAGCTTCCTACAGCCCCCTCCTCCATAGCCACAGTAGGAGAGAGCAGGCCAGAATCTGGAGATGTGTCCAGTCCACTGGCCTCTCCTAGTTCCTCATACCAGTCCAAAGGTTCAACCGGGGTTATAGAGGGTCCAAAGACCCCTCCCATTCCTCTCCAGTGTCTGGCTGGGGTAATGAATGCTCAGGCAATGATCTGGCAGCCATGGGCACCATTGGAATCAGTGTCGTGGGACGCCGTTCTGGCTCTGGATCATCGGAGATTATAATGGGGCTGGCACCACAGGTGGGTGCCGGTGGCGTCTGGAGCTGTGCCAGAGAAGGTCAACGGTGTGCTACTTGTGCCGTTTGGGATCCAGGATCGGACCCATCAAAGCTGAGGCAGAAGTTGCCTGCGTAGAACCTGATGGAGCCTCTTCTGACCCCACAGGTCCTGAAGGCACTCCAATGGGGCTGGTCCACTCAAATATGAGACGCATGGCCTTGTAGAATTATTTTAATTCAGCGGGGTTGCTTCGCCTTCCAGAAATGGGGGGAAGGTGGGGAGTCGGCCTTGATAATGATTCTGTGAAACCGTGCATAGAATGTCTTCACTCCGGACTCACCTTGTCAGCAGACGGGCTAGGTGAAGTCGAAGTCCATTTGGACTTATTCTTGAGCCTCTTCCCCAAGTGCCTGAAGGATATGAAGTGGGCCGAATAAGGTTTGCAGCTCCTGCAGCAGTCCCACTACCTTCTCCAAGGAGTCGTGTCTGCCAATGTCGACTGCTGAGCCACAAGCAGCTTCAGGGACCGCTTCCTCAAAGCTTTTGGAGCCATTGCCTAGCAGCCCAAGCACAACTTCGAGTTGTGGTCGCGCTTGAGACAACACAGGCATACAAGATGGGGATCCGTCACCGACATGGCATGATGGCAGGCGCCACATGGCTTGCATCCTGTCTTCCTAGATGACATCCTCGGCACAGAAGAACAATTCTTCTGACAATGTCAAATAGAGGTCTGCCAAAAAACGGCAGAGGGGTAGCTCTATCCAGAGCTGCGTTACCCAGCGCGGAAGGAGAAGAACTGAAGCCTGGAATTTCTAAGGTAAGGAATATGTAGCTATAAGTCTCTATCAGATAAAATGAATACAGATTGAATGATGCTGGCTCTCTATGTGGTGCACTAAAAAGAAGTACACCCTGCAGAGTCCAGTGGCTCCCCAGTTGGCTTGCAGAGTCAAAAGTAGATAGGATTAATGCTCTATCTATTTTACGGTAGTGTAGGCGAGTAGTTAGGCTCATCAGAGGGTAGTGTTAAGCATTTACTGTACTCATGGAGGTGATAAATGATACAGATACTCAAAGAATAAATCCAAGACCAATTTAGAAAAATATCACTTATTGGTATATATATATTTTAAACCCAAGAACTTCGTTAAAAGGTTAAGTATGTTTTTAAGCATCAAAACATTTAAATGGGAAAAATCAACACAGTGCAATTTCAGAGTTCTTCAATGTTAACCTATGGAAGGAAAACACATGCAGCAAACAAGCACTTTACGACAACTCACCGGACCAATCTTGGAGACTTAAGGTGAGTATTGGGCAAGGGTCAGGACCACACTAACAGGTCACTCCGGGTGGCACTGGGGCAGCCAGGCAGGTACAGAGGTAAAGTTTGCCTTTAGGCTGCAACTCCAGAGGTGTAGGTTGCAGACTCAGACTGGGGGCCAGTCGGGGTCAATCAACAGGTAAGTCACAAACGTGGGGTGCTTGGGGACGAAGGTGCACCTTAGGTCCGCTTCTCCAAGGCCCAGGGACGACGGATGCAGGGGTGTCCTTCAGCATGGAGTCGCCTTGACCTGGAGCACTCGCAGTTAGAGGGTCCTGTGGTCTGAGGCTGCAGGCATGATCGGGGAGTCCAGGAGGGATGAAACCACAGCGGACTCGAGTGCAGGAGCACTGAGAGATGACTCTGGCACGAGGGGCCCACTTCCACTCAGGCCGGCGGGGATGGGTACAGTGGTTGCTGGAGACGTCGGGTTTCTCTTACCTCAGAGCCTGCGAGAGAGGGGGCCTGTGGGCAGAGGCTGCAGGCGATTTCAGGGAGTCCAGGAGAGGTGAAACCATGATGGACTCAGACTCTGGACAGCTGGGGAACCTTGTTGGCACCAGTGGTCTTCTCCACCTTGGGTTGTGGACAACATGTACAGTTGTGACCTCAGGTGTCGGCTCTTTTCGTGGGAGTCGGGTGGAGAGCAGGTCCCCTGCTCACAGGGGAATTGAGTCTATTTCAAAGACAGGCAGAAATCTCAGGTTCCTGGAGGTTCAGCTGCTGGATGAGGCGTCTTTTGGTTCAGTCCCTCGAGGAGTGTAGACAGACAGGCGGGACTGGTACCAGGTCAGCTGATTCTTCTTCTCTTCTGCAGGTGCGTCTCTACTTTGTCCTCTTCTTTTTAGGTCATTAGGATGGGAGTTCCAGAGTTCAGGGGTGCCACCTAAATACTCAATTTAGGGGCATAACAGGGGGTGCCGGGTGGCAGCCAATGGGTTGCCCACTGTTAGGGTGACTCCGCCCTTTATATGACCACTTCTGCTGAGAACTAGGCATAACCCTAAGCCTAGTGGCCAAATTCCTTTCAAACAAAAATGAAGGAATTTAAAAAGTGGTGTACACTTCAGCTCATCCCACTTAGGAGTGGGACTGCCATGAAGTAGGGCGTGATCCCCTGTACTCTGGGAGTTCCTTGGAAGACCCCCTCCTAATCTGCCTAATTTTATCTGCCTGTGCTGCCGCCCAAAAGTGAGGACAGGACAGGTGGGTCAGCCATCCCCTCCATCTGGAGAGACCTGGGTCGGATTACAAAGGTGGTTAGGCCTTTGAAGTTCCCTGTCCTGGAAAGTCCATCCTGCCTGGGTGAGGTGCTAACACCCCCACCCAGTAAAGGCTTTTGGCTCTGACCCTCAAGAGCACTGGGTCTCACCTTGGGGGGTCAGAAACATGACTAGGGTGGCTAAACTGGTCAGGACCAGTCAGTTAACACACCAGTAGCTGATCGGTTTTTAGGGGGCACCTCTAAGGTGCCCTCTGGGTGCAGGTATTTGTGAACCCAACACTGATCAGTGTAGGCTCACCAATACGAGATGTTTGATACCAAACATCCCTATCTTCAGTGAAGCCATCATGTAGCTGGGGAACGTGTATTGACCAGTGTCCAGCACATGTATTTAAAATGGCTTCCCTGGTCACCTACTATGTCTGAGAATCAACAAAGACATAGCAGGGGCATATCTGCTTGTGTAGGTATTCCCTCACATGTAATATAATGCACACTGCCTTAGGGGTGTAAGACCTGTTAGAGGGGTGACTTGTTTATATTGCATTCAGTGTTAGGGGACATGTCACACAGGCTGTGTGCCATGTTGTGTCTTCACTTTTGTCTGCACCAAGACACGCAGCCTGCAATGGCAGCCTGTTATGTGCTTGGTGAGTGTTCCCTTGGGTGGCACAATTCGAGCTGCAGCCCTTGGGGCCCCTCTTTAGTACCCCAGGCCCTTCGTACCAGGGGTACCATTTACTAGGGTCTTACAGTGGGTGCTAAAGGTTTTGTCAATTGGAAAAAACGACTGTGCAGTTTTGGGGAAAGAAATCTTGCACGGGAGACCTGGTTAACCAGTGCACTTTCAGTTAAAATTACACCAGAAACCAGGCAAAAAGTGTGGGCTGGGGGTGACCATGTCAAAAGAGGAACTTTCCTACACAGTTTGTTTCATATAAAGTTTTACTTAATAGTTTGCAGGCCTGTGCAGGATCTTAAAATGTGAGAGCGGGCCAGCATATTTCTTTCTGGGAAAGTGGCCATCCTACCTCTACTCCAGTACTTTGTGATGCCTCTTCCCTCTAAAATGTGTAGTGTTCTGTGGAGGATGCTCTCTCAGGGCCCAACCCCACTTCTGTAAAGTTCCTGAAAGGCTCAGACTGAAAAGAAACAAATAACTGATTTTGTTTATTTTCAGTCCAGGGCCAGCGCTGTGTCAGCTCAAAGCAGGCAGCACACTGCAACTGCTTTAGAGAGGCACACATTGCACAGACAAACTGAGGGGCCCCCTTCCTGTAGAAAAGACTGTCCACCCCTGCAATCTAGGAACTGCGGGGGCATTTGTTGCGGCCCTGGCCGGGCCCCAGTGTGTGGCCATCTGCTTGGTCACCAGCGGCCAAAAACAAGGCTTAGACCAAGTGCTCATCAGACTAGCAGCTCGGGCTTTGTTGAGTGGGAGTAAGGGATCAGAAGACACAGGCCCAGGAGGCAGATATCATTCATTTTAACTTCCACAGAGGGCAGTTGAAAGTCCAGGAGCTCAGCAGTATGTCGAATTACTACAGCAAGGGAAGCACTCTTCTGTTGGGGACCCAACGGGTAAAACCAATCCTGTATCAGGGGAAGTATAAATCTAACTGGCCTCTAGGAGGTCCATAAATAAACTGTCATTATTATAATATGGAGCTAAACCATCCCAATCAACACCACTGTCATCTCCAAAAAGTAGACTCTGGTCTGAATCTGATCCAAAAAGGTGATGGAGTCCCTGAGAAAGACTTCAGTAGTGATGGTACCATGTCAGAATGAGAATGTACAGGAACCAGGTGAGCTGGAGCAGAGTCAGAAAGCGACCTCGGTCAGGATCGAGATGGATTTGGCTCTGGGTAAGACATCGGGGTCGGCACTGGCGACGCTGCTATCAGCATCGATGAAAGAAGGACCGTGCGATGCAGGTCTTGGAGCAGGAATAGAAGTCAGTATCAGAGTTGGTGCAGAACCTGAGGTGGGTTTGAGGGGATCATATGGTGCCAAAGATGGATCCACCTGCAGTAATTGGACTGGAGGTCCCTGTGGCTCCGTGGGGCCCAAAGGCATTCCACAGGGAGCCAGAAGAGTGTAAAAAATACATAGCCTGGCCTTCTTATTGGCCTGTACTTATTGCAGCATCTCTGATGGCCTGGGAAACTCAGGATGCATTGGAATCAACTGCAGAATCAACTCAAGTGGGAATCAGGAGCGAGCCAGATTGGCACCACCCTAGCGACTTCCCTTTCAATAGAGGATCAAGCCCCGCTTTGCTTTCTTATGTTTCTTTTTCAACTTGGACTTTGATTTACATGTTGATTACAAGATGACGGAAATATGTACTGAAAATCAACCTCAAAAGCAGTAGCGGTGTGCATTCTCAACTTGAAGTAGAACTTTCATGAGGTCCATGGTTTCTTTTGCTGTTCGGCGACATACAGCTTCCCTTCACGATCCTGGATCACCTTCATATGCATGAGGGCACCCTCATTTCATGACTTGGAGAAGTGCCCTGTGCCCAGACCATACAGGCACACCTCATGCGGGTCAGTTACCTACATCCTTTTCTGGCAGTCACAGCATAGATCAGACTATGGTTTTGGATGAGGACAATATTTTCTTACACACTGGACTGAAATTTAAATGCAGCTCTGCTCCATCATTTGCAGGGTGGAACAAAGCCACTGCGAAGTCTCACAGTGCCATCTAACCGTGCACAGAGCATAGCTGAGAAGAATGCCGGATCCAGTTTGGTGTCTGGGGATTTTCTGAAGGTGAGAAATCTGTGGTTAGAAGTATTCATCAGTTGGTGTGATATCTTTACTCTGGTAACAAAAATGAACTTTGTCCCCGCTACATTTGTCGTATTAAACTGCTCTATGCAGATGTCAATGCACACATCCGGATAGGTCATAAGGTGTGGAGGTTTTTCCAGCGCAGCACCCGGAAGGGGTGCCCATTATTGTCCCTGCTCTTTGCTTTAGCTATCCACCCCTTGGAGGCATGGCTCAGGGTAAACAACCTAATATATGCCTTTGAATGGACAAATGGGGTAGCTGACAGAGTTGCACTGTATACAGACAATGGCTTAGGGCCTGATTCAAACTTTGACAGATGGGGTAATTCCGTCACAAACATGACAGATATTCCGTCCGCCATATTACAATCCCATTACAACCTATGGTAATACGACAAAAGGGATATTCGTCACATTTGCAATGGAATAACCTGTCCGCCAAACTCTAAATCAAGCCCTTCATCTTTTTGGACGAGCTCCAGATTCTGCGGTTGTTTGGAGAGGCATCTTGCATCCAGATTAACACAGCCAAATCTTTCATTTATGCAATAGGATCCTGTTTCTCCAACATGGCTTGGGCACGGGGGAGCCGCATCCTCTGTGAGGGGTTCCACTATTTAGGGGTGTATGTCACCGAAGACAGACAATGTGCCCTAGATATGAATCTATAACCACTAACCAACAAACTGACCACAGGCTGCTGGCTTTGGACGACCATCCCCCTATCCGTTATAGACAGATAAGCAATTTTTAAGATGGTCAAGCTGCTATATCAAAATTTCCCATAGTCTAGCCCCAAAACCTTCTTTGCCTACATAAATACGCTTATGTGGGGCTTCATATGGAATCAACAACCCCCCAGAATAGCATAAACAAATGTTTCAAATCACCTTTGAGGGTGGCATAGCAACCCTAGACAAGTTTTTACTACCTCACAGATGCAGGGGACCTACCTCCTTGACCTGTTGTATGGGAAGCACCTTCAGAATCCCTCCCACCATCTTGTGATGGAGATTTGGTGCTAGACGTCCAGGGTTCTGGGGTGCTCTAAATGCATAATAAAAGAGACACTGCTATGGAGAGGTACTAGACTCCCACACAGAACATAATTAGAGGGTTTTTAAGGCTGGGACCTCATTGGGATCTCACATCTGGGAGACCTAATGACTGGAAGTCATCTCAAATCGTTTTTTGACCTCCAATAGGAGTTTGACCTCCAGAAGTGCAAATTCTATAGGTGTCTGCAAGCAGGGCATGCTCTTGTGCCATGGATTTTATGCCCCAACAGCATTCCAGATTTCTTCCCACTCAAGGCTAGGGTGATCGGAGCCCTGTGAGGAAATGGGGTGTATTATCTCACCATGTAATACAGTACCAAACCCCTTTAGAACTAGTTAGGTTTCGTAAACCTTAGCTCAACCCTAGTTAGCTGTTGCTTGGAGCAGCCAGACTTTAACAAAGAAACAAGTGTAAAGTATCTAAACATCACCAAAACAATTAAAGAAAGAAACATGACTCAAGAAATCCGGCAGCAATTTATCAAAATAGAACTTTACTGTAAGATTTTTGGACTCCAAAAAAGTAAAAGATCCACTGGAGGGTTCCAGAGATCTAGATTTTAAAGGAAATAATAAGTACAAATTACTTACCTTCGGTAAGTCCTTATCTGCCAGAGCCAACATATAGTTGCACATTCCTTACCCCAGGAGTCAGACCGGATCTAGAGAATTTTGTGAGCAGTACCCCTGCGCGCTGTCAGGTGGCAACAATCGGCTCCGTGTCCATCATTGGCGTTGTCTGTGCCGGATATGACATCGCGGTTGAAGGAAAGTAGCATCTGACAGTTGTCCCCACTTTTTGCCTGGTGTCAGGGTGTTTTGACTGTAGTACACTGGGATCCTGATAGCCAGGACTCTAGTGTCTGTGCTCTCGCCTCTAAATTTGGTTGCTGGTGAACTTTTACACCCCACAATTGGCATACTGGTGCACCCATGTAAGTCACTAGTAGATGGTACTTTGGTACCCTAGGCATTAGTACACCAGGGGAACCACATAGGCTGAAGCATGTATTGTGCAGCCCATGGGAGCCCATGCAAACTGTGTCTGCAGGCCTGCCATTGCAGCCTGCATGAAATGGTGCATGCACCTTTCACTTAAGATATAAGGCTTGCATTATATCCTGGTCACTGCACTTAGACACTGAAGTCACCCATCTAGTAAGCCCTTCAGCCCAAGAGCAGGGCGCATGTCCCGGTGTGAGGGTACTCCTGCATGAACAGGGTACCCCTACAAGCCCCAAACTCCATTCTCTGGGCTTTGTAAGTGTGGAGAAGCCATCTTAAGGTATGTAGTGGGCACTGGTCAACACAAGTGGTCCAACTACATAATGGCTTCTCCGAACCTAGGCCTGTTTGGTATCAAACAAGTTGGAGTCATGCAACTACCCCGATTCCATCATAGTTGCATTATCCCCTGTACACTGGGGGTTTCTTAGAGGAGCCCCCAGTTTTGCCTGTGAAGCCTTATGGAGTGCGGCTACCAGCTCACACTGCTGCCGACCCCAGACACTGTTCTGCTCTCTGGATGGTGAGCCTGGCTCCAGCAGAGGAAGGCAGAACAAAGGATTTCACGCAAGGGAGAGGTGTGACCACATTCCCATGTGTATTAGCTGTCTATGGGCTAGAGTGGCCTCTGAGCGCCACCAGACTGCTTTGCAGGGCACATTTGGTGCCCTCCTTGCATAATCCAGTCCCCACCGGTTCAAGAACCCCTGCTTCCCGTTCTGGCTCGAAACTGCACAAAGGATTGGGGAGTGACCACCACCCTGTTCAGCTCCTCCCCTAGGGAGGTGCTCAGAGCTCTGCCAGGAGGCCGGTTGATTCTGCTATCTTGGAAACAAGGTAGGCAGAGGCCCCTGGTAATATTTGTCTGGGTAGGCCAGGCAGATGACGTCCCTGACCCCCTCTGATAACTGGGTCACCGCAGAGAATGACCAACCCCCTTTTAGGGTTACTGAAGGGCTTCTCCAAGGCGGGTCCTCAGATTCGCTGAGCAAGTCTATACAAGGATCTCTCCGAGACGTCATCTGCTCCTGGCTTCCCGGAACATACAGTTGGTCTGCTTTGGAAACAACACTGTACCCAGTTGGGACGGCTCCTACTGCAACACTGTTTCTCCGGCTCCTGAAAGATTTCTGCAACATCCGTGCATCCTCCAGGGTCACAAGGACTCTGTTTGTATCCAAGAAGCAAGAAGGAATCTCCCTTGGAGTTAAGGAGTCACTCCACTGCATCTGCAGGCACCTCAAGACGGCGACCGGCTGGTGGATCCTGCTGTCCTATGGACAACAAAAGGCTCTGCAACACAGGTGGTGGTTCTGTGGTCCTCTTCGGATCCTCCTATCTTCAGATCCACTTGGGAGACTGTGGAGCCCCGGCTGCAGCCACAGGAACAGCAACCCTGTGCACTGCAACTGCTGCTCTTGCCAAGAGTTGTTTGCTTTTCCTCAAGATCTTCAGGCTCCAAGAAGCCCCAGCCTCCAGAACTCTGCAACTACAGGATTAGCTTCCACTCTGCAGTTTCTGTGGCGCAACTGTTTTGTTGTGCTGTTGATGCCTCCCTGCAATCCCTGTGCCTGCTGCCAGTGGGTCACTTGTGGAGGTTCTATCGACTGCTGCTGGCTTTCCAACCTGCTGAAGGACTGCTCTGACTCTCTTCCCAGGGTCGGGTCACTAGGACCTTGCTGGTCCTCAAAACCCTACAACTTACCTTGCAACTACAATTTGTATTTGACAAGGCTTGTTAGTGGCCCTCCTGGTCACTGACCCTCTTGCAAACTGGTGACCAACGTGAGACAGCTTGTGGGCGACTCCAAGGATCTTCTGCATTCCCCTGGACTCTGCAGCTGGACTTCTCCATCCCTGTCCTGCAGGAACAACACCACTGAAAGGGTTGGCATTGCCTAACTGCACTGCCTGGGCATCCCTGAGTGCTCTGGACACTATCCCCTTCTTTTCAGGTTGTTCAGGTCCGGGTTCCACCTACCTGGTCCACAGGTCGTAACAGCAGCTTGACATTCAAGTCTTCCATTGACTCCAACAAGGGTTTCTGACACCACTGCCTCGCCCCTGTGCTCCCTGGTGTAGGTACTCCGGTCTTCTGGGTATCCACAGGTGGGGGCACTCTCCAAACCTCCCTGTGCCAACTGGTTTCCTCAGGGTCCAATGGGAAGGGTCCTGAATCCATAAAAATCCAACTGTGACGGTCCTGTGTTAGTCTATGGGACACCCGGCTCAATAACTATTCACGGGTGCCTGTGGCATTACAGTTACTTACCTCTGGTATTTTCTTACTCCCCCAGCCCCTGGGATCCTAACACACTTACCTTGGTTGGGGCACCTCCATTCTCATACCGCTTTCTTAGTATATGATTTGGTCTCCCCATGGGGCACCATGTATTCCTATGCTATTTCTGATGGTTTCTATGTACCAATGTTAGTATAGTCTTTAGTTTTTTAATAAAGAAACCTTTATTTTTGGAACACTTGGTGTGGTTCTTTTTTGTGTACAGATGCTGGTATTTCTAGTGCTTTACACTCCTCCTAGATAAGCTTTAGCTGCTCACCACAGCTACCCCTAGAGAGCTTTTCCTATCTGGACACCTACTCACTATCACTACGGGCTGCCTGGACTCAGTATAGGGTGCCACACCATAAACTGAGCTAGCTTGCTACAGTGACATCCCCCAAAATACCAGTAGTCCGTAGCTAGGCGTGGCACCTAAGGGCCACCGCTGACAAAACAGCTTTGCCTAGCGAGTCTTATGAATGAAGCCCACGGCAAATTGTGAACTTTGCTGCATCTCTCCAGTCTTCTACTACTTGGGAGAGCACTGCCCAAGCCTCCTATGGGATCATAGGCAGCACTTAAGCAACTGTGTCTCACAGAACATGGCAGTAGTGGCCCAAAAGTCATGTGGTGTTCACAGACTGCAATGCCAGGCTGGCGGAAGAAAACAACTTCTTCTCAAATGTCTCCAGCCTCTTGGATTCCCTCTTCGGAGGAGCAGTAGGGAATGCACCAGGGTTGGCATGGCCTGGGAGGCCTAGACACCGAGTACAGTGTTGAGAAATGCCCATCCAGCTCTGTATTGGAGTTTGGGATCAAAATAGGGATGTGAGCCAGTGGGCGCCAGGAGCGTCAGCATCTATTTCGGGCAGGTTTAGGTGGCACGAATGGCATCGGTCTGGATGAAGAAGTGGATCCTTGGGGCCTCACTGGCACTGGACCAAAGCAGGGACCCCGGTCGAACCACAGGGCATGGAAGCGCACCAGGGGGATCAGGGCGCCCAAATATCAGGCACATGGTGCCATAAGATTCTTTAAGTTGGGTGGGGGTCGCTTTGGCTCCCGGAAACTTGGGGAAGCATGGAGTCAGCACAGACGCAGGATCAACCACGGAGCGAGACCTATAATGCTGACGCTCCTCTCATTGGCCAACTGACACAGAGAAGTTGAAGCACGCTTCATGACTACTTCTACTAATGCCTCAACTTACTTGACTGCCCAGAGGACTTTGAATAGGACAACAACCTCAGACTCCGTGACCGATCCCGGGATCTTCCTCTGTACAGGGACCTCGACTACCCACAACAGAGGCACCATCAGTTTGAGAGAGCGTCCCTCAAAGCCTTCGAGTTCATTGCACAGCAGTTGGAGCACAACTGTGGGTCGAGGTAAAGCTCGAGGCACCACAGGCAAAAAAAGTATGGGTCTATCATCGACATCAACCAGTGACAGGCACAGCATGGCTTGAAACCGGCCTTCTAGGACGACATCCTGCCACACCAGGAGGAAAACTTTAAAAAAGCTCCAACAAAAATGTGAAAAAAATTTGAACAGGTAGCTCTTGAAGAATCTGCCCTGGCCGGCGTGGAAAGAAAAAAAATGATGTCTATATAGGTGCTGTGGATGTTACATCTGGTGAGGACAAGCCATGCGGAGCTGAACAAAGCCAATTACTGGCATGCAGGGGTATAAATGTTTTGTATCCAGTTTGGCGCTTAGGATAATTCTAAAGTAAGGAATCTGCAGCTAGGAGTCTCTATCAGATGTGTAAAGTTTTTAATGTAGTCACACTGATTAAGCTCTAAGACACCCACCACAGGTAGGGAGGAGCCTGTGCCCTAAAGGGCTTGTTAATCAATGAAGGTAAAAAAGGAATCGACATCTAATGGTGAGCCGCTCAGGTCCTCGACAGTCACCACAGTAATGGCAGGATCTGCTACCCCGCGGTAAATTGAAGGCTAGGCTTCATGGTAGTATACTAGGAGCCTTGGAGACTGAGCATCGCCACCTGCCTGCTCAATTTTCCAGCCCAGAGCCAGTACAGATAACTGCAGTAAGCCCATCAGTTCCATAAGAGTCTGCAAGTGTTTCAAGTACTTTCTTGCCTTCAGGTTTAGCACCTGTGGCCTCCACTCTACTGTTCAAGATGGCTGCTCATTAATGACTCACCCAACTCATAGCATCAATACGTCATAGACATCCACTCTTCCACTAGTCGGCTACCCATCCTCTCAGTCAGTGGAGGATCAGATGTTCAAAAAGGGCTACTAAGTTTCACAGCTCAACAGACAGAGCAGCCTAGCACAGGATCAACCTCAGACTCACCAACTATTCCTACTGCAGTCTGGCCTTCAAGACTGCAATTCCGCAACTAGCCATTCAAACCACACCACCCAGAACTAGTAGTCAGTGTATTGGGTATACCAGACCAGAGGGGACCCCCACAAAAGCCGCAGGTACTCCATCTCAGGTTTTTACTCCGCATAAAGGCTCTTAGGATGAAAAGGATATTGACAGATCAAACAGTCATAAGGGGCCTGGCGCTTAAGACCCCAGCCATGCCCCTCACTTATGGAAACCTTAAAACAGCAGGGTCCGGTTTGTTACTTGTACTGAAAACGTATGAACAAACATATGATTATTGCTTTTTTATTTCAGTTCTTCAGTTTAAAATGTATTGCAAAACAGAACTGATCAGATTCATTGGAATTGCACAATTGCATGTAGATGACCTGCTGTTCATGAATAGCAGAAAAAACTCTGTGATGGAGAAATATCATTTTGTCAAAAGGCCAAATAAGAAGCATCACCATTTCACTTAATAAGACTGGGGGACTATGATGATGTAAAAAATTACATGAAGAATGTCAAATGTTTTGTCATTGATGTCGGTCCACAGTACCATGATTATTCAATTTGGTAAGAACGTTTATAAAAGCAAAAATGTTTCTCACTAAAAAGTTAAATCTTAATTTGAAGACAGATTTGTTCACTGGATCAGACTCAGACAGGCTGTGAACTAGCTTACGAACATGCAATATTGTTCAGTTTGCCAACATAACAGAATGTTAATGTACCAGTGGGAGAACTGATGTGAGCACAGGACCAGAATATTACTGTGAACAGTGAAAGGCCGCTCCTTTGACTGACAAGAAAGGAGGTGTAGAACAAACCTAGGAGCACATAGCTGTTTACAATCCCAACAACAGGACACTTGTTTTTTCTGGAGTCACTTTTGCATTCCTTGCCCCCCCGTACCCACCTGTTTCTGCGGTGACTCGCTGGTACGCCCGCTGCTGTCAGCCACCGCTCCGAGTGCCCAAGGGGGGCCTCCGGATCCGGCGTGGCCCAGGGGTGAAGCACCGTGCCCCGGCATGATGCCACCTCACACGAGCCCGCCGTTACTGTCTGCCAGGGCAGCGCATGTGCACAACACTCAGTCTTGTCCCCCAGGCCGAGCCAAGCGAGGACTGCGCCGCAATGCTGGCTTTGCAGCAGCTGGTCAGGGGGATCCGTGTCCTACTGCTTCTTCCTATTACCGTTTTCTCACCCCAGGTATGCTAAAGTGAGGATTGTTGACGGATGAGGTGCTCTAGCCAGCAGGGCGGCACTAGTGTGCGCCCATCTCGCTGCGGGCTCTCCAGCGCCCCCAACAGCAGGACAATAGTTAAGTGCCTCGTAGAATCTGACAGCGGAAAAATGTTGCAACAATATCAGAGATTCAAAATAAAAATAATGGGCACAGATTTAAAAAACACAACTATTCAGAAGTGTTCACTGTCTGAAAAAATGAAGACAACTGAGAGAGTCACATGACCATGTTCAAGATGTCAGTTGAAGTTTAAGAGCAAGAGCTTGAACCGGCGATCTCCAGAGTTCAGGGAAATGGATGTTTTATGATGCACTCACCTTGACAACCTCTGGCTGTGGGTCCTGAAGGTGAAGTAGCAATGCAACTAAGCCATTCAGAATTTGCTCGAAGAAAACATCTTCATTGTTCACAGTGCTGAATTTAGTTAGTTTCCCAAATAAAATGATTGAAGCTTTACGCAGTTCGGCTTTCTCCTGAAGAAAAGATACACATGTAAAGTAATGCCCTCTGAGTAACTAAGTTTGTTAAAAATGAATTCTTAACCAAACACCTAGAAATGACAACCCACAGTTAACAACCAATTGACGAACAAGTTACTTACCTTCGGTAACGAATTTTCTGGTACAGACATCTGAGTTGCAGACTTCTTACCTTGGAATTTCCATCAGGCTTCAGTCTGGATCCGGAGATTTTTCTCAAGCAGTACCCCTGCGTGCCGTTGGGTGGCATCGGTCGTGTTTGCCCAATACGACGTCACAGGTCCTATATAGGCACCACCCTGGCACTCTGACAACAGTTTCTTTTCACGACTTTTCACGCTGGGAGCACAGAGCCATGAAGCACACTGACCCTGGTGCGCCACAACTAGGGCCCTGAAAGGGAAGTTCCTGTCACTAGAAATCAGTTTGCAAAGTGGGGAGGAAGGGTGGGTCAGTAAGGAATCTGCAACTAGAAAACGTATCAACCAGATAACTTGTTACCAAAGGTAAGTAACTTTTCATCTGATAGAGGCTTCTGGTTGCAAATTCCTCACCTTAGAATTGATACCCAAGCAATACCATCCCAAGAGGAGGGTCTGCAAACCAAGATCATACTAGTAAGCCCAGCAGGCCCGAACGGGAAAGCACCCATTTCTTCAGACCTGACTGTTCAAGCAGTAGTGTTTGGTGAACATGTGCAAGGATGCCCACATTCTGCTTGGCAGATGTTCAGGACTGGAACGCTGCAGCTCCAGCGAGTTAGGACTCCTCTTCAGCTGTGCTGACTGGGCCTCATAGTGACTTTCTGTACCTGCAGCCAGTGAGTTGCTTGTGGGGGCCCTGACTGCTTCTTCAGGCTCTTCTGCATCCTAAGGGTCAGCCCGGACTCCCCTTCAAGGGGGAGTCCCCAGAACCTTGCTGGTTATCCACAGCTCTGCAAAATTTCCAACAGCTCCTTTTGCATTTGCCTGTGCTTGTTGGTGGTCCTCCTGACCACTGGCCCATCTGCAATCCAGCAACCATTAAGGGACAGCTCGTAGGTGACTTCAGGGACTCCTAAGCAGCTCCTGGACACCACAGCTGGACTTCATCCATCACAGTCGACCCGCTTCTTCGCAACAGAAGGGTGGGCATTGGCTCCTGACCCACCTGGACACTTCTACGTGGACTGGACTCTGGCCCCTTCCTTTGCAGGTACTCCTCACCCGGAATCCGCCCTTCGGTTCCATCTGTCTGGAGCCTGTTTCTGCATTTCTCCAACCATGATGTCTCCATGTTAGCCTATGGGAAGACCGGGTAACTTACCTCTCTGCACCCTGCCGCAGAGGATAGTGTAGGTACTTACCTTTTGGGGTTCCACTCTTCTCCAGTCCTTGTCCAACTACTCCATACACTCTGGCGGAGGACACACTTTTGCATTCCATTTTTGTAAGTATATGGTTTGGCCCCCCATAGGGCCCTTGCTAATTTATGTTTTTCCTAAGTACTTGTCAGTGTAAATTTTGTGTGTTCATACCTCCAGTGTAGGAAAGTGCCCTTGTTGGCATGGTTACCCCCCACTTTGTGGCTGGTATTAATGCCAACTTGGATTGAGAGTGTGCTAGGATCCTGTTAACCAGGCCCCAGCATCAGTCTTCTTTTCCAAAATCTGTACCTTTGTTTACATAATTGGCACGCCCCTGGCACCCAGATAAGTCCCCTGTAAAAGGTACCCATGGGACCTAGGGCCCTGAGGCCAGGGAAGGTCCCTACAGGTTGCAGCATGTATTATGCCACTCTGGGGGACCCCTCACTCAGCACATGCACACTACCTTTGCAGTTTGTGTGTACTGGTGGGGAGAAAAAGGCACAGTCGACATGGCACCCCTCTCAGTCACCCCCTGTAGCAGGCCTTACAGCCCTAAGGCAGGGTGCACTATACCATAGGTGAGGGCAGAGCTGCATGAGCAACATGCCCCCACAGTGTCTAACTCAATTCTTAGACATTGTAAGTGCAGTGTAGCCATATTGAGTAAATGATCTGGGAGTTTGTCATCACGAACTCCACATCTCCATAATGGCTTCACTCAATACTGGGAAGTTTGGTAACAAACTTCTCAGCACAATAAAACCAAAGTGATGTCAGTGCTGGACTTATTGAACAATGCACACAGAGGGCATCTTAGAGATGCCCCCTGTATTTTACCCAACCATTTAGTGCAGGACTGACTGGTCTGTGTCAGCCTGCCACTAATAAACGAGTTTCTGGCCACATGGGGTGTGAGCCTTTGTGCTCACGGTGGCAAGAAAGAAAGCTGGCACTGGGTGGAGATGCTGCACATCTCCCCCTCTGCAGAAACTGTAACACCTGGCGGTGAGCCTCAAAGGCTCAGGCCTCTTCTTGCAGTGCCCCAGGGCACCCCAGCTAGTGGAGTTGCCCACCTTCCAGATAAAGCCCCACTTTTGGTGGCAAGTCTAGCAGAAAAATTAGGGAAAGCAGGAATGAGTGACCAAGAGGAACTGCTTGGCTGCCCAAAGGACTCATCTGGACTGCTTTGCTGCAAAGCACTGCTGCCCTGCTGCCCTGCCTACGTCTGACTCTTCAATAAAGTGCTCTCCAAGGGCTTGCATTGAGCTTGCTTCCTGTTTTCTTAAGTCTTGGGGCCAAAAAGACTTCATCTCTTCAGGAAACTCCTTGTGTGCCAAAAATCGACACACAGCCTGCTGGAAATGACGCACATCCTGCCTTGCGACCGAGAAATCGCCGCACAGCCAAACCGTAACAACGCAGCCCGACTTCCCGAGTGGAAAATCGATGCAGCGCCTGCTTTATGACAGAAAATTTTATGCATCGCCCTCCTGATACGACACAACGCCTGTGACTTCTTCCAGTGCGCCCAGGATTTCCCTGCATCGTCCTTTGGTGTTAAAAAGATCACTGCATCGCAGTGAGGACCCAAGAATGCACGCCGAAAAACGACGCAAGCCCCTTCCAGTGTGGAAAGAAACACCTTATTTTTACACGCATCTTCTCCTCTGCGGTCTCCGTGCATGGTATTTTCTACGCAAACCAGGTACTTTGTGTAATTAAGATACAACTGTTGATTCCTAAGACTCTTTTTAAAGTTGCAAAAGTGATATTTCAACTTGTGCTTACTGAATCTTTATCGTTTTGACCTTATTTTAACAGGATAAATATCTATTTTACTAATCCTGTGTGGTGTATTTTTGGGTGTTTTCACTGAGTTACTGTATGTTGACAAATACTTTACACATTGCCTTCTAAGTAGCGCCTGACTGCTCAGTGTGAAGCTAGCAGAGGGTGGGCACAGGATAATTTGGATTGTGTGATTTACCCTGACTAGGATTGTGGTCCCTACTTGGACAAGGGTGTATATCTCTGACAACTAGAGACCCCATTTCTAACATTGGTGATCAGCTGTGGGGATAGGACTTGTGTGTGCAATGACATACAAAAGCTATGTGTACACTACCTACCCACAGTTAAAGGTCAATTTGATGTTTTTCTCTTTTTGCTGCAATTTTCCTGCTTGACATTTTAATCTAATCCTATACAACATGTGTAGAAAGCTGTCTCTGTATGTACAGTATCAAAATGAGTATGGTGTGCACAGAGTCCAGGGGTTCCCCAAGAGGCGTGACTGAGGCAATAATAGATATTACTAATGCTCTATTTGTAGTAGAATGGCCGAGCAGTTAGGCTTATCAGAGGGGAGTGTTAAGCATCTGTTGTACTCACACAAGCAGTAAGTGAAAACACACACTCAATGACTGAACTCCAGACCAGTAGGTTTTTATATGAAAAATATATTTTGTTAATTTATTTCTAGAACCACAAGATTCATTTAGCAGGTAAGTACATTAAATGAAAGGTACGTTGCATAGGTAAGTTCAGTACTTTGAATCAAATCGACATTACATACAGTTTTTTTTAAAATAGAAAAAGGCTATTTTAAAAGTGGACACTGCAATTTTCAACAGCTCCTGGGGGAGGAAAATCCATACAGTTTTGGAGTTAAGTGAACAACTTACAAACTCAGTCTCCGGGGCATAGGTAGCCCACTGTTGGGGGTTCAAGCCAACCCCAAACACCCAGCACCACCAACACAGGGCCGGTTAGGTGCAGAGGTCAAACAGGAACCAAAATAACATGGGCGCCTATGGAGACGGGGGTACTTCAGTTCCGGTCTGCTTGCAGTAAGTACCCGCGTTGTCAGAGGACAGACCAGGAGGGTTTAGAGGAACACTAGGGGGGCCCCAAGCAGGCACCAAACACGCACCCTCAGCGGTATTGGGGCGGCCGTGTGCAGGGTGCAAACAGGGCGTCCGGTTCCCAATGGGCAGACCCGGGGGTCGCTTAGGCGCAGCAGGCAAGGCACAGTCAGGCTTCTCGGGCAAGCTACCGACTGGACAGGGAGGAGGGCCGCTTGCTGGTCACTTCTGCACTGGTGGTTTCTCTCAAATTTGGGGGCTGCGGGTGCAGTGCTTCTCCAGGCATCTGATATCTTCGTCCTGGGCAGTCACGGTCTGGGGGGTACACAGGATTCCCTCTGCAGGCATCGTCGTGGAGGGGCGGAGAGTTCAGCCCAGGGTGGACACTTGGATGGAATCACCTGAGGGTCCTCTCTGGCTGGTTGGTTTCTCTTGACACGGGCCAGGGCCGTCGGGTGCAGAGTAGTCTGGACTCACACTTCTGGAGTGAGGTGGGAGTCCCTTTAAAGATGGTTTCTTTTTCCTCTTGTTGGACAGGTCCGCTGTCCACGGGAGTTTCTTGGTCCTCGATGATGCAAGCAGTCCCCTAGAGGCTTTTCAGGGGTCGCAGGTTCTGCGGAACGCGTTGCTTCTTCTTTTGCAGCTTTTTTAAGCAGGAGACGGGCCGGTAGGGCTGGGGCTGACTCAGTTGTTGTCTCCTTCTCTTCTCTGCTGGGTTTTCAGCTCAGCCGTCCTTCTTTCTTGAGGTCATCAGGGATCTGAAGAGCTGGGATCAAGGTCGCCCCTAAATACTAAATTTAGGGGGGTGTTAAGGTCAGGAAGCAGTAGCCAATGGTTACTGTCCCCGAGAGTGGTTACACCCTCCTTGTGCCCACTCTCTCTAGGGAGGGTGGCACATCCCTATCCCTATTGGTCTTAATCCTCCAAAGCAAGATGGAGGATTTCTCAAGGAGGGGGTTCACTTCAGCTCTGGACACCTTAGGGGTGGGTCCTGGCTGAGGGGGGTGACTCATTATCCCTCTGGACTTGCCGCCAAAAGTCGGGGCTCGTCTGGGAGGCAGGCATCTCTACTGGTTGGAGTGCCCTGGGACACTGTAACACCAGCCTGAGCCTTTGAGGCTCACCGGCAGGTGTTACAGTTCCTGTAAGGGGAGGTGTGAAGCACCTCCACCCAGGACATGCTTTGTTTCTGACCACAGAGTGCACAAGGGCACTCACCCCATGTGGTCAGAAACTCGTCTGGAAGTGGCATGCTGGCATAGACCAGTCAGTCCAACACTACCAGGCTGGCTGACATACAGGGGGCATCTCTAAGGTGCCCTCTGTGTGCATTTTTTAATAAATCCCACACTGGCATCATGATACCAAACTTCCCAGTATTCAGTGTAGCCATTACGGTGCTGCGGAGTTCGTAATGAAAAAATCACAGACCATATACTCAAGATGGCTACCCTGCACTTACAATGTCTAAAAATAGACTTAGACACTGTAGGGGCATAGTGTTTATGCAGCTATGCCCTCACCTGTGGTATAGTGCACCCTGCCTTAGGGCTGTAAGGCCTGTTAGAGGGGTGACTTACCTATGCCACAGGCAGTGGTTTGTGTGCATGGCACCCAGGGATGGAGGTCATGTTGACTTTACCTTTTTCTCCCCACCAGCACACACATGATGCAATGCAGTGTGCATGTTTTTGGTGAGGGGTCCCTTAGGGTGGCATAATAAATAATGCAGCCGTTAGGGACCCTCTCAGGTCACACCCCCTTGGTACCACTGGTACCTTTTACAAGGGACTTAGCTGTGTGCCAATCGATTGTGGAAGCAATGGTACAGTTTTAGGGAAAGAACATAGGTGCCTGGACCAACACACACTCAGTCAAGTTAGCATCAGATATCAGGGGAAAAAAAAAAGTGTGTGTGTGTGTATGGGGGGAGGGGGTAACCATGTCACAAGGGGCACTTTCCTACAGCAAGGAAAGACTGAAACCCCTAACCTGCACAGATGCGCTGCAACCACAGCAATCCCACCTTGGTGAACACCTGAGTGGCACTGGTAAGGCCAAAGGGGAACATAGTGAACTGAAAGTGCTCATGGCCTATCTTGAACTGCAAGTAACACCTGTGAGCAGGTAGGATGAGAATCTGGAAATACGCATCCTCTAAGTCCAACGCTATTATCCATTCTCCTAGGTCCAGGGCAGACAAGACCTGAGCTAGAGTGAGCATTCTGAATTTCTCCTTTTTGAGGAAGAGTTTGATGCCCAGAATAGAGGGAAGAACCTTGTTTTTTTGGGGGATCAAAAAGTAGCGGGAATAACAACCACTGCCTATTTCTGATATTGGGACCCTTTCTATGGCTCCCTTGGCCAAGAGAGCAGAAACGTCCTCATGGAAGCCAAATCAATGGAGCCAATGGAGCCAAACCATATGAACCTTCATCAGCTGTTCTTTTTGAGGGAGGCACTGGGGGACAAAAAGACTGGAAGGGGAGTTGCCCTTCTGGATGATCACACTAGGGGGGCTTTGATGCTGTAGATGCAGGGGGTTGGGTGGCAGAAGACTTATGGCCAGACCCTTCTGGACAAATTACCATGAACGCATCTGCACACAAGCTGTGTGCCTGGCACAGGACAGTGACTGGCATGTCGATGGCATGGTACTGCACTCCTTCCATAGCCACGAAAGGGGGAGAAAGGCAGCTGGTGGTTGAGGGAGTCATCGAGAGGCTCAAGGAGTTAGCTGTAGCTTGGGAGTCCTTAAATTGCTCCAGTGCCTAATCTGCATTCTCACCTAACAGGTGAGACCCATCGAAGGGCATGTCCATAAGGTTTGCCTGGACATCTCCCGAAAAGCCAGTGCATATAGCCTGTGCATATAGCCAGGCCTGGTACCGAACGTGCACCGTCAACGAAATTGCTCTGCCCAGAGAGTCAGTCATGTCTAAGCCACACCGTATGGTGAACTTTGCTGCGTCTCCCAGTCTTTCACTATATGGGAGAGAATGGCCTGCACGCCCTTCACGACCTGGGGCAGCACTTGCGCCACCGTATCCCACAAAGTGTGGGATTAATGGCCCAATAAGCATGAGGTTTTCACCGACCTCAATGCCAGGCTGGTGGAAGAAAACATCTTCCTCCAAGCTGTTCCAGCCTCTTGGGTACCCTATCCGGGGATGCGAAAGGGAAGGCGCCCTGGCTGGTTGAGGCTTGGACTACCAAGCTCACAGGGGTAGATTGTTGGGGGAGGAAACTAGGGTTGCCTGCTGCAGGGCTATGGTGGCAGCAAAGTGTCTGTCCACAGATGCCCCTGTGCTGGGTTTGGACCAGGTCCCCAGCAGGACATCAGTGAGGGCTTTGTTAAAGGGCAGCATTGGTTCAGAAGAGGAATCCTCTGGTTGAAGTACCTCTGTCAGGAGGTTAGTCCTGACTTGCACGGAGGGCAGTTCGAGGTCCAGAACCTTCGCTGCCCTACACATCACCATTGCATATGACACCCCCTCCTCTGTAGCCACAGCAGGAGGAGACAGCATGCCAGAATCCAGAGAGGTGTCCAGTCCACTGGCCTCTCCTAGTTCCTCAAACCAGTCCAAGGGTTCAACTGGGATTCTAAAGGGTCCAGAGACCCCTCACATTCCTCTCCAGTGCTTGGCAGGTCTAATAAATGTTCAGGCAATGATCTGTCACCTGTGGGCACTGTCATCGGTGTCGTTCAACACCTTTCAGGCTCATCGGAGATTAGAATGGGGCTGGTGCTAGGAGAGTTGATTTTGGGAGCAGTGCCAGAGAAGGTGAACTGTGTGCATCCAGCGCTGTTCCGGAACCAGATCCATGAGATCCCATTGAAGCCCAGGGCGAAGGTGCCAGGTGGAACCTGATGGGGTCTCCTCAAACCCAACAGGGCCCAAAAGCGCTCCGATGGGGCCGGCCCACTCTAATATGCGGACATGGCCTTATAGAAATCTTTCAATTGAGCGGGGACCACTTCGGCTCTCCAAAAAAGGGGGAGGCTCAAAGTCGGCCCTGGCAACGATTCTGCAGAATCGTGCCTGGAACGTTTATGTTCCTGATTCGCCTCGTCGGCCGACAGGTGAGTTTAAGTCAAAGTCTGTTTGGGCGACTTCCTCTTGTGTCTCTTCCTCGAGTGCCTGGAGGATCTCGAGTGGGACAAAGATGACTTGGGGCTACTGGAGCAGTCCTGCTACCTTCTCCTCGACTGGGACTGTGACCTCTGAGGAATCAAGCCTGCCGATGTCGACTGCCGGGCCGTGAGTAACTTTAGGGACCACTCCCTCAAAGCTTTCTGAGCCATGGCATGGCAGTCCGAGCACCACTCAGAGTTGTGGTACCTCCCGAGACACCAAAGACATATCAAATGGGGATCCGTCACTGACTTAGCACTATGGCAGGTGCCACAAGGCATGAATCCCATCTTCCTGGATTACATCCTCTGTACGAACAAAAAAATCTCAGACAAAAAGGTCGAAAAAGGCCTGTCAAAAAAAAAAAAAAAGAAAAACAGAGGGGTAGCTCTATCCAGATCTGCACTAACCGGAGCGGAAAGAAATGAACTGACATATGCACACTTGGGTGGCCTCTTTATAGGTGACCACGATGTGTCAGTCAGTTCCAACAGGGCTGACAATTCCATGCGGATCTGAACGGAGCCACCAGACGACGTGCTGGGGTGTTGCTCAGCAAAAATTCCGGATTCTAAGCAGACGCCTGGAAATTCTAAGGTAAGGGATCTGCATCTAGAAGTCTCTATCAGATGTAATGTTTCAAGCAAATGTGTAGAATATTGTCTAACTAGAACTACTTTAAAAAGTAGAACATGTTGCCTCGAATCAGTATGATTTTCATCATGTGTGCGGAGATATTTAAATTGTTCATGGATATCAGAAAGATTCTGATGACATAAAACTTGCTGTTGGTCTGGTTCTCCTATCCCCGTACAAAAGCAAACAAATCAAGAGTAGAAAGACTACTGTAGAATGCAGAGAAGTTACCGGATGCTGTAAGCATATAAGGACCATCCCATCTTTATTTCTCAATTGTAAAAATAATGCTGATTTTTTAAATTTTCCATTGGTTTTCAAAAGTTGTACTTTAATGAAAACTTTCGGTAAAAACTACACATCATACCAAATAATTATGCTGACAAGCAAAAAACTTAAAACCATATTTTAGTCCATACTCACATTGTCAAAAAAGGGTCGAATGCGGATGGCAATGTGGATGAGTACAGAGCGGATGTCCTTTTCATCCACAAAGTACAAAAGTTTGGACAGGCTGGACTTTGCCTCGAGAGTGACTATATTGTTGCTGTCATCCTTGTCATCCATAGCATTAATCAGAGATGTCAGGAGTTGAGGCCCATGCTTTGATACCTGCAGAAGAAATAAAAATGAAAGGTTTGTTGATAAATATTTAAAAATATACTTTTTGTTGAAATCTATTCTTGTATGGTGAATGCCTGTCTCATCAGGAGGAACCACTTGACATAAAAACTTCACTCGCAGTTGAAATTAGGAAACAAAGTAAATAGCATGGTCATTTTAGTGCTGTGGGAAAGTGCCCTATTTAACATGGTCAAACGCACCTTTTACTTGTTGATACTGATGTTGTTGTTGATTGGTGGTGCACTGGGTCCCTGCTAACCAGGTCCCTGTGCCAGTACTCTTTCCCTAAAAATGATGTAAATGACAATTGTAATCCAATTAGCAAGGACCTTAGCACCCTCGTAAGTCCCTGGTAAATGGTACCCGTTACCCAATGCATGGGTACTAAAGAGGGTCTTTAAGGGCTACAACAATTATTATGCCACCCTGAGGGACCTACACTCAAACACATGCAGACTGCCTATGCAGACTGCATGCATGGTGCAAACCATTCCAAAAACATAACATTGCACACACCCTGGATGCAATGCCCATACCCACTGCATGTAATATATTAAGTTACCAATACTGTAGGCCTTAGAGCCCTATGGCCCTACGGCATGTGATGCCAAGCTCCACTGGGTAGGAAAGTGCCCCTTTTTGACTTGATTACCCCTCACGTTTTTGTCTGATATCTGATGTAATTTTGACTGAAAGTGCACTGGGTGTCTGCTAACCAGGTCCCCCAGTGCCAGTACTCTTTCCCAACGAAAGTGGTCATAGAGAGGGTGTAGTTACCCTAAGGGTGGGCAACCCACTGGCTGTTACCTAGCACTCCCTGTCATGCCCCTAAATTGAGTATTTAGGTGGCACCCCTGAACCCAAGCACTCCGATCCTGACAAAGGACAAAGAAGAGTTGCACCCACAGAAAAGGAGAAAAGAAGCAGCTGACCTGGTACCAACCATGCTGGCCTGTCTGCAACCCTTGACGGACTCTGCACTAAAAGATAGCTCATCCAGAAGCTGCGCCTCAAGAAACCCAGAACAACTTCCTGCCTTTGAAAAATATTCAAGACTCCGGAGAGCAGCGGACCGGCTGAACAACAAACTCTTGGAGAAAGGACTCTGCAGCCTCCGAAACCACAAAGACCGGACATCTGAAGTCACCACTGCACCAGCTGTCTCTGACCGAAGGTGAAGTGAACCACAGGTGCCAGCCAGGTTCCCCAGCTCCCGGGAGTCTAAGTCCATCATGGTTTCACCTCTCCTGGACTCCCCGAAGTCGCCTGCCGCCTATGCACGCCACTGCACGCAGGACCCCTTCTCCCACAGCCTCTATGGTGAGAGAAACCAGACACCTGAAGCAACCACTGCACCAGTCGTCTACGGCCCAAACTTAATGGTGTAAACACCATCCCCCAGCTCAAGTCCACTGTGGCTTCACCCACCACTCCTAGACTCTGCAACTACGCCTGCAGCATCAGACCACAGGACCCCTCAAGCGCGACTGCTTCCGGACACAGAAACCCGACCCCAAAGGACACCCCTGCAGCCGTAGGCCTTGGAGAAAATCATCAAAGGTGCACCAATGACCCCGAGCACACAACGTTTGTTAGCTACCTGTTGGTTTCTCCTGAGTGGGTTTCTAGCCAGAGTCTCCAGCCTTTTTCCAAGGAGACCAATCCGCAATGAAATACACTGAGCACCCTCTGCCATACTACACCTCTGCACCCGGCTGCCCCGGTGCAGCCTCGAGTGACCTGTTAATGGGGTCCTGACCCTTGCCCAATACTTACCTTAAGTCTCTGAGATTGGTCTTGTAAGTCATAACGTACCTGCTTGATGACTTTGTTCTCCAAAATTGTGCTTTGGCCACTTTTGCAAGTGGGAAGTATTCATGCTTAAAAAAGTACTTACCTTATAATGAAGTTCTTGGTTTCAAAGAATATATAAAAAGAAGTGCTATTGTTCTAAGTTGGTCTTGGATATATTGTTTGAGTGAGTGTCTCATTTATTGCCACTGTGAGTACAACAACTGCTTAGCACTACCCTCTGATAAGCATGTCTGCCCACACTACCGCAAAATAGAACGTTAGTACTATCTACTTTTGCCTCTGCAAACCAATGTGGTGACCCAATGGAGATTCTGCACTGTGTACTTCTTAGTGCACCATCTACAGAGCCAGCTTCCTACACATTGCTAGACACTGCAAGGGTTCAGTAAGCCGTTTTGAAGACATGTACTGGGCACTGGTCACTACGAGTTACTCTGCTACATGATGGCTTCACTGAAAATACAGGTGTTTGATATCCTCGTCCCAATAAATGTGTACTGATGCCAGTATCAGATTTATTATGACCTGCACCCTGAAGGCACCTTAGAGGTGCCCTCTGAAAGCCTCCAAGTGCCTTAGTGTGCTGGCTGACTGGTATCGACCAGCTTGCCACCAAAGATGAATTTCTGTCCCCCTGCAGGTTAGAGCCCGCGCTATCAGAGTTCAGAACCAATGTCTGCTATGGAGGAATGTGATCATACCTCATCCAGCAGGATGGCTAGCGATTTAGCGAATACCAGCCAGATGTTTCAAAGCCCCTGCCGCCTTTGAAATGCAACCCTGGTTTCTTCCCAGACCTGGGGAACTCCAGCCCTGCTCTGAGGCCTATTTGGCATCAGAGCAGGCAGGAAATTAGATAGTTAGAAGGCGTGTCACTCAAAGTTTGGGCACACCCCTAAGGTGGGTTACCCAAAATGGAGAGCAAAGGAAAGGGTTCACTACCTTGGGTTTGGTGAAATTCGAGAATTCTGGGTCAGGATTATAACCATTCCCCACAGGAAGTGGTCATATAGGGGTTGTAGTCATCCCAGGGGGAAGAATTCCATTGGCTACTACCTTAATGCCCCTAAAGAAGAAGCTAATTACCGTTGGTAACGCATTATCTGATAGAGACAGTATCTAGGTGTAGATTCCTTAGTTGTGGAATCCCCCAGGCGTCAGACTGGATCCAGAAAAGTTTGCGTGACTAGTACCCCGGTGTGCCATCGGGTGGCTTTGATCGGTTCCAATCGTTGTTGCCAGCGCAGGAGGTGACATCTGTAGGAAAGTAGCACCTTTCTGACATAGTTATCCCCACTTTTTGCCTGGTGTCAGTGTGTTTAGACTGTAGTACACTGGGATTCTGCTAACTAGGACCCCAGTGTCAGTGCTATTTCCCCAAAATGTAGTTGTAAGGTAACTTTTACACCCCACAATTGGCATACTGGTGCATCCAAGTAAATGGTACTTAGGTACCCAGGGCACTGGTACACCAGGGGTCCCCCATGGGCTGCAGCAGGTATTGTGCCTCCCATGAGGGCCGATGCACATTGTGACTGCACGCCTACCATTGCAGTCTTAATGGTGCATGCACCTTGCACCGCAGATATAACAGTTGCCTTATATCATGGTCACTGCATTCTGACCCTCAGTCACCCCTAAGGTAGGCCCTTTAGCAGAAGGGCAGGGTGCAAGGTTTTAAATGTGAGGGCTCCCCGGTGTGAAGAAAGACCTCTTTTTGACATGGGTAGCCCCCATATTTTGCCTGGTGTATGATATAGCCTAGAAACTGTAGTGACCAGGGCTCCTGCTAATCAGGTTCCCTGGGCCAGAGCTCTTTCCCTAAAACTGTTGTGATGCCCTGGCACAATTGACGATCCCTTTAGCTACCACTATAAGTCCATAGCAAATGGTACTTAGGTACCCAGGGCATGGAGTACTAAGGGTAGACCCCTGAGGGCATACATTCCTGTACACCTAGGTCTGCAATTGCAGGCCGAGTGCCCTGATTCAAACTAAAAAAGTAAACTCAACATGGCGAACTGCATGTGATCCCTGCCAACTACACACTGCACACAATATGGGTATGTCACCTCTCTGGCAGGCTTTCCAGCCCTAAGGCAGGGTGCACCATACTGTAGGTTAGGGCATAGCTGCATGAGCAATACGCCCCCACTGTGTCCTTGCCAAACCCTGGGCATTGTAAGTGTACAGAGCAGCTATTTAATACATGTGCTGGACACTGGTCAAGACAAGTTTCACAGCTACATGATGGTCACTCTGAACCCTGGGTTGTTTGGTATCAGACAACATAGAATGATAAATCCAAACTGGTACCAGTATTGGATTTATTACTAAATGTACCCAGGGATCACCTTAGTGGTGTCCCCTGCAAAAGCTAACTACCCTGGCATTGTTGCTAACTGGTTCGAACCAGTCTGCCACCTCCAGACAGCCAATCTACAACCTTGTGGTGAGAGATTCTTCTCTCTGGGTTGCAGACAAAGCCCTTCCTGGGTGGATGCCTCTCCCTCAGGAATGTGCACTGCCCTGGCAGTGAACTTCAAACGGCTACTGCTCTTGAAACTCGACCCCCAAGCCTGCTGCTAGCAGCAGCTGGCCTCCCCGTTTGCAAATCTCACTTTTTGCGGCAGCAAAGGCGGAACATCTAACAAAGGGTAGGGGGAGTGGCCTCACCTAGCATGCACTACCCCTAATGTGTTGCCTGCGAGGTGGAACCTCTTTTCAGTTTCCTCCATCTTGGAGTAGAGGAAAATAGCCAATCAGGTTTAGGGAAGTTACCCTTCCCACAGGAAGTGGTCACTAAAGTGGGTGAAGCCACCCATAGGTAAGTCTCCCATTGGACACTACCAGTTTTCCCCTAAAACGCCCACTAAATTCAGTATTTAATGGGCATCCCTAGACCAAGAAATCAGATTCAAAAGGACAAAGAAGAACACAGCTTCAAAGAAGACCACAGCAAGAGAACTGAGGAGCTGCTGTATCAGAAGAGGAGCCAAGACCCTGCCTGCTGCATTTGTGTACTGACAATCGCCGCTGCGGAGGAACTGACCAGTGGACTAACCTCAAAACACCCCGAGGACCTCCAGGCTTCGTAAACAGCCCGAGATATCCCTCCTGAGTGGAGGCACCACTCAAGAAAGGAGCAAGAACCAACAAAGCAGTGAGGGTCACTTCACTGAACGGCTGATATCTCTGCAGCCGAAGTCGCAGCCAAACCGGACGACACACCGACAGCCCAGACAGGACCTATAATTGTGCCATCTTTGGTGACATTGCGCCCTCCAGTGACCGAGTTGTGTCAATACTCCAGGTACTGGCCAGTGCACGTCGAACTACAAGAAAACTAGCTCTCTCAGAGAGGCAAATGGACCAGGAGGAAGCCCTAGTTGAGGGACTACAGGAACACCCCGGACCTTCCACCAGAGTGCCACCGTTGTTCTGTGAGCCACGGGTTCCTAACCCCTTGTGACCTTGACAGCCCAAGAGGACCCCAAGGCACCAACTTTAAATCTGCAAACCAGCTCCTTTTCCAGGTGGCCCGTCCAAGGGGCCCTGTGCCAAGAGACTTTCAAGCTCTAATCCCGCCGGAACCAGGAGCCGCCTGAGGCTCTCCAGCTGGCACAGCGTGCCCAATGACTGCTTCGAGATCCTGCAAAAGAAGAGACTGGTAACCCAACTGTATGATTTTTAATGCATTTTTAAAAGTGACTGCCTATTGATTCCTATGGTGCATAATTATGCTCCTCTGCAGAGGCGATTGTCATGTCCCAGGTGCAGCAGGCAGAGTTTGGCGCCTATTCTTGTGCAGCAGGTCCACAGTTCTCAGGCTTTGGTTCTTCTTGGTGCTGTCTTCTCTTCTTCTTTTCAAATATGAATCTCGGGTCTAAGGATGCCTACTAAATACTGAATTTAGTGGGTGTTTTAGGGGGAACCTGGTAGTGTCCAATGGGACACTTACCTTTGGGTGGCTACACCCACTACAGTGACCACTTCCTGTGGGAAGGGTCATTGCCCTAAACCTAAATGGCTACTTTCTCTCCATTCAAGATGGAGGAAAATGAAAAAAAGTCCACCTCGCAGGCAACACCTTGGGGGTGATGCATGCCGGGTAAAGCCACTCCTCCTACCCTTTGTTAGGTGTGCCCCGCCTTTGCTGCCACCAAAACTGGGGGTTTGCAAAGGGGGATGCCAGCTGCTGCTAGCAGCAGGCTTGAAGTCGAGTTTCAAGGGCAGTAGGCCCTTTGAAGCTCAACTCCAGGACAGTGCACATTCCTGATGGAGGGGGTGTTAGCTCCTCCACCCAGGAAGGGCATTGTCTTACAAACCGGAGAGGCAGGGATCTCCCCCAAGGTTTGTATATTGGCTGTCTGGAGGCGGCAGCTGGATAGGACCAGTCAGCGACCATGCCAGGATAGTTAGCTTTCGTAGGGGGCACCTCTAGGAGGCCCCTGGGTACATTTAGGGATAAATCCAAGACTGGCACCAGTTTGGATACATCATTCTGAGCTGTCTGATACTAAACAACCCAGAGTTCAGAGCGGCCACCATGTAGCTGGGAAACTCATGTTTACCACTGTCCAGCACATGTATTCAAATGGCTGCTCTGTTCACTCACTATGTACCAGGTTTGGCAAGGCCACAGCGGGGGCATATTGCTCATGCAGTTATGCCCTCACATATAATATGGAGCACCCTTCCTTAAGGCTGTAAGGCCTGCCAGAGGGGTGTCTTACCCATAGCAAATACAGCGTATGTACGACAGGCACATAGGCAGTGTACTATATCAAATTTGTGCTTTTAGGTTTGCACCAGAACAATCAGACTGCAATGGCAGTGCTGGGTGCATCTGGATACATGGCTCAAGAAGGTGGCACAATCAGTGCTGCTGCCCTCATGGGCCTACCCCTAGCACCCCATGCCCTGGGTACATAGGTACGCAACTTCTAGGTGCTTATAGTGGTAGTTAATGGTGTATCCAATTGTGCCAATGCAATTTCAGGCGATTCCAGTGCACTCCAGTCCAAGTTGCATTCAGAAACCAGGCAAAAAGTGGTTTTGGGGGGGTGGGGTGGGTGAATGTGGTACTGCAACAAAGTGTCAGTTTCCCACAACATTATATATATATATATATATATACATATATATACATATACATACACACACATTTTATTTTTATTTTTTAACAGCAAAACGGTCCACTCAAGTGGCGCGCAGATTAAGCCGGTGCTCCCAGGAGGCTGGACCAACTCCAAACATAATTAATAAACGAATGGGACACACTCCGTAGCATAATAATGCGGTTTACTAATTCATAAACATAGGTCTTGTTCACAACTGTCACTCTATCTTCAATGTGTGCAATATATACCACATCCAAACCAAAGTGCATTCTGGATCTTGTAGTTAATCATATTACAATAAAAATAAATAAAAATTAAAAAAAAACATTAAAAAAACCTTATATGCCCCATTTATTGACTAATCATATACCCTTCTTATCACCAACATTTTAATCTCTCAATGAAATTTTCAGTTGACATGACAATTAACCCACAGTGGGATCTTTCACTAATTGTCACTAACTTTATTAACTTTCAGCAAGATTTTCAATTAACATGTACTGTATATAAGTTCACCCTCACTGGGATCTTTCATCCAATAACTGTCACATTCGTTATATGTATATATATATTTTTTTTAAGTGGACCTTGGTAGAGTCGCTGGCATCAAGGTGAATATAGGACACTTATAATGAATAAGACTCACCAGCAGATGAACTAGAGAAGTTGTAAATGATGGAAAAACAGAAAATGTACAAGATTTTTAACTAAAAGGAATCCTTCCAATTATGAAAATTTCGTCTTATGACAACACTTATTAAACTGTGAACCCAACCCACAACAAGTGAAGTCAGTTTACGATGAAAACAGTTGCACCTAGATGAGGCATTAACACCTAATGCACAACACATAAATAATCTTCATAGAGGAGAAAGACCCTCTGAAGAGGGTAAACCCCTTTACAAAAGAAGCAAGTCTTGAACACAAAAGCAAAAGCGCAAAGTAACTCCTTGTAAGAAGCTGCCTCTCCATATAGTGCACTAAAATGGAGTACACTGTGCAGAGAGTCCAGTGGCAAAAGAAGATAGAACTAATGCTCTATTCAGTGGTAGTGTACTGGGGTCCAGGTTAGCAGGATCCCAGAGAAAATAGTCTAAGCATACTGATAGCAGGCAAAAAGTGGGAGTAACCATGCCAAAAAGAGTGACTTTCCTACAATTCACATCAGAAAGGACTACACCAGGTATTGTAAAAAAAAGTATTCTTTATTATAACACTAGTACTACCCTAACATTGGTATATCTCCACTTAGAATGATCTACAGACAGAAAATATACTTAGAAACAAACCGTAAAAGCATAGAAATACATGGTACCCTATTTGGGGGGGGGGGGGGGGGGTTGGGGGGGGCCAAGGGGGCCGACCATATACTAAGAAAGTCTCATAAGTATGGCGGTGTCCAACCAAGGTAAGTGTTTTTGGGTTCCAGGGGCTGGTGGGTACGAGATTACCCAAGGTAAATAATAGAAACACCCCAGGTGCCTTTGTGCTGAGGTGTTATCTAGCTTGGTGTCCCCTTAGGCTAACACAGGACTGTCACTGTTGGAATTCTTCGGGACTCTTCCTAGAGGACCCCGAGGAAACCAGTTGGCACAAGGAATGTTCGATAATGCCCCCAGCTGTGGATACCCAGGAAAGTGGAGAACCTTCACCAGGGAGTGGTCCTTAGGAGCACACTCGTTGTGAGAGGAGTCCCAGGGTAGCGGTTGTCATCTTGGAAGGTGCCTGCTTGGAGCAGGGGAGTGACTCCGTCACTCCACGGGAGATTTCGTCGGTCCTATTGGTGCAGGATGAAGACAGGGAGTCCCCAGAGCATGTACACTGTGGACAAGGTTGCAGTTGCTTAGTTGGAGCTGAGGTTGCTGAAGAAAAGTGTCTCTTGTAGACACTTTGTTGCAGTTACAGTATTTCTTGGAGCAGGCTGCAGTTGATCCGAAGTCAGAAGAGTCTGAAGTTGTTTCAAAGGATTTCTGAAGGAAATTTGCAAGCAGAATCTGAGGAGAACCACGGGAGAGACCCTAAATAGCCCTGAGAGGAGGATTGGCTACCTTATCAGGTATGGACCTATCAGGAGGGGTCTCTAACGTCACCTGCTGGCACTGGCCACTCAGAGCCCTCCAGAGTGCCCCCACACCTTGCAAAGCAAGATGGCTGAAGTCTGGGACACACTGGAG
Organism: Pleurodeles waltl; assembly: GCF_031143425.1. NCBI lineage: Eukaryota > Metazoa > Chordata > Amphibia > Caudata > Salamandridae > Pleurodeles > Pleurodeles waltl. The sequence continues at coordinate 1,138,441,815 of NC_090439.1, forward strand.
GAGCTCTGGGCACCACCCCTGGGGTGGTGATGGACAGGGGAGTGGTCACTCTCCTTTCCTTTGTCCAGTTTCCCACCAGAGCAGGTGAGAAGGGGTCCCTGAACCGGTGTAGACTGGTTTATGCAAGGAGGGCACCATCTGTGCCTTTCAAAGCTTTTTTCAGAGGCTGGGGGAGGTTACCCTTCCCCAGCCTGTAACACCAGAGGGAGAGGGTGTAACACCCTGCTCTCAGAGGTAATGCTTTGTTCTGCCTTCCTGGGACTGGGCTGCCCAGACGCCAGGAGGGCAGAACCCTGCCTATGAGGTGGCAGCAGCTGTAGCTAGTTTGTTAGTACTGGGGGTCCATAGTGGAGCCCCCAGGATGCATGGAATTGGCTCCCCAATACCAGATTTGGAATTGGGGGGGTGGGGGAGGGGCAATTCCATGATCTTAGACATGTTACATGGCCATATTCGGCATTACCATTGTGAAGCTACATATAGGTATTGACCTATATGTAGTGCACGCGTGTAATGGTGTACCCGCACTCACAAAGTCCGGGGAAATGGCCCTGAACTATGTGGGGGCACCTTTGCTAGAGCAAGGGTGCCCTCACACTTAGCAACGTTGCACCTAACCTTTAGCAAGTGAAGATTAGACATATAGGTGACTTATAAGTTATATAAGTGCAGTGAAAATGGCTGTGAAATAGTGTGTGCACTATTTCACGCATGCTGCAATGGCAATCCTGTGTAAGGGTTTGTCTGAGCTCCCTATGGGTGGCAAAAGAAATTCTGCAGCCCATATGGATCTCCTGGAACCCCAATGCCCTAGGTACCATATACTAGGGACTTATAAGGGGGTGTCCAGAGTGCCAACTGAAATGGGTAAATGAAGTCACTGGCCTACAGTGACAAATTTAAAAGCAGAGAGAGCATAAGCACTGAGGTTCTGGTTAGCAGGATCCCAGTAAGACAGGCAAAACACACTGACAAATAGATTTTTATCTATGAGCACTGGGGTCCTGGTTAGCAGGATCCCAGTAAGACAGGCAAAACACACTGACAAATAGGTTTTTATCTATGAGCACTGGGGTCCTGGCTAGCAGGATCACAGTGAAACAGTAAAATCACACTGACACACACTCACAAACAGGCCAAAAGTGGGGGTAACCATGCTAGAAAGAGGCTACTTTCCTACAGTGTGGAAACGTGCCTCTTTTGACAAGATCACCCTCAGCCTGCAAGTTAATTGGATCCCTGCTAACAAGGTCACCAATGCCAGATCTCTTTCTCCAAAACTGCTCAGTCGTTTCTGACGATTGGCAAAACCTTTATAACCCAATGTAAGTCCTAGTAAATGGTAACCCTGGTACCTGGGGCCTGAGGTACTAAAGAGGGACCCTAAGGGCTGCACCACAAATTGTGCCGCCCAAATGACCCCTCACCAAGCTCATGACCAGCTGCCATTGCAGGCTGTGTGTCTTGGTACAGATCAAAGTAAAAACACAACATGGCACACAGCCTGTGTGCCATGTCCCCTAAACCTGCATGCAATAAATTTAAGTCATCCCTCTAGAAAGCCTTACAGCCTTAAGACAGGGTGCATTATATTACGTGTGAGGGCATATCTGCACCCTCTATGTCTCTGTCAACTCTGAGACTTAGTAAGTGAACAGGTGAAACCATTTTAAATGCATGAGCTATATACTCGTCATTAAGAGTTTCCCGGCTACATGATGGCTTCTCTGAATAGAGGGGTGTTTGGTATCAAACACCTCATATTGATGAGCCCACACTGATGCCAGTGTTGGATTCAAATACCTGCAGCCAGAGGGCACCTCAGAGGTGCCCCTGAAAAATCTACCAGCTACTAATGTGTTGACTGACTGGTCCTGACCAGTTCAGCCACCTTAAAGATGTTTCTGGCCTCCCATACATGGTGAGAGCCAATCCATTTGAGGGCCAGAGACAAAAGCCTGCATTGGGCGCGGGTGTTACCTCTCTCAGCCAGGACGGACATGGCAGAGGGGGGAGCTTCAAAGGCCTAACTGCTTTTGTAATGCAACACAGATATCCCCCCGTTCTGACCCAACTTTTGGCTGCAGCACTGGGAAGAAAATTAGTCAGATTAGGAGATGTGCCCACTGCATGCGAGTTCCACTCCTAAGGAGGACAAGCTGAAGTGGACACTACTTTTTAAAATCCTCCCTCTTGTTTGGAAGGAATTAGGCCACTAGGGTTAGGGTTATGCCCACTTCCCAGCAAAACTCAACATAAGAAGGGTGTTGTCACCCTAAAGGTGGTATCGCCTGGTACTCCCTGTAACAGCTCTAAATTGAGGATGTATGTGGCACCCCTGAACCTTAGAACTCCAAGCCTGGCTATCTATGAAGACAAGGACACCGAGGAGTCGCACCTGCAGATGAGGAAAAGAAGAATCAGCTGACTCGGTACCAGCCCCACCAGCCTGCATGTTGACCTCAACGGACTCTGCCCAAAAAGATGACTCGTCCTGCAACTGAGCCTCCAAAAAACCCAGGATGACTGTCTGCCTTCTACAAAGACTTGGACGCCAGTGAGAAGCGGAACTGCTCTGCAACAAAGTTTCAAGAAAGGACTCTGCAGCCCCTGGAAGAGCTAAGACCCGACGTCCAAAATCTGAGATGAAGCCAACCAACGGTGCCAGTCAAGTTACCCACCTGTCTAGAGTCCGAGCACACTCAGGTTTACTTGCAGCCTCTGAAAAGTATTTATGCTTGAAAAACTACTTACATGATTACAAAGTTCTTGGGTTTAAAGCATATATAAACAAAAGTATTATTTTTGGCAGCCCGTCATGTGCTTGGTGAGGGGTCCCTTAGGGGGTCACAATTTGTGCTGCAGCCCTTAGGGACGCTATTTACTTTCCCAAGCCCTAGGTACCGGGGGTACCATTTACTAGGGACTTACAGTGGATGCTAAAGGTTTCGCCAGTTGGGAAAAATGACTGTATTGTTTTGGGTAAAAGAGTAATGGCACAGGGGCCCGGGTTAGCAGGAACCCAGTGCACTTTCCATCGAAATTACACCAGAAACCAGACAAAAAGCAAGGGGATGACCATGTCAAAAGAGGCACTTTCCTACAGACCGTGATCGACGTGAAGGCTAAGAGGACTCAGACATCTGGGCTGCTAACAGTTTCATATGGCACTCTTGCAGAGACTTTGGCCAGACACCGATATGAGCCGCACTCTTCAGTGTTGTGGTGCTCATCCAGGCACCACAGACAATCAACGTGGGGGTCTGTAGCTGACATTTGTCGTCCACAGGGCTTAAAACCTGAAAACATGGACAGTAAAAGGCACACTGTTCTGTTGACGAAAACATCACAGTAGGCCGCAAAAACGGCCAAACCAACCGTTACCAGATCCTCTTTGCAAGCATGGAAAAGAATGAAGTGATGTTGGTTTCGTGTTATATGGACTCTGCTGACGTCCTATCCGGTGGCCGAAGTCGATACAGAGTCGCACAATGAGCAGGTGTGCTAGGGGAAATCCAGGCTCGCGCCTGGGGAAGATTAGAAAGTAAGGAATCTGCGCCTAGATGTCTCTATCAGATATTGTGGGATTGGTGGCACCAGTAAAGCGTTTACTGCAAGGGTGTCTGCATCGGAAATAAATGCGGACAGAGTATCGGGGGGAACACATACGCTGAGGGAGGACCCACTGTCGGGATTACTAAATCAGCACAAAAAGGTCTGATGGGGCCTTAAGGTATATCATCGTGGACACACACACACCAAAACATCTTCAACACTGAGTGGAGGAAAAGAGCTGAATCAGGCCCTTGCGCAGAAATCTCCAGATAAGCAAGAGAGGGACAATGAATGATGCTGGAACCAGGCGCTGGCAACAGCCCTGGAATTGGTGCTGCTTACAGTGCAACAGGCAGAATAGCAGACAGTCATTTGGGTGGAGTGATACCAACTAATTCTGGCTCCAAGGACGGTTTACTGAAAGTGGAGCAGAGTGAGGCAACTTAGCTTTAGAACCTAACCGATATCTAGAAGAATCTCTCCTGTGCTTCCTTTTCTTCTTAAATTTCCCTTATTCTTACCTGGAAGACTTAGAGCAAGGCGAGGGATGAGAAGGGAGACCTCGATCTGGAACTTGAATTACAGTGAGCCGAGTGGCATAAAATGTTTGGACTTGCACTCTTTAATGGTGGTGGGGTGCAAGAGGCTACACCGCTTGCAGGACGTTGACCCTAAGCAGCAAAGACAGATCTCATGAGGGTCCGAGATGGATATTTGCCAACTACAGTAGTGACGCAGCTTAAACCTTGACTTCTTGGGAGGTGACATTTCCCCAGGAACAGCAATTATTTTTATTTTAGACAATCTTTGAGAAAAATCACTGAAGTGACAAATACGTAGAGTAGCAGGTCTGGAACAGTCTCAAATGGAGCAAAAAAACAAACTGATGTGACATTGGTGCGGAGGGGCTTTATGTCTTAAAGGACGTTACTGTGGTATCACTTTCTGTATCGAGATGGAGTTAGTGCTCCTAAAGGTGCAAGAGATGTATAGGAAAGTTTTGGGATCCAGTTTGGTGTGTGAGGATATTCAACATGTGAGGACACTGCAGGTAGAAGGTTTTGTCAGAAACGGCATTTCAAGGTCCTCTCTTACCAGGCGCCACAAGTCTCCTATCTCTAACTTTGCTACATGAACAGCTCTAATGTCCCCACTGACAAGGTCTTCACCATACAAATACCTCTAATGAATGAGTACTAGAATAATTTACAGAGCTTACATTTTATGCTATCCGTTGCACACAAAAACGTAATTGATGTTGCATATGAAGACTTTCGGTGATGCAGACATTGCAGTTCAAGCTGTTGGGTTAATTAGTATTGATGGAGGCTCTCTGAATGCTACAACAAAATCTTGTAACAAGCATGCATTAGCATGAGAGTTTTCCACGTTAGTTCTCTTACCTGACTTGGTGATCCGGAAGCGATATTTCCAAGCCCTCTTATTGCCAGCATTCGTACAGTCACACAGCTATCTTTCTGCTTTCCAGTCAGGTTGTCCATTATTGATTCAAAGAGATGCAGATCATTTACCACATTACTGTTAAGAAGCTGAAAAACAAAATACCCCATAGAGTGAGTAATAGACGAAAAACAAGTGATAAACTGAATTTTGATATGCAAGTGTGTGTTATATTTTTCATCTGTTAAATGAAACATACCTGAAAAATAGAGTTTTACGCTGATATTCTAAACATTATCAGGGGCCAATTGATAAGACAGTCAGCGTTCTTGTATATCCAGAACTAATATTCAAAATCATCTAACTCTCCAAGGTATGACGTATAGCCTTCCGATAACCTTGGTTTAAAATCAACATTATATAATTGTCACATAATAAGGATGTTGTTACAGCTAAAATAACAACATATTATGGAAAGTCAGTCAATGTCGCACACAAAAAGTATGCATAAAATGCTCAGTGTCAGGATTCTGTCGTCCTGCCACCAGGCTGCACTAAAAAAGGACCTCTGGACTCCTGCCTTTATCACTAAAGCACAAGTTACTTACCTTTGGTAACAAAGTACCTGGTAGAGACAATATATAGCTGTAATTCCAGTGCAGAATGCCACCGCAGGCTGCTTGACAAGGTGCTTGCAGAATGAAAAAAACGACATGGCACACAACTGTGTGCCATATCCTCTAAAACATTGCTTGTAATATCTGTAAGTCACCCCTACAACAGGTCTTCAGCCCTACAGCAGGGTGCACTATATTACAAGTGAGGGCAAATAAGCATTAGCACATTTTCCCCTACAATGTCTTTGTCGATTCTTAGACATAAGTGTATAGGAAAACCATGTTAAATACATGTGCTGGACAATGGTCAATCTGAGTTCCACAGCTACTTGATTGATATCAGACATGCCTAGGTTCAGATAAGCCAACATCCCCTATTAATAAATCCTCACTGATTCCAGTGATGGATTTATTAATACATGCACCCAGAGGACACCTTAGAGATGTCCCCTGAAAAAAACACCAACTGCTGGTGAGCTCACTGACTGGTTCTGGCCAGCCTGCCATCAAAAGATGAGAATATGATCGCCTAGGGGGAGAGCGTCTGCTCTCAAGAGGTCAGAAACAAAAGCCTGTCCGGACTGGGGGGTCACCCACTCCTTCCCACAGGATGACCCTCATTCCAAGGCAGGAGCTTCAAAGAAGCCCACCACCTTTGGCATGCAGATCTGGCCTTCCTTAGAGGAAGATACCAACCCCCTACCCCAAGTCCCATCTGTCACCTGGACAGGTGGGAAAACTAGCTATGCAGGAGGCGAGTCACACTTCCAGACTGGGAACACCCTTAAGGTGGCCAGCCTGAAGTGGACACAACTTATGAAAATCTACCATCTTGCGTGCAGTGGAATTTCTGACCTCTGGACAGGGTGATGCCCACTCCCCACAGGAGGTGGTAATCTAGGGGGTGTATTGACCCCAAGGATAAGTACAGCACCGGAGCTTCCCAGACTGTGTTGAAGTAGGCCAATGGTGTCAGCGTGGTACACAGGCCCTCCAGAAAAGAAGCCCACCCTGTGCCTGTAGGAAAGTACCCTCTTTCGTGGCATGGTTACCCCCATTTCCTGCCTGTTGTCAGTGTGTTTGTGTTCACTGAGATCCTGCTAATCAGGACCCCAGTGATTATGCTCTCTCCCTTCCAACTTGGTTATTTGTACCATTTTCACCCCACATTTGGCATACTGGTGGACCCATGTAAGTCCTTAGAACATGGTACCCAGGGAATCGGAGCACCAGGGGATCCCCATGGGCTGCAGCATGCATTATGCCACTCATAGGGAGCCCATGCAAAGTCTACTGCAGGCCTGCCATTGCAGCTTGTGTGAAAGGGTGCATGCACCCTTTCACTACAGGTCACTGCACCAGGTCCCTGCAAGTCAGCCCTATTGCAGGCCTTCCAGAGGGCTGGGTGCAAGTACCTGTGTGTGAGGACACACCTGCACTAGCAGAGGTACCCCCACAAACTCCAGTTCCATTTTCCTGGACTCTGAGTGCAGGGACGCCATTTTATGCGTGTACTGGACAAAGGTCACTACCAATGTCCAGCTACATAATGGTAACTCCAAACCTAGGCATGTTTGGTATCAAACATGTCAGAAACATACCTCAATACTGTTGGCAGTCTTGGAAGTATGATTACATGCACTCAGGGGGCTCCTTCGAGGATCCCAAGCATTGCTACTACCAGCCTTCTGGGGTTTTCCAGCAGCCCAAGCTGCTGCCACCCCTCAGACAGGTTTCTGCCCTCCTGCTGCTTGAACAGCTCAAGCCCAGGAAGGCAGAACAAAGGATTTCCTTTTGGAGATGGGGGAAACTCCCTCCCCCTTTGGAAATAGGTCTTACATGGCTTGGGAGGGGTAGCCTCCCCAAGCCACTGGTACGCTTTGAAGGGCACATTTGGTGCCCTCCATGCATAAACCAGTCTACACCGGTTCAGAGACCTCCAGTCTCTGCTCTGTCGTGAAACTGGACAATGGAAAGGGGAGTGACCACTCCCCTGTCCATCACTACCCCAGGGGTAGCGCCCAGAGCTCCTCCAGAGGGTGGCTAGGTTCTGCCTTCTTGAATTCAAGGTTGGCAGGAACCTCTGGGAGCATCTGAGTGGCCAGGTCAGGCAGGTGACATCAGAGCCCCCTCCTGATAGGTGGACACCTGGCTAGGTGACCAAACGCCCTTTCAGGGCTATTTAGGGTTTCTCTCTTGGGTGGGTCCTCAGATTCGGCTTGCAAGATTCCAGCAGGACTCTTCGGCAACATTTACTTCAACTTCTAGCCACTGGGACTGTGACTCTACCCTCCAGGAACTGACAATCTGCATCCACGACGAAGACTCTGCTTGCAACATTGTTTCCACTGCTCCTTCCAGCATCTGCAACATTTCCCCGGCTGTGCATCCTCCGAGGGAGGCAAGCCTTCAGTCTGCATGAGAAGGAAGAAGGAATCTCCCTAAGAGTGAAACAGTCACTCTCCTGCATCTGCAGGCACCAACTGGCTGCGTGGATCTTGTCTCATCTTGAGCTGCGTGGATCCTGCATCACCGGTGGTGGTCCAGAATAGTCCTCTTGGTCCTCTCTACCAGCTATCTAACTTTGGTGTAGGTAAGATTTTGCCTTCCACACAGCAGTACCCCCGTGCACAGCACCTCTTGAAGCTACCAAGGCTTGTTAGCATCTCCTCCAAGGGATCTTCAGGCTCCATGTAGCCTCAGCCCACAGCACTTTTTCCTGCAATACACAGCCCTCTGCGTGCTGCTACTGCAGCGTGGGACCCTTCTCCAGTTGTGCTGTGTGGGCTCCTCTGTGACTCCTGGTTCCTCATCCAGTGGGTCTCCTCTGGGGGCTGCCTCTTCTGCTGTGGACTCTCTGCCTTGTTGAGGGTTACCCTAGGACTCCCCCCCCGTGGGTTGAGTCCTCCTGGACCTTGCTGGTCCCTGGTATCTCCACTTTGTTCTTCACTGTGACTTCTGCCTTTGCCAAATTTTGTTGGTGGCTTTTTCACGCCACTGACCGACTGCAATCATTCATCCAGCGTGGGTCTTCGGATGCATCCTTTAGGAACTCTTCACCTGCTCCAAGGCTGCATTCCTGACCGTATTCATTCTACCATCAAACAACTCCTGCATCCACAGCTGGGTGGTTAGAAGCTTCTATTACATCTGGACTCTTCTGTGACTTCTGCACTTGGTCCCCTTCTTCAACAGGTCTCCCTCTCCAGGAATCTACCGCTGGTTTCTTTCAGTCTTGTCTGGGTGTTGCATTTTCTTCATGGTCTTCCTCTAGGGTGGTTTGGGAAAAATCCAGTAAATGACTCCTTTCTCCCTGGTCGCTAGGGGGCATTGTGGTACTTACCTTTGGGGTTTCCTAGTACCCCAGCTTCCCTCTACACATTCCACTAACCAAGGTGGGGTCCTGTGTTCGCATACCATTTTGTAGGGTCGATTGCGCAAGCGCACTGACCTGTTGTAATCTCTCTGTGGGCTTTTAACCACGCCCATCAATTTCATTGGCTCATGGGCTTGCCTTTTAAAAGGCACTTGATTTCATTTTTTGAAGGCATATATACGTCATGCCTTTTCCGGTGTTTAGCCCTCCTCAACAGCACCGGCCTACTACTGAAAACATACAAGGCTCCTTGTTTTCCACACGATTTCTGGAGTACTTTTTATTTTTATTTCCTATACAGCGCAATCTCGCTGGGCAGTAATCAATCGCTTTACATTACATCCAGTTTATTTCTATTCTATCCAAGTGCTCCTTTGTAAATTAAAGGTGTTACACACCGCGTTCGTGCTTTTTTTTTTTAACAGTTTTTTTCAAAATTTTCCCCGTCCCCATCGATGCCCCCGCACGCCCTCCCTAGTTTACTTTGGGGGCCTGCAGTGTTTTGTTTAACGATCTGTGATTAAAACAAACCGAGTCATCTTCAGTATGTATAGGAGGCTGGCCCTCTATGTAGTGTGCAGAGCTAGGCACACTGTGCAGGGGTCCAGGCAACCACACGTTGGTTTGCAGATCACCTAATGCTCCAATTTTTGAGGTAGCTGGTCGAGCAGTTAGGCTAATCCAGGAGGTGTGCCAAGGATTTGTTGAACTCACAAAATCAATCATGCACCACACACACTCAAAGAAGAACCTGAGACCAGAATTTATTTAAAAAAAAATACTTCAGACTTTTATATACTTTTTAAGACCAAAATGGTTCAGATACGTTAAGTACTTTTTGAGTTTTCGGGCATTTTTGGGGTTAAATCCAATACTGGTACCAGTTTGGATTTATCATTCTGAGTTGTTTGATACCAAACAACCCAGGGTGCAGAGTGGCCATCATGTAGCTGGGGAACTCATGTATGACCAGTGTCCAGTACACGCACTTAAAATGGCTACTCTGTTCACTCACTATGTCCCAGGTATGGCAAGGACATGCAATTATGCCCTCACATATAGCATGGTGCACCCTGCCTAAGGGCTGTAAGGCCTACCAGAGGGGAGACTTACCCATTTCATATGCAGTGTAGGGTAGACAGGGTACACAGGGCGTGTGCCATGTCGAGTTTGCCTTTTTAGGTTTACCCCAGTACACTCAGCCTACAATGGCAGTGCCAGGTGCCCTCAGGGGCCTACTCATACTATCCCATGCCCTGGGTACTGGGGTACCCATTTACTAGGGTCTTATAGTGATATGTAAGAGTGTATCCAATTGTGCCAAGCATCACAACCGATTTAGGGAAAGAGCCCTGGCTCAGGGAACCTGGTTAGCAGGGGCCCTGGGCCCTACAACCTCAAGGACACACCAACATCAGGCAAAAAGTGGGGGTTAACATGCAAAAAGAGGCCTCCTCTCACACTACCCCCCCCCACCCCAAACAAAAGAGGATGAGACTACCCTTTCCCTAGTGAGTCTTCATCTTGTAAGTGGAAGAACATAGAGGCCAATTGCATTGGCATGGGCAGTCCTAGGTCCGTGTTCCACTTTAAAGTCCATCCCCTGTAGGGAAATGGACCACCTAAGCAGTTTGGGGTTCTCACCTTTCATTTGCTGTAGCAATCTGAGAGGGCTGTGGTCAGTCTGAACAGTGAAATGAGAGCCAAACAAGTATGACCTCAACTCTTTCAGAGTCCAAAACCACTGCAAGGTTTCCCTCTCTATGGCACTCCATTTGTGTTCCCAAGGGAGTAGCTGTTTTGCTAATAAAAGCAACTGGCTGGTCATGTCCATCATAATTCCTTTGGGAGAGGATTGCTTCTATTCCCATCTCTGAAGCATTTGTCTGGACTATGAATTCCCTAGAGTAGTCTGGTGCTTGTAGACTGGAGCAGAGCACATAGCGGTCTTCAGAGTGTCAAAGTCCTCTTGACAACTCACTATCCAGTTGATCTTCCTCTGCATCTTTTTGGAATTGAGTTCTGTGAGGGGGCAACTATTGTGCCATAATCCTTCACAACCCTCCTATAATATCCACTTAAGCCAAGGAATGCCCCGACTTGTGTCTGGGTTGTGGGAGCTTTCCAAGCCAGAATAGTCTGAATCTTGGGTTGCAGAGGTTGTACTTTGCCTCCACTAAATAGGTGGCCCAGGTACAGAACTTTTCCCTGCCCTATCTGCCACTTAATGGCCTTGATAGAGCGGCGTGCCTTCTGCAGAGCCTGCAGGACCTTCCCAAGGGGGATCAGGTGATCCAGCCAGGAGGACTATAGTCAGCTATGTCATCTAAGAAAGCTGCACTAAAAGTTTCCAGTCCAGCAAGGACTTAGTTCACCAACCTTTGGAAGGTGGCAGGTGCATTTTTGAGTCCAAAGGGTATAACAGTGAAATGATAATGCCCACTAGGAGTAGAGAATGCTGACCTCTATTTTGCCCCTGGGTCAGGCCAATCTGCCAGAACCCTGATGTTTAGTTCACACAAAACCTCATTTCTTTCTTGTCACCCCTGGAGTGAGGTTTGGGGACTAACACTACTGGGCAAGCCTAAGGGCTCTCTGAGGGTTCAATGACACCCAAATCCAACATTTTCTTGACTTCAGCTTCTATGCTTTCTCTGACATGGTCGGATGGTCTGTAAATTTTCTTTTTCACAGGCAGGCTGTCACCAGTGTCCACATCATAGGTACAACAGTTTGTCTTCCCAGGAGTCAGAGAAAAAAGCCCAGCATACTGTTTGAGGACTTTCCTGCAATCAGACTGCTGTTGTCCTGGGAGGGTGTCTGACAAGATCACTCCATCCACAGAACCATCTTGGGGATTGCTGGAGAGGAGATCAGGGAGAGGTTCACTCTCATCTTCCTGTCCCTCATCTGTGAGCATGAACAAGGTCACATCAGCTCTGTCATAAAAGGGTTTGAGGTGGTTGACATGTGTGATTCTTTTGGGGTTTTGCAGCGGCCCAGGTCAGCTACATAAGTGACTTCCCCTTTCTTTTCAAGAATGGGATAGGGCCCAGATCATTTGTCCTGGAGGGCCCTTGGAGCTACAGACTCCAAACCCCAAATTTTCTGCCCTGATTGGAACTCCACCATAGTAGCTTTTTGGTCATACCACAGCTTTTGAAGCTCTTGGCTGGTCTGAAGATTTTTGCTGGCTTTACCCATTTACTCAGCCATTCTAGAACGTAGGCCACGCACATAGTCTACAATATCCTATTTGGGCTCTTTGAGTGGCCTCTCCCAGCCTTCCCTTACAAGACTAATTGGTCCCCTAACAGGGTGCCCAAACAAAAGTTCAAAAGGAGAAAAAATATTTGTGGCACTTCCCTGTAGGCAAACAGGAGGCAAGGAAGTAGGACATCCCATCTCCTGAGTTTTTTTAGGAAGCCCTCCAATCATGCCGTTTAGGGTCTAGTTGAATCTTTCTACCAGCCCATTGGTTTGTGGATGGTATGGGGTAGTGAATTTATAGGTCATTCCTCCACATTCCTGCCACATGTGTTTTTAGGTTGCAGACAAAGTTTGACCCTCTGTCTGATACTACCTCCATAGGGAACCCAACCCTGGTAAAGATATCCTGGAGGGCTTTGGCAACTGCAGGTGCAGTGATGGTCCTAAGGGGAACAGCCTCAGGATACCTAGTGGCATGATCTACTATCACTACGATATATCTATGTCCTGATGCTGTTGGAGAGTTAAGGCGGCCAACAATGTCAAACCCTACCCTTTCAAAGGGAACCCAAACCACAGGTGTGGGATTAAAGGGGCCTTTAAGTTCCCACCTGCTGTCGAGACGGGCCACTCACCTGAAAAGGAGGATGTCTGCAGGGGCGATGGTATGCCCCTGACCTCCTGGAACACCTCTCAGCACTTCCTGGTGGACACAGAAACCCCGGCAGGTGTACCAAAAGGAAAAGGGGAGTGGAAGAGAAAGAGAAAACACTGCCACGTCTTACCAGTCCAGCAAGGCACCCTGTATCTTCGGGGGCAGGGGAGAAGGTAGTTGTTGACAGAGTGATGATAGAGTTAGTGCACTCAACTTCCTTGAAACTGAATCTCTCCTTCTGATATGGGCACGGAAGTGGTAGAAGAACACCAGGATGCTCCAGCACTTTTCTTGGATAATAATAACTAACACTACATTACCAAAAACCCAAACTGATTAACATAACAATGGGTACTGCAACACTAGGGCTGGCTTCACAAAGATTCACTGTTGCACAATACAATTAGAACTGTGGTTGCACTTATGCACACGAAAGACAAACAAAGGCATTAATTATATCACATATAACTTTCCTGAATGCATAGGGTTAAACTAAAAGGAACAAAAACAATCCAAGAAATACAAATGTCCACTCTGGGTTCAAACAGTTAGGGTGGCACAGTTTGGTTTGGTTTCACTGTGTGTGTGAAAAACCCTTCAAAAGCTAATTCCTCAAACCTGAAACACAGGCATGAATGACAATTTAAATCCAAGAGTTATGCTATTACACAAAGAAAAGTCACGTAAATGCGCTTTCAAAATTGCACTCACTTTTTGTAGTATCTGAGCTCACGCAGATTTCCTGAAGCACATTTAGGCAAGTAACTACAATAATAATGAAGAACGTTCAGAAATGCATTAGTCTCTTCAAGATAAGCACTCTGACAAAATACGAGGTCTGAAATACACTAGCTGTTCTAGGAAAGCGCTGCGCTCAAATAACAAACTCCCTGGAGAATACTAGTCACTTAGCTGCAGTTTTTTCTGGAGAGCTGGAGGAATGCCTGGAGTCAGCTGGTACAGGAACAAAGAAAATAATTGCCTCAAAAGTTCTGAATACGAGGATGACAGCAGGGGCTGGACTGCCAAATCAGATGCTGTGATCAGGAAGCAAAACAAAGCCAAGCAGGGAGGCATGCTTCACTCTGCTATTTATAGCCAATCAGAAAAGCAGTTGAGTTTCCACATGCACATCCACATGCAAGATATTGGAATTTTAAAGTTAGTGTCCACTTCAGCTCATCCACCCTAGGGGTGGGACTGGCATGGAGTGGGCACTCTTCCTAATTTTCAGCCAGACCTGCCATCAAAAGTGGGGTCAGGAACTGGGGGTTCTCCTACTCCTCAATTTGGAGAGGCCTGGGTTGCTTTCAAAGGCAGCAAGGACTTTGCAGCTCCCCACACAGGAATGTCGATCCTGCCTGGGAGAGGAGGTCACGCCTTTGCCCACAGCAGGCCTTTTTCTAAGCCCTCGAGAGCACTGGCTCTCACCTCAGGGGGTCAGAACTTTGTCTAAGGTGACTGTACTGATTTCGACCAGTCAGTGTCCACATTAGGAGTTGGTTGGTTTTGCAGGTGCACCTCTGAGTGCATGTATTAATAAATCCAACACTGGATTCAGTGAGGGTTTACTAATACCAGATGTTGGATACCAAACATCCCTATCTTCAGTGAAGCCATCATGTAGCTGGGAACTCATGATGACCAGTGCCTAGGACATGTACTTAAAATGGCTTTACTGTTCACTTATTGTGTTTGGGAATTGACAAGACATAGCATGGGTATATCTGCTTATGCAGGAATGACCTCACAAGTAATAAAATACACCCTGTTTTTAGAGCTGGAAGACTTGCCAGACAGATGACTTACACATATTGCATGCAGTTTAAGGGGACCGGGCAAACAGGCTGCGTGCCATGTCGTGCTTTCATTAAGGGTTTGCACCAAGACACGCAGTCTGCAAAGGCAGTCCTGGGTGCACTTAGGTGAGAGGGTCCTGGAGGGTGGCACAATCAGTCCTGCATCTCTCAGGGACCTTCCTTTAGTACACCATGCCCTGGGTACCATTTACTAGGGACTTACAGTGGCAACTAAAGGCTTGCCAATTGGCAGTTTTAAGGAAAGAGATCTGGCACTGAGGACCGGTTTAGCAGGGACCCAGTGCACTGTGTCACAATTACACCAGAAACCAGGCAAAACAGTGAGGGGGATGGGGGAGCATGTCAAAAGAGGCACTTTCCTACACTCCTCACCTGGGCAGGATGGACATTCCTGGGCAGGAAGCTTCAAAGGCCTAGCCGCCTTTGCAATTTGACCCAGGTCTCTCTAGATGGCAGTAATGACCGACCCTCCTTTTTCTAACCCAACTTTTGACAGAAGAACAGATGGGAAAATTAGGAAGATTAGGAGGTGTGCCCACTTCATGACAGTCCAACACCTAAGGTGGACAAGCTGAAGTGGACACCACTTTCTAAATTCCTCCATCTTAATTTGGAAGGAATGAGGCCACTAGGGTTAGGACTATGACCACCTCCCAGCGGAAGGGGTCATAGAAAGGGTGTAGTCACCCTAAAGGTGGGCAACCCACTAGCTACCAGCTGGCATTCCCTGTAATGCCCTTAAAATGAGTATTTAGGTATCAACCCTGAACCCTAGAACTTAGATTCTGACGGCCTAAAATGAAGAAGACAAGGAAGAGAGACACCTGCAGAAGAGGAGAAAAAGAGGCGGCTGACCTGGTACCAACCCCGCCGGACTCTTAGCACTCCTTCATGGACTTTGCATCAAAAGACAAATCATCCTGCAGTTGAACTTCCAGAAACCTGGGAAGACTGACTACTTTCGAAAAAGACTCAAGTCTCGCATCAGCAGCAAAATGCTCTCCAACCAACACCAAGACTCTGCAACCCCAAGAACCGCAAAGACCAGACACCTGAAGTCACTACTGCACCCGTTGTCCACCACCTCAGGTAAAGACCACCACCGGTGCCAACAAGGTTCGTCCTGAGTCTGAGTCCTCCTGAACTCTCTGAAGTCGCCTACAGCCTATGCACATTGGTCCTCTTTCTCGCAGCCTCTGAGGTGAGAGAAACCTGACATCTCCAGTAGCCACAGCACCTGTCGCTGCCGGCCAGAGCTGAAGTGGATACCTAGTGTCAATGTCGTCTCCTAGTGCTCCTGCACTCTAGGACACTGTGGCTTCACCCCTCCTGGTCTGCCGGACACGCCTGCAGCCTCAGACCACTGGTCCCCCCAACTGCAAGTGCTTCAGAACAAGGAAACCCACCGCTGGGCTTTGGAGAATAGGACCAAAGGTGTACCTATGTCCCGAGCAGCCAACATCTGTGACCTACCTGTTGGTTGTCCCGACTGGCACACCAGTGCAAGCATGCAGCCTACACCCACAGGGACCAATAATCTTTGAAATACATTGGGCACATGATGCACACTGTACACCTCTGCACCTGGCTGCCCCAGTGCAGCCGGGTGTGACCTGTTGGTGTGCTCCTGACCGTTACCCAATACTCACCTGAAGTCTCCAAGATTGGTCCTGTGAGTTGTCAAAGTGCTTGTTTGCTGAATGTGCTTCCCTTCCGCAGGTTAACCTTGAAGAACTCTGAAATTGCACTAAGTGTCGATTTTTGACATTGAAAAGTATTGATGATAAAAAACGAAATTGTTCTCAGATTTTTGTTTGAGTGTATGTCGCATTTATTGCCTCTGTGAGTAGAAGTGCTTAGCACTACCCTTTGATAAGCCAAACTGCTCGCCCACATTACCAGAAAATAGAGCAGCAGGCCTATCTACTTTTGCCTCTGCAAGTCAACTGAGGACCCACTGGATTCTCTGCAAGGTGTACTTCCTTTTAACGCACCCTATAGAAAGCCAGCTTCCCACAAGGATTATAACCCATTGTGCCCATAGTGTGAATAATTCTAATGAAAGAGGAGTGAGATAATGACAGCAGTTGCAAGACCCATAAGACGGGATGGAAGTGTGGGGGGGCAGGGAGTCATTATAGGGGGGACGGACCCAAGTTAAAGGAGGGGGGGGGGGGCATACCTTGATTTTTCACTACTCTACTCTTATTACCTAGGTCAATGTACCAGTTTGCATTGTTGAACTTCAATGCCAAATCAAAATATATTTAAACTTAGAAAAAAACAGTTTACTTTATTTAAAAAGTGATCACAGACATGGTGGGCTGCTGTCCCAAACAGGTCACCATGCCTTTGAGGGCATCCAATTGTATCAATTAGCAATTTACAACCTACCTCATGAATATTGATAAGGTAGGTCAGACATCGACCCACTAGGATTTGGAATTTTGTGAACTGACCTATTAGTACACAAGGCAGTTTACAAAATTATTTTTCATTTGTAAAAAGTTGGTGCAACCACTTGTGAATAGAAATTTCGTACATCAGGCACATAGTAAACAATAACCTTTAATTTTTTTATTCTTTGTAAAGTCATTCTATCAAATGATCTACAAACATTCTGAGGTAATCACATTAACTCTGCATGGGTTACTGTGACCCACATGATCCAAGTGAATGCCAGTCACTGAAAGCATTAGGCATGCAGGTAAACAGGAGTCTAAGCGCATAGGAAACCAGTGTAACCACAGATGCTGAATTCATGTGTCGTACAGAGTGTTATAAATACACTGGTGTAGCTTAAAAACTGGAACTGTGATGCTAATAGTACATTGAAGTCTGATGAAAAAGGTCAATGTCTCCCTGGTTCTGCAATTCTCGAAGGTTATACTAATGTAATAGAGCATTTTACAAAATAAACAATCTGGGTTTAATTGTCCAAAGATATCAAATTTTTCCCATCTAGTTTCTCCACTTAGTTAAAATGGCCAGGTGAAAGTCACTTTGAGCAGAAGCTTGGGGTAGCTTGAACCTCAGGGATGCGACCCTTCATGGGTCTAATATGAGGATTATTGGTCATAGCCTTATGAGGATGGATGAGGATAATTGAGGGAGCACCCAATAAAAGAGAGGTTTCCAGCCATAAAATGTAATCTTCTAGTATGTAGCCCAAGCACCCAATAATAGTGCAAAATAATTATTGGGTTGTTATATCCTTCAAAAAAAGCAAATGGAATGGCTGTTTTAATGTATAAACATTCTAACTAATCATATGCATTGGGAGGCTGTTTAGTTGGAGACTTCCTGGATTCTAGAGGTGGGCAAAGGCCTTCATGAACGCTATGTAATCGGAAAATAAACATGGGTAATGAGAAGAACATGGACCAGGTAATTTCCTAGCCAGGCATCAATATACTGTTCCTATGCACCATGGTAATAAACCATTAGTCACCTACAAATAACTGCAGAAATTAGGGGGAAGCAAGCAGTGCATGAAATTGAAGGACAAATATCTGAGCGGTGTAGGAAAGTCCCACTTTTTACCTAGTGTTAATGCCAACTTTGATTGAAAGTGTGTTGGGACCCTACTAACCAGGCCCCAGCACAAGCGTTCTTTCCCTAAAAACTGTACCTTTGCTTCCACAATTGGCACAGCCCTGGCACACAGCTAAGTACCTTGAAAAAAGTACCCAAGGGCCAGGGAAGGTCCCTAAGGGCTGCAGCATGTGTTGTGCCACCCTAAGGGGCACCTCACCTAACATATGCACACTGCCTCACAGCGTGTGTGTGCTGGTGGGGAGAAAAAGACAAAGTCAACATGGAACCCCTCTCAGGGTGCCATGCCCCCAAAACCACTGCCTGTGGCATAGGTAAGTTACCCCTCTAGCAGGCCTTACAGCCCTAAGGCAGGGTGCACTATATTATAGGTGAGGGCATAGCTGCATGAGAAATATGCCTGTACAGTGTCTAATCCCATTCTTAGACATTGTATGTGCAGTGTAGCCAAATGGAGTACACGGTCTGTTAGCTTGTCATTACGAACTCCACAACACCATAATGGCTTCACTGAATACTGGGAAGTTTGGTATCAAACTTCTAAGCACAATAAACCCACACTGAGGCCAGTGTGGTATTTATTGAAAAATGCACACAGAGGGCATCTTAGAGATGCCCCCGTACGTTAGCCCAACTGCTAGTGTAGGACTGACCGGTCTGTGCCAGCCTGCCACTTTCAGACGAGGTTCTGACCACATGGGGTGAGTGCCTTTGTGCACTCTGTGGTCAGAAACAAAACCCGTCCTGGGTGGTGGTGCTTCACACCTCCCCCTGCAGGAATTGTAACACCTGGCTGTGAGCCTCAAAGGCTCAAGCCTCGGGTTACAGAGCCACAGGGGACTCCAGCTAGTGGAGATGCCCGCCCTCCGGTCAAGACCCCACTTTTGGCAGCAAGTCTGGTGGGAAAATTAGGGAAAACAGAGGAGTGACCACCCCAGCCAGGACCACCCCTAAGGTGCCCAGAGCTGAAATGACTCCCCACCCCCCCTGCAGAATCCTCCATCTTGAAGGACAGGGACCAATAGGGATAGGAATGTGTCCCCCAAGGGGAGTGGGCACAAGGAGGGAGTAGCCACCCTCATGGACAGTAGCCATTGGCTACTGCCCTCTGACCCCTAACACGCCCCTAAATCTAGGATTTAAGGGCCTCCCTGAACCCAACTCACCAGATTCCTGGTGACCTACATGAAAAAGAAGGACTGCTAAGCTGAAACCCCAGCAGATAAGAAGGAAGACAACTACTTTGGCTCCAGCCCTACCGGCCTGTGTCCTGCTTCAGAGAACCTGCAAAAAGACCAGGGACGCATCCAGCGGGCCCAGTGACCTCTGACAAATCCGGAGGACTGCCCTGCACCAAAAAGGACCAAGAACTCCAGAGGACAGCAGCTCTGTCTAAAAGAAACCTACAACTAAGGACTCCCATCTCACTCCAGATGCACGAGTCTTGACCCCTGTGCACCCAACGCTACAGCCGATGTCCAGGTGGTCCAGCCAGCAAGAAAGGGTCCCCAGGCAATTGGGAGCAAGGGTCCCCAGGCGAATGGGAGCAAGAGCCCACCCTGGGTTGACCCCTCCAGATCTCCACGATGACGTCTGCAGAGGGAGTCCAGAGGAACCCCTGAAAGCGAGCTCTGGACGAAGATATCCGACGCCTAAAGGACACACTGCACCCGCAGCCCCCAGGCCTTGAAGAAACTGAACCCCCATGCAGCATCGACCAGCAGGTGGCCCTCCTCCCTGTCCAGCTGGTGGTTTGCCCGAGAAGCTCCCCTGGACCTCGTCTGCAGCCTCAGAGTGACCCCTGGAGTCCCCTCATAGAGTTGCATTGAAAACCCACTGTCCTGTTTGCACCCTGCACCCGGCTGCCCTATTGCCGCTGAGGGTGCGTGTTTGGTGCCTACTTGGGGCCTCTCCAGTGCTCGCTTGAACTTCCCCTTGTCTGCCCTCCAAGTCACAGGTACTTACCTGCTGGCTGGCCAGCCAGATTCGAGTACCCCCATCTCCATAGCAGCCCACGATAACTTGGCTCCTCTTTGACCTCTGCACCTGACCGGCCCAGTGTTGCTGGTGGTGATAGTTTGGGGTTAACTTGAACCTGAAACGACGGACTACCTAAACCCAGAGATAAGAACTGGAAGTTGAATACTTACCTGTAAAACAGTACTATCTTTTCTTCCCCCAGAAACTGTTGAAAATTGCCGTGTCCACTTTAAAAATAGCCTTTTGCCATTTTAAGAAAAACTGTATACATTGTCGATTCCAATCAAAGTCCTGATTTTATATATATATATATGCAAAGTACCTTTCTTTTTATGTACTTACCTGCAAACTGAATCTTGAGGTTCTAGAAATAAATTCACGAAAGACATTTTTCTCCATAAAATCCAATTGGTCTGGAGTTAATTTATAGAGTGTGTTTCTTCTATTGCTTTTGTGTGTACAACAAAGGCTTAACACTACCCCCTCTGATAAGCCTAACTACTCGACCACACTACCACAAATAGAGCATTAGTATTATATATTTCAGCCTCTGTCAAGCCTCTGGGGAGCCCCTGGACTCTGTGCACACTATATCTCACTTTGATATTGTATATACAGAGTCAGCTTCCTACAAGCGGTAACACCGACATCAGGTCAAGTGCACTTTACGTATCTATTTTCGTCATGCTCTTGTTAAAAACACTCCATCAGTTTACCAATATTATGAGGACAATATCCTCTAGTACCAGGAACATTACTGAGGGGATGCAGCATTTGGTGATGCTTAAGTTAACAGAGCACACAGATGGAAAAGGGTACTATACACATGGCCTCAGGTGCTCTAAAATGTAACAACTGATATGGTTAACACTACAAAGCTCAAAGCAAAAAGTAGTGTCTGTTTGAAGAGCAGAAGGAATGATACCTACAGATAATCTAACAATATCGAATATCAAAACTGATTGGAACAGAAATTAAAAGAGCAGAGAACAGGTTCAAATGTGAGCGGTTATATCAGTATGGTTAAAAAAAATATTAAATTAACTTTTAGTCCTTACCTCAGCAAAGAAAGCAGTGGCAGTGATTCTCTGACATTCGTTAAGGCTACTAATAGCAGGGATGAGGTTCTTCACAATTGCGGGAAGTTTTGGGCCTGCATGATTGGCCATGGCACTTAAAAGACAGAAACAGTAAAGGAAAAATGACTTGCATCTAGCATTAGTGCTGCAAGAAAGAAATTGCTCACCAGCACTACAGTTCTAATAGTGCCGGTCTACTTCACAGATTCACACATTTGAAACATTCCCCATCATCAGGCTGCAGTTTTTAATAAACGAATTTGCGAAAAGTAAAGAGAAAGTTACTCACCTTTGGTAATGATCTTTCTCCTAGTAGTCTACCTGCAGAATCCTCACCTTTTGAATATCACACCCGGTGTCAGACTCGATCTGAAAACATTTACAGCGCTCCTCTTTTGGTAGGTGGCTTTATCTTTGTCCAAGAAGCGGAGAAGGAATGACAAATACCACCACACCAATGCACCAATGTCACTTCCTCGTCCATAATTTTGGGTCTTTAGATGCAGAAATAAGAGCATCCTCAGATCTGCAACAAGCTATCTTGGAATCTTAATAATACCAGTGGTTTGTGGCTACCCTTCAGAATGGGAGTTAAGTAGGACTGGTGATGAATATCCAGGTAGAGTATCCTTCACTAAGACTGTTATGGAACACACAAAACGTTTTATTTCGAAGTGCAGTATTTACCATAAAGATCCTTACAGAAGATAAGTAACTTTTTCTTCTGATGGCTACTTCTACTGCAGACTTCTGACTTTGAGTAGATATCATGGCGTACCATCTCCCAGGTTGTGTATATTAAGGAGCGGTCAGATAAAGAAAGAACTGTAGCACTGATGAGCAACATGCCATTCCTTT
This sequence comes from Pleurodeles waltl, assembly GCF_031143425.1. Taxonomy (NCBI): domain Eukaryota; kingdom Metazoa; phylum Chordata; class Amphibia; order Caudata; family Salamandridae; genus Pleurodeles; species Pleurodeles waltl. The sequence goes on from NC_090439.1 coordinate 1,138,463,921, forward strand.
TCACTTCTGAGTCTAAGAAATCGTGCTTTGATAAAACTGTGTGAAGGGAAGTCCATGTCGCTCTGCAACATCCCTCAGCCAAAGCAACAGCCTTGGTAAGTGCTAAAGTTGAAGATTTCGCTCTCTGGAATGAGCATGTATTCCTTCTGCTAGTTCTTATTTTGTATGAGAGTTCGTTCTCTGCAGGAGTGCAACATATCTTAATGCTCAAGACAATTCAAAGGAATAAAGTCCTCTTCTGGAGGACTGGTTTCTTGGGCTGTGGTTGCCTGCATACTCAACAAAGGGCTGGTTGTCAAACCTAATTTCCCTTCTCTGCCAAGTGGAATCAGCTGAGAAAGCCTCTCCTCCTCTTTGATAGAGTGGGCAGAAGGTGTGAAGCGCAACTCAATGACCAGATGAAAAGGAGTCACCACCAATGGAAGTAAGAACATATTACTTACCTTCAGTAACACCTTATGTGGTTAGCGCTCTATCTAGTCGCAGATTCCTTAGCATAGAATAATACCCAGAAGTTCGACTGATCAAGATGACTTTCAAGCAGTACACCTGCGCGCTGATAGATGGCATTGTTCACCTCTGTGTGGCAAAGGCATCACCCGCATCAGAAGTAGCCTGTGAGCAACTTATATAGGTGCCACCTCGGCACACTGACGTCACTTACTTTCCAAACTTTGCACACCAGGAGCACAGACCCACAATGAGCACTGACCACTGGTGTGACACACTAAGGCCCGCAAGAAGATGTTCCCTATACCGTAATCAATGCACAGAATTGGGAGGATGGGTGGGTCATTAACGATTCTGCAGCAAGATAAGAGTGTCTACCAGATGAACAAATTACATACCTTCGGTACTGCATTATCTTGTAGAGGTTCTATCTAGCTGCAGATTCCTAACCATTAGAATTTCCAGGCATCAGCTTGGAATCTGGACCTTTTTCTGAGCAATACCCCTGCACATGCCGTCAGTCAGGTGGTGTAATTCAAATCCGTGTGGCATCGTTGGAGCCATCTGTGATGTCACATTCACCTATAAAGGCACCACCCAGGTGCGGGTATGTCATTTAGTCTTCTACAAATGTCTACGCCAGAAGCGCAGAGCCATGGAAAGAACTGACAGTTATGTCAGTACCAAAAACGAGACACTGAAAGGGACAATCCTTAACACTAGTAAATGAGTCCGCAGAGCGGGGAAGACATGGGTACGGGGTAAGGAATCTCAAGCTATATAGAGTCTTTACCAGATAATTCGTAACTGAAGTTAAGTAACTTGTTCATCTGTCAGAGATTTCTAGCTGCAGATTCTTTACCCAAGCCATAACCTCCTGGCGATGGGCTGCGGACAAATTCACTTCAAGCAAAAAAAAAAAGTCCAGCAGGACTGAACGGGAAAAGTGACCATCTCTGTGGACCTGATTGTCCAGGCAGTAGAGTTTGGCAAACATGTGCAGAGATGCCCATGTTGATGCCTGACAGATGTCCAGGACTGGTATTCCACTTGGTAGCACAGTTGTAGCAGGTTTGCCCTTGGTTGAATGAGCTCTCAAGCACTCAGAAGGTTACTTTGTGGCCAGAATGCAGCAGATTTTAATGAAGAGAACAACCCAGCGTGAAATGGTTCCTTTCTGCACTGCTCGACCCTACTTTCCTCTTATGTACCCCACAAAGAGTTGGTCATCCACCCAGAACTCAAGGTAGTCAAGGTAGAACGAAAATGCTCTTTTTGGGTCCAGTCATTGGAGTCACTCCTCTTCCTTCGAGGGATGCAGGTGAGCAAAGAAGGTGGGCAGGGTGATATTCTGATCCATGTGAAATGGGTCAACACCTTACGGAGAAAAGAGGCATCAGTGCAAAGCACTACTTTGTCCTAAAACATGGTGAGATATGGAGGTTTGGATGAGAGAGCCTGCATCTCACTCACCATCCTGTCAGATGTTATCGCCACCAAGAACGCTGTATTGATGGTGAGAAGCCGGAGGGGGCAGTTGTGCAGTGACGCAAAGGGAGCACAAATGGGATAGGTGGGAACCAGATTTAAGTCCCACTGAGGCATGATAAAGGGTGAAGAAGGGAACGTATGTAGAGATATATTCTAGTTGCAGATTCTTACCTTAGAAATTTGTGGCTTAAACCCTCCTCTAAACTGAGGTTTACGAAATGAACCCCGAAAAGGTGTTGTATAAAGGGCTCCCTTGGCCTTTGCTCTCAGAGTCCTTTTTTAATTTGTCAATGGTTGTATACACCTCTGGTTAAAAGAGTTGCTTTTTTAAAAGGCATGTTAAGGACCGCTTGTAGTATTTCAGGCTTAAAGGCTGAGGACCTCAACCAAGCAGGTCTCCTAACTGTGACGCTAGTGTTTATTCGTCTACCTGCTGTATCAGCCGCATCTAGTCCTGATCGGATCTGATTATTAGCAATGGTTTGTCCTTCTTCCACTGCTTGTTGTGCTCTTTTCTGATGTTCCTTTGGGAGGTATTGCAGCAACTCCTGCATCTCGTCCCAATGTGCCCCGTCATACCTGGCTAGAAGAGCTAGAGAGTAATCAATTTGCCACTGATTTGCTGCCTGAGTTGCTACTCTTTTGCCTGCTGCATCGAATTTGCGGCTTTCTTTATCAGGGGGAGGAGCATCCCCTGTGGACTGCTTATTTGCCCTTTTCTGGTTGCACGGACTACGGTCGGCAATCTCCAACCGCATTGATCTCGTAAGGTCTTCTTTGATCGAAAAGAAATGTATTCAGCATCAACACCCAATTTCTCACTAAAGAAATGCAAGGACGTACAGCTATGGAACAGCATTAATGCTTCAGTCTCCCAGGAGAAGTAGAACAAAGCTAGACAGAGAAGAATAAGTAATGTCCAATGATTAAGGCCAGGAGAAACAAGAGATTCGCTGTAAATATGCTCTTGTGCAAAGCGATGATCCATGTACAAAAACTCCCATGGAGTTATAATTCTAAGCTTCTTTATAAGGGATATGAAAGTACCACAAGTGCACCTAGTAATGCCTACAAGGCATACAGAAGATGCTCTACACAGAACAGAGAACATACCATACAGGTAACTATATCACTTGGGCAAGAAGCCCGTCTTCAGAGAAAAAGAAAAAACCCTTTTTCATCAGGTGTTAAACCCACTTAGGGCAACAACGAATATACCTCCCAGAGAGCAGCAATGAAAAGCTGTTATTGACAGGCCTTAAGAAAAAACAGTAATACCTGCACAACGTAGGAACACCGCACCAGGTATCACCAGAGGGCGGAATGGCTCGGATGTAAAAAAAAAAAAAAAAAAAAAAAAAGGGGGGGAGAGGGGTATACAGGAACAGACATACTGAATCTTTTTCACCTCCACTGATCATAAAGCGTTACAATGTAGAATCGTCATGTGTGCCAAATAAGCGGGCACCATCAAAAGCAGGTCCTCCAGGGTGGCCTGGACAGCCTCTGAGAAGCCAGAGTGTCATAGCCAGGCATGACAGTGCATTACTACTTAATGAGCCATGGCTCAACTTACTGAGTCCGTGGTATTCATACCATATTTTATCGGAAATTTAGCTGCCTCTCCTCTTGAAGCAAAGGCAGCAGGCATGCTACCAAATTCCACAACACGTGGAGAAAGCGCCCAGTATTTATTAACCACAAGGCTGGGCTGGCTGAGAAGAAAATGTTTCTTCCACAAGTTTTCGGCCATCTGGACTTCCTGTCTGGAGGAACATGAGGGAGGACGTTGGGGTCAGAAGAGGCCATAGTGGCCTGTATCACAAAACTTCTCAGAGTTGGTTGCCTGGGTCCGGGGGACAGGCCGGTGTCTATGTGCTACTGACCTGTCCACAGGGGCCCCCGTAGCGGGGCTTAGTCCAGGTCCCTAATAAAAGGTCACACAGTGCTTCACAACAGGGGAGCACAGGCTCTCCTTCTGATTGGCCCTGGTGAAGCACTTTTATCAAGGGGTCAGTAGTCACCTCCACAGATAGGAGCTGCAAGTCTAGGACCACAGCTGCTCTCTTCAGCACCTCAGTGAAGGAGGACCTCTCCTCTGTAGCAATGCTGGGGGGAAAAGAGGCCTGAGGCCAGCGGGGACTCAAGGCCACTAGCCTCACCCAGAGGAAACTGGACAGTCTCGTCCACGGGGGTCCTAAACACCAGCTCCTGTTTCACCTCCAAAATCCTGTTCTTCCTTATGAAAACAGCAAGGGACTGTTTAGGAGAAGGAGGAGGCAAACTGTCCAAGCCAGACAGCACCAATGTTGCCACACTCGACACAGTCAAGGGTCAATGCGTCGTCTCGGCGTCGGAGAGGGTGACTGGCTCAGCATCGATTGGTGCCGTCGAAGTCGCTGTCAGCTTCGGCTGATCGAACTAAGGCGTTGCAGGTGGGAACCCCAAGGGGTTCTGCATCGGCAGGGACTGAATTTCGGATCCAGAGGGCCAAAGGGATGCCGAGGGTGAATCTGTGGCACAGATTTAGGTAAGACACCTCCCACCTCCTTGGCGCTCAAAAGCACACCAAAAGGAGGTATGGGCCCAAAGATAGCATAGAGGGAATTATAGTAATCACAAATATGTGCCAGAGTCACCCCGGCTCCAGGAAATGCAGGGAAGGGTGGGGTGGACTCTTGCACTGACTCCTCAGCCAAAGGCTGGAAGAGGGCGTCGGACACACAGGACTTACACAATGATGTCTGGGGGTTCTGCAACTTTGACAGCTTGTGTTTGGTTGTGATTTCCTTCAATACCGACAGATGCTCGGGAAATGGGATGCAGTCTTCCCCCAGGATGTGCTGCCAGGATCTTCGTGTGCCATTTGCACAACGTCTTTGGGCGAAGGTGATGACAGGAGCCGCAATACACTGAGTATTTTTGTCATGTGTGTGAGTACTGATCCACTACAGTGATATTGCATGAGCTTTGCATGTCTCCTAGATAAGCCTTAGCTGCTCAGCTACAGCTACCCCTAGAGCCTGGCTTCTAGACACTGCCTACATTTCACTAATAAGGGATAACTGGACCTCGTATAAGGTGCAAGTACCATAGGTACCCACTACAAACCAGAGCCTCCTACAGTCCTGCACAAAAGGATTGGGTAAAATACAGGGGATCATCTCTAGGATGCCCTCTGGGTGAATTTTTTAATAAATCCCATACTGGCATCAGTGTGGGTTTATTGTGCTGATAGGTTTGATACCAAAATCCCAGTACTCAGTGAAGCCATTATGGAGCTGTGGAGTTCGATTTGACAAGCTCCCAGACCATATACTCAAAATGGCTACACTGCACTTACAATGTCTAAGAATGGACTTAGACACTGTAGGGGCATATTGCTCATGCAGCTATGCCCTGACCTGTGGTATAATGCACCCTGCCTTAGGGCTGTAAGGCCTACTAGAGGGGTGACGTACGTATGCCACAGGCAGTGGTCTGTGGGCATGGTATCTTGAAAGGGGTGCCATGCCTTTTACTCCCCACCAGCACACACAAGCTGCAAGGGCAGTGTGCATGTGCATGTTGAGGGGTCTCAAAGGGTAGTATAATACATGCTGCAGCACATGGGGACCTTTCCTGGCCACAGGGTTTTTGGTACCATGGGCATATTTTACAAGGGTGTGCCAATTGTGTAAACAAAGGTGAAGATTTTGGTAAAGAACATTGGTGCGGGTGCCTGGTTAGCACCATCCCAGCACACTCTCAATCAAAATTTGGCATCAATATCAGGCAACAAGCGTGTGTGTGTGGCGGGGGGCATGGGGAGAACAACCATGCCAACAAGGGCACTTTCCCTCACCCCCACCCCACCCCAAAAAAAAGAAAAAGAAAGCGGATGAGACTAACATTTCCCAAGAGAGTCTTCATTGTCTAAGTTGAAGAACCTGGAAAGTCCATCTGCACTGGCACGGGCAGTCTCAAGTCTGTGTATCACTGAAAAGTCCATTCCCTGTAGGTATATGGACCTACCTCAAACATTTAGGGTTCTCACCTTTCAATCGCATGAGCCATCTGAGAGGTCTGTGGTCAGTTTGAACAGTTAAGTGAGTTCAAAACAAGTATATTCTCAGCTTTTTCAGTGACCAAACCACAGCAAAGGCCTCCCGCTCAATGGCTCCAACGCTGCTCCCTGGGGAGTAATTTCCTGCTAAGGAATGCAACAGGCTAGTCGAGGGCATCATCACTGGTTTGGGACAGGACTGCTCCTATCCCATGTTCAGAGGCACCTGTCTGCACAATGAACTGCCTAGAATAATCTGGAGCTTTGAGAACTAGTGCTGAGCACTTTGCTTTCCTCAGGGTGTCAAAGGCCTTTTGAAAGTCAAGAGTCAAGTTTACCTTTTTAGGCATCTTCTTTGATGACAATTCTGTGAGGGGGGTCACAATGGATCCATACACCCCTTTACAAACCTCCTATAGTAACCAGTCAAGCCGAATTATGCCCTAACTTGAGTCTGGGTTTTTGGAGCTGCCCAGTCCAGAACTGCCTGGATCTTGGGCTGTAAGGGTTGCAATTGGCCTCCACCTACAAGGTGGCCCAAGTATACAACTGTGCCCTGCCCTATTTGGCATTCTGATGCTTTAATAGTGAGGGCTTCAGATTGCAGGGCCTGCAAAACCCTTCCCAGGTGGATCAGGTGATCCTGCCGGGTGGAGCTAAAGACAGCCATATAATCTAGATGTGCTGCACTAAAGGACTCCAAACCAGCAAGGACTTGATTCACCAACCTTTGGAAGGTGGAAGGGACATTCTTTAAGCCAAAGGGCATCACAGTAAACTGGTAGTGCTCATCAGGTGTAGAGAATGCTGTATTTTCCTTTTCTCCAGATGCCATCCTCATTTCCCAGTAGCCTGCAGTTAAGTCAAAGGTACTTAGATATTTGGCTGCACCTAAGTTGTCAATCAATTCATCTGCCCTGGGTATAGGGTGTGCATCTGTCTTGGTGACATAGCTGAGACCTCTATATACACAGAACCTAATTTCTCTCTTTCCATCCTTCGTAAGAGGTTTGGGGAACTAAGACCATTGGGCTAGGCCAGGGACTGTTAGAGTGCTCAGTAACCCCTAATTCCAGTATCTTGTGGACTTCCACTTTGATGCTTTCCTTGACTTGGTCAGGCTGTCTGTATATTTTTGTTTTGACAGGTAAACTGTCTCCTGTCTCCACATCGTGGGTACACAGGTGAGTCTGTCCAGGGATCAAGGTGAAGAAACAGTTTTAGGTCTTGCCTGCAGTCAGCTTGCTGTTGGGCAGTGTGGGTGTCTGAAAAGACAACTTCATCAACTGACCTATCTTTAGGGCCACGTGAGAGGAGGTCAGCGAGAGGTTCACTCTCTGCTTCCTGCTCCTCATCAGTAACCAACAGCATGGTTATATCTGCCCTGTCACTATAGAGCTTTAGGCGGTTAACATGGATCACCCTCTTTGATGTCCTGCTAGTGTCCAGGCCCACCAAGTAGGTGACCTCACTCTTTATCTCCAGGATAGGGTAAGGGCCACTCCATCTGTCCTGAAGTGCCCTGGGAGCCAAAGGCTCCAGAACCCATACTTTAGTCCCTTGATTGAATTGTACTAGTGCAGCCTTTTGGTCATACCACAACTTCTGGGGCTGCTGGTTGGCCTCAAGGTTTTTGGATGCCTTTTCCATGTATTCAGTCATCCTTGAGCCGAGGCCAAGCACATATTCCACCACATCATGTTTAGCCTCATGGAGAGGTCTCTCCCAGCCTTCTTTTACAAGTGCTAGTGGTCCACTTACAGGGTGGCTAAACAGAAGGTCAAAGGGGGAAAACCCTATTCCCTTTTGAGGCACCTCTCTGTAAGCGAAGAACAGGCATGGCAGAAGAACATCCCATCTCCTTTTGAATTTTTCTGAGAGCCCCATGATCATGCCCTGCAATGTCTTGCTGAATCTCTCAACAAGTCCACTGGTTTCTGGATGGTATGGTGTGGTGAATGTATAAGTCACCCCACACTCATTCCACATGTGTTAGGTAAGCTGACATGAAGTTTGTACCTCTATCAGAAACCACCTCCTTAAGAAACACCACTCGGGTGAAAATGCCAATCAGGGCCTTGGCTACTGCAGGATCTGTAGTAGACCTAAGGGGCATTTCTTTAGGGTATCTGGTACCATGATCCACTACTACCAGTATGTATTGATTCCCTGAAGCTGTGGGTGGCTCGAGGGGACCCACAATGTCCACACCAACCCTTTCAAAGGGAACCCCCACTACAGGAAGTGGAATGAGGGGGGCCTTGGGGTGGCTACCTGCCTTACCACTCACTTGGCCGGAGAGACAGGAGCTACACAATTCCTTCACCTTCTGGGACATACTGGGCCAACAGAAGTGGTTGACAAGCCTACTCCATGTTTTTGTTTGTCCTCGATGCCCAGCTAGGGCAATATCATGGGCCAAAGTTAGGATAAACTCTCTTAACTGCTGAGGCACTACCACTCTTCTGGTTGCACAAGGTTTGGGGTCTCTGGCTTCAGTGTAAATGAGTCCATCTTCCCACTAGACCCTGTGGGAGTCACTGACATATCTCTTTTCTTGTGCAGCTGCTTACTGCCCCAGGCTTTCAAGAGAAGACAAGTCTTTTGTCCCTGGCACAGCTGTTCCCTTGAGTGAACCCCTGGGCCCAAGAGCTCTACCTGGTAAGGCTTCAGCTCCATGGACTGAGTTCCCTCAGGGGTTAAGACATCTTCCTGGGAAGAGAGGTCGTTTCTTTTGCTGTACAGAGGCTGGTCCCCCAGTCCTTTTTCCCATTATTCCAGGCTCCAACACTTCTTGTTCACCCTGTGCTCTGGTTTTCACACACACCAGTTCAGCGATTCTCAGCATGGCTACATGGGTTTTGAGCTCTACCTCTGCCCAAGCTGAGGACTCCAGATCATTCCACTAGGATTGCAGAACAGACCACTAACTGTATCAGGCCAGTAGCCCCTCCCCATTCTAAAGTCACCATAGTCATGGGATGGACTTTAGTTACATTGTCAGCATTGGTGACTGTATAAGTTTGTCCAGACAAATATTGTCCTGGGGAAAACAGTTTTCCGTCACTGTGGTGACACTGGCACCTGTATCCCTCAGGGCTTCTACTTTTGTCCCATTTATCATGTCTGTATTTTTGCATGTTAGGTGGGCAGACAGCAAGTGTAGCAACATTCACCCCCTCAGAGACTAGAGTAGCTTCAGTGTGGATCCTTAGTTGCTCTGGGGGCACTGCTAATCCCACCTGGAGACTGGCTATAACAGTACTAACTGAAGTGTGGGTTTATTGTGCTGAGAAGTTTGATACGAAACTCCCCAGTATTCAGTGAAGCCATAATGGAACTGTGGAGATTGTTTTGAGAAGCTTCCAGACTATATACTCAATATGGCTACACTGCACTTACAATGTCTAAGAATGGACTTAGACACTGTAGGGGCATATTGCTCCCTGCCTTAGGGCTATAAGGCCTGCTAGAGGGGTGACTTACATATGCCACAGACAGTGGTTTGTGGGCATGGCACTCTGAGAGGTATGCCATGTAGACTTTGCTTTTTCTCCCCATCAGCACTCACAAGCTGCAAAGGTAGTGTACATGTGCTTGGTGAGAGGTCCCCCAGGGTGGCATAATAAATGCTGCAGCACTTTGGGACCTTCCCTGGCCACAGGACCCTTGGTACCATGGGAACCTTTTACAAGGGGCTTATCTGAGTGCCAGGTGTGTGCCAGTTGTGTAAACAAAGGTACAGATTTGGGGAAAGAACACTGGTGATAGGGCCTGGTTAGCAGGATCGCAGCACACTCTCAATCAAAAGTTGGCATCAATATCAGGCAAAAAGTGGGGGGAGGGGTAACCATGCCAACAAGGGCACTTTCCTACAGAAACACTGTTCCTTCAACAAAAAATTGTTGAGATAGGCCAAAAACAGCTGAGGTAAAGGAACTGACGTCAGCACATCGGAAGAAGGATTATATGGACTCAGTCAACGTCACATCAGTGGACGATGTCGCTAAGGAGTCACATAATGCCCTCTTCCAACGTGCAGTGGTACTACTCTGAAAATAATTTTGGATCCAGTCTGGCACCTGGAGAGAATTCTAAGGTAATGAATCTACAGCTAGATGTCTCTGTCAGAAAAAGGTTTAGGCCTGGCAAAAGTTTTTTTTTGCCGGTCTAAATGGCAGTTTAAAACTGCACTACAGGCTACAGTAGCAGATCTGATAAATGTTTTAGAAGGCTACTTCAGTGGATGGCACAATGAGTGCTGCTGCCCACTAGGAGTATTTAATTTACAGGCGCTGGATGTCCATGGTATCATATACTACTGACTTACAAGTAAATTAAATGTACCAATCAGGTGTGAACCAACTGTACCATATTTTAGGTAGAGGGCACAATCACTTTAGCACTGGTTAGCAGTGGTAAAGTGTGAAGAGTCCTAAATGCCAATAAAAATGGGTTCTGCAAAGGAAGGAGGGCAAAAGGTTTGGGGTGACCTTTCAGAGAGGGCCACTTCCAACCATATCTGATTCAATCAGCATACACAAATTGTGCACCACTTTCACTCGTTTACAGGGTGATCCTAGTGACTTTGGCCAGAGAGCACCATCCCACTTGCTAACCTAATCTGAGTAAGTAACACTACTGTAGTGGGTGGATTAAGATTTAAAAATGTTTCTCCTAAATGTGTGTCTCTCTCGTGAGTATTACGGAAGGTTGGAATAGTGTCTGTTATACACATAGAGATATGTGTACACGATATTACACACGCATGCAAGAGGTTGTACATATTTAGGGCTAAAACTAAAATATCCAATCTCTATGATAGCGTTCTATCTGTAGTGGACGACTTCATCTATTTAAAGCCCAATTTTAATTGGACGGTCTTACAATAGGCCAACTTCACATTAATAAAACCCATTTGTCAGAAGTTATTAATCAGGTCCACAAAAACATACACACACAGTCCCTCTACTTTTAGCACTCACTGTACAACCTCTGTGGGATTAACCAGAGGATGCACTGCATCTTATGGTAATACAAGTTGAGACACAACAAGTCTGGTGGTTCAAAAGCCTTGAATGTATCATGAATCTGCCTATTAGTAAATGTTAGCAACAGCATGCACAGTTACTGAGCTTGATGTCATACCTCGCTAAGAAGGCTACTCCATCATGGTGAGTCTCGGAGCTCTTCATCAAATCCCAACCACCATTTCTCTCCACCTCCTCTGTCACTGCACTGCTTCCTCCATGAGTCAGCATGGCCTTCAGGGTTTCAACTGCAGAACTGTACAAAAATTGCTTTACCAAAAGGTGCATACTGGCACAATAACATTCACTGTAATTTTTAAACAATGTACTATTCAGCAAACTTGTACTTTGTAAATCATATGCAGAATTTCTTAACACAGCCTATGTACTCATTTATTTCTGGAACCTTTGAGTTTCTTGGCACTAGTTGTCCCCAGCTATTTGTGGCGTTGTAACAACTATGCCGCACTAAAGTATATCTACTGGTAGACCCCTATTCGTCTTTTGTTTCTCCTTGATATCTGAACCTTCTTTGCAAATTCCCAGTAGACTGGGGCTCAGTTGATTTTACATTAAACTGGTATATAGCTACTTGTTTAAGACTTTAAAGACTATTACCACAGTGGAGAAATAGGACTACAAACATATAATTTGTCCATTAAAAATAAGTTTACCTCCTAGTGTGATAAGGATACTATGGCATGTTGGATAGCTGGCCACCATTGTGGTCAGGATTACAAGCTGTAATCCTTAAGAACCTCTTCAGGCAGACCAGCAGAGTTTGCAGTTCTGAGACTCCTGAGCTGTGAAAGGTCTGGTTCACATGGTCAGTGGCAACCTTACAGCTTAATGTTTGTGTTTTGATTCACTTGATCATTTTTAGCACATACAAGTTCTACCCAAGGGCAAGAATCTGGTGATATATTTCTGACAGACCATGCATTTAAACCCAGGAGTTCCAATCCTCTACAATTCCTCACTTAAGTCATTTTCATGGTGGTAATGAATTCTGCCAGATATGTGAGCAAAATCACAGCTCCCTTCACCATGTTTTTCTCAAGATGAAGGATTTTTTTTTTTTTTGCAATTCTTTTTATTGCATAAAAACAACCAAAAACATTGCAGCAGCATATTAGACAATATAAGAATGTGATTTCGCCACGCTACTTCCCTCGGAGTACTCCCTGAGGCCCATTCCCTCCCTCCCCACTCCGGCAAAGTCTAAGCATAGCTTGAACATATGGTTATATCTGGCTGCAGCCCTCTGCTCCTACGGAGCTGGGCCGAGAACACAAACCCCATCGGTGTGCATTCCGCTTTCCCCAGATTCCAGACCATTTCATTGGGCATCCTCTGCTCACGTAGACCACTTGTTACGCCATCATGCACCAGTCCAGATCTAGTTTCTAGTCCGCCAGTGCCATACGCGGGCAATGTTAAGTTTCGCTATTATCAAGCCCAGATCCAGGCGAGTGAGATCCGTTTCACCCCAGACGTTCAACAGGCAACACTTAGGGAAAAGCTTACCGGCCTTCCCGCACACAGTATATAGGCATGAGATTACTGATTCACAATAGCTCTGTATGACTGGCAGTTCCATAACATGAGATAAAAGGTCCCTCCCTGTCCACAATTTCGAGTGCGAAGGTGGATTCTCACTCTGTCCATCTTTGCCAAGGTCATGTAGGCGTGGTAACTTCTGTGGAGGATTTTCACCAGAACTAAGCTGAATCTAGAGAGCACAGCCACCTCCCTAGGGGAAGCGAGAGCCTCCTGCCACTCCCCATCATCCAAGTCGCCCAGGTTGCGCACCCACTGGCCCCTCAAATTCCCAAAAACATCAGGGGAGTTATTAATGAGTTTCTGGTATATAAGAGAGATGGCCTTCTTGGGCATATATTCGGTTAGTAATCGCTCTTCAAGCAGGGAGGACTCTGTGAGGTCCACCCCTTTCGGGAGTGCCGTGCCCAATGTGTGTCGGATTTGTAGGTACCGGAATGCTTCTGTGGGTGCCAGCTGGTATTCTGCCTGAAGATCTGAGAAAGAAAGGATTGTGCCATTCCTCCACAGGTCTCGCACCTTCGCTATTCCGATAGTGTCCCAGTTGTGAAAGCCCAGGTGTGTGCCCAAAGTGCCCAAGCTTGCAGTGTCCCACATCGGGGTTGTAGGAAAATGGCTCCCTGCTGCAGTTACCCCCCACTTTTTGCCTGATATTGATGCTGACTTGCATGAGAAGTGTGCTGGGACACTGCTAATCAGGCCCCAGCACCAGTGTTCTTTTACTAAAAATGTACCATTGTTTCCACAATTGGCACACAAAAAAATCCCTTGTCAAAGGTACCAGTGGTACCAAGTGCCCTGTGAAGGTCTCTAGGGGCTGCAGCATGTGTTGTGCCACCCTTAGGGACCCCTCACCTAACGCATGCACACTGCAATTGAAGCTGTGTGTGTTGGTGGGGAGAAAAAGGCAAAGTCGACATGGCATCCCCTCAGGCTGCCATGCACACAAAATATTGCCTGGGGCATAGGTAAGTCACCCCTCCAGCATGCCTTACAGCCCTAAGGCAGAGTGCACTATACCACAGGTGAGGGCATAGCTGCTTGAGCAATATACCCCTACAGTGTCTAAGTCTATTCTTAGACATTGTAAGTACAGTGTGGCTATATTAAGTGTATGGTCTGGGAGTTTGTCAAAAACGAACTCCACAGCTCCATAATGGCTACACTGAGTACTGGGAAGTTTGGTATCAGAATAATAAACCCACACTGATGCCAGTGTTGGATTTATTAAAAAAAAAAAAAATGCACACAGAGCGCATTTTAGAGATGCCCCCTGTATTTACCCAAACCTTCAGTGCAGGACTGACTGGTCTGTGCAAGCCTGCTGCTGAGAGACGAGTTTCTCCCCCCCTGCCGGAACTGTAACACCTAGCAGTGAGTATCAAAGGCTCAGGCTTTGTGTTACAATGCCCCAGGGCACTCCGGCTAATGGAGACGCCCGCCCCCAGGACATAGCCCCCACTTTTGGCAGCAAGTCCAGGGAAGATAATGAGAAAAACAAGGAGGAGCCCCTAAGGTGTCCTGAGCTGAGGTGACCCCTGCCTTTAGAAATACTCCATCTTGATTTTGGAGGATTCCCCCAATAGGAATAGGGATGTGCCCCCCTCCCCTCAGGGAGGAGGCACAAGGAGGGTGTAGCCACCCTCAAGGAGAGTAGCCATTGGCTACTGCCCCCCAGACCTAAACACACTCCTAAATTGAGTATTTAGGGACACCCTAGAACCCAGGAAATCAGATTCCTGCAACCTGAACCAAAGAAGGAGGACTGCTGACCTAAAAGCCTGCAAAGATGACGGATGACGACAACTGCTCTGGTCCCAGCCCTACCGGCCTGTCTCCAGAGTCGAAAACCTGCAACCAGTGACGCATCCAACAGGGACCAGCGACCTCTGAAGCCTCAGAGGACTGCCCTGATCCCCAGGACCAAGAAACTCCTGTGAACAGCGGCTCTGCTCAACAACATCTACATCTTTGCAACAAAGAAGCAACTTTCAAAGAACTCAATCTTCCCGCTGGAAGCGTGAGACTTCACACTCTGCACCCGACACCCCCGGCTCGAGATCCAGAGAACAAACACCACAGGGAGGACTCCCCGGTGACTGTGACCCCGTGAGTAGCCCGAGACGACCCCCCTGGAGCCCCACAGCGACGCCGGCAGAGAGAATCCAGAGGCTCCCTCTGACCGCCACTGCCTGTAACACGGTACCTGGACCAAGCACTGCACCCGCAGTCCCCAGGACCTGAAGGAACCGAACCTCAGTGCAAGAGTGACCCCCAGGCGACCCTCTGCCTAGCCCAGGTAGTGGCTACCCGAGAAGCCCCCCGTACCTGCCTGCACCGCTAGAGTGACCCCCGGCTCCCTGCATTGAAGCCTATTTAAAACCAGACGCCTGCTTTGCACACTGCACCCGGCCGCCCCTGTGCCGCTGAGGGTGTGTTTTGTGTGCCTACTTGTGTCCCCTCCAGTGCTCTACAAAACCCCCCTGGTCTGCCCCCCGAGGACACGGGTACTTACCTGCTGGCAGACTGGAACAGGAGCACCTCTGTTCTCCATAGGCGCCTATGTGTTTTGGGCACCTCTTTGACCTCTGCACCTGACCAGCCCTGAGCTGCTGGTGTGGTAACTCTGGGGTTGCCTTGAACCCCCAACGGTGAGCTGCCTATGCCCAGGAACTGAGACTTGTAAGTGTCTTACTTACCTCACAATCTAACCAATACTTACCTCCCCCAGGAACTGTTGATTTGTGCACTGTCTACTTTTAAAATAGCTTATTGCCATTTTAACAAAAACTGTGCATGATATTGCTTTAATTCAAAGCAATTAACGTACCTGTGTGGAGTACCTTGCATTTTATGTATTTACTTCAAATCTTGAAATTGTGGTTCTAAAAATAAATTAAGAAAGGATATTTTTTCTACATAAAAACCTATTGGCCTGGAGTAAGTCTTTGAGTGTGTGTTCCTCATTTATTGCCTGTGTGTGTACAACAAATGCTTAACACTACCCTCTGATAAGCCTACTGCTCAACCACACTACCACAAAATAGAGCATTAGAATTATCTAATTTTGCCACTATCTTACCTCTAAGGGGAACCCGTGGACTCTGTGTACACTATCTCTTACTTTGAGATAGTATATACAGAGCCAACTTCCTACAGAGGTGTCCTGTGTAATCGTGTTTTTCCAACCCAGTGAGTGAAGTGTTTTGTGCAGCTCCACCAGACTGCCCTCATGCTCCTGACCCCCGCCCTCGCTGCTGCTGCCGCGAGTTCGAGGCCCTCCACCACCTGCAGGCACCTGCCTGTGCCTTATCCCTGGTGTCTAGTGGTAGGCGTAAGTATCGTGTGTTAGTCTTGTTATCTTGCGTTTTCTGTTTTGCTCTGTTTGTCCCATTTTTCCTTTTGCCGCTCACCTAAATACTAACTTTAGGGGGGTGTTAGGGTCAGGGGGCAGTAGCCAATGGCTACTGTCTCTGAGGGTGGCTACACCCTCGTGACCACTTCCTCTGGGGAGGGGGGCACATCCCTATTTGTCCTAATCCTCCAAAGCAAGATGGAGGATTTCTCAAGGAGGGGGTCACTTCTGCTCTGGACACCTTAGGGGTGGTTCTGGCTGAGGGGGTGACTACTCCTTGTTATTCTAATTATCCCTCTGGACCTGCCGCCAAAAGTGGGGGCTTGTCCGGGGGGCGGGCATCTTCACTGGCTGGAGTGCCCTGGGGCACTGTAACACCAGGCCTGAGCCTTTGAGGCTCACCGTCAGGTGTTACAGTTCCTGCAGGGGGAGGTGTGAAGCACCTCCACCCAGGACAGGTTTTGTTTCTGACCACAGAGTGCACAAAGGCACTCACCCCATGTGATCAGAAACTCATCTGGAAGTGGCAGGCTGGCATAGACCGATCAGCTTTACACTAGCAGTTGGGCTAGCATACAGGGGGCATCTCTAAGATGACCTCTGTGTGCCTTTTAGGATAAATAACATACTGGCATCAGTGTGGGTTTATTGTGCTGAGAAGTTTGATATCAAACTTATCAGTGTTCAGTGTAGGCATTATGGTGCTGTGGAGTTTGTGATGACAACCTCCCAGACCATATACTCAGTATGGCTACCCTGCACTTACAATGTCTAAGACTGGATTTAGACACTGTAGGAACATATCGCTCATGCAGCTATGCCCTCTCCTGTGGTATAGTGCACCCTGCCTTAGGGCTGTAAGGCCCGCTAGAGGGGTGACTTACCTATGCCACAAGCAGTGGTTTAGGGACAGGGCATCCTTGCAGGAGAGAACCCCTGTGCACCACAACTCTTGCAGCTACCAAGGCTGGTTGTCTTCTGCTACAAGGGATCTTTAGATTCCGAGGAGCCCAGGAGCCCAGGCCATCAGCACTTCATCCTGCCAAGCACAGTTTCCACTCTGCTGCTCCAGCGACGTGGAACTCCTCTTCATGTGTGCTGATTGGGCCTTACTGCAACCTACTGTGCCTGCTGCCAGTTGGTTGCCTCTGAAGGCTGTGACTGCTTCTGCTGGCTCTCCCGACTGCTGAGGGTCAACCCAGACTTCCCTCTAAAGATTGAATCCCCTGGACCTTGCTGGTCCTCTTCATCCTTGTAACTCTTCTTTTGCTTCTTCTTGCATTTGCCAAGGCTTGTTGGTGGTTCTCCTAACCACTGACCATCTGCAATTCGATGACTTTCGTGGTACACCAATTGCACCACTCCAAGGACTCCTCTTCAGCTCCTGGACACCACAGCTGGTCTTCTTTTTCCCTTATCGACCTTGATCTTCAGTAGAGTGGGTAGTAGCTTCTGCCCCCTCTGTCCCCTTCTATTGCAGGTTTCTTTGACCCTGCCTACATTCACTAATAGGCGTTCCCTGGACCTGGTCTAGGGTGCCAACACCACAGGTGTCCCCCACACACCAGGCCAGCTTCCTGGTGGGATAAGACACTTGCAATTGCCTTACCACTCTGTCAGTAGTAACTTTCCAAGGTAAAGTGCACTACTAGTAGTTAGGACACACTGCACTTAGTGATTAGGGTCACTAGCCTCCTAGTTTGGGTAAGTTGGGGGTCTGGCATTGCCCTTTCTCAAAACTCTTAGATACTCTAGTTACCTAGAGTAGGTAGGCGCATTCACAATACTCTAGGTAGAATGTCTTCAGTGGAGAACACAGCTCAGGTCCCAGACTCTCACTATGAGAGCCACACTTTTCAGGAGTTGAGAGAGATGTGTGCTTCCAGGAAGCTGAAGACAGGAGAAATCTCAGCAAGAATCTGCTTCCGGGATTACTACTCCAAGCTGACCAGGAAAACTCAGGCAGCCAGGAAAAGGATGAAGT
This sequence comes from Pleurodeles waltl, assembly GCF_031143425.1. NCBI lineage: Eukaryota > Metazoa > Chordata > Amphibia > Caudata > Salamandridae > Pleurodeles > Pleurodeles waltl. The sequence goes on from NC_090439.1 coordinate 1,138,481,836, forward strand.
AGTGACAGACGCTTCAATCTCAGACATGGTAGACTAAGGCTACACTGAGGAGGGTCAGGAAGAAACTGGGGAACACCACAGCCCTGTTAGGAGCACTGCAGGTACTGAAAATGGGGGTCACTCAAGCAGGCCCAATTTTACTCCTAGAGGGTTGGTACAGAGGGTCTTTAGGAGCAGGGATAGGTCCTCCTCATCTGTCAACACCTGTGTCTCATCAGTATCTGATGGGACACGACACACTACTCTAATTCCGGGGGGGAAGGTGGAAGTCCCTAGATAGGGAATTACACAGAACGAAATTAGACCAGGCCAACCTGAAGCTGCTGGGTGGGTGTTTTTTTTGTGGGGGAGCCCCTAGATTGGGAATTCCACAGACTGAAATTAGACCAGGTCAAACTGAGGCTGCAGCAGTTATCCCTAGAAAGGGAGGCTCTGGCAGTGGAGAGGTTGAGACAGGTTTTGGGGCCAGCTCCCCATGGTGGTAGCAACAATAACGTTAGGGACACAAGGGTCCGGGAAGACTTTTATGCCTCTAGGAACCTGAGTAAGATAGTCCCACTTTACAAGGTGGGAGATGACAACAAGTGGTTCACTGCCTTGGAGTGGGCCTGTAAAGTACAAAGGATCCCTCAAAGACAGTGGGCAGCAATCCTGTGGCTCTCCTTCTCTGACAAAGGCAGAAACAAACCCCTCATTGTCAGAAAGGAAGATGATTACCAAGCTCCCCATAATGCACTTCTAGATGGGTTTGGGCTGACCACTGAATACAGGATCAAGTTCAAGGAGACTAAAAAGACGTCCTCCCAGAATTGGGTAGATATGTTGGATTGCTCTAGTAGAGCTCTGGGAGGCTGGTTGTATGCAAGCAAAGTAGATGACTATCAGGGCTTGCACAATCTACTTTTAAGAGAGCACATTTTTAATAATTGCATTTCTGATCAGCTGCATCAGTACCTGAAGGACTCTGATCTGAGCTCTCCTGAAGAATTGGGAAAGAAGGCAGACAAATGGGTCCACATCAGGGTGGGTAGTAAAGCTCCCAGAGGGGGTGACCCCAAGAAGAAGGATTCAGGTAAGAATCCGGACAAGAATGGGGACAAACAAAGAAAAAGAGTCTTCATCAGGCCCACAAAACTCTTCTGTGGGTGGGTCTAAGTCCTCTTCCTCTTCCCACAAGAAATGTTAGTGCTACAAATATGTAGACAAAAAAGCCATAGGGCAGGTGATAACACCTGTCCTAAAAGAGCACCAAGCCTCCTACCACTACTACTACCACTTCTACCCCTAGTGCCCCTAGCACTAGCAACAATAGTGTAGCAGTAGCCAGTCCAAAAGTGTAGCTGGGCTCACCTTGGGGACTGTAGTGGGGTCTGGGCTAGTCAGAGACCACTGAGGCTGTGTTGGTCTCCGAGGGTGGCATTGACCTTGCCACCCTAGCTGCTTGTCCCCTTAATATGGCTAAGTAGAGGCAGCATCCCTTAATAAATGATGCTGAGGCTGAGGCCTACAGGGACACAGGTGCCAGTGTCACAATGGTGACTGAAAAACATGTGTCACCTGAACAACACCTACTTGGTCACAGATACCAAGTGACTGTTGCTCACAACAACACCCAGTGCCACCCCATGGGAGTTATTGACCTTAGCAGGGGTGGGGAGGTTATTGGCCCTAAGAAAGTTGTAGTGTCCTCTGATCTACATGTAGAGTGTCTGTTAGGTAATGACTTGCAGACTTCAGCTTGCCCTGAGGTGGAGTTAGAGGCCCATGCAGCAATGCTGGACATATCTTTGTCCTGATCAAAGCACAGGCCAAAAAGGAAAGCGAACAAGGAGCACTGGAGCCTCGAACAATGGCCCAGGGGGCTCCTAAAAAGAGAAGCAGGCAGGGTAAAAAGCTACCCCCTGTTCAAACTGTCAGTGAGGATCCCACTCCTGAGGGAGAGGAACCTACTGCTTGGGTGGAACCTACACCAGAGTCGCTTAAAGCAGATACTGCTGAGCTCTGAGGTGTGGGGGGGACCCACCAGGGAGGAACTCAGTTTAGAACAGCAAGCCTTACCTAGCCTGGAAAGCTTGAGGAAGCAAGCTGAAGCAAAAAAAGCAGGGGATGTCAGTGGATCCCATAGGGTCTACTGGAACAACAGCCTCCTCTATTCAGAAGCAAAGGACCCTAAACCTGGTGCCAACCAGGAGATTGGTCATCCCTCTAAAACTTATTGAGTTCCTGTTGACTTTGGCCCATGACATTTCCCTTGCAGGCCATTTGGGGCAACACAAAACTTGGGACAGACTTGTTCCTCACTTTTACTGGCCCTACATGTCTGAAGACACCAAGGAGTTTTATCACTCCTGTGTGACCCGTCAAGCCAGTGGCAAGACAGGTGGCCCTCCAAAGGCACCCCTTAATCCCACTACCAGTGGGTAGAGTACCCTTTGAGAGGGTTGAGGTGGATACTGTTGGCACACTGGACCCTCCAACAGCTTCTGGGAACAGGTTTATACTGGTGGACCATGCCACCAGGTACTCAGAAGCCATCCCTCTTAAGACCACTTCAGTCCCTGCAGTAGGTAAAGCTCTCTTGGGAATCTTCTTCAGGGTGGGTTTTCCTAAAATGGTAGTATCAGAAAGAGGTGCAAACGTCATGTCTGCTTATCTTAAAGCCACATGGAAGGAATGTGGTGTCACTTACAAATTCACCACTCCTTACCAAGCACAAACACATGGGTTAGTTGAGAGATTCAACAAACCCCTCAAAGGCATGATTATGGGACTCTCAGAAAAACTCAGAAGGAGGTGGGACGTCCTACTGCCTTGCCTCCTCTTTGCCTACAGAGAGGTTCTTCAAACGGGAGGGGGCTACAGCCTCTTTGAACTTTTGTTTGGACACCCTGTTAGGGGTCCAAGTGCACTTGTGAAGAAAGGTTGGGAGCAACCTCTCAAGCCTCCCAAACAGGACATTGTGGATTATGTATTGGGCCTAACATCTAGAATGGCTGAATAGATGAAGAGGGCATCTAATAATCTTCAGGCCAGCCAAGAACTGCAGAAGCAGTGGCTTGATCAGAAGGTTGTATTGTCTGTTTACCAGCCAGGACAGAAAGTGTGGGTCCTTGAGCCTGTGGCTCCCAACGCACTCCAACATAAATGGAGTGGTCTCCATAGTATTGTGGAGAGGAAAGGTGAGGTCACCTACCTGGTTGACCTGGGAAGTCCCAGAAGCCCACGCAGGGTGCTTCATGTGAACCACCTAAAACCTTATTATGACAGGGCTGACATGACACTACTCATGGCCACTGATAAAGGTCAGGAGGAAGAGCATGACCCTCTCCCTGACCTCCTCTCCCACAACACAATAGAGGGAGTTATTCTTACTGACTGCCTCTCTGACCAACAGAAGGATGATTGCAAAAATCTCCTGTGTCAGTTCTCCCAACTATTCTCTTTGACTACTGGTCAAACAACATGGTGTAAACACACCATTAACACAGGTAATAGCCTGCCTGTCAAAAGCAAAATATACAGGCAGCCTGATCATGTCAGAGAATGCACCAGGGGAGAGAGGCAAAAGATGCTCAACCTAGGAGTTATTGAGCCTTCAGGCAGCCCTTTGGCTAGTCATGTAGTTCTAGTAGCAAAACCCCACTCTCAAAATGGCAAAAGAGAAATGAGGTTGTGAGTGGACTACAGAGGCCTCAACAGAGTAACAACAAAAGGATGTTCATGCTTTCCTTAGGGCAGATGAGCTAATAGATACTCTGGCTGCTGCCAAGTATCTTAGCATCTTTGATTTAACTTCTGGGTACTGGCAGATTAAATTATCAGAGGATGCTAAACCCAAAGCAGCATTCTCCACTCGTTTGGGCACCATCACTTTACAGTAATGCCCTTTGGATTAATGAATGCCTCTGCCACATTTGAAAGGTTGGTGAACAAAGTTCTCTAAGTACTGAAAAGCTTCAGTGCAGCTTTTCTTCATGACATAGCTGTCTTTAGCTACACCTGAGAGGATCACCTGGTCCACCTTGGAAATGTATTGGAGGATCTGCAAAGGGCAGTCCTCATCATCAATGCATCAAAGTGCCAGAGAGGGCAGGAGAAGGTGGTTTATCTAGGCCACCTGGTAGGTGGATGCCAGATCCAGCCACTCCAGGCCAAAATCCAGACAATCTTGGATTTGACTGCCCACTACCACTCAGACCCAACTTAGAGCATTCCTAGGCCTGACTGGGTACTATAGGAGGTCCACTAAGAACCATGGCTCCATTGTAGCCCCCTTATATGACCTCACATACAAAAGGATGTCCAAAAATGTTTAATGGACAGCTAGCTGACAATAAACTTTTGATGACCTAAACCAGGCCATGTTTTCTGCTCCCATGCTAAGAAGCCCTGACTACTCCAAGCAGTGCATTGTATAAACAGATGCTTCTGAGGTAGGGATAGGGGCAGTACTCTCTCAACTAAATGATGAGGGCCAGGACCAACCTGTAGTTTTCATAAGCAGAAGGTTGACCCTCAGGGAAAAGCCTTTGTCAGCCATTGAGAGGGAGACATGGTCTGTGGTCTAGGCCTTGAAAAAGCTGAGGCCATACTTGTTTGGCACTCACTTCCATGGTCAGACAGACAAGCCTCTTCAATGGCTTAAGCAAATGAAAGGTGAGAATCCCAAATTGTTGAGGTGGTCCATCTCCCTACAGGGAATGGACTACACAGTGGAACATAGCCCTGGGAGTAACAACTCCAATGCAGATGAACTCTCCAGATATGTCCTTCATTGGGGGTGATGGGGGGAGTGCGGGAAGGTGGGGGTTGGAAAGTACCCTCCTTTTGACATGGTACTCCCCCATTTTGCCTATCAGTATGCTTAGAATGTTTTCACTGGGATCCTGCTAACCAGTACCCCAGTGATTGTGCTCTCTCCCACTAAATCTGGTTGCCTAGGACTTATATAAACTCCATACTTGGTATACTGGTGCACCCTTATAAGTCCCAAGTATATGGTACTTAGGTACCCAGGTACTTGGGCACCAGGGGTTTCCCATAGGCTGCAGTATGTATTGTGCCACCCCTGGGAGCACATGTAAACTGTGTCTGCAGGCTTGCCACTGCACCCTGTGTGAAAAGGTGCATGCACCCTTGCACCACAGGTCACTGTAAGTCACCCCTATGGTAGGCCCTCCTAGAACAGAGGGTACAGTGTGTGACGGCACCCCTGCATGAGCAGAGGTGCCCCTATGAACTCCAGCTCCATTACACTAGACTTCATAAGTGCAGGGAAGCCATTTTACCCATGTACTGGACACAGGTGTCCAGCTACATAATGGTAGCTCCGAACCTGGACATGTTTGGTATCAAACATGTCAGAATCATACCCCCATACTGTTGCCAGTATTGATTGTATGATTCCATGCACTCGGGGGACTCCTTAGAGGACCCCCCCCCCCCAGTATTGCTCATACCAGTCTTCTAGGGTTTTCCAGGCAGCCCACAGACATTGCTGCCACCCCTAAGACATGGTTCTGCCCTCCTGCTGCTTGACCAGCTCAAGCAGGGGACGGCAGAACAAAGGATTTCCTGTGGGAGAGGGAGGAAACACCTTCTCCCTTGGAAATAGGTGTTGCAACGCTTGGGAGGGCAGCCTCCCTAAGCCACTGGTTTGCTTAGAAGCGCACATTTGATGCCGTCCTTGCATAAATCAGTTTGCATCAGTCCAGGGACCCCCGGTAACTGCTCTGGTGCCAAACTGGACAAAGGAAAGAGGAGTGACCTTTCCCATGTACATCACCACCTAAGGGGTGTGCCCCCAGATTTCCTCCAGGTGGCCACTTGATTCTGCCATCTTGAAACCAAGATGTGCAAAGGCCCCTGGAAGCATCTGAGTGGCCAGGTCAGACAGATGATGTCAGAGACCCCTCCTGATAGGTGGTCATCCTGCTAGGTGACCAATCCCCCTTTTAGGGCTCTTTAAGGACCCCCTTGTGAGTGGGTTCCCAGATTCGACTTGAAAGACTCCACCAGGACTCATCTGCATCGCTTACTTCTACTTCTGGCCACTGGAGCCGCAATTGGATTCTTCAGGAACCGACAAGATTGCAACTCCCAAAATGACCTCGCCCTGCAACAGTGTTTCTCGGGCTCCTTCCAGCAACTGCAACATTTCCCCAGCTGTGCATCCTCAGGGGTCGGCGAGACTTCAGCCTGCACCAAGAAGCAAAAAGTAATCTCCCTTGGAGTGAAGGAGTCACTCCCCTGCATCTGCAGGCAACTACAGCAATGACGTTCGGCTGCGTGGATCTGCTCTCCCCTGAAACAGCTTGGATCCTGCATAACAGGTGGTGGTCTGGAGTGGTCCCCTTGGTCGTCTCTGCCAGCTGTCCAACTTGGGAGACACTGAGACCTTGCCTCTACTTGCAGGACAGTAACCCTGTGCAACACGACTCTTAGAGCCACCAAGGCTTGTTGTCTCCTGCTCCAAGGGATCTTCTGGCTCTGAGTAGCCCCGGCCCCCAGCACAGTCTCCTCTCTGCTATTCCAGCGATGTGGGACTCCTCTTCAGGTGTGCTGACTGGACCTCACTGCAACTTACTGTGCCTCTTGCCAGTGAGTTCCCTGTGGGGGCTGCATCTGCTTCTGATGGCTCTCCCGACAGCTGAGGGTCAGCTCAGACCCCCCCCTTCAAGGGTTGAGTCCCCTGGACCTTGCTGGTCCTCTTCAGCCTTGCAACTCTTCTTTTGCTTCTTCTTGCATTTGCCAAGGCGTTTTGGTGGTTTTTCTAACCACTGACCATCTATAATCCGACGACCCACATGGGGCACCAACTGCACCACTCCAAGGGGTTCTCTTCAGCTCCTGGGCTTCACAGCTGGTCGCCGTCTTCCCCCATCGACACGCATCTTCATCCACACAAGAGCCCGTAGTAGCTCCTGCCCCCACTGGACACTCAGTCATGGACTGGACTCTACCCCCTTCTTTTGCAGGTCCTCTTCTTCCAGAATCCACTTAGGTTCTTCTAGACTGGTGCTGTTCTTGCACAATCGATTGTCTAAGTCCTCGTTAGTTCTTGGGAGGACCAGGCCAGGAATATATATATATATATATAAATATATATGACTGTGTACTAACCTCCAGTTGGGGGACTGGCTACAAGTAATCTAGTGTTGTGTTTCTATAATAAAAGTACCTTTATTTTTTTAACACTTCGTGGTTCTTTCATGTGTGATAGGTTGCAGTGTGATTATACTGGTATTGCATAAGCTTTGCATGTCTTCCGGGTAAGTCTTGGCTGCTCATCCACAGCTACCTCTAGAGAGGCCTGGCGTCCTAGACACTGCCTAAATTCACTAATAGGGGATGCCTAGACCTGGTATAGGGTGCCAAGACCACAGGTGTCCATCACACACCAGACCAGCTTCCTACAGTACTTAGTAGCGATAATGGGGTGGGCATCCCTGATTGGTCTGGACACTGCCCCCTTCTTTTTCAGGTGCTTCTCGCCTGGAATCCACCTTTTGGTTCCACTGACCTGGTCTATGGGTATGGGTGAAGACAGCAGCTGTACAATCAAGGCTTCTAATGACTCTAACAAGGGTTTCAAATGCCACTTCACCCGTATGCACCTGGGATCTCAGTTGTGGGTACTCCTGTCTTCTGGGTATCCACGGGTGGGGACACTCTCCAATCTTCCTTGTGCCAATTGGTTTCCTTGGGGTTCACTGGGAAGAGTCCTAAATCCATAAAAATCATACTGTGATGGTCCTGTGTTAGCCCATGGGACACCCACCTTGATAACTACTCTGTACCCAGACACCTGTGGGATTACAGGTACTTACCTCTGGTAATCTAATAGAGACTTCTAGCTGCAGATTTCTTATGTTTGAATTCCCTGGTGTCAGTTTCCAATCCGGAATCTTTTGCTGCCAATACCCTGCTCACGCCGTCGGGTGGTGGTGTTCGGATCCACGTGCGTCATCCGGCTCTGTGTGGATTCGTCAGCATTGTTAGAGCCATCTGAGAATTCATGGTCGCCTATAAAGGCACCATCCAGCCGCAAGTACGTCAGTTCTTTTCCTTCTGCACCAGTTACACAAAGGTCTGGGAACAAGCTAGCGTTTGCCTTTCTTGGCAAGCCTTTTTTCGACTGTCTTGTCAAAGATTGCCTGTGAGCGGATGTCATTGAGGAAGACAGGGTTTAAGCCATGTGGTGCCTGCCATCGCGCCATGTCAATGATGGACCCCAACCAGGTATGTCTCTGGTGCCTCGACCAAGACCACAACTTGTAGTCTTGCTCCGACTGCCGGGCCATGGCCCTGAAAGCGTTGAGAGAGTGGTCTCTAAACCTCATAGCGGCCCAGCAGTCGATGTCGGCTGGTGCGACTCCTTGGAGGTCACGGTCCCAGTCGAGGAGGTGGTTGCGGGACCTCTCCAATAGCGCTAAGTCCTCTACTTCGCACTCAAGGTCCGCGGGGCACTTGGGGAAGAGGCACAAGAAACAAAATACGTCTTGCAGACTTCAACACACCCATCGGCTGATGACGTGTCACAGGAATGTTGACGTTCTGAGCACGGTTCTGCGGAGCTGATGCCAGGGCCGACTTTGCGTCTCCCTTTTCCGGGAGCCGGAGCAACCCCTGCTCAAATTAAAAACTTCTACGAAGGTATGCACCTCATTTTTCAGCAGGGGCCCCATCGGGTTCGACGCCGGTGGGTTTGGCACAGTTGGGGACCCCGGGATCCGATATCAGACTCGGACTGGCACCGGTGCCACACAGACACCCTCCTCCAGCGCCAGTTCCGACATCGACGTTCCCCCCCATCATCAGCGCCCACCAGGGGTGGATGCCCCATCCTTATTCCGGATGATCCAGAGCAGGAAAGATGTCGTACAACGCTGATTCCGACGACGCCAACATGGCCCAGATCAGGCCCTGAAGCTTATTTTGAACAGCCAGGCACAGGTGAGGAATGGGAGGGGTCTGAGGACCCTTTAAAGTATGGATTAGAGGAGCAGGACTGCTATGAGGATCTAGGGGAAGCCAATGGACTGGATACTTCTCCAGATGCTGGTATGCTCTCACCTCCTCCTGTGGCTACGGAGGATGGAGCGTCATATGCCAAGGTGGTGCGTAGGGCAGCTAAGGTCTTGGACCTGGACTTGCCTACGGTGCAGATCAGGACTAACATCCTGACAGAAGTGCTTCAGCTGGGGGTTGCTACATCAGAGCTGATGTTACCTTTTAATGAGGCCTTTACTGATATCCTGCTGGGGACGTGGTCCAAACCCAGCACAGGGGCTCCTGTAAACAGGACAATTGGCCGCCACCATCAACCAGCTCCTACCAACCCTAGATTCCTCACCCAACACCCCACCCCGGAGAGCTTGGTGGTCCAAGCCTCCACATCCCATGGTGCCTTCCCTTCTGCTCCCCCGGACAAGTCATCGAAGAGGCTGGACCAACTTGAGAAGAAGATGTTTTCTTCCTCCAGCCTGGCACGGAGGTACGTAAACACCTTATGCCTATTGGGCTGTTTTCCCCATACTTTATGGGATATGGTGGCACAGGTGCTGCCCCAGGTCCCGGAGAGCGTACAGGACATGCTCACTCAGGCTGTCCAGGATGAGAGAGATTCAGCCAAGTTTACAATCCGGTGTGGTTTGGACACGACCGACTCGCTGGGCAGGGCTATTTCATCGACAGCGGCCCTTCATCGTCACGCCTGGCTTCGTACTACTGGCTTTTCAGGGATGTCCAGGCAATTCTGATGGACATGCCCTTCGATGGCTTGCGCCTTTTTGGAGAAAAGGCAGACTCAGCGCTTGAGTGGTTCAAGGACTCTCGAACTAAGGCCAGATCCTTAGGCCTCTTCAGCGCCCGCTCGCCGGCAGTCTGCCTTTTGCCCCTTTCGAGGCTTCGGGAGGGGCAGGGTACCACACCACCCACAGGTCAGGCACTGTCCCCCTTCTTCACAGAATCCAGTGCGAGGACAAGGTTGCGGTACCTTCAGACCTAGATGGTCTAGCCAGAGGTCGGCCAACACCCAGCCCCTCTCTTCCGCAGTGCCCAAGCCCTCCTAGTATGGTTCTGCAAGGCCATGCTCTCATCCAGTTGGCGGGAGGATTCGATTTAATCTCCCTCACTGGCGGTCCATAACATCGGACAAATGGGTCTTGCAGATTATACAGAAGGGCTATTCCCTTCCCTTCCAGTCTTTCCCTACCTCCATCCCTCCAGTGAAAGAATGGCTAATGGAGGATCATTTAATCTGTTCTGCAAGGAAGTTACGGCTCTCTTGGACAAAAAAAGCCGTAGAAAGGGTCCTGATGTCAGAAATGGGAAGTGGTTGTTATTCCTGCTACTTTCTGATTCCAAAAAAGAACAAGGGTCTTCGCCCTATATTGGATTTAAGGGACATCAATCTCTTACTCTAAAAGGAGAAATTCAAGATGCTCACTCTTGCTCAGGTCTTGTGTAGGGAAGAGCCACTGCTGGCATCGTTACCCCCCATTCCCACCCCCCACCCCCACTTTTTACCTATTGCTGATGTCAACTTTGATTTAAAGTGTGCTGGGACTCTGCTAACCAGGCCCCAGCAGCAGTGTTCTTTCTCAAAAACTGTACCTTTGTTTCCACAATTGGCACAACCCTGGCACACAGTTAAGTCCCTTGTAAAAGGTACGCATGGTACCAAGGGCCCTGTGGCCAGGGAAGGTCTCTAAGGGCTGCAGCATGTATTATGCCACCCTAGGGGACCCTTCACCAAGCACATATATTCTGCCTTGCAGCTTGTGTGTGCTGGAGGGGAATAAAAGGCAAAGTCGACATGACAACCCTCTCAGGGTGCCATGCCCACAAACGACTGCCTGTGGCATAGGTAAGTCACCCCTCTAGCAGGCCTTACAACCCTAAAGCAGGGTGCACTACACCACAGGTGAGGGCACAGCTGCATGAGCAATATTATCCTACAGTGTCTAAGTCCATTCTTAGACATTGTAAGTGCAGTGTGGCCTTACCGAGTATATGGTCTGGGAGTTTGTCATTACGAACTCCATAGCTCCATAATGGTTTCACTGAATACTGGAAATTTGGTATCAAACTTCTCAGCACAATAAAACCACACTGATGCCAGTGTGGGATTTATGGAAAAATGCACACAGAGGGCATCTTAGAAATGCCCCCTGTATGTTAGCCAAACTGCTAGTGTAGGACTGACCGGTCTGTGCCAGCCTGCCACTTTCAGACAAGTTTCTGACCACATGGGGTGAGTGCCTTTGTGCACTCTGTGGTCAGAAACAAAGCCTGTCCTGGGTGGAGGTGCTTCACATCTCCCACTGCAGAAACTGTAACACCTGGCGGTGAGCATCAAAGGTTCAGGCCTCGGATTACAGTGCACCAGGGCACTCCAGCTAGTGGAGATGCCCGCCCCCTAAGGACAAAGCCTCACATTTGGCGGCAAGTCCGGCGGGAAAATTAGGGAAAACAGGGAGGTGTGACCACCCCAGCCAGGACCACCCACCCCTAGGGTGTCCAGAGCTGAGGCCACCCCCTCCCTGCAGAATCCTCCATCTTGGTTTGAGGGCAGGGACCAATAGGATTAGGTTTGTACCCTCCTCTGAAAAAGGAGCAGGCCAAGGAGGGTGTAGCCACCCTCAAGGACAATAACCATTGGCTACTGCCCTCTGACCCCTAAAACGCCCCAAATCTAGGATTTGAGAGCTTCCCTGAACCCAGCTCACCAGATTCCTGGCAACCTGGCAAGAAGGACTGCTTAGCTGAAAACCCCAGCAGAGAAGAAGGGAGACAACTACTTTGGCCCCAGCCCTACCTGCTTGTCTCCTGAGTGAAAGAACCTGCAAAAGAACAGCGATTCATCCAGTGGGACCAGCGAACTCTGCCCAACTCCAGAGGACTGCCCTGCCCCCAAAAAGGACAAAACTCCTGAGGACAGCGGCCCTGTCTAAGAAAAGCCAACAACCAAGGACTCCCACCTCACTCCGGATGCCCGAGTCCTGACACCTATGCACCAGACGCCCACGGCCCGTGTCCAGGTGGTTCACCAAGCTAGAGAGGATTCCGAGGAAATTGCGTGCATGTGCCCACCCTGGGTAAACGTCTCCACGATGACGCCTGCAGAGGGAATCCCTAGGACCCCCCTGACTGCGAAGCTCCGGACGAAAATATCTGATGCCTAAAGGCACTGCACCCCGAGCCCCCAGGGCTTGGAGAATCTGACACCCGGTGCAGCCACGTTCAGCAGGCAGTCCTCTTTCCCTGTCCGACCGGTGGTGTGCCTGAGACAACCCCCTGGACCTCTCCTGCAGACCTCTGGGGTCTCCTCATATACTAGCCTTGGAAACCTGATGTCCTGTTTGCACCCTGCATCCGGCCACCCCTGTGCCGCTGAAGGGATTTTTTTGTGCCTACTTGTGGCCCCTCCAGTGCTCCTTCAATCACCCTTGGCCTGCACTCCGAGTCACGGGTACTTACCTGCAGGCAGACCCCCTGTCTCAATAGGAGACCAAGTTAAAATTGCTCATCTTTGACCTCTGCACCCGGCCGGCCCCGTGTTGCTGGTGGTGGGTGTTTGGGGTTGACCTGAACCTCAACCGGTGAACTTCCTAAAACCTGGAGAATGAAACTAAGTGTTGTACTTACCTGTAAACCGATCTAACTTTTCTCCCCCCTCACCCCCCAAGGAACTGTTTCTGAAAATTGCAGTGTCCGTTTTTAAAACAGATCATTTCAATAACTTTATTACTTATCCATTTCAAACAAAGTACTGTTGATACATGTGTGGAATGTAAATCTTTTAAGGTACTTACCTGCAACTGGAATCTTGTGGTTATAAAAATACATTAAAAAAATATATTTTTGCTATATAAAAACCATTGGTCTGGAGTTAAGTCAATGAGTGTGTGCTTCTTCTATTGTCTGAGTGTGTACAACAAATGCTCTGCACTACCCTCTGATAAGCCTAACTGCTCGACCACACTACCACAAAAGAGAGCATTAGTATTATCTACTTTAGCCTCTGTTAAGCCTCTGAGGAACCCCTGGACTCTGTGCACACTATATCTCATTTTGATATAGTATATACAGAGGCAGCTTCCTACATCTTGTCTGCCTTAGACCAAGGAGACTGGATGGTAGTGTTGGACTTGCAGGATGCATATTTTCACATACCCATCCTGCCTGCTCACAGGCATTACTTGAAGTGTAAGGTGGGCCACGAGCACTTTCAGTTCACTGTGCTCCCCTTCAGTCTCACCAGTGCTCCTGGGGTGTTCACCAAGGTGATGGCGGTGGTAGCAGTTCATCTGCGCAGGTTAGGGATTTCAGTCTTCCCCTACCATGACGACTGGCTGTTGAAGGCTCCTACGCCCCAGGCTCTCTTCACCCACCTTAGGACAAGGTGGACCTTCTGCATTCACTGGGGTTCACTATAAACGTGCCAAAGTCACACCTGACTCCCTCTCAGAAGCTCCCGTTCATCGGGGGTGTTCTGGACACTGTGCAGGTTCGGGTTTATTCTCCTGAGCAGCGAGTCCAGGATATTCAGGTTATGATACCAACGTTTCGGCCTCTATCCTGGATTACGGTGAGACAGACTCTGAGGGACTAATGTCTTCCTGCATCCTGTTAATCAAACATGTCAGATGGCATCTGAGGGCTCTGCAGTGGATGCAGCATCAGGGGAATCTCACCGACACGGTTCAGATCTCGGAGGGAACTGCAACAGATCTGCAATGGTGGTTAGAGAACTGCGATCGGGTCAGAGGGAGACTCCTCTCCCTTCCCCAGCCAGATCTACCAGTAGGGACGGATGCATCACTTCTGGGATGGGGCAGCCATCTGTGAGAGGCGGAGATCAGAGGCCTCTGGTCTCCTGTGGAGTCCGGACTCCATATCAACTTGCTGGAGGATCCAACTAGCATTGAAAGCATTTCTTCCTGTTGTGAAAAGGAAGTTAGTGCAGGTGTTCACGGAAAACAGCACTGCAATGTGGTACTGTAACAAGCAGGGTGGTGTGGGGTCGTGGACCCTTTGTCAAGAGACTCTGCGTCTCTGGACATGGCTGGAACAGCAGGGCATAACCCTGGTAGTTTAACACCTAGCAGGTTCTCTGAACGCCACGGTGGATGAACTCAGATGTCAATGCCTAGCGGATCACGAACGGTATTTCCATCCAGAGGTGGCGCAAGGACTCTTTCAGCAGTGGGGAGAGCATTGGTTAGATCTGTTCGCCTCCGCAGAGAACACGCAATGGCAGCAGTATTGCGCATTGGAGTTTCCAAGGCGGCAATTGCCCATTGACAATTTTCGTCTCAACTGGAGTTCAGGCCTCCTGTACGCTTTTCCGCCCATACCACTCCTCCCCAGAGTTCTCAAGAATGACCGGGACCAAGTCATCTTGGTGGCTCCGGATTGGGCACGAAGAGTCTGGTATCCCAAGCTTAACAAATTTTGATAATCGTGGTCTCCAAATTTGTATAAAAATCTGAAGTATTTTTATAAATAGGTCTTGAGTTTTGCCTTTGAGTGCGTTAGTCGCATGATTGATACTGAGTACAACAAATGCTTTGCATTTCTCCAAGATTAGCCTAACTGCTCGACCAAGCTATCTCAAAAATTAGAGCATTATGTGATCTAGTGTTTCCCTCTGGACACCAATGAGTGGTTGCCTGGAACCCCTACACGGTGTGCCTAGTTTGTACACTACATAGAGAGCCAGCCTCCTACAAGTTCTCAATGAGTTTTCTGAACTCTTTTCCCTAACCCCTAATCAGGCAACCTGGCATGCACCTGATGTGGACACAGTTGATAGTCTTCCTGTCAAGATTAAAAACTACAGGCAGCCTGACAATGTCAGAGATTGCACCAGAGCAAAAGTCCTAAAGATGCTGGAGTTGGGCTAATTGAGCCTTCAGATAGCCCTTGGGCTAGCCCAGTAGTCCTTGTACCAAAGCCTCATTCCCAGGGCGGGAAGAGAGAAATGAGGTTTTGTGTAGACTACAGAAGCCTCCCTGAAGTCACTAAGACTGATGCCCAGCCATTTCTCAGAGCTAATGAGCTGATTGATACTCTGGCTTCAGCCAAGTACATCAGCACTTTTGACCTGACAGCAGGCTATTGGCGGATCAAGTTAACTGATGCTGCCAAGCTTAAAACAGCAGATCCACTCCTGGTGGGCATTATCACTTAACAGTGATGCCCTTTGGACTGAACCAACCGCATTCCAGAGATTGGTGAATCACGTTCTGGCAAGCCTGGAAGTCTTCAGAGCAGCATATATGGATGATATTGCTGTCTTAAGCTCCACCTGGAAGGATCATCTGGTCAGCCTCAGGAATGAACTTTAGGCCTTAAGAAAGACAAGCTTCACTATCAAGGATACAAAATGCTAGCTAGGGCAGAGCAAAGTGGTTTACTTGGGCCACCTGGTAGGTGGAGGCCAAGCACAACACCTTCAGAGTAAAATCCAAACTATTGTGGATTGGGTTGCCAAAACTACTCAGAAACATGTCAGAGCCTTTCTAGGGCTGATTGGGTACTACAGGAGATTTGTAAAAGAGTATGGCTCCACTGTGACTCCCTTGAATGAACTTGTTTCTTACAAGATGCCTAAAAAGGTACAATGGACAGTTAGCTGTCAAGAGGCCTTTGATGCTCTGAAAGAGGCCATGTGCTCGGCTTCAATTCTTAAAATCCCAGACGATACAAAACCATTCATTGACCAGACTGATGCTTCAGAAATAGGATTAAAAGCAGTACTATATGAACTAAATGAAGGGGGCCAGGAACAAACTGTGGCTTTTATCAGAAGAAGGTTGATAGACTCCCCTCCCTCCATATTCCACCCCCCGAGAAAAGTGTTGGTCAGCTATTGAGATGCAGGCCTTTGTTGTGGTCTGGGCTTTGAAGAAGTTGATGCCATAGCTGGTTGACACATCATTGTTCAAACAGATCACAAGCCTCTCTTATGGCCTAAACAGATGAAAGGCGAATACTCTAAACTGTTGAGATGGTCCATTTCCCTACAGGGGATGAACTTTTCAGTGGAACATAGACCTAGGAATAACCATGCCAAGGCAGATGGACTTTCCAGCTATTTTCACTTAGAAAATAAAGACTCACCTGGGTCGGTCTAGTCTTGTCCTCTTTCGTTTGGGAGGGTGTTATGTAGGAAAGTAGCATCTTTCTGACATAGTTATCCACACTTTGCCAGTGTACTGCACCCAGTGACTGTGCTCTCGCCTTTAAATTTGGTTGCTGGTGAACTTTTACACTCCACAATTGGCATACTGGTGCACCCATGTAAGTTCCTAGTATATGGTACTTTGGCACCCAGGCCATTGGTACACCAGGGGTCCCCCATGGGCCGCAGCATGTATTATGCCACCCATGGGAGTCCATGCAAAATGTGTCTGCAGGCCTGCCATTGCAACCTGTGTGGAAAGGTACTGGTCACTGCATCAGGTCACTGTAAGCCACCCCAGTGGTAGGCCCTCCTAGCCCAGAGGGCAGGGTGCAGGTTCCTGTGTGTGAAGGCCCTGCATGAGCAGAGGTGCCCCTACGAACTCCAGTTCCAATGCACTGGACTTTGTAAGTGTGGGGGGAGCCATTTTACCCATATACTGAGCACAGGTCCACCTGTGGCCCAGCTACATAATGGTAACTATGAACCTAGGCATGTTTGGTATTAAACAACTCAGAATCATACCCCAATACTAATGCCAGTATTGGTGGCATGATTCCATGCACTCGGGGGTCTCCTTAGAGGAACACCCCCTCCCCCAGTATTGCTCCTACCAGTCTTCCAGGCAGCCCACTCTGCTGCCACCCCTCAAACAGGTTTCTGCCCTCCTGCTGCTTGACCAACTCAGGCAGGGGAAGGCAGAACATAGGATTTCCTGTGGGAGAGGGGATTCAGCACCCTCTCCCTTGGAATAGGTGCTACAAGGCTGGGAGGGGTAGCCTCCGTGTGCCACCAATTTGCTTTGAAGGGCACATTTGGTGCCCTCATTGCATTATCTGGTTTGCACCAGTTCAGTAGTCCCCGGTTCCCCCTTTGGTTGCACAAATAACAGGGGATGGACCACCCCCTGACCAGCTCCTCCCCTAGGGAGGTGCACAAAGTTCTGTCAGGCGGCTGGTTGATTTTGGCATCTTGGAAACAAGGTACCCAGAGGCCCCTGGGAGCATCTGACTGGTTAGGCCAGGGAGTGACCAATCCTCTCCCAGGGTTATTTAAGGGCTCCCCCACGGGTGGTTCCTCACATTCATTGAGCAAGACTTTACAAGAAACACTCTGCAAGACATCTGCTTCTGGCTTTCGGAACCACTGCTGATCTTCTTTAGGACTGAAATAAGACTTTATCCAGTTGGGAGGGCTCCCATTGCAATACTGTTTCTTAAGCTCCTGCAAGATTTCCGCAACATCTGTGGCTGTGCATCCTCCAGGGTCACAACGACTCTGTTTGCATCCAAGAAGCAAGAAGGAATCTTACTTGGAGTGAAGGAGTCACTCCCCTGCATCCACACGCACCTTAAGACAATGATGACTGGCTGGTGGGTCCTGCTATCCTCTGGACATCAAAAGGCTCTCCAACACAGGTAGTGGTTCTGTGGTCCTCTTCGGTTCCCTCTTGTCTTCTGATCCACTTGCGATCCCCTGCTGCAGCCACTGTGGGCACCGGGACTGTTGCTCTTGCCAAGGCATTTTTACTCTACCTCCAAGGAGATCTTCAGGCTCCAAGAAACCCCGGTCTCCAGCACTCTGCAACTCCAAAATCAGCATCCACTCTGCAGCTCTTGTAACACGGGACTCCTGTTTTGTTGTGCTGCTGAGGCCTCCCTGCGACTCCCTGTGCCTGCTGCCAGAGGTTCACTCGTAGGGGCTCCTTTGACTCCAGCTGGCTTTCCATTCTAATGAAGGCTTGCCCTGACCTTGTTGGTCCTCAAAGCCTACAACTAATCTTGCAACTACTACTTGCATTTGGCAAGGCTTGTTGGTGGCCCTACTGGTCATTGACCCTCCTGCAATCTGCGACCAATGTGGGACAGGTGGTGAATGAGTCCAAGGATCTCCTACATCCACCTGGACTCCGCAGCTGGAATTCTCCTTCACCGTCCTGCAGGAACTTCACCTCCAAGAGGGTGGGCATTGCCTACATGTACCAAATGAGCATCCCTGAGTGATCTGGACACTGTCCCCTTCTTTTTCAGGTTCTGTAATCCACCTTCTGGTTCCACTGACCTGGTCCACAGGTTGCGACAGCAGCTGGACAATCTAGGCTTCCACCGACTCCAATGAGGGTTTCCGATGCCAATACACTCCTATGCACCTCGGCTTCCTGGTGTAGGTACTCCAGTCTTCTGGGTATCCACAGGTGGGGGCACTCTCCAACCTTCCTTATGCCAACTGCTTTCCTCAGAGTACACTGGGAATGGTGCTGAATCCATAAAAATCCATCCGCAACAGTCCTCTGTTAAATCCAAGGGACATCTGGCTTGATAACTACTCTGCACATCAGCACCTGTGGGATTACAGTTGGTTACCTCTGCTATTTTCTTACTCCTCCAGCCCCTGGGATTCTAACACACTTACCTTGGTGGGGCACTGTAGGAGGCTGGCCTGGTTTGTAGTGGGTACCTTGGGTACTTACACCTTATGCCAGGTCCAGTTATCCCTTAATAGTGAAATTTAGTAGTGTTCTAGCAGCTTAGGCTGATAGAGGTAGCTATAGCAGAGCAGCTTAGGCTGAACTAGGGAGACATGCAGAGCTCCTGAAATACCACTTATAGTTATACAGTACTTATACACAAGTAAAGGCAATACTCAGTGTTACCAAAAATAAAGGTATTTATTTGGGTGACACAGTACCAAAAATATCTTAGAGACAATACTCCTTCTGGAGGTAAGTATTATGCACAATATATACACTAGACACCAAAATTAGGCAAGTAAATAGTCATAGAACAAAGCAAACAATAGGAAATGCTATAGATTGCAATGGGAAAAAATAGGTCTAGGGGCAACACAAACCATATACTAAAAAAGTACTGCAAGTTTCCTTAGGACACACTACACCTCGTGATTGGGATTTTGCAGTAGCCAACCAAGTCTGAAAAGAACATATGCTGGATTCCTGGTCCTGAAGACCTGCAAAGGAAGGGGACCAAGTCCAGAAGTCAAAAGAAGTTCCAGGAAGGACAGGAGCCCCTGTCAACCCAGAAGAGGGTGCAAAAGAAGAGTCCATGGTTTCCATGGCAGAAATGCACCCTAGGAAGATGCCAGCATGTTCAGCATGTTCAGCATGATGCAAAAGATGTCCTATGACGTGAAGATCGCTGCAGGCGTGATTTAGTGTTGGAAGTCGCCAACAAGCCTTGGTTATGACAAAAAGTGGGTTTTGCTTCAAAATGGCACTGGATGGACCCAGGAGGGACCTGAGGGCCTCAACTCTGTGTGAGGAGGAAGAGGGGGCCCTCAGCACTTTAGAGTCCTCCGGATGCCAGCCAGCACCACCGGAGGTCCCAGGACACGAGGCAAAGGAGGTGCAAAACGCGGTTGATGCAGCACAACAAAGGAAGTTCCCACTCCGCCGGAGAACAACTCAGTGAGTTGAGTGTCACAGGAAGGAGTGCTTGGGACCTGGGCCAGGCTGTGCATGAAGGAATTTTGCAAATAGTGCATAGAGGCCTCAGGAGGTGAAGACGCAGTACACAGGGGGTACCGTTGCTCTCTGGGAAGGTAAGGTCTTACCTCCTCCAAATTGCGTCAGCAGGACTTCAGGACAGTCTATGTCGAAGGGGTCCAACCTGTGTCCTTAGGAGCACGCTCATCGCTGTGAGAAGAGTCCAAGGGTACCGGTCGTCATCTTAGAAGGTGCCTGCTGGAGCAGGGGAGAGACTCCGTCACCCCACGGGAGATTTCTTCAGTCCTTCTGGTGCAGGATGAAGACAGGGAGTCCTCAGAGCGTGTACACTGTAAAAACTCTTGCAGTTGCTGACTTGGAGCTGAGGTTGCTGAAGAAAAGTATATCTGGTGGATACTTTGTTGCAGTTATGGCGTTTCTTGGAGCAGGCTGCGGTTGATCCGAGGTCAGAGGAAGCTGAAGTTGTTGCAGAGGATTCCTGAAGGAAACTTGCAAGTAGAATCTCAAGAGAACCCACAGGAGAGACCCTAAATAGCCCTGAGAGGGGGATTTGGCTACCTAATCAGGTATGGACCTATCAGGAGAGGTCTCTGACGTCACCTGCTGGCACTGGCCACTCAGAGCCCTCCAGAGTGCCCCCACACCTTGCAAAGCAAGATGGCTGAAGTCTGGGACACACTGGAGGAGCTCTGGGCACCACCCCTAGGGTGGTGATGGACAGGGGAGTGGTCACTCCCCTTTCCTTTGTCCTGTTTCACGCCAGAGCAGGGGAAAAGGGGTCCCTGAACCGGTGTAGACTGGTTTATGTTAGGAGGGCACCATCTGTGCCCTTCAAAACATTCCAGAGGCTGGGGGAGGCTACCCCTCCCCAGCCTGTAACACCTATTCCAAAAGGGAGAGGATGTAACACCCTGCTCTCAGAGTAAATGCTTTGTTCTGCCGTCCTGGGACTGGGCTGCCCAGATCCCAGGAGGGCAGAACCCTGTCTGTGAGGTGGCAGCAGCTGTAGCTGCAGTGCAAGCCTCAGAAAGCTGGTTTGGCAGTACTAGGGGTCCATGGTGGAGCCCCCAGTATGCATGGAATTGGCTCCCCAATACCAGATTTGGAACTGGGGGACAATTCCATGATCTTAGACATGTTACATGGCCATATTCGGAGTTACCATTGTGAAGCTACATATAGGTATTGACCTATATGTATAGTGCACACGTGTAATGGTGTCCCCGCACTCACATAGTCTGGGGAAATGGCCCAGAACTATGTGGGGGCACCTTTGCTAGTGCAAGGGTGCCCTCACACTTAGTAACTTTGCACCTAACCCTCAGCAAGTGAAGCTTAGACATATAGGTGACTTATAAGTTAAATAAGTGCAGTGAAAATGGCTGTGAAATAACGTGTGCCTTATTTCACGCAAGCTGCAATGGCAGGCCTGTGCAATGGTTTGACTGAGCTCCCCATGGGTGGTAAAGGAAATGCTGCAGTCCATATGGACCTCCTGGAACCCCAATGCCCTGGGTACCTAGCTACCATATACTAGGGACTTATAAGGTGGTCCAGCGTATCAATTGAAATTGGTAAATTAAGTCACTAGCCTAAAATGACAAATTTAAAAGAGAGAGAGCATAAGCACTAATGTTTTGATTAGCAGAGCCTCAGTGACATAGTTAAGCACTACACAGACACACACATTAGGCCATAAACTATGAGCACTGGGGTCCTGACCAGCAGGATCCCAGTGAGACAGGCAAAACACTGACATATAGGTTATCTATGAGCACTGGGGTCCTGGCTAGGAGGATCCCAGTGACACAGTAAAAACACACTGACACACACTCACGAACAGGCCAAAAGTGTGGGTATCCATGCTAGAAAGAGGCTACTTTCTCACAGGCACTTCCATTCTTATACCACTTTCTTAGTGTATGGTTTTGTCCCCCCATAGAACCCCATGTATTCCTTTGCTATGTCTGAATGTTTCTACCTGCATATCTCATGTGTAGATACATCCAGGTGGAAATATAACATTGTTAGCATAGTCTAGTGTGTTGTAATAAAGCTAACTTTATTTTTGCAACACTTTGTGTGATTCTTTCCTGTGTAGAGTTACTGACTATTGTGGTAGTGCTTTGTACTCCTCCTAGATAAGCTTTAGCTGCTCACCACAGCTACCCCTAGAGAGCTCTTGCTATCTGGACACCTAAACACTATCATTAAGGGTTGCCTGGACTCAGTATAGTGTGCCACACCATAGGTGTACACCATAAACTGAGCCAGCGTCCTACACATTTTATAGCAATTTGATGTTTTGCCAATGTCAGACCTAATATGAGAAACTTTCTAATGAGTACAGTCCATCCTGAGGCTCTATTAATGGTGTCTAGCAGTTGAGCCCAGTAGGAGGAGAAAGCAGTACAGTCCCAAGCCATGTGCATAAAGTCTGCTTTTGGGCTCTGGCAACAGGGACATCTATTGGATCGTGTGGGATAAATTATAATTAAGCTAATGGGAGAAAGGTAAGTTTGAATCTTGCATTAGAGCTGGCAGTGCGAACTTCCTCATGTACGTGTTCCCAGTCTTTATCTGCCAAAGGATCTATCTGGAGCGGAAACACTCTGCTGGGTATAGGTCTCCCAGTGTCAAACATCCTCTAGTTTTCCAGCGCTGAGTGGAGGCATGGAGTCCTCCACTCTACTGAAGGGTTGCACTATCCAGGTGGGGACCTCTGGGGTGAATGGAGCCCTCTGGATTACGCCCCTGACCATGTATTCTGATATCCCAGCCACCTGTCGGATCATGTATGGTGTTTCAGGAGGAACTTTCAAGCCAGTCATTAGTAATGCAGGGAGTGTTGTTTCCCTGTAGGATCACTGCGACTCTCACAAGCTTTCATCAACTAACCAGTGGATGGCATACTGGAGGTGAGCAGCCATGTAAGAATCTTCTAGGTTTGGGACCTCAGTCCCACCATGGGACCAAGGCCTTTTTTTAGTATACAGAGGCTCCCACGCTTTAGTTTATTCGCCCATAATAATCCATTAATACCCTGTCAAATTGTCAGAAATAGTGGCGAGGGATCATGAAAAAGGTACCCTGAAGGGCATATAAGCATCATGGGAGGAAGATCCTTTTTGCTATTGCCATTTTCCCCAGAGGTAAGTCTCTCCAGAAACAAACTGATGCTTTAAGTCCTGTAATAACCCTGCTAATGTTTAAGTCCAGAAACTCTGTTTCTGTGGGGGCAAGGTAGATCCCTAAGTATCCGACGTCCCGTGTTTTCCCTGGTATACCTGTAGAGGGCTGATCAGCTATAGTGATTCCCGACAAGGAGCCTAAAGGGTATGAGCTGGATTTATAAGGATTGACTCTTAATCCCAAAATTTTGCTGATCTCCTGCATCTCTGCATGAGTAATGGTACTGAATGGGTCGGATGCTGGAGATATACCAAGGTATCATCTGCATACAGGAAAACCACGTGGGTAGTCTCTCCTGTGGTAATTCCCCATGGATGCAGTGTTTGGCACAGTTGTGTCACCAGGGGTTCCATCGCCAACGTAAATAGTGGTGAGAGGGGGCATCCCTGCCTGGTGCCACTACTCAAATTAAACAGATTAGAAAACACCCCTCTAGTAAGTAACCTGGCACAAGGACTTGTATACAGTAACAAGGACTTGACATAAATATGTCCAATTTAAATAAACAAAGGCTTGTTCGATGTCAGGTACTCATCATCCAGGTGTTGGGAGGCATAAACCCAGAATGGTCTAAGTGTATGACAGATGAGAGACGTGGACTGAGATGGTTGACGAGGACAGTGATGAGTATCTTAACATTGATGTTTAGGAGAGAGATGGGGCTGTGCGCTGAGGCCATGGTAGGGTCCTTAGTTTTTGTGTCATCATTATCAGGCTTCCCAAACGTGGGGGGACGGGCATCTTCCTTGAAAGCCTCCTCGAAAACCTCCAACAGTCTATCCACTAGGATATCTGAATACTTAAGGTAAAACTCAGTCGGGAGACAGTCATTCCCGGGTGTTTTTGCAGTGTCCATTGTACAAGGAGCAGCAAGAAATTCCTCACATGTGATTGGATTATTTAAGTTCGCACTATCCTCCGAAGTGAGGATGAGGAGTGGCGAAGAAATATTCTAGTATAGTGTCCGTCTGAGGTTGCCCGTGGCTAGCATATACCTCACTCAGATGGGAGTTACAGACATAATGAATGGCCCGTTGTACACAAACAGGATGTCCTATATTAGTGTGTAGAGTCAGGACTGGTGATTCAGAGTGTTCCTGATTTGTCAGGCAGGCTGGCACTGCACCTGTCTTATCCCCCTCAGCGTGGAATCTCTGGCAATATGCTGTAAAGGCATATTTTTCTAATATATGCCAATCGTCCAATAGGGTCTTACGAGAGTCGCACCAGTCTTCCAGGTGCTCTGGGTGTGAAAGGAGGGCCCGCTGAATATCGCAGAAGGTCTGTTCATGAAGTGTGAAGCCCCTCTCAAGTTTTCTAACCCCATAAGTCATCTTGAGGCAGAACCCTCATATCACAGATTTCATTGTGTCCCAGTCAGTCGCCCTGCTGGTCGAGTGGTCCCAGTTCTCCTGGAAATAATGGGTCAAGGAGTCTTTGATCACAGTGGCAAAGGGAGGGTCTTGAAGCTCCTCTGGATGGAGTTGCCAGAGCGGTATCCATGGTCTACCCTCCAGCATAAACAGGACAGGGGACTGATCTGATACGTAGCTGGTTACATAAACGTTGAAGGTCAAGGATGCCAAGGAGTCGGAGACCAGGCAGCAGTCTAGTCTGCTGTGGGTGCCCCTGGCCAGGGTATAGCAGAAGAATTGTTGAGTGTCAGGATTGCGAGCATGCCAGAGGTCACTCAGGTGTAATTCCCTTATAAGATCACGGAGCGTAGTTGTGGTCTTTGTTACCCTCCAAAACAGTTATGGCCCCAAGCCATGATCACATCAGCTGCTAGATACAGAGTGGCGGCTTGAGCCACAGTGATGTAAAAGTCTGGGAAATCAGTGCTAGGAGCATATATATTAATAAGGCAGGTCTCTATGCCATCCACCGTGCCATATAAGATTACGTACCATCCCTCGGGGAGGAGGATATGGTGTAGATGTAAAAAGGGTACACCTGTGGACACCCAAATCAGGATACCCCGGGCATAGCCGGAAAAGGACGAAGCATAACGTTGTCCTTTCCAGCACTTTCAGAGGGACAGTATGCAGTGACCCAAGATGTGGGTTTTCTTGAATAAAGGCAACAGACACCTTATAACACATTAAGTAGGAATATACCTGCCTATGTTTCTCCAGTTGGGCAACACTGTAGACATTCCATGACATCAATTTAGCAATGTGGTCAATCATCAATACACTGTGGTAGTTACTCTGTTGTCCCTACTCCGTCTGGATACGAAGCTAGCACCCCTCCCGTTCCACCGTGGGAGGGTGTATCCGCAATGGTGAACACAGCTATGATGCACAAGAGCAAAAAAGAACTTCCCAAAGCTTTAAACTCCAATAAGCCCATATGAACTTCGAACTCACCCCTCCTCATGGAAAGTAGTGATTCATCCCCCCACCCAGGATGATCAAGACTCACTGTGTATCAACTGAGTTCAGGCTTCACTCTGCACCAGAGCCTTCACTGGCTGTTTCCGAGAGGCTGCAGCCTTCTCTGTAAGATTCTCTTGAGTCTGGGATTACAAGTGCTGTCTAGAGTGTTCTGTCCAGACACACTATGATCTTCCCTGATGGGGAAGCATCAGTCATACTTTTTTTCCTCTATTTTCCCTGATGACTCAGTCGAGTAGACTGTGCTCTTGAGGGCACTGGTAGGCCAGAGCCCCAGAGTTCTGAGGGAGGCTATCCAACCAGTCATTCACCTCCATTGGGTTAAAGAAAAGCATGGCAGAGCCCCCATATTGGATCTACAGTTTTTCTGGGCATAGGAGGCTGTATTTCAAGTTGAACCCTTTAAGTCGTTTTTTGTTAGCCATAAAAGATTTTCGCTGTTCCTGTACATGCTACGTATAATCAGGGAATATGCCCTGATATGTTGGAGGTTCGTGGCCTTGTGTACTCTGCAATATAGCTTTGTGATCACGAAAGTTGAATAGGCGGTCAGTAATAGCCCTTGGAGAAGCTCCTGAATTTGGTGGCAGTGCCAGTGCCCTGTAGGGTCTTTCAATGGTGAAC
The DNA here is from genome assembly GCF_031143425.1 of Pleurodeles waltl. Classification (NCBI taxonomy): domain Eukaryota; kingdom Metazoa; phylum Chordata; class Amphibia; order Caudata; family Salamandridae; genus Pleurodeles; species Pleurodeles waltl. The sequence continues at coordinate 1,138,507,703 of NC_090439.1, forward strand.
ATTTTTAAGTTGTTTTGGCTTGAAGGCTGTTGTGATCCATTCCTATAGGAAAGGTTCAGTGGAGGGCCTTTCTGCTTTTTCGGGGAATCCCACGAAGCAGAGGTTGTTCCCCCTGGTTCACCCTTCGGATTCTTCGGCACATTCGTCAAGTGGTGCTGTTAGCTTTTGCAGTGCCAAGATGGTGGTGCGTAGATTACAAACATCTCGGTGCAAAACCTCCACATTTTGTTCCACCATAGTCATTCTATCCACCACTTTTCGAAGTTCAGCGAGAAGCAGAGTGACATCCACCGCCACTTCTTCGATCTTGTTAACCACTTCAATTTTGGAGCTTTGAATTGCTGTAATTAAATCCACCAGGGAAGGAGTCAGAGCCCTTCCCTGATAGGTGCTTACCTGTGTAGCTGACCAATCCCCCCTTTCAGGGCTATTTAGGGTCTCTCCTTTGGGTGATTCCTCAGATTCGGATTGCAAGACTGAGTGGCCCAGGCTTGGGAGGACAGATCGCAGGCCGGGGGCATAGGGCAGAGCCACGTGCTCATTCACCTACCGCCTGTACAATCCCGGGCTGCCACTGCGGTCTGCCAGTATTTTCAACCAGTTCTGGGGCCTCTGGGTAAGCACCTCCTCTGGTGCCTCACTGTATGTGCTGCCTCCAACTTGTGTCTGGGCATCAGGATCTCGGTTTCATCCCAAGGCAGACAGCAGCTATATTCTGGGGGGTCCTCCCTTATAGTCCACACACAGGGGAGCTTTAGATGATACAGGATGGCTAGATATTCAGGAGGATTATAACAGGATGAGACGTTCGGCTATGGGAGCTTGCAAGGGAACGTCTATTTGGCAAACTTGACAGGCGCCGCCTTGTGCATGCACCATTTCACAAAGGCTGCAATGCCAGGCCTGCAGACACATTTTGCATGGGTTACCATGGGTGGCTTAAAACATGCTGCAGCCCATGGGGGGTCCCCTTGTGTACCAATGCCCTGGGTACCTAAGACCATATAATAGGGATTTACATGGATGCACCAGTATGCCAACTGCAATGTGTATTGGGGGAGATAGCAATGACACTGGGGTCCTGGTTAGCAAGATCCCAGTGAACTACAGTCTAAATATACTGACAACGGGAAAAAAGTGGGGGTAACTATGCCAGACATCTTTCCAATATTCATCGGATAGATACGTTTCCTTCATACCCATTTTTCACTCAGCCTACTTCACTAAAAGAATTGGTCTGTATTTGGACCTCAATGAAAAACCATTGTAAGGTGTAGCTCAGTTGTGCTTGCTCTGGGTACTTTGGGTTCTTGGAAAACCTACAAATTCTATACATCACTGCAACCACGGGGGTCTAGCAGACGTAATGGTATAGTGCTTTTGTTAATCTGCCATTGTGACAAAAAGTTATGGACAAAAATTGTGTCACAAATGCCAGTTTTTTTCCTACTCATTTTCAATATTTCTTTTTTTTCAAAAGTTATTTTCCTTGGGAAAACCTTGAGGGATCAACACATGACTCCTTGCTGAATTCGAAATGTTGCCTACTTTTCAGAAATTTACAGTTTTTCTGGCCACCCATGGGTTTCACACTGGTTTCCACCACAAACCGGAAGCAGGCTGAGAGCACAAAAATAGAGAAGAAAAGCTACCTCTTACAAAAATGCTAAAACTTTGGTACAGAATGTGTTTTTTGATTCAGTTCTGCAAGTTCCTGAAAGCTGAGAAGATTGTGACTTTAGTACAACAAACTGCTTGTGGATGGCATTTTTAGGGAACAACAGACACTCATCTGGAGCACTTTTTCAAACTAACCTCAACATTTTGCTATGTTTTGCCTATTTTCTCAGTCCCCTCCGGGGGAATCCACAAATCCTGGGCACCTTTAAAATTCCCAGGATGTTAGAAAAAAGAACACAAATTTGGTAAGGATAGCTTATGCGCATAAAACGTTCTGCCAAGCCTGTGCAGGAGCGATTGTATCCGGTCAGGTTACCCTAATCAACAGCATAATTCATCACTCCAGTATGACCAATTGTAGAACCAAGGTTATATACATTATCATCTGTCCATGCGGCCTAGGAAATGTGGGGAAAACAGGAAGAGTTTAGAATATGGTACAGTGAACATAAATCAGCAATACGCACCTGCAAAGGCAATGCCCTACTTGTTTTACATTCGCAGCAACTGGGTCACACTGAGGAACAACTAAGATGGACTATTTTGGAGAGAGTGAAAATATGCCCCTGACTGGAAAGTAATAATCCAACGTAAGAAAAGAAAGTTTTTTGGGATTTACACTCTTGACACTTTTGAGAAAGGCCTTAATGAAGATATTCCATGGGAAAATGCAATCCACTAGAATCCCATGGTTGAAATCTATGCTATCTGGACTCCCTCGGACTGATTTTTTTTTTTTTAGGTACAGGTTATGTTTATGTACTTGGAAGGCATCCCTCTGCATGCTTTTTTCAACAGAACATATTCCCTAATCTGACACGTGTAATGGACTTGTGACTGCTGTTTTTGACCTATTAGCAGGAAAGCCTGCTTGTGTAGTTTCACCAGTTTACTGAAGTTTCATCTGATCATATCTCGAGTGAGTATAATCTCGAGCTGGCCATGTACAGAAAGAGCCCCCTTTAACTTCGTTCTGAATATATGTTGCATTGTAGGCTCCAAGGTGGCACCCCTTTTTAAACTTCTATTCTTTGTCCTTTTTTCATTTTTGTACTCTCAGGTTTCTCTGTTGACATCATTCTAGCCATGTGACCAGCGTCAGCAATTTTTAAGTTGCGTGTGGGCAACCGATTGAATCTCTTTCGTTATCCGACAAATGCCATTGACTGTACAATGTTGGCTCCACGTCATCTTTTATCCATCTGCAGGATAGTTGTGTTTTATCATAGAGCAGATTTTTCTTTGACGATTGAGACTTTACGGGCGTTCTGCTTTATAGCGTGACCTTTGAAGCTTTGCTACTATTGTATATCTGTCAGATAACGAGTGGGAAGATACAGAGTTTGTCACTTGTGCTGCCTTCTTTGTTTGGCACGGGTGTGGTGTTTCTCTTCTCAGGCCCCCTTAATGACTGATTCTTTTGAGGGTTTTATATGCATATTATAACCACTTCTTTTTTATGCAGACTCACGTTTGTGCACACAATCTGTATTTCTGGCTTGATTAACTAGGTAGATTCATTTTTTTTTGTGTTTTTTTTTTTTCACACTGGATGGCACCTTTAAGTGAGTTAGCGCATTACGGTCTGCTTCTCATTACACATGGGGTCTTATTTTTGGTTGCAGTGATCTCCAATGTACCAGAGATATGTATGGGAATGGTATTTATTTCCTGGCATCCATGACATCACTGGTTTATTCTTCTTCTTACATCAATGCTCGTTTTTCCTCAGTTAAGTAGATTTTTGTGTTTGGCAGTTTTATTTTTCATGTGTTAGTGATAAATACTTTTTTGTGTGCGTGTACACACATATATATATATATATATATATATTGTATATATATATTTTTTGTGAGGTGGGCTTTTTTAATCTGTTTATCGTGTGTGAGTCTCTTGTTGTCTTTACCTCGTCCACTCACATTTGGGTAAGAATGTTTTCTTACTTAAGTAAAGGTGCATGGGAGGAAAGAACTTTGGATTTCTATCTAGTGAGCATGCACAAGTATGGTATCAACTGTATATTTGCACGATAGTCCTGCACACTATTAAGATGAACAGTGTATTATCCACTGGTTACGGTTTCTCTTGATACACTTATATGTGGAATGTATCACTATGGGTGTTTTATGTGTTTTAGTGTTTAACTTTTATTTAGTTAATCTTTGGGTGTTTTTTTGCCCTGTCAGTACTTCAATACAAGGCATTGGGTAAGTTCAAGTGGGGATTGCAGTGCTCGCTTTACCTTATCTTTATCTTATTTCCCTTTAGAGGTGTTTTGGGGTTTCACACAAGTTTTTTTAAATTGTTATTTCCTGAAGAAGGTGGTTTCCGCATGTGTGTGGTTCCCACCAAAACGTATATTGGCACTTGACATTTAAGATAGGAGACACCATTTACAGGACTTCAAGGTGCTGAACATTGCACGACAAAGTTGTGAAATATATTGGGAAGTAATAGAGCAAGAGCTAAATCATTCAGTCAATGAATCAATGAACTTATTAATTTATGCCACTACAATGAGCTAATCAGGGTGGCATACTCAACCATTATACAAATAATACAATGGACATACTAAGCACTATTGGATGATAATTGATGGAAGTATCTATTTACGTTATATATTATTATTCAATGCCAGATGTCAGAGATTCAAATTTTTAGTTTGGGAATGTATTATGTGTAGCTGAATGAAGTGGATGGGATGGATGGCATGAATGAGTGAATACTGAGTGGTTGACCGGGGTTGTGTGAAACACCTGAAAAACTGCATGGATGTATAGTGAATTTAGATTTGTATAATTTTGCGTTCATTTACATTTTGGATTTTGAAAAAATTAAAGAGTATGTTTATGCAAGCAATGTAATAAATGTTTGTATCTGTATTTGTCGGCTCCAACCCCATCCTTCTTCGAAAATGTTATATTTGTTATGACTATATGCATACAGGTAAAGTATTACTAGGAGTGGTGTTTGTTGTAGCTGTTAGAAACTGGGTTTCTAGTTTGCAGAGGTATATATCCTTGTCCAAGTAGGGACCACAATCCTAGCCAGGGTAAGTCACAACACAATTCAAATTATCCTGTGCCCACCCTCTGGTAGCTTAGCACAGAGCAGTCAGGCTTAACTTATAAGGCAATGTGTAAAGTATTTGTGCAATATCTCATACAGTAACACAGTGAAGACTCCACAAAAATACACCACACAGGTTTTGATAAATAGATAATATTTACCTTAATAAAATAAGATAAAAACCGACAAAAATCCAATATGCACAAGTTGAGATAACACTTTTTAAAGGTTTAAAAGAGTCTCACTCCTTAAGAATCAGTGGTTTTATCTTTCTAAAACAGTACCTGTGATGTGTAAAAAATAATGATGCACGGGGCCGCAGAGGAGGAGATGCACTGACAAATAAGGTGCTGTGTTTGGATTTCTGGTGCGGCACAGACAATGCTTCCTTTCTTTCCACGCTGCAAGGTGATGCATCGATTCCCAGGAGAGCAGCCTTGGGTCCTCACTGCGATGCAGGGATATTTGGGTATGCCCAGACGTGGGTTCCTTGCTCACTGTGCCACTGGATTCAAGCTAGCCTGGCTAATGAAGGGTGATACCCTGACACTGGTCCCAGGATGGTTGTTTCCAGGCCAGGGAGGACCTAGCCTGGCATTTCGGGCTGGACTGTTCCCATGGGGAACAGGGTCAAGACTGATTTGCATATGGCTGGGTCCAAACTGGGGTGGCATGGTGAGCAAACGAACAATGGATTAAACCCATATCTGTGACTGAGGGTGTTTTTTTCCGTCCATCATCCTTTTGTGTTGCTAAAATATTTTGACGCCCACGGACGATGCGTTGAAAATACTGAATGCGCTTGCAGAAAGGAGCAGGTGCTCCGTCTATCCAGTAGGTGCTGCAGTTAATTTTCAGACACGAGGCAGGCACTGCATCAGATTCCCACTTGTGAGTCCTGCGTTGCGTCATCCCGGTTGGAGGTGCATCGATTTTCCAGCTGCGATGCAGATACTGTGTCAATTTAAGCAGGTGTTGCGTCGATTTTCCGACACACAAGGATTTCCTTAAGGGATGAAGGCTCTGTTGGCCCTGAGACTTCAGAAACAGGAGGTAAGGTCAATCAAAGCCCTTAGGAGGAAGGCAGAGTCCTTCCAGCAGAGCCAGGAGCTTCAGGGCAACAAGCAGGAAAGCAGTCCTTCAGCAAAGCAGTTCAGATGAGTCCTTTGGGCAGCCAGGCAGTCTGACAGAGTCCAGGTGCGGGTCCAGAAGTGTCTGATTTGGTGGAGTCAGAGACCCAGTTTATATACCCAAAAATGCCTTTGAAGTGGAGGAGACTTCAAAGAGTGGTTTTGAAGTGCACAAGTCCCCCTTTCAGCCCAGTCCTGTCTGCCAGGATTCCTGTGGGGGGTTATGAGTCATTTGCGTGAGGGCAGGCCATTGGCTTTTGAAGTGTAAGAATGAGCCCCTCCACCCTTCCTGTCCAGGGAGGCCCATTTAATACGCAGATGAATGCAAATGTGACTGAGTGTCCTGTGTTTCTGGCTGTCTGAGTGAAATGCCCAAGGGGAGCCATCAACCAGCACAGATCAGATGTGGATTGGAGACACGCTGTAAGGCACACTTGGCAGTAAGTGCAGAGAAATGCCCACTTTCTAAAAGTGGCATTTCTAAAATAGTAATATTAAATACAACTTCACCAGTAAGCAGGATTTTCTATTACCATTCTGGACAAACTAAACATGACAGGGCTACTCCTTCCAGATCAGAATCTATCATTTAAAAGCATAACAGGGCGGTTCTAATGCTATTCTAAGAGAGGAGCAGGCCTCACAGTAGTAAAAAAAACACATTTGTGAGTTTTTCACTACCAGGACATGTAAAACACATAACTACATGTCCTGCCCTTTACTTACATGACACTAGGTAACACTATGGGTTACCTAGGGCCTATCTTAGAGGTGACAAATATAGAAAAAGGGGAGTTAAAAGTTTGTCAAGTAGCTTTAAATGCCAAGTCAAAGTAGCAATGAAACTGCACACAGTCCTTGTAATGGCAGGGCTGAGACTTGGTTAAGGGGCTACTTATGTGGGTGGCACAACTCATGCTGCATGCCCACTAGCATCATTTAATTTACAGGCCCTGGGCACCTGTAGTGCACTTTAATAGGGACTTACAAGTAAATTAAATATGCCAATTGGGTATGAGCCAATGTTACCATGTTTTAGGGAGACACCATATGCACTTTAGCACTGGTTAGCAGTGGTAAAGTGTCCAGAGTCCTAAAACCAGCACAAATGAGGTCAGATAAAAAGGAGGAGGAAGGCAAAAAGTTTGGGGTGAGCCTTCAGAGAGGGCCATTTTCCACCAGTAGCAGAATACTTTTTCCGCCTGGAAACTGCTCCAGATTTGTTAGCAGGGGCACTCTGTGATAGTGATTCACTACACAAAACCTACCCCAAACAGGCAAAACAATGGCTCAGCACTGGGTGGTGGGGTGGGAAGGTCTAGCAGCAGAAGGTTTAATATGTGAATGTTGACATGTTTCTATCTATATAAAACACTAACTTGAATTCCAACTCAGTATTGTATGAGTGAACCTTATGCTGAAAACATTAGTGGACAACAAGAAATATTAGACAAGTGGCAAGGGCTTGTGGAAGTATTACAACTGACGCAACTTGAAAGACCATTTACAACTGTTAAGTACTACAAAAAGACTATACCTGCAGGGATCCAGGCTCCTGGGCATAGGGCCAGGGCTAGAGGTTTTCCTTTCTTTAGCATTGTTGAGGTTTTTGGGGAGCTGGACACCAATGGTGCAGCTAACACGCAACAGAAGGTTTACAAATAATTGCTGGTAAAGGCTGAGTACAGCTGGGCTTGACTCCGGCACAGACAGGATCTCATGCAAAGCACATGTTGCCTACAGACAAAGAAGAGAAAAGAAGCACAGTAAGAGTGGAACACAGAAGGACCCTGCACTCCCACGTTAATGTCATAATGTCATATCATAGTGCTCTTCAAAAGATGTGCCATCATTGTGCAATATTCCATAGAAATATGATCCCTGAACATTACTCAGCAAGGTAAAAGCATCATCAGTATGTAGCACTTTCATTAGTAGGTGGAAGAAGCTGGCTCTCTATGTAGTGCACTAAAATGAAGTGCAGAGAGTCTATTGGATCCCAGTTGGTATTACAGAGGCAAAGGTAGATAGGACTAATGCTCTATTTTGTGGTAGTGTGGGCAAGCAGTTAGACTTATCAGAGGGTAGAGCTAAGCATCTGTTGTACTCACAGAAGCAATAAATGAGACACACTCACAGAATAAATCACAGACTAATTGAGAAAAATAGCAATTCTTTTTATATTTGTTCCAAAACCAAGAACTTCGTAATCAGGAAAGAAGACTCTTAAGCATAAAAACCTTGCCGTTTCAGAAATAGACAGTGCAATTCCAGAGTTCTCTCAATGTTATCCTATGGAGGAAGACAATGTTAAGCTGAGGGTTCACAACGACTTACAAAGCCAGTCTCAGCAAGTTAAGGTAGGTACTGGGCACTGATCAGAACCACACCAACAAGTCACACTGGGAAGCACTGGCGAGGCAGGGAGCAGAGGTGCAGTAAGGCATCGGGTGCCCAATGATTTCCTATGGGTATTTGATCCTCATGAAGACAGGATGCAGGCTCTGGCTAGGAAGCCTGTCGAGGACAACAAACAGATAGGTAGTAGACTTGGGGTGCTTGAGAACATAGGTGCACTTTTGGTCCTCTTCTCCTATGCCCAGGTTCGATGAATGCAGGGTTATCTTTAGGCATCAGGGGGTCCTGTGAGTTCAGGCTGCGGGAGTCGTGGAGGAGTCCAAAAGGGGCAGACACAGGGTGGGCTATAGCTCCTAGGAACTGGTGGATGTCATTGGCACCGGTGACCCACCTCAGCTAAGGGTCAGGGATCACAGGTGCAGTGGTTCCTATAGCTGTCAGATTTTCTCTTTCCACAAGCCTGTGGGAGAGGAGTCCAGCGTCAGAGGCCGCAGGAGTGTTGGGAGAGTCTAAGATGGGTGAGACCTCAATTGAGTCTGTTTCTTGGCAGCTGGGGATTCGGCTTGGCACAGTCGGTTGGCTTCACCTCGGGTTGTGAACAGGTCACTTCTGGTGTCGGGTTTCCAGGATTGCAGCAGCAGGATTCAGTAGCCGCAGAGTCTTTTCTTTGGAGTTTCTTCTTGTAGGGCAAGTCCACTACCCACAAGAGACTAGAGTCTTTATTGAAAGCTGGACAAGTTGAATTTTTGTGCAGGGTCCTTCGAGTTCAGCAGGAAGGCCACAGGGTCTGGTTCCAGGTCAGCTGCGTATTCTTTTCCTCTTCGGCAGGTACAAATCTTCTTTGTCCGGGCCTTCTTAAGTTGTCAAAAACCTGAGTTCTAGGGTTTAAGGGTACCATCTAAATACTCAATTTAGGGGTGTTTCAGGGAGTTCCAGGTGGTAGCCAATGGGATGCCGAGCTTTAGGGGGACTACAACTTATGACCACCTCCGCTGGACCCAATTGCTTCCAAACAAGATGGAGGAATTTGAAAAGTACTGTCCACTTCAGCTCATCCACCTTAGGCGTGGGACCTGCATGAAGTGGGCACTCCTCCTAATTTAACTAACTTTTCGCCTGTGCTGATGCCAAAAGTGGGGTCAGGACAGGAGGGTTGGTCATCTCTGCCATCCATTGAAACATGAATTGCATTACAATGGTGGCAAGGCCTTTGAGGCTTCCCGGCCTGGGAGAGGAGGTCACACCTCTGCCCAGCGCAGGCTTTTGTTTCAGGCCCGCAAGAGCGCTGGCTCTCACCTTAAGGGGCCAGAAACACATCTGTGGTGTCAGAACTTGTTAGGACCAGTCAGTCAACACAGTGGGAATTGGTGGATTTTTAGGGGCCACCTCTAAGGTGCCCTCTGTATGCATTTTTTAATAAATCCATCACTGGGGTTAGTGAGGGTTTATTATTCTGAGATGTTTGATCCCAAACTTCCCAGAATTCAGAGAAGCCATAATGTAGCTTGGGAACTCGTAATGACCAGTGTCCAGCACATGCGTTTGAAAGGGCTTTTATGTGCAATTACTATGTCTGAGAATCGACAAAGACATAAAAGGAGCATATCTGCTCATGCATATATGCCCTCACATGTAATTTAATGCACCCTGCCTTAGGGTTGTAAGGCCTGCTAGAGGGGTCACTTACATATATTGCATGCAGTGTTCAGGGACATGGCAAACAGGCTGTGTGCCATGTCATTGTTTCAATTCTGGGAGCACCTTGTCACACAGCCTGCAATGGGAGTCTGCATAAGGTTGGGGCTGGGTCCCTCAGAGTGGCACAAGTTGTGCTGCAGCTCTGAGGGCCCTCTTCACTACCCATGCCCTTCGTATCAGGGGTACCATTTACTAGAGACTTAAAGGGAGCAAAAGGGCCTGGTCTCTTGGGGATCAAGTGACCAGGAGCCTTGTTTTAGGGAAGGAACACTGGCACTGGGGACCTGGTTAGCAGGAACCCAGTGCACTTCAGTCGATCTAAAAGGTTAGCAAAAAGTGTGTGTGTGTGTGGGGGGGGGGCGTACTACAAACAGAACCCAGCTCCCTACACAAGCCCCCCCCCACCCCAAGCCAACAGGTCAGGAGACTCAGACAGACCTGGGAAGAGTCTTTCAGGCGAGGAAGAGTAAGGAAGCAGGTTGCATGGTTGCAGGGCCTACTCTGCCTCAGAACCTGCTGTCTAGGTCATTTCCTTTGGGAAGCTGACCTACCTCAACAGTGTTAGGACTTCATTCAGAACACACTTTAGTTTGCTTTTTCCCTTTTCTTGGGATGAAAGGTGTCCACCTCTGCTAACCCTATCTTAGTCAGGGCAACTGTCAGCTTACCCAAAGAGTTCACCCACAAAGGGAGTAATCCCACTATGACCAACCGGGTCAGGGGGCCTATCTTGCTATTTGACATAGGGTTAGACCACCATGCCAGGGATGGTGCAGCCATAAAGGCTAACACACATCAGAGGCCTGTGAGCTGTCAGTGCCCAGAACCACACCTTTAGCTCTTCACTGACAGGTGAGGGGGCTAAGTTACAGGCTTCTTTGGGTTCAGGGTGCCTGTCTGCTGTTTTAGATTGGGGGGTTACTACATCCTGTAGCAAACACCTTTCGTTCACTCTCTTTTTTGTTAGCTGAGGAACAACCAACTCAAGCTTAACAGGTCCCTAACTAGTCAGGACTTCTTGTGGGTCAGGCTGGGTTTCACCAGTGCCAACTTTGGATTTCTTCCTTTCTGGAGCGGAATCTCATTGGTTTACTGGAACTTTGGCTAAACGTTGCTCACCTTTCCTACACTTCTTGCTATTCTTTATCTTCTGGGACCTACTTGCCCTCACTGCAGGGGCAGCAACTCCAGAATCCTTGAAAGAGGACTAGCTCCTCTTTTGGACTTTGACCTACCTCTGGGGGGGGGGGGGGGCATTATCAAGGAGACGATAAAGGGGGAGGTCTGTACTGATTACCACCTTTCTCCAGCTTAGTGACCCAGCTTTTTCTATGGGCACTAAAGCCACACACCTGGCAGTGATCTCCCCTGGGATAACCCTTACCCTGGCAGTCTCACCTGGGATGTACTGGTTTGAAAGTCCCAGCCTGGCATGCATAATAGTGTGACTTGCACAGGGATCTTTCAGGGCAGTGGTTGGGATTTAATGCACCAGTAGGAGGTGGAAGTGTTTACTCTCCTCTAGAATCTCCAACCCACCCGCCGGCCCCAATTGCCAGGTTAAGGCAAATAGGACCTCCTCATCATAGGAATCATCTCCTATGGCTACACTGGCACCCCTGGAGGTTTACAAGTGGGTTTGGTTTTAGAACAGGCAGTGTCCTTTATTTGGTGCCCTGTCTGCTTTCGGTCCAAAGCACCATGCCTTAGTGCCATCCCAGTTTTTACCCTGGTACCCACATTTGTTTTGTGAGGTGTCTTGAGACCCTCCCTTCTAGACATCCTAGCTCTACCCCAATGACCAGCCTCCCCACCCAGCTCTTGGGGAGTGACTGGTCCCAGGTCCACTAGGTACTGATGAAACTTCTCAGAAGTACAGTTGGTAAATATAATGCCTATCATAATCCTGCACCTGACTTCCCTTTAACCAACCACCTAGTGTATGCACAGAAAAGTCCTGTCCAAAAAATTAACCCAGGACTGACTCGGGCTTTGTGAGTCTTTCTCAACCTGATTCTATACTCCTCAGAGCTAAGTCCAAAGCCCTCAATCAGGCTACCCTTCATGAGGTCACAGGACTTTACACCTGCCTCATTCAGTGTCAGGTGTCTACCCCTGCCCTTTCCATAGAACATTTACCAAAGGAGAGAGCCCCAGTGCTTTCAGTAAACAAAGGTACTCTCTTTGGCTGTGAACCACTTGGTGATATGATCACCTTCCTCATATTTGGGGACAATCCCTTTGGTGATTTTAGGGTCAAAGTGCTCTACTCTGTCCCTAGTTATACGATTGCTGCCGTTCATGGGTGCTAAACCCATCTATTTTATTTATTTTTCTATTGCTAGGATCCTGTCTTACAGGGCCATTACCCTAGCTAGTCTCTCTAAAAGAAGCTCCTCTTCAGAGAATCTTTTTCTGGAACTTGAGTCCTCCTCACTAGGGGGAGGTGTGCTAGACACTTGTGATACAGGTCCCCCTCTTAACTAGGGGGGAGGGGGGTCCAGTTCCCACTCATGTGCATTGCCCTGATCTACAGTGTCAGTGGCCTCATCTGCAGCATGGGCCTGCTCAGCCTCTGCCAGTAGCTCCTGGAGTCCTGCACTGGTAGGGTTTGAAACTGTATTTATTTTGTACCATTTACAAAGGGTCCTTAACTGTTTGTGAGACAACTTAAGGTAAGGGCTGAGTCGAGCTCCACAACCTTGTCCTCCGAGTTACTGTAGGAAAGGGCCTATTTTGACATAGTTACCCCCCACACCCTTCCTGCCTGGTTTCTGGTGCAATTTCAACTGAAAGTGCACTGGGTCCCTCCTAAACCGGTCCCCAGTGCCAGATCTCTTTCCCTAAAACTGCACAGTCCTTTGTGCCAATTGACAAACCTTTAGTTGCCACTGTAAGTCCCTAGTAAATGGTAACCCTGGTACCTGGGGCATAGGGTAATAAAGGAAGGCCCCTGAGGGCAGCAGCACAGACTGTGCCACTCTCAGGGACCTTCTCACTGAGTACACGCAGTGCTGCCTTCACAGGCTGCGTGTCTTGGTGCAGACCTAAAATGAAAACTCAACATGGCACACAGCCTCTGCTCCTTGTCCCCTGCACACTGCATGCAATATATGTAAGTCACCCCTCTAGCAGTCCTTCCAGCTCTAAACGCAGGGTGCATTATATTACATGTGAGGGCATACCTGCATGAGCAGATATGCCTCTGCTACGTCTATGATGATTCTCAGACACAGAAAGTTAACAGTGTGGCCATTTTAAGTACATGTGATGGACAAAAGTCATTACAAGTTCCCTAGTTACATGATGGCTTCACTAACAAAAGGGAAGTTTGGTATCAAACATCTTGTATTGTTAATAAACCCTCACTGAATCCAGTGATGGATTTATTAATACATGTACTCAGAGGGTACCTTAGAGGTGCCCTCTTGAAACCCACCAACTCCAAGAGTGGGCATTTGCTAGTCAGAACCAGTGCAGCCACTTTCAACAGAGGTCTGGCCCCCCTGAGGTGAAAGACAATGCTCTTGAGGGCTCAGAACAAAGGCCTGCCCTGGGCAGACATGTGACCTTATCTTCCAGGCAGGATGGACATTCCAGGGCAGGGAGATTTAAAAGTCTTGCTGTCTTTGAAATGCGACCCAGGCCTATTCAAATGGTGGAGGAAGCCGACCCCTACTTCCTGACCCCGCGTTTGGTGGCAGGACTGGAGGGAAAATTGGGTAAATTAGGAGGAGTGCCCACTTGATGCCAGTCCCTCTCCGAGGGTGGACAAACTGAAGTGGGCACTACCTTTTAACTTCCTCCTTCTTGCATGGAAGGAATTAGGCCTATATGGTTAGGACTATGCCACTTCCCAAAGGAAGTGGTCCTAGGAAGGGTGTAGTCACCCTAAAGGTGGGTAGCCCATTGCTACCCCAGTATAACGTTCCTGAATTCAGTATTTAGGTGGCACTCCTGAAGCTTAGTATCAGATTCCTGTCGACCTAAGAAGAGCCGGACACTACAGAAGTCACCCAGCAGACAAGACTGAAGATCCCAAGTGACCGGGCCCCAGCCCTACCGGCCTGTCTGCAGCCTTCAAAGAACCTGCGCCCAGAAGATGACTGTCCTGCAGCCTAGTGACTTCCAAAGCCTTGGGAGGACTGCCTGCCTTCAATAAAGAACAAGTACTCCAGTGGATAGCGGACCTATCCAAAGAAGAAAGAAGTCTACCTGCGGAACCACCTCTGTACCCGACACCCATGGCCTGAGTCCAAGTGGCCCACCAGTCCAGTGAAGGCTCCCCAGTGCTTTTGATCCAGAGTCCATCGTGGGCCGACCCCTGCCAGATTCCACTGCAACTTCTGCAGTCTAAATCTAAGGGCCCTCCCTGACCAGTAATCTGTTTCCGATGCCAAAAGACACCCCTAAACCCTGGAGCCTAGGGCCTTGGGGAGCTAGACCTCTAGTGTCCCTAAGGCCTCTGGCATCTTAACTTACCTGGGCAGCTGAGGGCTGACCTTTCCCGGCCTCCAGGACAAAGCCTGCAGCACGTTTCTGAAACAGATCTCCTGCATTGACTAACACTGGAAGCCCGAAGCTGTACTGGCACTCTGCACCTGACCGCCACTGTGCCGCTGAGGGTGTAAGTTTGGTGCTGCCTTGTGGTCCCCCCTTGTTCTTGCTTCAAGCCCAGGAGATCCACCCTGACCCCACTCCACTCACCTGTAAGCAGCGCTTCAGCAGACACCCCCATCTCCACTGAACAGCATTGGGCACCCAACACTGTGCTGGCACTCTGCACCCAGCTGTCCCTGTGTCGCTAATGGTTTAAGTTTGGTGCTGCCTTGTGGCCCACCCGGTGCTTTCCCCAACCCCCGGAGACCAACCTCTGATACCGCCTGAACTTACCTGGGAGCAGCACAACTTCAGTCCCTTCCAGTCTCCATTGACTAACATTGGGCACTGACTCAGACTTTGGCACCCAGCCGCCCCTGTGCCACTGTGGGTGCACTGTTGGTACCAAACTCAACCTTGGACGGTGCTAACCAGAAACTCTGAAGACTTGGGTTGTAAGTGTGTACTTACGTGAGAAACTGCACTCTTGTTTTCCTTCCATAGGTTAACATTGAAGACTCTGAAAATTGCACTGTTGATTTTTGAAACACAAAGTATTTTTAATGCAAAAACTGCTTATCTTGTAACACAGTTCCTGGGTTCAAAGCATATATAAAAGCAAATGTTATTTTTCTAAATTGGTCTCGGATTTATTGTTTGAGTGTGTGTCTCATTTATTGCCGCTGTGATTACAACAAATGCTTAACACAACTCCTTGATATGCCTAGCTGCTCGCCCACACTACCACAAATAGAGCCCTAGACCTATCCATTTGTGCCTCTTCACATCTTTGGGGATCCACTAGACTCTGCACACTGTACTTCATTTTAGTACGCTATATAGAGAGCCAGCTTCCTACAGGTACTCATTATTTCACTAAAGTTGGGACCCTTTTGGGATAGCTCCTTAACCAGTTGTATATCCCTGGTACAAGTGAGATAGTAGTAGGCTTCCCAACTAGGATCCAAATGATGCAACAAAACTACCTCCTTAGTGGGATGAGGTGAGGGATAGAAGGGAGTCAACACTTGACATGAAAGCAGACTTGAGTCGCAACACCAATTTGTTAGGACAAAAAGGAGGGTGGTAAAAGGAGGGTGGTAGTTGGTAATTCGCTCACACTTCAGGCTAAGGGGATAGCGACGAAAAACAGTTTTGAACGTCATCATCCTTAAGAGACAACTATGCAGGGGCTCAAACAGAGTCCCCATAAGAACTGTCAACACTAGATTAAGGTCCCACTGGGGTACAACAAACCAGCCTCTCTATTCAAAAGAAAATGTATATGCAAGGCCCTGAGGCAGCTTGCCCTGTAAGAGGTCCAGATTTTTGTCCACATAACATGCAACAAATATGTTTCCATCTGCTTGAGTAAGCAGATTTGGTGCAGCAGCGACAGGCTGACAATATGGAATATACCACCTCTGCTGGAAGCTGAAAAGAACTCAGTTCTCTGCGCAATCTTCCAGCATGTAGGTGGAGTCCAGGGAAATTGGGTTGGAGAACCATTACCCCTGATTGGGAAAGAAGGTCCACCCTGTATGGGTGATGCAGCGGGGGACACATGGAGAAGTGCAGAAGGTCCACATACCACACTCTCCTTGATCAGTCTGGGGTGATGAGCACAACTAGGGTCTGGTCTTGGCAAACATTCCTCAGAACCAGCGAAATCAAGGGAATGGGAGAGGCGTGGGGGTAAGGTGCGGGGGAATGCACAATGCAGCTTAAAGTTCCAACTCAACTAAATGCAAGTTCCATGGTCTGCTTGATGGATACTGGAGGGCACAGAACTGCCAGCAGTGAGCATTTTCCGAAGAAGCGAACAAGTCCACTTGAGGAGCGCCCCACTATGTGAAAATGTCCTGGACCACTTCTGGTAGAAGACGCCACACGTGGTCAATAAGATAAGGCTAATAGTTTGCAGAACCCGCCACAAACTGCAAGTACTTCCAATGTGACCGTAGGACAGGGAGGTGCAAGATTGCACCATGCAGGTTGAGTGGCACCATGCGGTCTCAAATTCGAATGCCAGAAGTCCTTGAGCTAGGGTCACCATTTTTTACTTTTCGAAGAAAAAGTTCAGTTCCCTGAGGTTCAGCACTGGATGCAACCTGCTGTTCTTTTTGGGCATCAGGAAGTAATGTGCACAGCATCCCCGGTCCTTTTCTTGTTCCGCCACTAACTCTACTGATTCTTTCTGTAGGAGTGCTGCCACATCCTGTTACATTATGACAAGATGGTCCAGGGAGACGGAAAAACGCGGAGCGACATGGGGAGGCAGAGCTGAAGGAAGGGAAGGGTGTAATCTCTTGTAAAATAGATTCAAAGATTTGCATAATGTACAGAAAGAAGGATGAAACACTGTCCTATAAGACTGTGACAGATTTTGATACTCAAAATACAGACCATAATACTTACAAAAAGAGTGAACTGATTATTATGTAACTGATTTACAATCGTCTGAACACAACCTAAAAGGGCATAATTAGATGCTACACCGCTATTATGATGTGGCCTAAAAATCGCATGTGAATATCTGCCCTCCAACTGGTCAAAGAAAACTATAAATTGTTGCTTTCTCTCAGTTTTAACTCTTTAAGAACCAATAAAGTTTGTCTTCAACTCATCAAACTTCTGACCTTCGATGTTTTGTTTTCAAAGTATATTTGTTGGTTTTCTGATACTAACATCACATAGGGTAAGATTTATCACGTTTCCCAATAGAGATGACCAAATTGCGATTTTTTGCGATTCACAATTAAGTAATAGCTATTGGAATGTATGAAACTCCAGTATATTCATATTGCGATTCGCAAGGTCTGGCAAATGGACCTACCTCATTAATATTCATGAGGTAGGTCACAATTTTGTTTTGTTTTTTTAATAAATGAAGCCTGTTTTCTGCGTTTAAAAAAAGAAAAGTTTTTATTTAATTTTTTAAGAGTAGTCCGTGGGACCACTGTCTGCTCTTAAAAAATGTTTTACCATTCACAAACGGGAAGGGATCTCTTTTGTGTATGGGTTACCACCAATTTGAAATTAGTGGTAAGCGCAATTGTTTTGCAACCGCATTCACAATCACAAAACAATCATATATACAACTGTGATTCAGTATTAGAAGGGACGCCCTTGACACGCCCCTTCCTAATACCGAATCGGTGTGTAGTCGCACATCCAATTTGCGATTTGGTAACAAGTTACCGAATTGCAAATTGGATGTGAAACTTACCAAAATGCAGTGTTTGAGATGGCAATTCTTTAAGGAATCTCAAAACACAATTGCAGCCCTTATCGAGATACACACGTGCATGTTGCTTCAAGTAACACAACACAATCAGTCCTGAAACAATATTGTCCAATCCTCATGTTTTCATGTTCTTGAATACGGTACGGGTGTCCAGTCCGTTCTCAGGACATGGTTTGCTATCGAGGGATAATCAGTTTCCCACCTACAGTTTTTCCCCTCATAGTCTTGCTAGTCCTCAATATTCACAGCCAGTATGATTAATCAGAACCGTAAGATAACACCTAAACTTGTTAACCAATCTCCTCTAACCATATGGGTGCCAAAGACGCACCTTTCTATTCTCCAGATTTAAGTTACTCAGTCAGAAATCAAAGTCTAGCCTGGTCAACTGTCCGGTGGAAATGAAGGATGGTGCGGGGTCAGGCAGAGGGGAGAGACTCGCTGGAAATCATTCAGCTGTAGTGAGGCAGCTGGTTAGTGGACCCTTCTCCTTCCACCTTCCCTGTCAGCAGCCTGCACCACCTCCACTTCAATCGGACCCCTTCTCCCCTCTGACTGCAGAACATCAGTTCATACTTTGGTTATCTCTGTATCACTGCTCTCTAGCTGGCTGCTGGGAGCAATGGAGGGTTTGATAGTATTCACTGGATTATTAAGTAGCGTGCCAATGACGCCAAATCTATAAACAGCTTGTAACTTATGGGCATAATGACTAAGTGCCTATGCTGATGACAGACACCATTTGGGGGGTGGGGGGAGGGCGCAGGCAGGAGTTACTGGGCTGAGGTCATTTATCTTTAGAACAGCTCATACTATAGATCTGAAAACTGGGCTAGGTGCGACCCGTTCACCACTTGTCTTTCAGGGTAGCGAAAGTTAGTATTCATAAACTTCTCTCTGAGGGCATGTGGGGGTGGATTAACCCCAGAGCTCAACAATCAGTAAACATACTGTAGGACGTTGGCTCTGTATATACTATCTCAAAGTAAGAGATAGTGGGCACAGAGTCCAAAGGTTCCCATTAGAGGTTGATAATGGCAAAATTAGATAATACTAATGCTCTATTTTGTGGTAGTGTGGTCGAGCAGTAGGCTTATCAGAGGGTAGTGTTAAGCATTTGTTGTACATACACACAGGCAATAAATGAGGAACACACACTCACAGACTTAACTCCAGGCCAATAGGTTTCTGCATAGAAAATTATATTTTCTTAATTTATTTTTAGAACCAAATGATTCAAATTTGAGGTAAGTACATAAAATGCAAGGTACTTCACACAGGTAAGTATAGAATTTTGATTTAAAACAGTAGTACACACAGTTTTGGTTAAAATGGCAAATAGCTATTTTAAAAGTGGACAGTGCAAAAATCAACAGTTCCTGGGGGAGGTAAATAAACGTTAGTTTCTCAGGTAAGTAAAGCACTTACACAGTCAGTCTCCTGGGCATAGGCAGCCCACTGTTGGGGGTTAAAGGCAATCCCAAAGCCACAGCACCAGCAACACAGGGCCATTCAGGTGCAGAGGTCAAAGGAGGGCCCAAAACACATAGGCGCCTATGGAGAACAGGGGTGCTCCGGTTCCAGCCTGCTAGCAGGTAACTACCTGCGTCCTCAGGGAGGAGACGAGGGGTTTTGGAGAGCACTGCGACACACACACAAGCACACAAAACACAACCTCAGCGGCAGAGGGGCAGCCGGGTGCAGTATGCAAAGTAGATGTCGGGTTTGCTGTAGAAAACAATGGAGGGACCCAGGGGTCACTCTGGCAATGCAGGCAAGGCATAAGGGGGCTTCTCGGGCCAACCACCAACTAGGCTAGGATGAGAGCCACCTGCTGGTCACTCCTGCACTGGAAGGTGGTTCCTCACAGTCCTGGGGGCTGCGGGTGCGGTGTTCGTCCGAGCATCGGGTCAGGGGAGCCTCTGGATCTTTTCTGCAGGCATCGCCATGGGGGTGCAGGAAGGTCGACTCAGGGTGTCCACGCCATTGGAGTCGCATGGGAGTCGTCTCCGCAGTGTTGTTTCTCCAAACTCGAGCCAGGGGCTTCGGGTGCAAAGTGTGAAGACTCATGCTTCTGGTGGGAAGTGGAGTCTCTTTAAAGTTGCTTGATTTGTTGCTGTTTCTGGACAGAGCCGCTGTCCTCAGGAGGTTCTTGGTCCTTTAGGTGCAGGTCAGTCCTCGGAGTCCTGAGAGGTCGCTGGTCCCACTGGATGCGTCGCTGTGCAGGTTCTTTGAGTCTGGAGACAGGCCGGTAGGGCTGGGGCCAAGTCAATTGTCATCTCCGTCATCTCTGCGGGGCTTTCAGGTCAGCAGTCCTCCTTTCTTCAGGTTGCAGGAATCTGATTTCCTGGGTTCAGAGTCACCCCTAAATACTAAATTTAGGGGGGTGTTTAGGCCTGAGGGCAGTAGCCAAGGGCTACTGTCCTGGAGGGTGGCTACACTCTCTTTGTGCCTCCTCCCTGAGGGGAGGGGGGCACATCCCTATCCCTATTGGGGGAATCCTCCAAAAGCAAGATGGAGGATTTCCTAAGCCAGGGGTCACCTCAGCTCAGAACACCTTAGGGGCTGCCCTGACTGGAGGGTCACTCCTGTTTTTCTCATTATCTCATCTGGACTTGCCACCAAAAGTGTGGGCTGTGTCCAGAGGGGCGGGCATCTCCACTAGCTGGAGTGCCCTGGGGCATTGTGACCCGAAACCTGAGCCTTTGAGACTCACTGCTAGGTGTTACAATTCCTGTATGGGGAGTGTGAAGCACCTCCACCCAGTGCAGGTTTTTTTTCTGGCCTCAGAGAGCACAAAGGCTCTCACCACATGGGGTCAGAAACTCGTCTCAGTGCCAGGCTGGCACAGACCAGTCAGTCCTGCACTAAAGATGCCCTTTATGTGCATTTCTTAAGTGCAGCACTGGCATGAGTGTGAGTTTATTATTCTGAGAAGTTTGATACCAAACTTCCCAGTGTTCAGTGTAGACATTATGGTACTGTAGAGTTCGTTTTGACAAACTCCCAGACCATATACTTAATATGGTCTCATGGTACTTACAATGTCTATGAATGGACTTTGCCACTGTAGGGGCACATTGTTAATGCAGCTATGCCCTCACCTGCCTTAGGGCTTTAAGGCCTGCTAGAGGGGTGACTTACCTATGCCACAGGCAGTATTTTGGGCGCATGGCATCCTGAGGGGGATGCCATGTCGACTTTGCCTTTTTCTCCCCACTAACTCACACAATATGCAATGGCAGTGTGCATGTGTTAGGTGAGGGGTCCCTTAGGGTGGCACAACACATGCTGCAGCCCTTAGGGACCTTCCCTGGTCACAGGGTCCTTGGTACCACAGGTATCTTTCACAAGGGACTTATCTGTGTGCCAGGGGTGTGCCAATTGTGGAAAAAATTGTAAATTTTTAGTGAAAACACTGGTGCTGGGGCCTGGTTATCAGGGTCCCAGCACACTTCTCAGTCAGTCAGCATCAGTATCAGGTAAAAAGTGGGGGGTAACTGCAACAGGGAGCCATTTTCCTACACATACTAAAAGTGAATGCCCAGCCCAGTGCTTACTTTTGCAACAAAGAAAGTACTTTAACTACACCGCTGTATGCAATACTACAAACAAGTTACTTACCTTAAGGAACACCTTTTCTGGTACACGATTAATTCAACCATAACCGGAAAAATAAACTTTTACAATGACTGCACGAAAGTCACTGAGTGGACAATCCACTTTTTTGTGGGGTTTTCTAGCTCAAAAAAATGAAAGGCCATTCAAAAGATGACTCTGTGGAGGTGGATAGTCCTCTGTATTAAGATCTGCTACACACTGGCCAAAAAGCAGCCTCTGGCAGGTCTGAGAGCTCATACCGCCAGGGCTAATGTTACTACGGCTGCCTGTCCTTGACATTTACTAGTTTGCGATGTGGATATTCGAGCACTAATTCAAAAGGTAGTACTGCCTTTACTGCCAGTTCTGGTGGGAAAATCATTTTGCCTGTTTGGTCCTGCTAGACATTTCGGTCTGAGTCCACTCCACAGACCATTAACAATGGGAGGTACTGCTTTTGTATCTATTCTAAAGGTAATATGTGATTAGAAGTATCTATCAAAAGAAAAAGTTACTTCTCTTCGGTAACGCGGTTTCTGGTAGCTACTTCGTCTTCCTATGGTGCACCTTTGGGCTCCTGGGGTCCGTATGGGCCTCTGCTCAGGGTTCCTCCTGCAGGACAGCAATAGGATGCACAGTGTTCCTTATATACAGACTGTATATTGCCTGGTTATGACAGATGCTGTTTTGGCACCAGAACCTTTAGATGGATGCTTCTAACTCCAGATTCCTCACCTTGTGAATTTCCTCAGGTGCCAGACTGGATCTGGGAAACTTCGAAGCAATTCTTCTGCACATCAATAGATGGCATTGTGCGGCTCCACATCAGATCTGTCCCATCCCAGATGTGACATCAGGGCCCTTATATTGGAATCCAGATGACAGTTTCTTTCTTATCTCCATCCACCCCGTCTGACGTAGAGCCAATAGAAATCAGGATAGCAGTGTGCAGATTTGAGACTTGGGATCTTATTAACATACTGTAAGAGTACAAACCACAGAATGGGGAGGTGGGTGGGTCAGTGAGGAATCGGCTGTTCGACAGAGTTTCTACTAACGAAGGCATTACCGAAGGTAAATAACCAGAGATCCCTCAATTTGTAAACCGATACTAAACCAGCACCTCTCCAGGTGGTGGGTCTGTGACTGGCACAAACCAGAAAACCCTGCAAGACAAAATGGGCAAAAATGTCTTCCCACCGAACCTTGTTTTCCGAACAATAGTGCTTTGTGAATGTGTGGACGGACGCCCATTTAGCGGCCTGAAAAATATTCAGAGTTTGTGTACCAGGTGCAAGTGCATTGATGCCAGCTTTTGCTATGGCGGAAACGAACGTGTAAACTTTCAGGGGGCTTCTTCTTGGCCAGACTGCACCAGATGTAATGCATAATATAATTCATAGAGGTGGTCCTCTTCTGCACCACTTTGCACTTTTTGGCTTCAAGGAAACTGACAATAAGTTGGTCATCAAGCCAGTAATCTTAGGTTCAATTTATATAGAAACTCACAGCCCTTTTAGGGTTCAGGCGGTGGTGTCATTCTTCCTCCTTGAAGGGATAAGATAGAGAACAAAGTCAACAAGGAGATGGACTGTCCTATGTGAAAGGGCATAGCTGCCTCCAGCGGAAATGTTGCTTTCATCATGAAGACCAGTTTATCCGGGTAGGTAGAAGTATATGGCTGTTGTATAGACAAGGCTTGACATTCGCTCACTCGCCAATGCTGTGCATTGGTTCAAAGGGAGTGCGCATCAGGTAGGTAAGGACCAGCTTAAGCTCCCACTGCTGTATCACAAAAGGTTTTAGCTTTTTCTGGTAGAGACTATCTAGCCAAAAATTCCTCATCTCTTGAATATTTCCCAGGTGTCAGACTGGCTCAAGAACCTTTTCCACAGTACCTCTGAGCACTGGAAGGTGATGCCACATGGTGCTGCACTGACAGAGTACCACTCCGGGAGTGAGGTACAGGGCATATATAGGCGCCACACCCGCACACTGATGTCAGTTGCTTTCCAGACTGTCTGTGCCACCCCCTAGAAGTGGAGCCCACAAGCAAATTGATAGACCAGGGTGCAGATTCCTGGATTTGGGATCTTATTAATAGGTAGAGTCCAATCTCAAAAAGGGGAGAATTTGAGGGCCACAGAAGAATCTGTGGCTACATAGAGTCTCTACCAGAAAGAGCATTACCAAATGTAAATAACTTGTTTTTCTGATACAGTCTTCTGGCCAAGATTTCACACCTTTTGAATAGATACCAAAGCAGTAGCTGATTGGAGGAAGCTGTGAATGGATTCCAACTAGAAAGTCCTAGAAGACAAAGGCAACAAAGTGCCCTTTTCTGTGGACTTCGTTGACCAGACAATAGTGCTATGTCCACTTTGGCTCTGGTGCAGAGCAGGATCCAGCATGAGATGGTACGCTTCTGCACAGCGTTGCCTTTTTTCCACTACAACAAACCTCACAAAGAACTTATCATCCACCCGGTGGACTTTGGTACGATCGATGTCGAAGCTGAGCACTCTTTTATGGCCCAAGCGTTGGAGTCTATTCTCCTCCATAGAGAAGTGAGCTAAGCATAGAACACCAGCAGGATGATGGTTTGCCTGATGTGGAATGGCATCACCACTTGAGTAGAAAGATTGCCCTAGTTCGCAGAATCAGCTTATTGGCGAAGAAGGTGGAGTTTGGTTGATAAACATACAGAGTCTGATGCTCACTCACACAACGTGCTGAGGTGTTGCTGAGGAACATGGTTTTGATGGTGAGGAACGTTAGGGAATAGCTGAGGAGCAGCTCAAATGGAGTACGTCAATCAATCAATCAAATTTATTAAATGCACTATTCACCCGGTAGGGTCTCAAGGCGCTGGGGGGGGGATTGCGAAGGGGTTACTGCTCAAAAAGCCAAGTTTGTAGGGGCTTTCTGAAAGTTAGGAGGTCCAGGGTCTTGTATAGGTTGGTGGGGAGGGAGTTCCAGGTCTTGGCGGTGAGGTGGGAGAAGGATCTGCCGCTGGAGGTGGTGCGTTGGATGGGGGGGGGGGGGGGGGGACTGTTGCGAGGTCAGCGGAGCAGAGCTGTCGAGTTGGGTTGTGGAAGTTGATTCGTTTGTTGAGGTAGGCCGGGCCGGTGTCGTGGAGAGCCTTGTGAGCGTGGGTTAGGATCTTGAAGATGATCCTTTTGTTGATGGGCAGCCAGTGTAGGGGTCTGAGGTGGGCAGAGATGTGTTTGTGGCGAGGGAGGTTGAGGATGAGACGTGCGGCTGCGTTCTGGATGCGCTGGAGTTTTCTCTGAAGTTTGGCAGGTCGAGATTGAGGTCCCATTGTGGAATCACAAACTGAGAAGGGGGAAGAGTGTTGCAACCATTTCAAAAAGAGCATCACAACTGGAAATTTCAACAAAGAGATGATTGGGCAACAGTAAGTAGAACAAGAGGGCTAAACGATAACCTTAACTGGGCAGAGAGCAAAGCCTTGCCAGGCGAGAGACAGAACAAAAAACAAAACAGAGAGTTTGGCCTGGATGGGGGGTCAATCTGGCGAGTGCTACACCAAGCCACTGACAGAGGCAGCTCAGAGTGTCCGGCTGCCACAGATGATGAACCCATGAGTGGTAATCTATGTGGAAGGCCTCTCAGATCCGTGGGGCCTGAAGGCACAACGAGGGAGTCGGTAGAGAACCAAAGAGCCGGAGCATAGCTGCACAGAACATTTTGATTTGGCGCTGCACAGCTGAAGGCCCCTGAAACTCAGGGTGTGCTGGAACCAGCTGCAGAACAGGTTCCAAAGTAGGCTGACTTCAGGAGCGGGAACAGAACTATTGGTAATGGCCCACACGCTTAGTCAGGTGAGGGGGAATAGAGTGAAGGAGAGGAATTACGTTTCTACTTCTTATGTATTTTGTGCTTACCGGAAAACTTGGAGCATGACAAAGACCAACCTCTAGAGCGACTCAGTGCGTGATCAGGATAGAGTTTTAGAATTGGAGTGGTAGCGAACCTATTTTTTTTGTGGTTGGCAACGAAGTTTTACCTCATGTTCCCTAATGGCCTTCGAGGTTATCTATGCGCAGTCTCTGCAGATTTTGAGCATTGCACATTGTTGGATCTGTGAAGAAAATCAAAAAAGTGGTCTATGATAGATGAAAGACGCTCCAGATCTGTGTGTGGAGGCATGGAAAGAAAGGACCTGAGGAACAAGTTACTTATCTTCGGTGATGCCTTTTCTAGTAGGGACTATCTAGCTACAGATTCATTACCTTAGAATAATCTCCGGGTGTCAGACTGGGTCCAAAACGTTTTCGTGAGCAGTACCCCTGTGCCATTAGGTGGCATCTCCTGGTTGTCTGTGTCAGAAGTAACATGTGCAGTGTCTATATAGGAGCCACCCCAGCACGCTGTCAGTTTATTTTTGTGACTTTCCATGTCAGAGCCATGGAGAAAACTGACCACTGGTGAGTTAAACGAGGGTCTTAAAAGAAAATCAACCCTTTACTCTGAAATCCGTTCTCAGAGCCGTGAGGAATGATGGATCTTTAAGTAATCTGCGGCTAGATAGAGTGTCTACCAGGTAAGGCATTGCCAAAGAATAGCTACCCAAACAATATCTCCCGAAAATGGGGCTGCATTACAGTTTAGATTAGAAAGTCCTGTAGAACTGAATAGACAGAGTGACCGTCTTGCTAGACCAGACTGTCCAGAAAGCAGTGCGCAGGGAAGCCTACGATGCTGCCCGACAGATATCCAGGACAGGAACTTAGCGAGCTAAAGCAGTGGTTGCAGTCTAGACTCTGGAAGAATGAGCTGCTATACCTTCAGGAGGTTGCTTTTTGCCCAATGCCTACCAGATCGTCTTGATGCAGAGCACTATCCTGCGTGAGAATTATTTCGTTTCTGTAATGCCTTCCCTTTCTTGGATCCGACATCACCAACAAAGCGTTGATAATCCACCCAGAACTCTTTTGTCGTCAAGGTAGAATGACAACCCTCTTTTTGGTCCAGCTATTGTAGTCTCCTCTTATTTAGAAGGGTGAGGTGGAGCATAAAATGTAGGCAGCGTGATGGACTGGCCTACGTGAAAGAGTTATCACCTTCGGTAGGAAGAATACTCAAATGCAAGGGACGAGTTTGACTGGGAAGATAATATCTTTGGTTGCCAGATTGGCCATCCCTGTTCAAATCCCCTATTGTACATAGGTTTTTGAAAGGTCTCCTACACATGTTCCAACCTGCAGCCTTTGTTATACCACAGTGGGACCTTAATTTGGTTCTGATAATTTTGATGTGTGCTTCCTTCGATCCTCTACAACTGCCCACTCAGGATTCTTACAATAAAAGCAGGCTTCCTATTGGCGATAACATCTGACCGGAGGTCACAGACCCTTCTTGTATACCCGATGCCTGACCTCCGGTCAGATGTTATCGCCAATAGGAAGGCTGCTTTTATTGTAAGAATCCTGAGTGGGCAGTTGTAGAGGATCGAAGGAAGCACACATCAAAATGATCAGAACCAAATTAAGGTCCCACTGTGGCATAACAAAGGCTGCAGGTTGGAACATGTGTAGGAGACCTTTCAAAAACCTATGTACAATAGGGGATTTGAACAGGGATGGTCAATCTGGCAACCAAAGATATTCCAATCGACTATCACTGGGTCTGACTTTGTGATCCTTTTCAGGACCTTCCTCATGACCAAGACCTAGAGTGTTACGGATTCAATCAGCATCGGGTATACAAGAAGCTTGAGGGGCCGCTTCCTCAGCCTCTTACGGTGCATGGGGCAGCAGTCCTCGCAAGCCTTGGTCTCGTGGTCTCGCTCAAGACACCAGAGACAGAACAAATGTGGGTCCATCACCGTTATCAGTCGATGTACATCCCTCACACCAGGAGACAAAGTCTCAAACATCTTCAACAAAAGGGTCGAAAAAAGGTCAGTGAATAAGTGACTGTTGGTAGCTCTTCTCTGGATCTGAACTGACTGGCGCAGAAGAAAAAAACTGACCAGCACGTGGGGTGGTGCCTATATAGGCACCGCGCACATCACTTCTGGTGCAGATGATGCTAAATGGTGCTTAAGAACACCTCCTACCAGTGCTCAGGGGATCCAGTCTGACGCCTGGAGATCATTCTGAGGTAAGGAATCTGCAGCTAGAAGTCTGTATCAGATGTCAGCGCACTGGAGCGGCACCTATACATGGCCCTGCACATCACTTCCTGAGCGGAATGGCATAGTGCAGAACTGCCATCCAAAATGCAGCGGCACTATGGAAAAATTTCCAGATCCAGTCTGACAGCTGAGGAATATTAAAAAAGTGAGGAATCTGCAGCTAGAAGTTGGTATCAGAAGAAGTTACTTACCTTCAGTTACGATCCTACTGGTGGATGATCTACCTAACTGCAGATTCCTCACCATGTGAATAATCCCAAGGCATCAGACTTGTACAGATCTTTAACCTGGGATATTTTTAGATAGAAAAATAGTCTGGTTCACAGAACAGGGAAGTGGGCGATTTGGTCAGAAATTTTTGATTAAACTGAGTATACACAAGAAATATTGTTTCCAAAGGTAAGTATCGTCTCATGGGTACTTCCAATTGTAGATTTTTCACCTTGTGAATGGATACCATAGCAATACCTTCAAAGATGGTGGGTCTATGAACTGGCTGAGACCGTAAAGTCCTGCAGGACTGAGCGGACAAAATAGACTTGACTGTCAAGACAGTAGTGCTTGGCGTACCTATGTATCAATGCCCATGTTGTATTATAGACAAAAACTCCGACTACCAACTTATCTGTGGCAGCCTTGGCTCTGTCACAGGGAGCTGGCATTC
The DNA here is from genome assembly GCF_031143425.1 of Pleurodeles waltl. NCBI lineage: Eukaryota > Metazoa > Chordata > Amphibia > Caudata > Salamandridae > Pleurodeles > Pleurodeles waltl. The sequence goes on from NC_090439.1 coordinate 1,138,535,911, forward strand.
TATGGGCTGATTTTTCTATTCAGTGGGAGGTGGTCTGTTTTTAAACTGCCATGCTGCTCATTGCCCCAGAGAATCTAACAAATAGTTGATTGTTCAGACAATAGTTCTCCGGTACAATCGATGTGAGAACTAAATTCTGTCTTTGGAGCCCAACAAAGTCTCTCCTCTTCGTTGGAGGAATGAGGTACAGCAAAGAAGGTTGGAAGGGTAAAGGTTTGCCAGACATGAAAAGGCGTGACCACCTTTGGTAGAAAAGAGTGTATGGGTCCTCAACACCAGCTTATCTGGGAAGAATGTTGTATACACCGGATTCATAGAGCATGCCTGCAACATGCCCTGGGCTGATGTTATTGTGATAAGAAAGACTGTCTTCCAAGTTAGAAACTGCAATAGACAGCTGTGCAGGTCTGTAGTTACCAGTATACATCAGAAAGGCCAAGATTCATTCTGTGACCCTATCTTCTTTTTCAGCACTGATCTCGCTGAAGGATTCTAATGGAGGCTGTGAGCAATTCCACTTCAAACGCTTGAGAGGGAACTTGCCTGAGGCATGAAGTTCCTCTCTTGGAAGCCCTGGCCTTTAAGAACTACATTGCACTTTTGGCCATGTCATCCACACATACACAGGTCAGGTGTATTGTTGTAGCTGCAGCTTTTACAATTGAAGAGCTTTTGCTCTTGATGAGAAAATGTCAAATTAAACAAAAGAACATGAAAAAGATAAGACAGAATGTTAGGTGGGCAGAGCTCTCGGCATGTTCTGGTAACCAGACACATGAGTATGGAAAAAAAGGAACTGAAGCCATTTGCAAGGGAAGTCCTTTTTCACTAAATGTTACTTTCAACATGAAATTTTGAACTTGCACAAGGATATCCCAGCTAGATTATTATCAAAGATAAAGAGTCTGCAGTAAGGAAAACACCTGTGCTACACAAAGCTGAAAGGACCTTGGGGGCTTTCCAAAAAACTAGTGAGAAAGTCGGTGATTGAGGAGGCTCATGTTACGATGCTACAGGCATCTAGATGCGAAGGGTGACAGAGTTCATGAAGGATTATTGCTGAGAAGAGATGGCAGTGATTAATGGGTGCATATTTGATGAAAATAGAGTTAAGTATAGTTATGGTGAAGTGGTATTTGCAGAAGACAAACAGAAGAAATTAGTTACTCACCTGTAACTCTCCTTCTCCAAAATTGGTATCTTTTATATATTCAAATGCTTGAATTATTCCTCGTCATCAAGCTGGGAACCCCGTACAATAAAATAGCAGTATACAGGTTAAAATGGCCATAGGCCTGAAACATCATAGTATATTTAACAGCACATGCACTTCATTCAAAAGAACCCACCCTTCAGCTGCCAATGAGGTGGAAGCGCAAGCTCCCCTACTCCCCCAGCAGCCACCATGGCTCAGATTTCAAAGCACAAGTGTGAGTGTAATACTGGAAGAGCCTCTAATCGGGCAGAAGGGGAGGTAACAAGTGAATATATGAGATACCCATGTTGGAGAACTAGAGTTACAGGTACGTAATTTCTTCTCCAACAAAGTATCTTTTATATAATCAAATGCTTGAATCAGAACATCCAGCATTAGACATTACAATACACAACAAAAGCGGGAAGCAGGCTCATCTTCAGTAAAAGAAGTTTCTCAAGACTGCATTTCCCACTGCTGCATCAGCTCCTGAGTCCAAGTCTAGGCAGTAGTGCTTTGCGAGCGTATGCCTACTCCTTCAGGGGGTCGCATGACAGATGTCCTGCAAAAGCACCCATGCACAGAGTGCAGCAGTTGATGCCATGTCCCTGGTGGAATGTGCCCCCACTTTTCCATGGAGTGGACGCTTGGCCAAGGCATGAAAGAAAGTGATTCAGAATCAGAGCCAACAAGATATCCCCTATTTATAAAGGGCATGACCTCTTCATGGTTGACCAAACAACAAACAGCTGGCCCGATGTGTGAATGTCCTTTGTCATGTCTATGTAGAATCTGTTAGAAGGAAGCTCGCTCTGTATATCCTATATCAAAATGAGATATAGTGTGCACAGAGTCCAGGGGTTCCCCAAGAGGCTTGACAGAGGCAGTAATAGATAATACTAATGCTCCATTAGTGGTAGTGTGGTCGAGCAGTTAGGCTTACCAGAGGGTAGTGTTAAGCATTTGTTCTACACACACAAGCAATAAGTGAAAACACACAGTCAAGACTTAACTCAGACGAATAGGTTTTTATAGAAAAATATTCTTTTTTAAATTTATTTCTAGGACCACAAGATTCATTTAGCAGGTAAGTACATTAAATGAAAAGTAGTTTCCATTGTAATACTTAGAACTTTGAATGGAATCAACAATGTACATAGTTTTCTTTAAAATGACAAAAAAGCTATTTTAAAAGTAGACACTGCAATTTTCAACAGTTCCTGGGGGAGGTAAGAAAAGTACAGTTTTTGAGGTAAGTAACAAACTTACAGGTTTAATCCCTGGGGCATAGGTAGCCCACTGTTGGGGGTTCAAGATAACCCCAAATACCCAGCAACACAGGGCCGATTAGGTGCAGGGGTCAAACAGGAGGCAAAATAACATGGGCCCCTATAGAGACAGGGGGTACTCCGGTTCCGGTCTGCTTGCAGGTAAGTAGCCGAGTTGTCAGAGCACTGACCAGGGGGGTGTGAAGGAGCACTGGGGGGGCCCCCAAGTAGGCACAAAAACCTCACCCTCAGCGGCTCAGGGGCGGCGGGTGCAGTGTGCAAACAGGGCATCAGGTTCTCAATAGAACTCTATGGAGGGACCCGGGGGTCACTTAGGCGCTGCAGGCAGGGCACAGGGGGGCTTCTCGGGCAAGCCATTGACTGGGTGAGGGCCACCAGCAGGTCGTTGCTGCACTGGTGGCCAGTTTCTCTCGGGCCTGGGGGCTGCGGGTGCAGTGCTTCTCCAGGCGAAGGATATCTTCATCCTGGGCAGTTGCGGTCAGGGGGGTCCTCGGGATTCCCGCAGCAGGCTTCGTCGTGGGGGTTTGGAGAGGTCAGCCCAGGGTGGACACAGAGTCAGAATCGCCTGGGGATCCTCCCTGGCTAGTTGATTTCTAGGGTCCCGGCCAGGGGGCATCAGGAGCAGAGTAGTTAGGACTCACACTTCTGGGGTGAGGTGAGAGTCCCTATAAAGATAGTTTATTTGTCTTCTTGTTGGACAGGTCTGCTTTCCATGGGAGTTTCTTGATCCTCTGTCATGCAGGCAGTCCCCTGGAGGTTTTTCAGGGGTCCCTGGTCCTGCAGAACGTGTTGCTGCTTTTTTTTTGCAGCTTTTTGAAGCAGAAGACAGGACAATAGGGCTGGGGCCGAGTCAGCGATTGTCTCCTCTTCTCTGCGGGGTTTTCAACTCAGCAGTCCTTCTCTCTTGAGATCATCAGGAATCTGAAGAGCTGGGATCAGGGTGTGTTAGAGTCAGGGGGAAGTAGCCAATGGCTACTGTTCCTGAGGATGGCCACAATCTCCTTGTGCCCACTCCCTCTGGGGAAGGGGGCACATCCCTATCCCTATTGGTCCTAATCATCCAAAGCAAGATGAGGAATTTCTCAAGGAGGGGGTCACTTCAGCTCTGGACACCTTAGGGGTGGTCCTGGCTGAGGGGGTGACGACTCCTTGTTTTTCTCATTATCCCTCTGGACTTGCCACCAACAGTAGGGGCTCGTCTGGGGGGGAGGGGGTCTGTCATCTCCACTGGCTGGAGTGCCCTGGGGCACTGTAACACCAGGCCTGAGCATTTGAGGGTCACCACCAGGTGTTGCAGTGCCTGCAGGGGAGGTGTGAAGCACCTCCACCCAGGACAGGCTTTGTTTCTGACCACAGAGTGCACAAAGGCACTCACCCCATGTGGTCAGAAACTCGTCTGGAAGTGGCAGGCTGGCATAAACCGGTCAGCCTCACACTAGCAGTAGGGTTAACATACAGGGGGCATCTCTAAGATGTGCTGTGTGCATTTTCTCAATAAATCCACACTGGCATCAGTGTGGGTTTATTTTGCTGAGAGTTTTGATACCAAACTTCCCAGTATTCAGTGTAGCCATTATAGTGCTGTGGAGTCTGACATGATAAACTCCAAGACCATATAATCAGTATGGCTACTCTGCACTTACAATGTCTAAGAATTGACTTAGAAACTGCAGGGGCATAGTGCTCATGCAGCTATGCCCTCACCTGTGATATAGTGCACCCTTAGGGACCTTCCCTGGCCACAGGGCCCTTGGAACCCAGGGTACCTTTTACAAGGGTTCTTAACTGTGTGCCAATTGTGGAAACAAAGGTACAGTTTTAGGGAAAGAACACTGGTGCTACAGCCTGGTTAGCAGGGTCCCAGCACACTTCCAATCAAAGCTGACATCAACACTAGGCACAAAGTGGGAGATGACCTTGCCAACAGTGGCATTTTCCTACACTGCGACTTAAGTCCAATAAAATGCAATTACCTTTCCACAGTTGTAGGTGGTTTTGGAAAGAAACATCCAAGAATGACAGGTCCATGTGGGTGAAAGTTAGTAGGAACCTTGGTTATGAATTTAGGGTTCATTTATAGGATAACCCTGTCTTTAATGAATCAGAGAAAGGGCTCCCCGATGCTGAATGCTGAATGCTTGAATCTCTCCCATTCTCATAGTGAATGTTAGAGCCAGGGGAAGTGCTGTCTTCCATGAGACAAATTTTAAGCCTGCTTTGTGTATTGGCTCAAAACTGTGTGAGTCTTATGTTACCTTGGAAACGGAGGATGTGGAAGTGGTGGAAATGCTGTGAAGAGCCCTTTCATAAACTGCTTTATGATTCTTTGGGAACACAGAGTACATGTTAATATTTCAGTTCTCTTAAATCTTGAGATTGCAGCAAAATGAATCCTGACTGAGAAATATTTGAGTCCACTCTTGCCTAAATTCAACAAACAAAGAAGGATTTGATGAGGTTTTATTTGAAGTGGATGATGACCATTATTCCTGCACCAGTCTTATTAGTTGCTGGAGCGTGAGCCTCTGCCACAATATTTTTACATTCCTGAGGTACATCTAAATTGCCAAACTCTAAATGGTGAGTGATGACTTAGGTTCACCATGCAATGTCTGGAAAGGATCTTGGGATGAACTTTCAGAAGAATGGCTGGACATGCTGATAATTGAAGTAGATCACTGTACCAACATTGGCAAGCCACGCCGGTGCAATGAAAATCGGAGGGCAATGAACTATCTTCACCTTCTTCAACACCCTGGAAAAGCAAGCAAAGATTTTAGACCAACTGATTGAAAGGACATTGCCTATTGTCCCTGGATGCCAAGAATGCCAAAATCTGTTTCTGACGCACGGCATTTGCTGTGGAATAGTGAGACAAACAGATACATTTTGGGTGTCCCCACTGCTCATGTAATTCACCTTGTTCTGGTCTAATTCCCACTTGTGACAATCTGACAGCTGCTGACTGAGTGCATCTGCCTGATCGTTCTGTCAGTCTGGGAACTATTCCACAGCAATATCAAATTTGTGAGAAATGGCCCAATTCCACAGTAGCTGAGGCTCTTCTGAGAGGGATCTGGACCATGTCCCTCCTTGTTGGCTATGTAGAACATAGACATGGTTTTGTCTGTTCTGACTAAGACTTGTGACCTACTAATCCAGGAAGGAATAATACTTGCAGATCTAGACGTATGGCCCGGAGTTCCAGAACACTGATGTGAAGTGTCTCCTCGCATCTGACCACAGGCCTCTGGTTGAGAGTTCCGGCAGACTAATTCCTCATGCATCCATGGGTGCGTCTGTTGCAATAAAAGTCATATATTCAGATTTGTTGGCAGCATCCACACACCAAGCTTGCTTGAACCACCTTGTGACCTGGACTGTATCTATCAATGATCCTCCGACCTGCTTCCGTTGTGAGTATAGTTCTTGCTGGATAGGCCTCAAGAGAAGTCTGCAAAATGGGACAGGGGTCCATACAAGATGCCAATAATCCCAACAGGGCCTTGTATTGCCTCACTGTGACTGAGTGTCTTGTTGATATATTTCTTGTCACAGTCCGCAACTTTTTCGGCCCTTCCTGTGATGGAAAAGCCTTTCCCAACTGCATGCTGAGTAATGCATCCATGGACTTTTGTCTTGGGATTTAAGGATAATTTTGCCTTGTTCAACATGAGGCCATGTTTCTGGAAGAGATTGATGCAGGCTGCTGTAGAACTTTTTGCCTCTTTGAGGCCAAAGGAGGCCAGCTCTTGAGGTATGGTAACACCCAATAACCCAATAACCTTCTTGCCTGAGAAAGGCAGTTACTAGAGGGAGAAACCTGGTAAATATTGGAGGCGCTGATTTGAGGCCGAAAGGTAATGCCTTGAACTGCTACCGTGAAAGCTACCAAGAATCGACTGTACTTCAGTGAGTTGGAATATAGGCATATGGTAATATGCATCCTGAAGACCCACAGAGGTCATAAAGTCTCCTTTCTACATTGTCATTCAGTATGATTGCTTCTTCAGATATTTGTTTAGATGTCTGAGATGAGGGATTGGCCTCCATTGGCCCGTCTTCTTTTTTATTAGGAAAAACGTGGACTAAAAACCTTAATTCCTTTCTGATTTGGGGACAATTTCTATAGCCCCCTTCTGGAGAAGCATGAGAAAGTCCTTTTGAAGCTCCTGTAGATGGAGATGATGTTCCTTCTTGGGTGGTCATACTGAGGGTCTCTGCACAATCTCCAAAGTATGCCCTGTATAAACAATTTGTCTCACCCACTAGTTCAATGTTATTTCTTCCCACGCCACAGCAAAAAGGGAAATTATTCCTTCCAACTTATGAACACCAGGAAGAGAGGGGCAAAGGCGGAGAGTCAAGCTCTCTTCTGATTGTCACTGGTACACTCTTGTGAGGGATTTCTCTTTCTTACTTAAGATCTCTCACAGGATTGTCTTTAATTTTGATTATAGGAGTATCAATGATCATATCCGGATTGTCTTTGGAGATAGTATGCGCATCACTGCCCTCTATATTGGTTGAATTCTCATCTAACATTTTGAGATTTCTGAGGACCACCGAATTAGATGTTACAAATCCAAGATATTGTATAAGTTCCACTGCTTTTGCTGCATCACTGTCAGTTTTATGACCTTGCAGGGATTCATCAACATGCTTACTATAAAGAGTAAAGAGTAAGGCCACTAATGGACATGTCCAAAATCTTAAATTGGACCTCAGGAAGGAAAGCTGTTTATTTTAACCAACCTTGTCTTCTTAGGACAGAACCTCCTCTAAGCTGGCGGAAATCTGTGTTTGAAGCATCGATTGCCACATCAATAATTTATAAGGAGCTTAACTGTCCTTCCTTATGGATAGCTGGAGCCATTTCTTTCTTACCTTCGGAACTAAGCTCTAATGAAGGAGCAATTTCCTGTCACATCCTAAGTTGCCAGGGAATTGGCTGTTTTAATTGAAATTGCTGCCATAGATGAGTTTCTCCTACTCAAATTATCAATTCTTCTATTATTCTTGTTTGGTTAACTGGATGGTGGTGTAATTGGGTCTTAGATCTTTGCGCTGACTCTGGTTTAGTCTGACCAGTGAGGTGAGCTGGAGCCAAATCAGATGCCCAATATTTCTTCTCCAGATGAGGTATCACAGCTGGAACTGTAGTCAATGACTTTATTAATTTTAAGCCTTCCTACCAAACAAAATCTGAACTTGGTATAGCTTTTACAGATTTCAGAGGCTGTTCTTTGAAGTTGTACAGAAAACAGGTTTGATCTACAGACTCTAGTAGTAGGATGAATCTTTGCAGCTATTTCCATTAAGGAATGACATTTAGAAGTATCATCTGACTAATCTTGTGTATTCGGCTTTTTATCCGTTCCACTTAGGAGATCAATGTTCAGCCTATTATCATCTTGTCCTCCACAGTCTTGAAGAAGCTCAACTTCTTCCTTATCCATATCTGAGTAAACTGAATTAATGTAATCCTCATCACAACTCCTAGGTGCAACTGAAGGTCCTTTGCTAGTGAAGGAAGAGGTGGTGGCAATGGTCTCTTAAGTGTAGGAAAGGGTAAATTAGGTGGTACAATTGGTGAAGCAGATAACCCCATTTGGGGATTATTAGTCTGATTTTATGGTACAAACGTAATAACATTTTCAATTTTTTGCTGCAACGTAATTAAAAGGCCAAAGGCACTTGAACCACATCAAGTTCTCTACACTGACCAGGAGGTCTCTCTCCCATTTAACATTGAGAGACTTCAGACACAATTTGTTTATAGTCATACTCAATCTAGGTTTGATTGTCCTTCATATCTTGCGTCGGGCTGTAATAGGTCTGTGTGGCATGGTCACTAGCCTCCTCTTCTCTGTCTGTAAGAGTTGAGCAGGAGGCGAATTTGGCACCTTCAATGGTGAAAACTGAGGTTTCTTAAAATTTGCCATCAATGGTATTGTCCTTGGTAGCGGTTTCGTCATCGACGGCAGGGTTATTGTTGACAGTGTCGTAGAGGGTAGGTTCGATGGTAGAGTTATCAACAGGGTAGTCGCTGTCAATGAGGTCGGCGTTGCTGCTGCCGTTGATGGCCCCATGAACGGAGCCATCATTTATGAAGATAACTTTGAAGGCTTTAGAAGATTTTCTCTTTTTAATTATTGGCAGAGCCTTATAATGCTTAGAAATGTTCTTTGCAGTACTTGATGAGGTGGCTGCCAGCGCTGTACCATACAAGTCCAGTTCAATAAACTGTTTTGGGGTGATACTCTCTTGGACCCATGTTGGTTCCCTATTTTAGCTTCGTTTTACCATTTATACTTTGCATGTTTTAACTGTATTGTTTTTAGCAGTGACATTTTACACACTTCGCCTGCATGATATTATTCTAGGAATATATTTTATGAGTTGCTTGTTTTAGTTAGCCTTCTCTTGACCTATAATCAGTACATTCTGTTGAAGGCTAGGAACAGAGTACACAATATCCTAGTGCTTTCGCTGCCCGTTCAAAAGACAGCTTCTAACATCTAGACATAGCATAAAATCAGAGCTGTGCTTCTGACACATTTGCTTTTATTGCATAACTGGTGCACTGACTGAGAAAGGGCAGAGGGGCACTCCAGGCGTGAACATGCCTGGGACGAATACTGCTGCCGCTAATAATACCAGCTTCCCGAGAGGATTGCCATCCACAAGGCAGACTGACTCCTGCCACAGTTTCCAGGTATGAGGCTAAGGGTAATCCATTAGATCGAGCAAAGGCAGCGGCTACGCCAGCTATGCTCTCAGTATCCTTTTAAGGTTTCGTAGAAACACCCAGAAATCATTCATCATGGTTGGTTTATTCATCCTCTTTACTATGTTCGTAATGCTGATTACTGCTTGGTTTAATGTAAAATTATTGCGGCTCATACTCTCTATGCAACTCTATGCAATATTACGATTTTTTCAATAAATCTATTGAAAACTTAGCTTGTATGTCTTCTGTTTTCGCCTGGACATGCATGAGTAAAACAACAAAAGTGTGCAATATGTTTCCACAACTTTCCTGGGGAGTCTGAGTGTCATGTTCAGGTTATTACAATCACTTTCCACCTCAGCTGTGTTAAGGGTGTAGATGAGGCACTGTAAGTTAGCCAGGAGTTAAGCTGTTGGCTTTTAGCTATGTGGAAGGACTTAGTCGTTCATATTCTGAAGTTGTTGTCCTAATACGCAGTCCTAATATTTTAGTAGGAACCTATAACAGTATAAGTTTCCATTTCTACGCTCTCCTACATGGAAGTGCTTGGAGGGGCACTCTTCACAAAATCTTCCACTGAAGAGGAGGCATCCCATTTAGAAGGGGGAATTCTATTTAGCCATAAGAAATATTGCTAATCACCTTTCTCTGTCTTTAAGCGTCTTAGTGGTAAAAGCCTCACACATATCACATGTTGATGCCTTATGATTAGGATGAAGACAATAAATACACTGAGAATATCAACGTATATCTTCCTGCGTCCAAAAGATGAACAATGTTTGAAAAGATTTTTTTTCTCAAAGTCAGTCAGTTGACTGTTGGACCAGAATTTAATACAATATTCCCTAAATAAAACTCTCAGTGCTAAAGATAGGGGTGGGTCAAAATCAGGGCAGATCAAGAAAGTAATTGATTTTAGGTTCATTGAAAGATGAGAGCAGAGCTCTGCCATGGGACTCCCTCACATATGACATGTGGTAGAAATCGGAGCTATGGTGGCCTGTAGGGAAAGTAAGAAAGCTTAAGCTTCCAATTCACTGGCTGAAGTTTGGGTTCTTTCAAATGAGGTGGATGGACTACTAAATTTACAATGTTGTGCCAGGCATATGTCCATTCTACAATGTATCCTGTTATTTTAATGGAGCAGGGATCCCAGCGTATGAACTTATAACATAAAAATAAGATCCAGTTTTGGATAAGTGAACTGTGAAGATGGTTGAGCGATATGCACAGAGTTTAACAAATCTTTCAAATGATTTGTTGGAGAATACGAATTGGGAAGAATGGTGAAATGTGAGGACTTAAGAGGTACCGGTCAAGGATTTTCTGAAAATGAAAGAGGAAAGATATTTGCTCTGACATATATGTTGAATAGATAGACAAGATGAATCCGTGGTAGAGGGCAATATTTAGTACAGAACAAAGTGCCTCATTTAGAGTTTAGATTAGACAGGACGTCTACCAAACTCTATGTTTCTTCATGTTATTTAGAGTTAGGGGATGTGCCTTGTTTATGAAAGTGAAGTCTCCACTGGCACTTACAGTAGAAGCATTTGACAAAGGCATGTCTGCTATGGGGAAGCCTGTAAAAAATACATCAGACTATCCACTGCTCTGATGTGCATTCTTCCTGTTGGGATGAACAAGAGAAAGCATTGTGGTCCTGAAGAAGAAACCAAAGAGATGGCACCCTGCCACTGAGAGAAAATATCAAGTATGTCAGTTTCATTTTATTTTGTTTTTCAATTAGAAACTCTTGATTTGAAAGCTTATTTCTGAAATACAGAAAAAGTCTGTTGAGTGGACACATTAAATATGCCAACCACTCAGTGACATAAGCAGAGCTGCAGAGGTGATGGCTCTGAGGGCACAGAGATCCTCCCTGTATAGCGGGGATCTGGCAGACTGGCAGGCTTCCAGGGAAACAGTAAATAAACCCTGATGTGATCTGATATCGGTTGGAGTATTGAACACTATGGTGTAAATATCAGTATAAGGTGGCGAAGAAGTGAGTGAAGACGGTGAAAGGGCGGGGAAACAGTGAGCACGAGTCAGGAAGAAAGACATTCTCTTGTAATGGATCTTATCCAAGAAGAATATAAAGGAGATGGTAACCATGTCTGATGAAATGCTTGTAAGTAAGGTATGAAAAGATGAGTACTGTGGGTATTGGAGAGGACATTAAAGAGCTGGGGAGCAAGGCTAGGGAAAGAGATAAGTGATATCACATGAAAGCCAGAAAAGACTGCAGCAATCGGGTTTTGTTTTTTTTAGAACACCAACAGATACTAGTTAATCATTTATGAGAATGAACGGTGGTTCCAATTTATGGATAGTATAGATCAGGAGTCTCAAATAATTTCTGTGTAATAAGCAATTCATTTTAAATGAAAACCATCCTAACCTACTAATATTATTAGAGATGAAATATTGATCACGTCAGGGAAGATTACATTAGTGGACATTAGTGGACACAACATGCAATATCACCTCAGAGCTCTAGGCAAAGCTGCCATAAGTAATGTAACAAATGCTTTGTCTTTGTTGAATAACTCTATATGGGTAATATATTAGCAGCGTCTGCAGTGACTCTGGAATTAAGTTAATGATGTTAATAACAGATCTCCCCAACACCTTGTGAGTTATCACTCAAATATCAGCTTTAAATAAGTTTTGCAAATGAAGCTATGTTTCTCTAAACAGCGGCTGATGAGTACTAAAGTACACAATTTTCTCTTAAATCACACATCAGTTTTGGCACACACACATTAATTCAAGCAAGCAAAAGCTTCTAATCAATTACAATGGGCTGCATACAGCTGCATAAGGAGAGTTACTTAAAGGTAGCAGGAGATCCACCAGCAGCTCATTAGCTACTCATTAGAGAAGCTCAGCACAGAACATCAGGGACAGAGTGAGAAAAGTCAGACAAGAAAAGACTTACTGTAAGAGGCTGAACGGTGGCAATTCGGCCGGTACTGCTGCTGAGTAAGGAAGCCTTGCTCTCTTTGTAAGGAACGTCGCCAGTGAGCTTTTCCAGCAGAAGCTCCAGGACCTGGGAGGTCAAGTTTGGGTCTGCTGCTAGTGCTTTCCACAGCACACACGTATCACTGATATTGAGAAAAATACAACAATGGATTCTGTCAAATTTGAATTTTAGTTTCTAGATATTTAACGTGCAATCTATCTGTTTCCTAATGCAAAGAGAGTATGAGGAAAAAAAAAAAAAAAAAAAAAAAGAGGAAAACGGATTTGGTCTTGCCCCAATAGGGATATTCCAGATTGAAATTGCTTTATTTAGAATCTACTCCTAAATCACTTTCTTCTTACTAGGTACAGTATGCTTTCTGGAAATATTAAGTACCAGTAATCCTAGTTTCCCCCATGTGATGTATTTCCCTTGATGAAAGTTCAAAAGTCAACTTGAAGAGCAGAAACATCAACTATTTCAGGAACTAAAACTTAAACGTTCCTCAATGATGTTGTTTCAGGTAGCACCGCAAGGTGAGTGTGTGGCAGGATTTTCAAGGAACATGTTTTAAAGGAAGGAAAATGCTGTTCTAATTACTCCTGATACCGGAAATGGAGCAAATAATGAAACAATTATGATCCAGTTTTCATTTAAAAAAATGTAAAGAAATGAAGGACATTTAAACTGCATCTATATTTAAGCCTTGGGAAAGGGGATTTTCCCTAAACACATGGTGGCTTGTGCACCCTGGACTGTAATGAAGTAAAGGATTATTTGAAACAATTGGAAAATTACTTCTCCACATAATAAGAGTGATATTAAGACTTGAGGAATTTTGATGGTTCACTAAATCGATACAAATAAGAACCTCCTGGGGGCCTGGCTTCGGGCGTCAAGATGGCGGTCGCACTCCGAGTGCTCCGGACCCCTCCGTCATCCGCCTGAGGAAGCCGTCATTCCCCTGCTCTGCAACGCATCCTCGACTGCCCCTGCAGGACCCCTAGCCAACGGGGACCCCGACGAGCCGTGGGGCACTGCCCGGCGGTGTCCGTAAGCCTGCAAAAGATCAGGCCGACTTGGCGGCCAAGATGGCGGCAGAGGCCGGAGCTGCACATCGCACCCCGGACCGTGGTGCTAACTCCCGGGTCGGATGCGCCAGATGAGAGTGACGGTGAGTAGGCCGGAGAGGATGGACGCAGGGGCCTGGCGTGTGGGTCTCCACGTGGGCCCGGTGGGAGAGCGGTAGCGGCGGCTGAGCAGGGGGAGCCCCGACAGCTGCAGACCGTCCCCTTGAACTCGGAGGACCGGCTGGAGACGGGATCCGGGCGTACGGAGGTGGCAGTCCCCCGTGGCGGGAAGCTGGCCCCAGGCCGCGCGGACAGAGGTGGGACGCCCGGGGGGCTGAAGTAGAGGAGGAGAGGAGCGAGCTGGCCCTGCCTGTTGCTGCGGTGGGCGGAGGCTGGAAGGCTTGATGTGCGCGGGCGTAAAAGGCCCGTGAGAAGATAACCGGGCCCTTTGAGACGCCCGTGGCCCCTTGGACCGGGTCGCCACAAGAAAAGATCTGGTGGGCTGTGAGGGGCCTCAGGGCCCCCCCCCACCCCTTGCCATCGGGCGGTGTCGCAGTCGATCTGCTGGAGGGAGGTGAGAGGAGAGGCGACTCGCCTGCCCCCCAAGGGTCGGGGGTGCGGCTGGGACCCCAGGGGGTGGAAGAAAAACAGAGGCACCGGAGCAGCGAGAGCCGTGTGTGGCAGTGGGCCGGCTGCCGGAGAGTCTGGGCCACGGGTGTCGACGGGTGTAATCGCACTGCTTCCAAAGGCCCACCTGGAGGAGCGGATGCTTGCGGCAGTCTTTGGGGGCGAGGGGTGCTTGACACGGGCCGGATGTGGCTGGGAGGATGCCCCCTGGACCGGTAGGGGGGGGGCTGTTTGAGGCCCTGACACTTCGCCTGGGAGCGCTGTCCTGACACACAGGGAGACGGGCCTGCGGTTGGTGGCCCGCTGCGCGGACTCACGGGTTAGTGGACTCTCTTGCGGTTGCCTGGCTGACTCAGGGTCCCCCCCTGGAGATATCCCCTCTGGGACCCAGTGAATATAAGAAGTCACTGTATAGTTGGGACCCAGTTGTGATTATCACGTGGTACAATAGATGCCCAGCCTGACTCCTCGAGGCGACATGGGAAAGAATAAAGCGACTAGACAGCCATCGGCTTACCAACAGAAGATTGATCAATTTACCACACCAGCGGCCTCTTGGAGTGACGGGGACGCGCCCTCCGGGGGCCCGCACCGGACGGGGTGAACACTATCCTTCAGGCAATCCAGTCATCGCAACTGGCCGTGGAGACCAAGATTGGGGAAGTGCGAGAGGATATGGGCCTTATAAAGCAAGATCTCAGAAATGCAGTGGGCCGAATCACTGAAGTGGAGGGCCGTGTGTAAGGAAATGCCTCCTTGGCATGGTTACCCCCTGAATTTTTGCCTTTGCTGAGGCTAAGTTAGGATTTGAAAGTGTGCTGAGGCCTGCTAACCAGGCCCCAGCACCAGTGTTCTTTCCCTAAAACTGTACCTTTGTCTCCACAATTGGCACAACCCTGGCATCCAGGTAAGTCCACTTGTAACTGGTACCCCTGGTACCAAGGGCCCTGATGCCAGGGAAGATCTCTAAGGGCTGCAGCATGTCTTATGCCACCCTGGGGACCCCTCACTCAGCACATATACACTGCCTCACAGCTTGTGTGTGCTGGTGAGGAGAAAATGACTAAGTCGACATGGCACTCCCCTCAGAGTGCCATGCCAACCTCACACTGCCTGTGGCATAGATAAGACACCACTCTAGCGGGCCTTACAGCCCTAAGGCAGGGTGCACTATACCACAGGTGAGGGCATAGGTGCATGAGCACTATGCCCCTACATTGTCTAAGCAAAACCTTAGACATTGTAAGTGCAGGGTAGCCATAAGAGTATATGGTCTGGGAGTCCGTCAAACAAGAACTCCACAGCACCATAATGGCTACACTGAAAACTGTGAAGTTTGATATCAAACGTCTCAGCACAATAAATGCACACTGATGCCAGTGTACATTTTATTGTGAAATACACCCAGAGGGCATCTTAGAGATGCCCCCTGAAAACATACCTGACTACCAGTGTGGGCTGACTAGTTTTTGCCAGTCTGCCACACACCAGACATGTTGCTGGCCACATGGGGAGAGTGCTTTTGTCACTCTGTGGCCAGGAACAAAGCCTGTACTGGGTGGAAGTGCTTCTCAACTCCCCCTGCAGGAATTGTAACACCTGGCAGTGAGCCTCAAAGGCTCACCCCCTTTGTTACAGCGCCAGAGGGCATCCCAGCTAGTGGAGATGCCCACCCCTCCGGCCACTGCCCCCACTTTTGGCGGCAAGGCTGGAGGAGATAATAAGGAAAACAAGGAGGAGTCATTGCCCAGTCAGGACAACCCCTATGGTGTCCTGAGCTGAGGTGACTCTGACTTTTAGAAATCTTCCATCATGCAGATGGAGGATTCCCCCAATAAGATTAGGGATGTGCTCCCCTCCCCACAGGGAGGAGGCACAAAGAGGGTGTTGCCACCCTCAGGGCTAGTAGCCATTGGCTACTAACCCCCAAGACTTAAACACACCCCTAAATTGAGTATTTAGGGGCCCCAAGAACCTAGGAAGATAGATTCCTGCAACCTGAAGACGAAGAAGGATTGCTGACCTGAAGCCCTGCAGAGAAGACGGAGACGACAACTGCTTTGGCCCCAGCCCTACCGGCCTGTCTCCCCACTTCAAGAAAAACTTTAACAGCGACGCATCCAACAGGGACCAGCGACCTCTGAAGCCTCAGAGGACTGCCCTGCATCTAAAAGGACCAAGAAGCTCCCGAGAACAGCAGCCCTGTTCAACAAAAACTGCAACTTTGCAACGAAGAAGCAACTTTTAAAGACCACACGTTTCTCGCCGGAAGCGTGAGACTTTCCACTCTGCACCAGACGCCCCCAGCTCGACCTGTGGAAAACTAACACCACAGGGAGGACTCCCCGGCGACTGCAAGCCTGTGAGTAGCCAGAGTTCACCCCCCCCCCCCATGAGCCCCCAGAGCAACGTCTGCAGAGGAAATCCAGAGGCACCCCCTGACTGCAAGTGCCTGCTTCAAGGAACCAGAAGCCTGGAAAACACACTGCACCCACAGCCCCCAGGACCTGAAGGAACCGAACTCCAGTGCAGGAGCGACCCCCAGGCGACCCTCTGCCTACTTCAGGTGGTGGCTACCCCGAGGAGCCCCCCCCTGTGCATGCCTGCATCATTGAAGAGACCCCCGGGTCTCCCTATTGATTCCTATTAGAAACCCTATGCCTGTTTGCACTCTGCACCCGGCCGCCCCTGTGCTGCTGAGGGTGTACTTTCGGTGCCTGCTTGTGTCCCCGCCCTACTAAACCCCCCTGGTCTGCCCTTCGAAGTCGCGGGTACTTACCTGCTGGCAGACTGAAACCGGGGCACCCCTATTTCCTTTGAAGCCTGTGTGTTTTTGGGCACCACTTTGACCTCTGCACCTGACCGGCCCTGAGCTGCTGGTGTGGTAACTTTGGGGTTGCCTTGAACCCCCAACGGTGGGCTACCTTGGACCCAACTTTGAACCCTGTAAGTGTTTTACTTACCTGTGAACTTAATTACTTACCTCCCCCAGGAACTGTTGATTTTTGCACTGTGTCCACTTTTAAAATAGCTTATTGCCATTTTTGTCACAACTGTACATGCTATTGTGATAATTCAAAGTTCCTAGAATACCTGAGTGAAATACCTTTCATTTAAAGTATTGTTTGTAAATCTTGAACCTGTGGTTCTTAATATATTTTCCTATATAAAAACCTATTGGTCTGGAGTTAAGTCTTTGAGTGTGTGTTCCTCATTTATTGCCTGTGTGTGTAAACAAATGCTTAACACTACCCTCTGATAAGCCTACTGCTCGACCACACCACCACAAAATAGAGCATTAGAATTCTCTCTTTTTGCCACTATCTTACCTCTAAGGGGAACCCTCGGACTCTATGCACAATATTCTTACTTTGAAATAGTATATACAGAGCCAACTTCCTACACCGTGTCTCCCAGACTGAGGACGATCTGGATGATCACAGAACCAAGGTGGCCCAACTGCAAACCCGAACTGGCGAACTGCATCGCCGTGCTGAAGATGCCGAAAACCGCTCCAGACGCAACAACCTGCGCCTCATAGGATTTCTGGAAGGAGCAGAAGAAAACAAGGCCCCTGAGTTCCTGGAGTGTTGGATCAGGTCCTGGATGCCGGATCAAATTCTTTCACCCTGGTTTGCAATCGAGCTTGCGCACAGGGCCCTGGCTCCACTGCCCCCTCCTGGTGGCCCAAAAAGACCGATGATTGCAAGTTTTTTAAACTTCAAGGACCGGGACAATATCCTCAAGGAAGTCAGGCGCTCTGTCGAACTTCACTGGGATAACCACAAGATTTTATTATTTCCAGACTACACTCGTGAGGTCCAAACTCGACTTCGTCATATGAACATGTTAAGCAAAAACTCAGGGTGATGCAACTTTCATACGTGCTCCTCTTTCCCGCGCACCTAAAAGTCCTCATGGCCGGAAAGGTGTCGTTTTTCGAATCACCAGAGGAGGCATGGGACTGGCTGACAGAGGAGGGCATTGGGACCCGGAGGGGCCCCCTGGTCTGGTGGGGGGCTCCCCGGGGCGTGGGCCCGCCTTCCGAACGGGAGCACGAAGGGGCCAAAGGCACACCAGGTCTCGACGTGGGAGGCAGGGGGGGTCCCGACAATCCTATAGGCGAGGACATGGGACTAAGATCTGGCTCCCAGGCGGGAGGAGACCCCACGGAAGCTCCAGTTGCCCAGGGCCCGGCGCTTATGATAGACAGAGACCGCCTGAGCCAGTCCACAGCACTCAGCTGACAAAGGACACACGGTCTAGTCCGTGGTACGCTGGGACTGACTGATACCGCCTGGCGCTTGCACATGTGGACTGGAGCAGGGCCCTACCGACAGCTCAATGTTTTGTTTACTGCTCACCACTTATGGTTTCGACTTCCGTCCATTGATTGCAAATGATCCATCCGAACGGAGGGGTCCACCACTCCACTCCAAGGACAGTCCACCTGGCTGTGTTGTTTTGGTTGGGTAGTTGGGCGACAGATGCTTCCGGGGTAGAAGTATGGGGTGGGTGGTGGTTGGGGGGTGAGAAGTTTATAGTGGGGTTAAGTAATAATGTTTAATACGTTTCCTTTATTGTTTTGGTCATTTATTTCATTGTTTGAGACGGTTGTCCCTGGGCCCACTGACGGGTACTCGACACTCCAATACGCCAACACACTTCACGCGTGGCCCTCACTGACACAGGTCCTTTCATGGAATGTGAACGGCCTCCTGGATAAGATCAAGAGGTCCGCAGTATTTAGCACTCTTCGCAAGTAAGCCCCCTCAGTGGTCTTACTACAGGAGACCCATCTACTTGGCACTAAATGCCCCATGCTCGCACGAGGAGGATTTGATAAGGTCTACCACTCGGGTTTCTCAAGGGGCTCCAAAGGGGTGGCCATTCTCCTCCACCGCTCACTGCCCATAGTGGTTACTGCCGCGCAGTCCGACCCGGAAGGTAGATTCGTAGCAGTGACTGGATCACTCCACGGACTACCGTTTAACCTTGTGTGTACCTACGCTCCCCCAACCGGGTTTGATAACTTCTTACTCTCACTCCGCCAGGTGTTAGCGGGACTTCCCCAGGGAACTACACTAATAGGAGGAGACTTTAACTCCGTCCTGGATCCTAGGCTGGATGTTTCAGGTGGTATAACCGCCAGCCGGTCCGTACGGGTGTCGAGCCTGAGTAGCTGGGCTGAGAGCCTTGGCCTATGTGAGGTTTGGAGAACCTGGCACCCCAGGATGCGACAATATACACACACATCAGCAGCCCACCAGACACACGCCAGAATTGATCTTGTGTTTATGCCTGCGCTAGATATTGCTAACGTTACTAGGGCGGAGATACTACCTCGCGGGGTCTCAGCCAACACTCTAATACAAATCTGTCTGGGTGGCACAGATCCTGCCCGGCGTGGCGTCTGAATGCTTGGTACCTGCAGGACAGCGAATACACTCTTGAAGTCAGAGATCATCTCATCCAATACTTTGAACAAAGCTTAGGATCAGTGCTGTCTCCGGGTACAGTCTGGGCTGCATGTAAGGCTACTCTCAGAGTACACGCCAAGCATCTCCTTCGCATACAGGAAAGCGCACGCAACACGCGGGTGTCAGAGCTGGAGGCTAGGGCACTGCGACTTGAGCACCGACACGTGGCCTCCGCATCAGTCTCTAGTTTGAGGCAGCTCACCATGGTCAGAGATGAGATTAGATATTTAGTGTTGGAATCCGTGAAGCATATTTGGAGAGCATCGGCAGCTCGAGTGTACGGCTGGGGAGACAAGAATGGGAAACTCTTACATTGGCTAGCCACTCGACCACTGTCCGATAGAGTTATCTCTGAAATCGCTGACAAGTCGGGATCACTCTCTAAGACACCTGGCGATATCGCACAGAGCTTTGCCTCCTATTATACATGGCTATGTGCGGAGCGTCCCCCGCCACTGGAAGAAAGGGAGTCCCCCCCACCTAAACGATGTTGTCCTCCCCAAAATCTCATAGGCGACCAGGGAAAGCCTGGACGAGGCCATAAGCCTTGCAGAGATTACTGATGCAATAGCCAATTTGTCATCAGGTAAGACACCAGGCCCAGACGGCTTCCCGGCAGAGCTATACGGTAGATGCGGCGACATCCTGGGCCCCCACCTGCTCAATATGTATGAGGAAGCAGAAAGAAAAGGGTGTTTCCCTTCTGGGATCGACCAAGCCACAATTGTGGTGATCCCCAAGACCCAGCCTCCGTCGCGACAATGCTTGGCGTATCGACCCATCTCTCTCTTGAACACCAAGATTAAGGTGTTGTCCACTATTCTTGCCTCTAGACTGAAGGAGGCGCTTCCCTCGTTGGTACATCCTGACCAATGCGGATTCATGCCCTCCCGAAGCACCAGACACTGCATCAGGTGCTTGCACGTGGCCCTGGCACACCGCGGGGACCTGACCCAACCTCCTTCGGCTCTACTCTTGCTTGACTTCGAGAAAGCCTTCGATACCGTGGACTGGTCCTACCTGGATTGCGTCCAGCTAGGTAACGGACTTGGGCCCAAATTTCGAGGTCTGGTGGGGCTACTTTACTCTAACCCGACCGCTCAGGTACAAGTGAACGGAGTGATCTCTGACCCGTTCCCTATCAGTCGAGGCACTCGTCAGGGATGCCCATTGTCCCAGTTGCTCTTCGCACTTGCAATAGAACCCTTGGCGAAGCTACTGCAAGAGGACCCCCTGATTGAGGGTTGGTCTTGGCTTGCGGGACCAGAGGACCGTGTGGCGCTATACGCAGATGACGTCCTCTTCTACTTCTCTAACCCGGCCAAAAGTGGTCCTCGAATTCTGCAGATCCTAGATCTCTTCTCCGAGGCCTCAGGCCTGACTCTGAACTCCAGCAAATCTTTATTGGTCCCTTTACATCCCTACAGAGACTGTGTTGAGTGGCAAAAAAGCATCCCAATTCGACGCAATAGTTTTAGGTACCTGGGAGTGCACATAGCCCTGCTCCCAGATCTAGCATGGGAACTCAATGTTGCGCCACTTACTAGAAGAATCAAAGACTACCTCCAACGTTGGCGGACCCTACCCGTCAATCTGCTTGGTAGAATAGCGCTTTACAAACTGATGATCCTCCCCAGGCTCCTCTACCTACTACAGAACTTCCTGCACCCAGTTCCCAGGAAATGGTTCAGGGAGATGGACACAGTGGCATGTCAGTTCCTATGGAGCGGCACCCGTCCCAGAGAAGTTTACGAAAGAGGGTTGGGAATGTCCAATATCTACTACTATCACCTTGCGATGCACCTGCTCGTAATTAATGACTGGATGGGAAGCGGCTGGCCAGACCCCGCATACCGACTGGAGCTCCAAACAATGGGCTACCCCGGGGTCTTTGACGCGCTATATGGTTGTCCGGTCCCCCGGGTCGCCCCAGATGTGACTAAGGTGGTCTTGGTGGGCTGGCGCGCAGCCCCGACAGTGTCGGGTTGGTGGGGTCGCCTCACCCAGCAGACCCCACTATGGCAAGGGAAACAGCTGGCGGAGGTCTCGGAGCTGGAAGGATTCCAGAGATGGGATAACAGGAATCTCCACACTGGGTGACGTTTGGGGGGGATCACACATGCGATCCTTTGAAGAGCTCCAAGGACTCTTTTCACTAAACAGGACACAATTCCACAAGTACCTTCAGCTTCGTCACGCCCTGCTAGTACATATCCGGGCAGGAGAAAATATACCTCAATACAGTCCCATGGAGGCAAAGGAACTAATGGGGAACCTGGGTAAGGGCGGAGTCTCTCAAATCTATCACTCTCTGATCGCTAACACTACCTGTCCCCTCGAGGGGCTTCTCTGGAAGTGGGAGGAATGGGTGGGTCCTGTGGAGGAGGAGGACTGGAGGAAGGCATTAATGGCCCCTCGGACCCTAACTATGGCAACCCGATTCCAACTGCTACAGACCCTCTATCTGCATGCAGCATACCTCACACCCATAAGGCTACTTAGAGCGGGCCTCAAACCCACGGCTGACTGTCCCCGATGTTCGAGCCCGGACGCTGATTTCTTCCACATGGTATGGGCATGCCGAGCCATAATGACTCACTGGAGGGCGGTCACGAGGGAGGTCTTGGGGGTCCTGCAAGAGGAGGTGGAAGTGGATCCATTGCCACTCTTGTTGGGGGTCATGGGGGAAGTGGGATTGAGAAGAGCAGACCGAATCTTCCTGGGAGTGGCTTGGTGGCCAAGAGAGACATAAGGTGGATTGGAAAGCCGGAGCGGCACCGGCGCTGGCTAAGCGGAGACGAGGTGTGGACTGGTGTGCACAGCGTGAGAAACTTGTATATGAAGCCAGGGGGTGCCCGAATAAATACAATAAAGTGTGGGGGAAATGGGAGGCCACGTGGTGGTACTTAACTTGTTTGGGGCGGCACGGTTCGATGGGTGGTGTTACCACCAGAAATTAATGTGGGAGAGCTCCTCCCCCCCATTCCTTACCTCCTTCTTCTTTCTTCATTAAGTTGAGTTCATGCTGCCAACTATTAATTTTTTGTGTAAACATTGTCTAAGGAGTCCTGTCGGGGACAAGGGAGGTGACCGTCTCTAGGTAACAGTTGGTGCCATGTTATATGTATTATTATTTCACTGTTTTTCGCAAAACCAATAAAAGCTCTTTATCAATTAAGAACCTCCTGTGAAGGTTAATTATTTCAGTACTAGTAGGGACTAGTTTGAAGGGACAGACACTGGATTACATATCTATTGCACCCTCATTGTTTGTCATTTATCCAATCAAAATCTCAGGTTTGGTTGCAATGAGGTGGGGACATCTCAGATTGCATCCCCTTTTCCTTCCATTTGAAACCTCAGTAAGTCTTATAGTGCACCAAGACTGTTCAACATATTTTATTTATTGTCAGTTCTAACCCTCATTTAAGCAGGGAATCTTGGAAACCCTTCACCCTCCACATTCAGGAAAAAAAAATGAGTTACTTACCGGTAACTTTAGTTCTCCAGAATTGGAATCTTTCATCGATTCACATGCTTGAATCATTCCCAGTCATCGAGATGGGAGTCCCCGGAACCTTTAGAAAGTCATATTAAAATAGGACTAAACCCAAAGGCCCTAGGCCCCTTAGTTTAGTATTCTATCAGAGTCATTTGGAGAAAAGGACTAAATTAGAAAGTGCACCAATCAGGCAACACCACCCTTTAGAACCCTCCTGACAGAAGCCCCAGTCCCTCTGATTTTCAGAGGAATAGTGCCTACTTATATTAATACGAGAGGTAACAGTGAGCTTCTCTGGGGAGGTGGGTGGGTCGCATGTGAACCTATGAAAGATTCCAATACTGGAGAGCTAGAGTTACAGCTAAGTAACTCATTTTCTTACTCCAGTATTGGAATTTTCATAGATTCATATGCTTGATGAGTAGCAAGCAGTAGTGATGCACACTGTAGTATAACCTATGAGTACTGATATTAGAAATCATAACGTATCTTTTCTTTTTGATATTTAAATATAAACAATGTGTAGACCTAACCTTAGGATGGTAAAGATAGCTCACCTTTACTGGTAAAGATGTCATAGGACCGCCCGGCCCACAGCTACTTCCCCTTGAGGAGCTGTACTGAGGCAGTGATGTGTGAATGTGTGGCAATTCTTCCAGGTTGCTGCCCGGCAAATGTCTTGGAGTGGTACCTCTGCAAACAGTGCAGTTGACGTTGATACCACTCTAGTAGAGTGAGCTCGAATAGGAGCTTGTAAGGGTTTGCCTGCTACTCGATGTCAAAACTGAATTGCCGCTGAAATCCATCTTGTGGTGTTTGCTAGGAAAGAGCTTGACTTTTTCTAGGTGCACTGTAAGCTACATACAATCGACTAGTCTTGTAAAAGGATTTGGACCTATCCAGGTAGAACTTTACACATCTTTTCATATCTAACAAATGAAAAGTCATCTCTGCTGGAGTTGTGAGATTTGGGAAGAATGTCTTTAGTATAAGCAGTTCATTAATATGATAGTCCGAGGGAACTTTGGGGATGAATCGTGGGTTTGTGTGAAGTAGTATTCCATCTCCTCTGATTTGTAAGAAGGGTTCTTGGATAGTTAGTGCTTGGATCTCACTGACCTGTCCGGCTGATGTTACAGCCACTAGAAGAGCTACCTTCTTCTTTGAGAGAAATTTTAAAGAAGTTCAGTGGATCATCTCAAATGGCTGTTTCATGAGCTGTGCAAGGACTAAGTTGAGATTCCAAAAAGGAGGAGGACATCTGAAAGGTGGAAAGACTCTGATTAGGCCCTTTAGAAATTGTTTGATGATTCTGGAGGACCACAATGAGGGTGAATTATATTAACATGTAAACGACAATACGGCTGCTAAATTAATCCTAATGGAGGAAGGAGACAGGCCCTAACTTGCCAGGTGTAACAGGTATCACAATATTTGTTCCGGTGAGGACAATATGGGATGTATGTTGTTGGTGGCACCAGAGACACAATGTCTTCCACTTAAATGAGTACGTTTTTTTTGTACTGGAGCGTAGCTAATCGTCAGCCAAGATGGCCGCCACTTAGAGGAGCTCTGTTCTGATTACTGAATCCTTGCAATATCCATTCAATCATCCGTTCTGCACGCCGAGATTGGTGCTGACCGAACTGCCACAGCGGTGGGGGACTCGACCAAGGGATTCCTGGGAACCAGGGGCCCTCCGAAGCCACTGATCGCGAGGTGTGGCCTGCAGTGCAGCATGGCCACCCAGGACATAGCGTGCACAGAAAAAGTGCAGAAGGATCCTGTCGCTGTGCTGTCCTCCATAGCAGGAACCTAGTGCCGGCGAATGGCAGAGGGCTGTCTGTACGCCTCCCATGCCTGCTGGAGCGGAGTCGGGCCCGAGTCCACCGGGGACCTGGCAGGGAGCAAAGAGCAGCTGGAGGTCAGCAGCGGGCAGGAGGAGGAAGAGTCACAGGCCGCAGTGGGGCCCGAGCCACGGAGCAGAGCTGAGGTCTTCCCCCTTGTCCGGTGGAGGCTGCGCAGACACTAGGACTGAGGTACAGCCGTTGGGTGGGTCCAGCGGGGCCTGGGGAATTCGACTGCTGGCGGGGATGCAGGGCGGAGAGCCGCCTGCTTGCCTGTCATGCCCGGAGGAGCAGGATCGACTGTAGGACCGCCAGAGAGGTGGGAGGGAGACGAGAAGCCCGTGGGCTGCGGTCGGGATTGGGCATCTGGCCCAGGAGAGGGTAGCTGGCTGCCCTGGGCTTAGGATGCAGCCATCTGGGGGACTTGTTTCTTGGGGCCCTCCGTGGGTGCAGCAATCCGGAGAATAGCCTCATTGGGTTCACCAAGAACTGGACGAATGGGTGGCGGTGAGGCCACATAGCGAGAGACCCACTGGCTGAGAACGAGGCTGCTGGAGAAGAAGTGACATGAAGTGACCTCTGCACTGGCAGAGACGGCCGGCTCCCCCACTTGCCTGCGGATTGAACAGGCACCGGGTGTGAATGGAAGGAGTCGACAGGTGAGAGGGCTGCGCTGCAGGTTCTGCAAGCTTGGGGAAGGACTGCTTGCGACTTGGGGACTGCATCAGGGCCTAGCGGTAACCACTGGAACTCCTGAGGCACGCAATTAGTGCTCTAATTGATGGAGACCTACAGTCAAGCCCTTTGGGGACTGTTGAGGGGGCACTCCATCAGCTTGGTCAGGAACAAGGAGCAGATGCCCCTGCAGACTAATAAAATGGACAAATATGCAGTCTTGAGGATGACTTAGCGGTCCCTAGCTGGGGAGGATGCCGAAGGGAGGCCCGGTGGGGACCGTGGGACCCCGGAGGAGCCCTTATTGGGCACAGTAATGGCAGCCATTCAAGACCTTAAAGGTTCGCTAGAACCTAAACTGGATGCTTTAACAGTGGATGTTACCCATCTTTGAGTAGACCTTAAGAAACTTACAGAAAAAGTCACAGCAGCTGAAACTGATTTGGCCCATCTACAGTCCTCATCCAAGAGACTTGATAGCAAGGTACACTTCCTCACCTAAGAGCACAAAAGTTATGTTGTGCTTGGAAGACTAAGCGGGACTGGCACAGCGGAACAATATAAGAGTGTTCGGAGTACTGAAGCATACCGAGGGCCCTAGAGTCATACTTTTTTTGGAGGACCTAATCACAAAGTCCCTCCGTCCAAAAAAGATTAGCCACATTTTCCACCATTGAAAGGGCACACAGGGCACCGGTCCCACAACCGGAAGCACCCCTGTAGGAAAATGCCACTGTTGCCATGGTCACCCCCACTCTTTGCCTAGTGTTGATGCCAGCTTTGATTGGAAGTGTGCTGGGACCCTGCTAACCAGGCCCCAGCACCAGTGTTTTCCCTAAAACTGTACCTTTGTTTCTACAATTGGCACAACCCTGGCACACAGTTAAGTCCCTTGTAAAAGGTACCCCTGTTACCAAGGGCCCTGGGGCCAGGGAAGGTCCCTAAGGGCTCCAGCATGTATTATGCCACCCTCAGGGACCCCTCACTCAGTACATGCACACTGCCTTGCAGGTTGTGCGTGGGAGTGAGGAAAAAAGACAATGTCGACATGTCACTCCCCTCAGAGTGCCATGCCCACCAACCACTGCCTGTGGCATAGGCAAGTCACCCCTCAAGCAGGCCTTACAGGTGAGGGCATAGCTGTATGAGCACTGGGAAGTTCAAAGCCCGCTTGGTGCGGTAGCACGGTCGGGTTGGGGGGACCAGGGGGGGGGGGGGATGTTACATTGCAGTTTCTTTCTTCTTTTACGTTGTTCTTTTGCTATTGCACAGGCATACACCGACTTATTGCGTGGCTCGGTGGGAGGAGGTACACTGGAGGGGACGGGAAGGGGCGGGGGTAGACGTAGCATGTCCCTCATGTGCAGATATATTCCCCGATGGCAACACACTAGCACGCACCCTTAGGGTGATGACGTGGAATGTGAACGGGCTGGGTAGCAGAATTAGGAGCATCAAAGTACTCCAATATTTGCGTTGACACAGCCCAGATCTAATTATGTTGCAGGAAACGCATCTAAAGGGGAACTACTACAAAGCACAGGACAGGTTTGGTTATCAGTTTGTGGCACATGGAGGTTACACCACAGACTCTAGGGGAGTGGGTATACTCATTAAAAAAAACAATTTAGACCTGCACATGGTGGGACACATTGGGACGATATGTTACACTGTCTGGAATCTGGGAGGGTCACACACTCAACATTTGCTCAGTCTATGCCCCACTGAGGCTCCAGGGGCCTGTCCTTACAGACCTCGTACCATGCTACTGGACATGCCGCCAGATCTCCTCATTCTGGGGGGTGACCTGAACCTTGTAGCCGACTCAGAGTTAGACAGAGTCACAAACTAAGGCTCCCAATATCTCAGAGAAGCTGTGGGCTTTTCTTGATTAATTCGATTTAGCAGACCTGTGGAGGGAACACAACCCTGGGACGAGGCACTTCACATACTACTCTCTACCTCAGAGCAGGTCCTCGAGGCTGGATTATTTGTTCACCACATGGGCATACGTTGGGAGGTTCAGTGGGGCCACACACTACCCGAAAGGGATCTTGGATCACTCCCCCGTGGGTGTTACACTGCTGGGTGCCACAGAACTATATACCCTGCTGCTAGATTAGAAACTTGACACCTGAAAGACAAGACCTTTAGAGATAAAATGAGAGAGAGCGCAAACAATATTTTAAGGAAAATCAGGATTCAGCGGACTCAGCCTTTATCTTGTGGGAGGGCTTCAAAACTGTCATTAGGGGACACAGGCAGGACCTTATAGGGGGTAAGAAAAAGGAGCACAGACCGCAGGGCGCAGCACCTGAACAGGTCATTGAAACCCTAGAGGTCTGAAAAGGGGGGGGAAGAATAGTGGTCTCCTGTACCAGCTGCGGGTCAAGAGAGAGTAGCTGCAGGAGTTGGTAGAAAAACTGGCCCAGGCTTACACATTGGCGTCCCAGCGGAATCTGAATGACGTGGATGACGAGGCCAATAAACAGCTTCCAAGGCTGGACAAAGGGACCAGGAACGGTCCTAGGTCAGGGAGATAAGGAATAGGGAGAGAATTCTCTGCGCGTCTGTTTTACTTCACTGCTGACCGAGCTGAACTCTATACACACACTGAAAAAAATCTATGGAATGCAAATCTTAGTCTAGGAAGTGCATCTAATAAATCACTCTGTGAGGCTTGTAAAGGAACTGAAAGTGCACGTTTATCATGTGCGAACAATGAAATGAAAACCTGTACAAGGAATCTTCAATCTATAAACAGTATATATATATATACACACACACATACAAAGACATATATGGAAAATGTCACTTACCCAGTGTACATCTGTTCATGGCATGAGACGCTGCAGATTCACATGTTGTGCATATCCCGCCATCTAGTGTTGGGCTCGGAGTGCTACAAGTTGTTTTTCTTCGAAGAAGTCTTTTCGAGTCGCGTGATCGAGGGATTCCTCCCATTTCGGCTCCATTGCGCATGGGCGTCGACTCCATCTTAGATTGTTATCCCCGCAGAGGGTGAGGTAGGAGTTGTGTATATAGTAATAATGCCCATGCAGTGGAGTAAGTATGTATGTACATAATGTGCTTAAAAGTGTTATTTACAAATTTTCAAATGTACAAGTTTAATTTCAGTCAACTTATAGCGGCTAAAGGGTCCCGGGGAGGTGGGAGGGCGCATGTGAATCTGCAGCGTCTCATGCCACGAACAGATGTACACTGGGTAAGTGACATTTTCCGTTCGATGGCATGTCTAGCTGCAGATACACATGCTGTGCATAGACTAGTAAGCAGTTATCTCCCCCAAAGCGGTGGTTTAGCCTGTCGGAGTTGAAGTTGTCTGAAATAATGTTCTTAGTACTGCTTGTCCTACTGTGGCTTGTTGTGTTGTTAACACATCCACGCAGTAATGTTTAGTAAATGTATGAGGCGTAGACCATGTGGCTGCCTTACAAATTTCTGTCATTGGTATATTTCCTAGAAAGGCCATTGTGGCACCTTTCTTTCTAGTGGAGTGTGCCTTCGGTGTAATAGGCAGTTCTCTTTTAGCTTTAACATAACAGGTTTGAATACATTTAACTATCCATCTGGCAATGCCCTGTTTGGATATTGGATTCCCTGTATGAGGTTTTTGGTAAGCTACAAACAATTGTTTTGCGAAACTGTTTAGTTCTATCAATGTAGTACATTAGAGCTTTTTTTATGTCTAATGTATGTAATGCTCTTTCAGCTACAGAGTCTGGTTGTGGAAAAAACACTGGGAGTTCCACAGTTTGGTTTAAGTGGAACGGTGATATAACTTTTGGCAAAAATTTTGGATTTGTGCGTAGAACCACTTTATGTTTGTGTATTTGTATAAAGGGTTCTTGTATGGTAAAGGCTTGTATTTCACTCACTCTTCTGAGGGATGTGATAGCTACTAGAAAGGCTACTTTCCAGGTTAAGTATTGCATTTCACAAGAGTGCATGGGTTCGAATGGTGGACCCATGAGTCGCGTTAATACAATATTGAGGTTCCACGAAGGAACTGGTGGTGTTCTTGGTGGAATGATCCTTTTTAGACCCTCCATAAATGCTTTTATGACTGGGATTCTAAATAGTGAAGTTGAATGTGTAATTTGCAGATATGCTGAAATTGCTGTGAGATGTATTTTAATGGAAGAAAAAGCTAAGTTAGATTTTTGTAAGTGTAGTAAGTAGCTTACAATGTCTCATGCGGACGTGTGTAATGGTTAAATTTGATTATTTTGACAGTAATAAACAAATCGTTTCCATTTATTTGCGTAGCAATGTCTTGTAGTAGGTTTTCTAGCCTGTTTGATGACCTACATACATTCTTGTGTAAGGTCTAGGTGTCCGAATTCTAAGACTTCAGGAGCCAGATCGCTAGATTGAGCGATGCTGGACTCGGGTGTCTGATCTGCTGTTTGTGTTGAGTTAACAAATCTGGTCTGTTTGGTAGTTTGATATGAGGTACTACTGACAGGTCTAGTAGTGTTGTGTACCAAGGTTGTCGTGCCCAAGTTGGTGCTATTAGTATTAGTTTGAGTTTGTTTTGACTCAATTTGTTTACAAGATACGGAAGGAGTGGGAAAGGGGAAAAAGTGTAAGCAAATATCCCTGACCAACTCATCCATAACGCATTGCCTTTGGAGTGAGGCTGTGGGTACCTGTATGCGAAGTTTTGGCATTTTGCGTTTTCTTTTGTTGCAAACAGGTCTATTTGCGGTGTTCCCCACTTTTGGAAGTAGGTTTGCAGTATCTGTGGATGAATCTCCCATTTGTGGATCTGTTGTTGATCTCGACTGAGATTATCTGCCAATTGGTTTTGAATTCCTGGGATGTATTGGGCTATTAGGCAAATGTGATTGTGAATCGCCCAATGCCAAATCTTCTGTGCTAAGAGACACAGTTGTGATGAGTGTGTGCCTCCCTGTTTGTTTAAGTAATACATTGTTGTCATGTTGTCTGTTTTGACAAGAATGTGTTTGTGGGTTATTATCGGTTGAAATGCTTTCAACGCTAGAAACACTGCTAGTAGTTCTAGCTGATTTATGTGAAGTTGTTTCTGCTGAGTGTCCCATTGCCCCTGGATGCTGTGTTGGTTGAGATGTGCTCCCCACCCTACCATGGAAGCATCTGTTGTGATTACGTATTGAGGCACTGGGTCTTGGAAAGGCCGTCCTTGGTTTAAATTTACAGGATTCCACCACTGAAGCGAGGTGTGTGTTTGGCGGTCTATCAACACTAGATCTTGAAGTTGACCCTGTGCTTGTGTCCATTGTGTTGCTAGGCACTGTTGTAAGGGCCGCATGTGTAATCTTGCGTTTGGGACAATGGCTATGCATGAGGACATCATGCCTAGGAGTTTCATCACTAATTTTACCTGATACTTTTGGTTTGGGTGCATGCTTTGTATTACGTTTTGGAATGCTTGTACCCTTTGTGGACTTGGAGTGGCAATCCCTTTTTTGTGTTGATTGTTGCTCCTAAGTATTGTTGTATTTGACACGGCTGTAAGTGTGATTTTTGGTAGTTTAGTGAGAACCCTAGTTTGTGAAGGGTTTCTATGACGTATTTTGTGTGTTGAAGACACTGTTTCTGGGAGTTGGTTTTGATTATATATACCTAATATAGGTCTTAGAGTTTTGTCTTTTTTGGGTATGAGAAAGTACAGGGAGTAAACCCCTGTCCCTTTTTGATGACTGGGTACTAGTTCTATTGCCTCTTTTTGTAACAACGCTTGGACTTCTATCTGTAATAGATCCATGTGTTGTTTGGACATGTTGTGTGTTTTTGCCGGCACATTTGGTGGTAACTGTAGGAATTCTATGCAATAACCATGTTGGATGATGGCTAGGACCCACGAGTCCGTTGTTATTTCCTCCCAATTTTTGTAAAAATCTGTTAGTCTCCCCCCCACTGGTGTTACGTGTTGGGGATTTGTGACACTGAAGCCACTGTTTGTTTTGAGGGGTCTTGGGACTTTGGAACTTCCCTCTAGTCTTAGGGAACTGTCCCCTTCTGTATTGTCCCCGAAAGCCTCCTCTCTGATACTGGCTCTGGTATGTGGGCCTGGTTTGTGAAGTTGAGGGTTCTGTTTGGCCTTGGCCGTATCTGTATCCTTTTTCAACTTCTCGATAGCAGGGTCCACTTCCGGCCCAAACAACTGCTGTCCATTAAAAGGCATATTAAGCACAGCCTGTTGGATTTCGGGTTTGAATCCTGAGGTGCGCAGCCATGCATGTCTCCGAATTGTCACCGCTGTGTCTGCTGCGTCCATTGCTGAACGTATCTGGTTATTTGAGATACTTTGGCCTTCTTCTACCACCTTGCACGTTTTTGGAATTCTTTGGGCAGATGTTCAATAAAGTGTTGCATTTCATCCCAGTGGGCTCTGTCATATCTTGACAGCAAAGCCTGTGAATTCGCAATGCGCCATTGATTGGCTGCTTGTGCTGCCACTCTTTTTCACGCTGCGTCGAACTTGTAACTTTCTTTATCGGGTGGTGGTGCATCTCCGGAGGTGTGTGAATTCGCCCTTTTACGTGCTGCGCCAACTACTACTGAGTCCGATGTCAGTTGCTGCGTAATGTACATAGGGTCTGTTGGTGGAGGCTTGTACTTTTTCTCCACCCTAGGAGTAATAGCCCTGCCTTTCAAGGGGTCTTGAAATATGTCTTTTGCGTGTTTCAACATTCCAGTAGCATCGGAAGACTCTGGTACTGACTATGTGTGGATGACAGAGTATTAAATAAAAAGTCATCTTCAATTGGTTCAGCGTGCAGTGTGACGTTGTGAAAAGCAGCTGCTCTGGACACCACCTGCATGTAAGTAGTACTGTCTTTAGGTGGTGATGGTCTTGCTGGGTAACAGTCAGGACTGTTATCTGACACAGGCGCATCATAAGGATCCCATGCATCTGGGTGATCTTGGCTCATGCTTGTGTGTGTTGGAGACTGTACCATAGGTGGGCTAGCGATTGGTGATGATTGCGGTGAGCGTTGAGGTGATGGTGGTGGAGTTACTTGTTTTGCCACCTTTGCTTGTGGTGGTTTATCTTTCTCTTGGAAAGCCAGTTTCCTTTTCATCCTTATAGGAGGGAGAGTTCTTATCTTCCCTGTCTCCTTTTGGATATGGAGCCTTCTCTGTGTATAATCTGGCTCCCCTGCCTCTAGTTCCTGTCCGAACTTATGGCTTTGCATTTGTGTGGAAAGCCCTTGCTCCTCAGTGTATGAACTTGTTTTCGGCTCCGAAGCCAGATGTTTCGGGATCGAAACCTTTTCCACCACCTTTTTCGGCTCCGAAGCCACTTTTTTGTGTTTCGGTGATCCGATCTCTCGGTGCCGGGGAATTAATCAGGGGAATTAATCATCAGCTTCCTATAGATCACAGAAATGTCTCATCTCCAATGGATCACAAAGGAGGCGGTTCTCAAGGGGTTCGGATTCTGCGAACTGCTCGCCCTCCAGCACAAACGCCAGCTCAGAGCATGCTTCAACTGCAGTTATCTGAATTGTTCAGCTTCCGCCATATCATATTCTTGCCGGAGAACATCGAATGTTACCAGCACCTGTCCCCTCCAGATAGCACCCAGGTAGTCTATCCCTAATAGAGATCATCTCCAAAATCCACCCAGGGCCCTGAGCTCCCCCAGTAGATCACAGTGGGGTTCGGGTAGTTAGGGAAGACCCCACCCCAAATTGCATGTGGCGTTGTTCCATGCCCTCACTACTGGCAACGTTGTCATACTTGAACGGGTATACAAGGCAGACTCATAGCCCTTCCTTCCCATTGCATCTCTGTCTACTCTGAATGCTGGTTCACCCTGATCCGTGAATGCCCAGTCATTAATGGTCACCAATTGCTCAGCCCAGTAATAGCGTAGGGAGACCAGGGTGGCCAGGCCCCCCTCGTAAGCCCATTGTTATAACTTTTTTTCAGTGCTATGCAGGAGCAGCCGCCATCCTACTGCAGCAGCCTAGTTTCCCGAGCCAGTCGTTGAAACACTGCTGACGGTATCCTATAAGGTGTATTTTGAAAGACATATAGGAGCGGCGGTAACGTCAACATTTTATAGAGGGCAGCCTTCCCCATCAAGAAGAGCGGTAGGGCCTTCCAGTCCCCCACATCTCTATGTAATCTATTCAGTTGAGGTTGCAGTTTCCTCTGGAGGAAGCTTTCTGGATTCCTGGTGACATACACACCCAGGTACATAAAGCCCTCTTGACTGAGCAGTGCGGTACTATCTGGGGGCAATGTAGGGGGAGCCCCCGCCAGGTGAAAAAATCAGTGACTTGTACCAATTGATTTGGTAACCAGAATGATCCCCGAAGATGCAGAGAATCTGCATTCTTCTGTCAGTGGACCAACGGGGGTTGGTGACTTATAACAAAAGGTCATCCGCGTTGTAGGAAGTTGGCTCTGTGTGCACTATTTCAAAGTAAGAAATAGTGTGCACAGAGTCCAAGGGTTCCCCTTAGAGCTAAGATAGTGGCAAAAGTAGATAATTCTAATGCTCTCTTTTGTGGTAGTGTGGTTGAGCAGTAGGCTTATCAGAGGGTAGTGTTAAGCATTTGTTGTACACACACAGGCAATAAATGAGGAACACACACTCAAAGACTTAGTCCAGGCCAATAGGTTTTTATATAGAAAAATATATTTTCTTAGTTTATTTTAAGAACCACAGGTTCAAGATTTACATTAAACACTTTAAATGTAAGGTACTTCACTTAGATACTTTAGGAACTTTGAATGAAAACAATATCATATACAGTCTTTGTAAAAATGGCAATAAGCTATTTTCAAAGTGGACACAGTGCAAAAATCAACAGTTCCTGGGGAAGGTAAGTAAAGGTTAGATTAGGAGGTAAGTAAAACACTTACAAATCTCAGTTCTGGGGCATAGGCAGCCCACCGTTGGGGGTTCAAGGCAACCCCAAAGTTACCACACCAGTAGCTCAGGGCCCGTCAGGTGCAGAGGTCAAAGAGGTGCCCAAAACACATAGGCACCTATGGAGCACAGAGGTGCTCCGGTTCCAGTCTGCCAGCAGGTAAGTACCTGCGTCCTCGGGGGCAGACCAGGGGGGGTTTGTAGAGCACTGGGGGAGACACAAGTAGGCACACAAAACACACCCTCAGCGGCACAGGGGCGGCCGGGTTCAGTGTGCAAAGCAGGCGTCGGCTTTTAGGTAGGAAACAATGGAGGGACCCGGGGGTCACTCTAGTGGTGCAGGCAGGCACATGGGGTTTTCTCGGGACAGCCACTACCTAGGCTAGGCAGAGGATCGCCTGGGGGTCAATCCTGCGCTGAGGTTCGGTTCCTTCAGGTCCTGGGGGCTGCGGTGCAGTGTTGGTTCCAGGCGTCAGGTCCCTTGTTACAGGCAGTCGCGGTCACGGGGAGCCACTGGATTCTCTCTGTAGGCGTCGCTGTGGGGGTCCAGGGGGATAGTCTCTGGTTACTCACGGGCTCGCAGTCGCCATGGAGTCCTCCCTGTGGTGTTGGTTTTCTGCAAGTCAAGCTGGGGGCTTCGGGTGCAGAGTGTAGAGTCTCACGCTTCCGGCGGGAAAGTTGAAGTCCTGGGAAATTGCTTCTTTGTTGCAAAGAAGTAGCTGGTTTTGAACAGGGCCGCTGTTCACTGGAGTTTCTTGGTCCTTTAGTCCAGGGCAGTCCTCTGAGGCTTCAGAGGTCGCTGGTCCCTATCGTATGCGTCGCTGGCGCAGGTTTTCGAAGTTGGAGACAGGCCATTAGGCCTGGGGCCAAAGCAGTTGTCGTCTTCCTCCTTCTCTGCAGGCTTGTAGGTCAGCAGTCCTTCTTGTTTCTTCAGGTTGCAGGAATCTGATTTCCTGGGTTCTGGGGTGCCCCTAAATACTAGATTTAGGGGTGTGTTTAGGTCTGGGAGAGCAGTAGCCAATGGCTACTGTCCTGGAGGGTGGCTACACCCACTTTGTGCCTCCTCCCTGTGGGGAGGGGGGCACATCCCTAATCCTATTGGGGAATCCTCCACAACTAAGGTGGAGGATTTCTAAAGGCAGGGGCCACCTCAGCTCAGGACACCTCAGGGGCTGTCCTGACTGGTGGGTGACTCCTCCTTGTTTTTCTCATTATCTCCCCTGGACTTGCTGCCAAAAGTGGGGGCTGAGTCCAGGGGGACCGGCATCTCCACTAGCTGGAGTTCCCTGGGGCATTGTAACACGAAGCCTGAGCCTTTGAGGCTCACTGCTAGGTGTTACAGTTCCTGCAGGGGGGAGGTGTGAAGCACCTCCACCCAGGACAGGCTTTGTTTCTGTCCTCAGAGAGCACAAAAGCTCTCACCCCAGGAGGGCAGAAAATCGTCTCAGCGGCAGGCTGGCACTGAGCAGTCAGTCCTGCACTGAAGGATTAGGTAAATTACAGGGGCCATCTCTAAGATTCCCCTCTGTGTGCATTTTTTTATAAATCCAACACTGGCATCAGTGTGGGTTTATTATTCTGAGAAGTTTGATACCAAACTTCCCAGTATTCAGTGTAGCCATTATGGAGCTGTGGAGTTCGTTTTGACAAACTCCCAGACCATATACTTAATATGGCCACACTGTACTTACAATGTCTAAGATTTTGTTTAGGCACTGTAGGGGCATATTGCTCATGCAGCTATTCCCTCACCTATGGTATAGTGCACCCTGCCTTAGGGCTGTAAGGCCTGCTAGAGGGGTGACTCTACCTATGCCACAGGCAGTATTTTGTGGGCATGGCATCCTGAGGGGGGTGCCATGTCGACTTTGCCTTTTCCTCCCCACCAACCCACACAATCTGCAATGGCAGTGCGCATGTGTTAGGTAAGGGATCCCTTAGGATGGCACAACACATACTGCAGCTCTTAAGGACCTTCCCTAGTCACAGGGCCCTCTGTACTACTGGTACCTTATACAAGGGACTTGTCTGTGTGCCAGGGGTGTGCAAATTGTGGAAACAATGGTACAATTTTAGTGAAAGAAGACTGGTGCTAGGGCCTGGTTAGCAGGGTCCCAGCACACTTTCAATCAAAGCTGGTATCAACACTAGGGAAAACGTGGGGAGTAACCATGCCAACAGTGGCATTTTCCTACACTGAGGTGTTGGGGTTCTATGCTGTTGTCCTGGCAGCATTTACACACATGGATCTACAGTACGCTTTGATGTATTTGTTCTACTGTTTATCTGGGATGGGAATGGGGATTGGTAATTGTTTAGTAAATTCAAGTTTGCATGTGTTCATTGGTTACAGCAACAGTGCATACTTGTATATGAGATGTGAGATAAGTACTCAATCTGCTTTTCCCCTGCAGAAAGGGAGGCGGGGGGAGGTCGAGAACGGATGGAGAATACAAAGTACTAACATGGGTTGACAGATTAATATGCTGACATGGAACGTCAGGGGGCTGAAAGACTACACAGCGCATCATAGAGTACATTCTTTCCTGCGGCGGCACAAGATTCAAATGGCCTGTTTACAGGAAACGCATGATGGAGGAGGAATCTTAAAAGCGGACTAAGAAATGGCAGGGCCAATTGTTCTCCTCGTCCTTTTTCTCTTATGCCAGGGGAGTAGCAATATGGGTTGCGCCAGGGGTTCTATTTACGCATGTTTACAGCAAAGCTGATGTTGAGGGGAGATATATACTCCTACAGGGTACGTTAGAGAGTGCCTTCCTTACTATACTCAATACTTATGCACCCAACACAGGTGAGCATTGCTTCTACGATAATGTAGCTGAGGTGCTGGGGGTTGGGGTGGGTTCTACTATTGTGTGGGCTGTGGACTACAATTGCATATTGGACGGTGTGAATGATCGTCACCCTTCTAGACAGGGTACTAAACCATTGATGACGAGATCCCTCACAGTTGTAATGCATAATTTAGAATTATGGGACGGGTGGAGGGCACTGCACCCGGAGGGTAGAGAATATACATGTCACTCTAAGACGCACAACATGTATAGTCGCTTGGACCGATTCCTCCTAGATGGCCTGAATTGCTCGCAAGTGTTGGATATAACACATTTGAGGAGGTTTTTATCTGATCACACCCCAATATTGATGCAGCTGGAATGGGGTTCAGATGGCAGGGTGACACGTAGCTGGCACATGCCCCCCAATTTTCTGACAGACGATGCGTGTCGTGAAAAAATGGCAACTGCAATTAAGGACTACATAGACATGAATTGGGGTACCACGGCCATCAGAGTGACTGAGTTGGAGGCAATGAAGGCAGTTCTGAGAGGGGAGTGCATGGGTACAACTTGTGGGGTGTGCAGATAATTGGAGCAGGATCTCCAAAAATGGGAGGGGAAACTGGCGGATATACAATACCAGACCCTTCTAACGAGGGAGGCAGAAAGAGATCAGCTCCGATTGTATAAGGAAGTTATTATATGTTGGGAGACACTGGATAAGCTAACATTTAGATCATACAGACAGCGGTTACTCAGGGAGAGTGACAAATCCGGCAGGTTGCTGGTGTGGATCCTAAAGCGTGAAGTGGAATCTCCCCCCATTCTACATATCTGAAATGCTGCAGGTTACCAATCGTAGGGATGTCTTAAAGTACTGACGGCACATTTGCAAACAGTGTCATGCGCTGGCCCATTGGTGCCAGACGAGTATCTGGGAGAGTTTCTGCAGCGCTGCCGGCTCCCACAGCTGGACCTTGAGAGTATAAGAGACTTGGATGCTGAGATAACTGTAGAGTAAGTGGGTGTATCGGTGGAGGCGTTGTCTAAATCTAAGACTCTGGGGTTCCCGGTCAAGCTTTACCAAACATACTCCCCCCTTCTGCAAGAGAAATTATTGGCAGTGTTTGAGGAAGCCCGAGTATGGGGCGTCCTGCCGGAGTCCTTGCGCCAGGGCACTGTTTGTCTGATGCTCAAGCCTGGGGGTGATTCGAGTGACCCCTCTTCCTATCGGCCGCTCACAATGTTGAATTGTGATGTTAAGATCCTTAGTGCATGAAGACTAATGCGGTTTTATACCTGGCCGTAACACAACTTTTAATCTACGTTGTTTGGCACGTGTCTTGCATGAAACCATGGGTGTGGAGGACAACGTGGTGTCACTGTCATTAGACATAGAAAAGGCCTTTGATATGGTGGAGTGGGGGCTATCTCATGGCGGTACTGCAGGGAATGGGGTTTGGCCCCCAATTCTGTGTGTGGGTTTGCTTGCTTTATACTGCACCCACAGTACGAGTTTGTGTGGGAGGGGAACTATCGGAGTCCTGGGTGGTTGGCAGGGGAACCAGACAGGGGTGTCCACTTTCACGGCTCCTTTTTGCTTTAGCGGTGGAACCACTGGAAGTATAGCTATGTGAGGAGTTGCCCCCCCTGGGGCATTCAAGTGGGACATAATACCCACATCATTTAGTAATACGCAGATGATGCTTTGGTATACCTTTGATCGCCGGGTATTTTGGTGCCCATGTTGTTGGATGAATTCGGGGCTGTATCAGGACTTAAGGTAAATACGAATAAGACACTCCTGTTTCCTCTAGGGATGCTTTGTGGTAAACAACTGGAGGACTTACCAGTAGTGGGGCTCTGGTGGGAACTGGAGAGTTTCAGATACTTAGGCATATGGGTTACCCACAATGCAGTGGTACTTGAGACATGTAATGTGGAAAGAGTAGTGACAGGCCATGAGCGCTCAGTATCGTTCTGGAACAGGCTGCCTCTCTCTGTAATGGGAAGAGCAGCTGTAGCAAAGATGGTGTTTCCTCCATGGTGTCTATACCTGGTACACAATTCTTTGTTCCCGTAAATCGTTTGGATAGTTTGCTGATGTTATTGGTGTGGGTCGGGCGCCACAGTAGAGTGGCGCTGTCCAAACTGCAGAGGGATTTAGAGGACGGGTTTGGCTATCCCTAATATTAGGCTATATTACTACGCAGCGCACTTACAACATGCTGGAAAGTGTATGACTGAGTCAGGTAACTGGGAGAAGCGACTATTTGAAGGAATGATGGGCAATAACACGCTAGTACACATACTGATGAAAGGTGGTCAGTCGGAAACAGCTGTCCCTTACCTGGTTAGAAATACTGCATGGATCTGCGAGCAGGCTGTTAAGAAGGTGCTTCGTCATGCTCCCTTTGATAGGGAACTTAAGCTATGGGACTTGGCTCCCTTCCGTGATATTGATAATTTCATGTCTATGGAAAGCTGGAGAGCGGGGAATGTCTTGTAGTGGGGGATGTATTCCCCAGTGGGGAGTTTATATCCGTTCAGGAAGCATGTAACACGTTTGGTTTGGGACCGGGCCACTTCCTGCAATATGCCAAGGTGGAGGGTGTGGTGCGGGAGATCTAGTGTGATTTCCCGGCCGCCCGCTGTATTCGAAGGTGTTGAACGGGCTGATGGGAATCTTTTAATTACCTTGTTTTATAGAGCTCTTCGGGAGGATCACCAGGTGCAGTTTGTGTGGGGTGGAGAGCTTGGGAGCTGGGGAATCCAGTGGACAACACTGATTAGGCTACGGCCTTGTCCCTGGTGCGCAGTCTCCTGTAATAATAGATTTAAGCTCCTACATTTCAATTTTGTACACCGTACTTATATTACGCCTGATTGACTCAACAAGCTTGACCCAACTAGGGAAGCTGGGTGCCCCAGATGTAGCAAGTTGGGTGCCTCCTTTCTACATCTGGCTTGGTCCTGTAGGGAGGTGAAGCAGTTTTGGAGGGAGGTGACTGGGAAGGTTGAGGAGGTCACAGGTTTGGGTCTAGAAGCAACACCGTTGACATGCCTCTTAGGAGTGGTAAAGCGACCACAGGGAAGGAAAATCCCATACAGACTAGCAAAACTGACTAGCGCAGGGTGGCCATAGGCTGAACGAGCGCTAGGAGCCCACCCGTTGATTGATGGATGCAAGATAACCTGGAATGAGGAGCCAGGGAGGAACAACATATACGGATAACACGCAGGGATGAGGGAGCACTAACCAATTTGATTGCATGGGGAAACTTATTGGAGCTTTCACTGTCACAGACTAATAAGCTCCGAGCAGAGCTCAGATGCTGATGATTGACTAATGGGATTGCATATGCATGATATGATGGCGAAAAACAACTGTGGCAATGTTGAACTCTGGTACTCATAATTTGCATATGAATTGGTTTCATAAGAGTACTAACAAGTTGGGGGGGGCTGAGGGGAAACATCACTGCTTCGGCTGCTGATGACACACATTTCTGACTTTGTAAGTACTCTGTCATCAGAGAAGATATCTGTGATATCTCATATTACTATGCACTGTATTGTTTTAGTTGGTTCTGCATTATAAACGCAATAAAAACAGTTATAAAAAAAAGAATTCACTACAGAGCCTGTAAATTAAATTCTTCTAGTGGGCCGACAGCACTGATTGACAGATTGGCAGCATCCACATAAGAAGCCCCTTAACCATGTCTCAGGCCTGACATTGCAAGGCCTTTGTGTGCAGTTTCACTGCCACTTCGACTTTGCACTTAAAAGTACTTGCCAAGCCTTAAACTCTCCTTTTTCTACATTTAAGTCACCCCTAAGGTAGGCCCTAGTAACCCACAAGGCAGGGTGCTAGGTAAGCCAAAGGCAAGACATGTACATGTGTGTTTTTTTTATATGTCCTGGATGTGAAAAACTCCTAAATTTGTTTTCCACTACTGTGAGGCCTGAACCTTTCATAGACTAGCAGTAGGACTGTCCTCCTACACTTTTTGAGTGATCGATTCTGATCTGAAAGGGGTAAACAGGTCATATTTAGTATGGCCAGAATTGTAATTGAAAATCCTGCTTATTGGTGAGGTTGGATTTTATATTACTATTTTAGAAATGCAACTTTTATAAAGGGAGCATTTCTCTGCACTTAAAACCATCTGTGCCTTACAGCCTGTCTCCAGTCAACGTCTGGTCTGTGCTGGTTGACATCTCCCTTGTTCATTTCACCCAGACAACCACAAATACAGGACACTCAGTCACATCTGCATTCGTCTGCATACTGAATGGGTCTTCCTGGGCTGGAAGGGTGGAGGGCCTGACACCTGCATTTCAAAGGCCAGTAGCCTGCCCTCACACAAAAGACTGATAACCACTTACAGGGACCCTTGCAGATAGGACTGGGCTGAAAGGGGGACATGTGCACTACAAAACCACTCGTTGAAATCCCCTTCCCCCCTTCAAAGGCATTTTTGGATATGTAAACTGGGTCTCTGACCCCTACCAACTCAAGACACCTCCGGATCTACACCTGAACTTTGTCAGAGGAGCATCCTGGCTGCCCAAAGGGCTCATCTGGACTGTTTTACTGTGAAGGACTGCTGCTCTGCCACCCTGCTGGCCTCTGACTTTGCTGGAAGGACTGCCTTCCCCAAAAGTGCTGTCCAAGGGCTCGGATTGAGCTTGACTCCTGTTTCTGAAGTCTTAGGGCAAACAAAGACTTCACTTCTTCAAGAAACTCCTTGTGCATCAAAAATGGACGCAACGGCTGCAGAAACTGGCACAAAGCCTACATCGTAGTTGAGAAATCTCTGCACACCCGAACAGGACGACACAGCACTGACTTCTCATCTGGAAATTTGACGCAGCGCCTGCTTTGCGATGGAAAATTTGACTCTTCACCTACCGGATCGACGCAGTGCCTGCTTCTTCTAGGATGTTAAGCATTTGCAACGCATTGTCCCTGGGCTTCAAAATATCCCTGCATCACAGTGAAGGGCCAAGACTGCGTACCGAAACCTATGCAAACCCTTGCAGCATGGAAAGAAACAACGCATCATCTATGCGGCGCCGGAAAATCCAACGCAACACCTTATTTTTCCACACATCACCTCCTCAGCGATCTCCCTGCGTCGTTATTTTTGACGCATCCCAGGTACTGGGTGTAACAAATAAACAACTGTTAATTTCTAAGAATTAAGACTCTTTTAAAAGTGATATTTCAAATTGAGCTTATTGGATTTTTGTTGTTTTTACCTTATTTTATTCAGATAAATTTT
The DNA here is from genome assembly GCF_031143425.1 of Pleurodeles waltl. NCBI lineage: Eukaryota > Metazoa > Chordata > Amphibia > Caudata > Salamandridae > Pleurodeles > Pleurodeles waltl. The sequence goes on from NC_090439.1 coordinate 1,138,578,282, forward strand.
ATCTATTTTTCTAAACCACTGTGGTGTGTTTTGGTGGTGTTTTAACTATATGATTTATTGCACAAATACTTTACACATTGCCTACTAAGTTAAGCCTGACTGCTCAGTGCCAAGCTACCAGAGGGTGGGCACTGGATAATTTGGATTGTGTTGTGACTTACTCTGACTGGATTGTGGTCCCTATTTGGACAAGGGTGTATACCTCTGCCAAATAGACACCGCATTTCTAACATGCAGTCAATAGTTGCTGATGATGTGTGCTCTCCTTACTGTATAATTTCCTTGCTTCCAGCTTAGTGTCCTCTGGTAGCTGGTCAATATATGGGGCGATGTCCGCCCATAGTTGCCTGTCCTTATCTTCCTAAGACAGCATGAGAACTGGCAGCTATTATAGATAGACGTGACATTGAGGAGAATCGCTTGCCAATGTTATCTAACTGTCTCCTTTCCTTGTCAGAAGGTGCTGTAATTGGTGTGGAAGGGTTTTTGGATCGCCTTTGGGTTTCTTTGCTATCACCGAATCTGGATGAGGGTGACCAAGTAACCAGGCCGGGACATCCTCTGGCACCTAATACTTTTTGTCCGGATGCGGGAGTACATCCATGACGGTTGCTGGATTCTGCAGGACTTTCAATCCTTCCTCCCATTTATGACTGACTACAAGCATGGAGCACACAGACTTCTGAAACGGCTCCTTGAAGTCGTACAAAAAACAACCCATTTTCTTGGACAGTAATGGAAGTGCAAACCTTTTGGCAGCCGTTTCAAGCAAATTGTGAAATTCCCGATGCCCTCTGGAGGACAGTCCACTTTCATGGGCGAAGGAGATGATGGAGTTGGGAGAATATAATCATCCCAATCTTTGTGATCCTCTTGTAGCTCATCTTCCTCATGTTCTTCTCCTGAGGTGTCCGTGTCCTGCAATAGGACTGTAGAAGGTGTATGAATAGTAGCCAAGGTAAGGATGTAGGCCTCTGTAGTGGGGTAGTCAGTTGAGGCACTGGTGATCTTGTTGGTGTAATGACTGAGGCACAGTTTCAGCAGTGGGTGGGAATCTTTCCTATAATCCGCCAACATGACTTGTAAGTCAGAAATTAGGGAGCTTGGCATATAGAACATTCCCTCTTCATATGGCTCCTCTGAGCTGTGAATCCTTGTGGATCATAGTCCTCGTACTATTCTTTCTCATCATCCTGATATTTTACATTCAGTTGAGAGGGACTATGTGCTATTCCATAGGGTCCCTCATCATCAGAATTCTCATCTCCCTCCAACAGGTGGGCTAGTTCCAGTGGATGTATCCTACTTGGGGAAGTATGCTCCGGGTTTAATTTATCTTTTTCTTCCTTTTTTCACTCGTTGACACTATAGCAGGTGTACTAGTCATCAGTGAAGTGACCGTGGTCAATGATAGAGAAGAGATAAAACATTTTTTTATTGCTGATGACTTCGTGGTTGAGGCCACCATTGATGACGTTGTTGTCGGAAATGAGACTGACTTCGAATGATCACCGTTACCTTCAAAGATGGCTGTGATGTTTAAGTTTTCGTCAACGATGTCGTAGTCGGTGGTACCAATGCTGTTGTCAAGGGTGAGAAAAAAGTCATTGGTGCCATCGACGAAGAAGCCGTCATCGACAGTAGGGTCCTCGTAGATGGCCTGTCGATGGGCAGAGCGGAGGAAGGCTACTTGAATGCATGTGACTCATTAAGAGGTGATTTAGGAGGCTCTGATGAAGATTTGTTAGCCCTTTCTGGTTCATTTTTGTCCTTGGATGACTGATAGCTGGTATGAGCTGAGGAAGGGCTGAGGCCTTCATAAGACCCTGAAGCAGTCATTTCGTAGGCCTTCCTTGGCTGTTCTGAGGAAGGTCTTCTACAAGGTGATCTCTCTCTTTTATGTGACCTTCTAGAAGAGGAAGAGGAGTCCTCAGTGTCAGAATCAGAAACGGGGTGTTCTCTAGTTTTAAGTTTCTGCAGCTAAGTTAACAGCCCGCCTTCTCGGTCCTTCAGAGTTTGGAGGAAAAGGTACGACATACCTTGCAATCCTTTGCTAAGTGGTCCAGGTAGAGGCAGTAGACACAATGTTGATGTTGGTTCTCAGAATGTAACCTCTTTTTAACACAGGCTTTACAGGGTCTGAATACACTCTTCTTCTACTTGTCAGACATGGTGACAAGTCGTCTGAGAAGGTGTATAAGTAAGAACTAAAGGCAAAAAAAACCTTTAGAACCCAGATGAAATGAGCCAAAATGTTCTGAATATCCAGAAAACAGAGGAAAGCTGAGCAGAGCTCAGTGGAGACTCCCTAACACAACGTACGAGAGAAAATCTGAAGAACTGGGGATTCTCTCAGCAGGCTTCTAAAGGTTGGTGTCGCCTGATTGGGGGACTCTCAAATGTAGTCCTTTTCTCAAAATGACTGACAGAATACTAAACTAAGGGGCCTACGGCCTTTAGATTTAGACCTATTTTGACACTACTTTCCAAAGGTACCAGGGACTCCCATCTCGACGACAGGGAATGATTCAAGCATGTGAATCCTTGAAAATTTCCAATACTGGAGTAACCTTCTTAATTGTCTCACGTTCCTTTCTTCTCACCAAGGTCACACAACTCAGGGCTTGAAATATGACCTGTTTCAGATCATCTTTTAAAATCTCTCTTACGTTTGCAGGCTGCCTCTTCCCTCATTCCCTCTGTGCAGCATTGCTCAATTGAGCTATGACTCTGCCAGCCCTTTATTTATCCCTGTCCACTGGTCACATAGTGAAAAGGTGCATTGGTTTTCACCAGAATCACTCTTAACCCCTTCTTGACTTTCAACTCCACAGCATTTCAAAAGATGTAATGACGCCTGTGAGGAAATGGGGCGTTTTATTTGGTATGGCTGTGTGACCTCACCATGTAATACACTACTAATACCATTTAGGACCAGTTAGGTTTTGTTTGTTAAACCTTAGCTTACCCCTGTGTAGCTGTGACTCTAAGCAATCAGACTTTCACAAAGAAAGAAGTATAAGGCATTTGAACAGCGTAAAAGCAAGTGATGAAAAAAACACAACTCTCAAAAACTCAGACACCAACTCATAAAAATAAACAGTATTTTAATGAATTTATAGACACCAAAATTAAATAGATCCACTGGAGTGTTCCGGAGATATTAATTTGTAAAGAAACAGTAAATCATAACTTTTCACTTAACCGTGAACAAGCATTGGCAAATTGTAGCAAAGTGCCCTTGTTGGCATGTGACCCCCACTTTTTGCCTGATATGGATGCCAACTTTGATTGAGAGTGTGCTGGGATCCTGATAACCAGACCCCAGCACCAGTTTATGTACCTTTGTTTGCACAATTGACGCACCCCTGACACCCAGATAAGTCCCATGTTAAAGGTACCTATGGTATCAAGGGCCCTGTGGACAGGGAAGGTCCCCAAGGGCTGCAAGCATGTATTATGCCAACCTAGGGGACCCCTCACCAAGCACATGCACACAGCCTTTGCAGCTTGGATGTAGGGGCATGTTGCTCATGCAGCTAAGCCCTCACCTGTGGTATAGTGAACCCAGCCTTAGGGCTTCTAAGGCCTGCTAGAGGGGTCACTTACCTATGCCTCAGGCAGTGTTTTGTGTGCATGGTACGCTGAGGGGGATGCCATATCGACTTTGCCATTTTCTCCCCACCAACACACACAATCTGCAATGGCAGTGTGCATGTGTTAGGTGAGGGGTCCCTTAGGGTGGCAGAACACATGCTGCAGCCCTTAGGGACCTTCCCTGGACACAGGTCCCTTGGTACCACTGGTACCTTTTACAAGGGACTTATCTGTGTGCCGGGGGTGTGCCAATTGTGGAAACAATGGTGCATTTTTAGTGAAAAAACACTGGTGCTGGGGCCTGGTTAGCAGGGTCCCAGGACAAACTGTCAAGTCAGCATCAATATCAGACAAAAAGTGGGGGGATAACTGCAACAAGGAGCCATTTCCCTACAACTGGCCTAAGTGAAAAGGTGTTACCACTTAGGGAAGAAAGGAAGCCCTGGTACAAAGCACCATTTTGTCAGTATGCACTGCTAGGAATGATGGCTTCTAAGAAAGTGCCTAAAGCTCACATACTCTGCAAGCAGAGGTAATGGCTATCAAGTAAGCTGTTTTAAAGGTTAAGAGCCATGAAGGACAGTTGTGGAGCGGCTCCAAAGGGGCACAAGAGGTATGTGAAGACCAAGTTCAAATCCCAATGGGGCATGATGAATGGGACGGGAGGAAACATATAGTGAGCCCTTTAAGAAACCACCCAACAATGGGACATTTGAAGAGAGAAGGTTGGTCTGCTAGCCGTAAGAAGGCAGACAAATAAATCTTGAGGGTGCCCAGAGCAGCGCCCTCCTGGGAAACAGAGAGAAAAAAAGAGAGGAGAACCTCTGAGAGAGGTGATCAACAAATCTGTTGATACACCATGCCACAAATTTCTTCCAAAGACAGGCGCATACCGTTTTGGTGGAGGGACACCTGGCTGCCAAGATGACATTACAGACTTCGGGTGGAAGGTCAAAAGCCGTCAACTGTCGCCGCTCAATCTCCATGCAAGGAGGTGGAGACTGGACAGGTTCAGGTGGATAACCGTCCCCTGCTGCTGCAACTGCCTCCGGAAGGGGCAGTCTGATCAGAGGATCAATGGCCATGCTCAAGAGCTCGGGATACCAGACTCTTCGTGCCCAGTCCGGAGCTACCAAGATTACTTGGGACCAGTCTTGCCTGATGATCTTCAGAACTCTGGGCAGAAGTGGTATTGGCGGGAAGGCGTACAGAAGGCCTAAGTTCCACTTGTGACGAAAAGCGTTGCCAATCGAGTGCCGCCTTGGAAACTCCAACGCGCAAAACTGCTGACATTGAGCATTCCCTGTGGAGGTGAACGGATCTAACCAAGGCTCTCCCCACTGCTGAAAGAGACCTTGCGCCACCTCCGGATGGAGACGCCATTCGTGATCAACTACACATCGATGGCTGTTCGTCAGCGTTCCAGCTATGTCCAGAAGCGAAGAGCCTCTTGACAAAGGGTCCACAACCCCACTCCGTCCTGCTTGTTGCAATACCACATGGCGGTGGTGTTGTCGGTGAACACCTGCACTACTTTCCCTTTGAGAGAGGAAAGAAATGCTTTCAATGCAAGTGGGATCGCCCGGAGCTCAAAAAGGTTGATGTGGAGCCTGGACTCCGCCAAAGACCAGAGGCCTCTGATCTCCACCTCTCCCATGTGGCCGCCCCATCCCAAGAGTGATGCATCTGTCACTACTATGAGATCTGGTTGGGGAAGGGAGAGGGATCTGCCATTGACCCAATCTGGATTCGACAACCACCACTGCAGGTCTTTCGCAGTTCCCTCCAAGATTTGAACCATGTCGGAGAGATTCCCCCGATGCTGCGCCCACTGGAACTTCAGGTCCCACTGCAGAGCCCACATATGCCATCTGGCATGTTGTACTAGCAGGATGCAGGAGGCCATGAGGTCCAGCAGCCTCAGAGTCATTCTCACCAAAATCCAGGATAGAGGCTGAAACATCAGTAACAGCCTGAATATCCTGGACTCACTTTTTGGGAGGATAGGCCCAAAACTGCATTGTGTTCAGAACAGCTCAGATGAAAGGGAGTGTCTGAGAGTGAGTCTGGTATGACTTCAGCAAGTTGATAGGGAACCCCAGCGAATGCAGGAAGATCGTCATAGTCTGGAGGTGGGAGACAACTTTCTGGGGCGTGTCCGCCATCAACAGCCAGTTGTTAAGATAGGGGAAGACTGGAACCCCTAACCTGCGCAAATGAGCTGCAACCACTACCATCATTTCTGTGAACACCCAAGGGGCGCTGGTAAGGCCAAAGGGGAGCAGAATGAAGTGCTCGTGACCTACTACAAATCTTAAGTAATGCCTGATGGCCAGGAGGATGGGAATGTGAAAGTAGGCGTCCTGTAAGTCCAACGCTACCATCCAGTCTCCAGGGCGGAAATGACCTGAGCTAGGGTTAGCATCTTGAACAACTTTTTGAGGAAGAGATTGAGGGTCCGGATGTCTCAGAAAGGGTGAAGGCCCTCGTCCTTTTTGAGCATCAGAAAGTAGCGGGAATAACAACCACGACCTACTTCTGGCGTAGGGACCCTCTCTATGGCTCCCTTAACCTGGAGAGCCTTGACCCCCTAGCGGAGAAGTGCCATGTAATCCCCGATAGATGATCCAATGATGGTGGAACGCTGTAAAACCCACCTGTCCATGAAAATGGATTCCCAAGTGAAGGTGAATCCTGCCGTCAACAGGTCCTGGATGTTCAGACAAACTAGGAAGGTTTGGAGACAGAGGAGGGGGCGGTGGTGGACTGGGTGGCCTGCTGACTCACTGATACTGATCCCCAAGCTCGTTGGATCCCACGTCTGCGCAGGGGCTGTATAGCATGCGCGGTTCGGTGGCCAGGTGGAAAGGAACACGGTTGGGTGCACCTTCCATAGCCACGAAAGGAGCGAGAGGCAGACTGATGGAGACTAGGAGCAGCTGTGAGGCCAAGGGCTGAGCCATAGCCCAGGAATCCTTAAAGCGCTCGCGCATTGAGTCAGCCTTGTCTCCGAAGAGACTGGTGCCATCAAAGGGCATGTGCATCAAAGATTGCCGGGCATCGTCCGAAAAGCCATACGTCACATCTCAATCTCACTGTCAATGTAACTGATCTGCCCAGTGAGTCAGTCGTATCCAGTACACAAGGTATCATGAACTTGGCTGCATCTGTCCCATTTGTCACGGCTTGGGAGACAACAGTCCGGCCTCCTCCGGAACTCGAGGCAGCACAGCACGTGTGCGACCGTATCTCAGAAAGTATGGTAATAGCGGCACAAAAGGCATGCCCTGTTCACGGACTGCAGCGTTTGACTAGCAGAAGAAAACATCTTCTTCCCCAAGGAGTCCAGTCTTTTTGATTCCCTGTCCGGGGGAGCAGTAGGGAATGCAGCAGAGGATGATGAAACCTGGATGACAAGTCTCTCAGGCGTAGGGAGTTGGGGCAGGAATTTCACATCAGTCGGGGCAGGCCGGTGGCGGCGGGCAACCTTTCTATTCACAGGAGTCCCTGTGCTGGGTTTGGACTAAGTCCCCAATAGGACTTCCATAAGTGCTTAATTGAAGGGAAGGAGGGGTTCCAAGTTGGATGACCCATGCTGAAGCACTTCAGTCAGGAGGTTAGTCCTGACCTCCACAGAAGGAAGCTCAAGGTCCAAAACCTCAGCAGCCCTTCTAACCAACATAGAATATGACGCTCCCTCCTCCCTAGCCACGGTAGGGGGAGAAAGGATGCCAAAGTCAGGGGAGGTGTCCAACCCACTGGCATCACCTAAATCCTGTACCCAGTCCATGTCAGGGTCAAGATGGTATTATAAAGGGTCCAGCGACCCCTCCACACGATCCCCGTATCCATACATATAGCAATAGGGGTCAGGATCAACCCTGGGCCCAGAAGAGCCCATGGAAAATGGAATCGGCGTTGAGCAATGTAGTTCCAGTCCCGGTTGTCGAGTATAAGTCGGAAGTGTCGATGTCTGACCCCATGCCGGGGGCAGGACACATTGGCTCGGGCAGCGTCAAGACAGATCCAGAAGCGGATCCTGAGGTGCCCTCTGGAGTCGGAGCCTAAGCTGTCGACTTGGAACCCAAGGGGGCCCTCATTGACCCCCCTGAGCCCAAAGGCACAAGGGTGGGTCAGTCTGCCCAAATATGAGGCACATGGCCTCATAAAATTCTTTAAGTTGGGCAGGGGTAGCACCGGCTCCAGGAAAGTCAGGGAGGTACGGAGCGGACCCAGACAGAGGCTCTGAAGACGGAGGCCTAGACCGTCAACACTCTTTCCACGTCGCATCGTGCGAGCGACAGGGCAAAGTCGAAGAACGCTTGGCCTTCTTTGACTACTTCTTCTTACCCAAATGTCCAGATGACTTGACATGGAGTTGAGTGTCAGGCAGCCATGAGCTTTAGGGACCGCCCCCTCAAAGCTTTCAGGTTCATGGCCTGACACACTGAGCATGACTTTGGGTCATGGTCGCCCTCCAGACACCAGAGGCACACGAGGTGCGGATCTGTCACTGACATCATGAGGTTAACGGAGTCACAAGCTTGAATCCTGTCCTACAGGACATCCCTCATCGTTAACCAAACCTCGTAAAAAACGAATTAGACAAAAATGTCGTAGTTAGTCAAAAAATGAGTGTGGTAGTGTAGGAAGCTGGCTCTGTATATACTATATCAAAATGAGATATAGTGTGCACAGAGTCCAAAGGGAGGTATGCCAATGGTAACCTAGTTTGGTGTGCCTGTAATAAAGTGCCTTTATTTTTCCCACACTGTGTGGTTCCTTTCATCTGTGATAAGTTACTGTGTGACTACTATGGCATTGCAAGTGCGTCACATGCCTCCTAATTAAGTCTTGGCTGCTCACCACAGCTATCTTAGAGAGCCCTGGCTGTCTACGCTATTTAACACTATCTAATTAGGGGGATGTCTGGACCCACCATAGGTGTCCACTATACACTGGGCCAGCTTCCCTCAAGACCCAACATGGAAGCAGTGCTGAGCGTCTTCATGTGTTATTACCCTATGCTCATAGTACTGAACAAGAGGGATGGAATCGGATTACGCTTTTGAGTTGCACCATGCTCCAACTCTTTTCTGTACTTGCAGTGTAGAGTGGAAAACTTACCAGACTCAATATAATTCTTGCAATGATTTCTTGCTGGCTGATGACTATAGACTAGTGATGTGGAACATGTTTCCAGAATATGTATTTTTGTCCTGAGGAAATACAAGGGGAAAGGAAATTATAAATTGAACTCAAGGAATTAGAGCCTGTAAGAAAATGCCTCTGTATGTTCACCCCCAAGTTTTAAACAAATGCTGCTGGTTTTCGACTTGGAGTGTTCTGTTCTGAGGCCTACTAACAAGACTTCAGTGCCATTGCCCTGACCTGACCTTAAAATGTGTATGTTTGATTGAATGATACCCAATTGGCATAAGCTAACCTATTTGTAAGCCCCTAGTATATGGTACCCAGGTTACTAAGGCCTGTTAGAGTTAGAGGGTCAACCCTGGGACTGCAGCACTAGCTGTGCCACCAAGGGTGTGAAAGTAGAATCACAGCTTCCTGTCTGCCACTGCAGAACTGAAGGGCAGTTTTAAACTGCTGTATCGACTTTGTCATGTAAAGCATTGGCAAAGCCCATACCTCCATGTTTAAAATATGTAAGTAATCTCTAAGGTAGGCATATCGAACCGTTAGGCAAAGTGTGGTGTATTAAAAACCTGAAATTGATATTTTTACTGTGGAAAAGGCAAGTAGCCCCACAGAAGAGTGTAGAGTTACAGGCTGTTACCTAAGCCCTGCTAAATTCTGACTGAGACTACTAAAGCAGGTACTGTAAAGTATCAAACAACTACATTAAGCCCAGCTTGATGACCAACTCGACATTAATATAACTTGTTGCTGTATGCAACTTTTAAAAAGTTGCCAATTTGTTGCTCAAAGTCTCCTATTCCCGTTTAAGGATGCACACGGTATGTCCCGGAGGCAGCTTCTCTCCTTCAGGGAAGATGTGCAGAAGAAACCCAGGAAAGAATACAATAGAAGCCTGCATGGTGGAGAGGTGTTACCTCCTGTGTCCCTTGCATCAGGTCCACTACACACAGAAGTAAACAGAAAGAGCCACCAACACGGACACTGGACTGGGGACTGCTTTTCTCATCGAGTTAACGGTTAATGTGGAACTTGCAGGTCCCCTTGACTGGCTCCCTGTTGGCGTTAGTTGCCTAAGTAACTCTAAGTAACCATATTACAACCTGCCTAAAATGTTTCTTGAAAAACTCATGAAATTGAAAAAGTTGTTCAATTTGCCAATGCTTGTTCGCGGATGAGTAAAAAGCTGTGATACACCACACCTTGTAAATGCTGTATCTGAGGACTCTTCCGGTGGATCTTTTTTGTTTTGGTGTCTACAAATATAAACAAATCTAATCTATTCTTATAAATTGGTGTTGAATTTCTTCACTGTCTTGTTTCTTCTTCAATTATTTTGATCCAGTTGAAAAGCTTTACACTCGTACCTTAGTGTATGTCTGACTGCTCAGTCCCACAGATAACCAGGGATGACCTAAGGTTTAACAAAAGAAACCTAGCTGGTCCTAAAGGAGTTGATAAGTGTCTTACACAGTGCTGTCTCTCAACCACACCACATGATAACCCCCATTCCTCACTCAGCCCATACTGATAGTGGACTGGTAAAGAACTCATAGACTGATAGGACACTAAAAGAGTAAATGTATAGAAACTGCTGGTGCATGCCACAAATGAAATACAACAGAACCCTGTACAGTCAAGATAGATTTTAATTCTTCATGATGTTCTACAAACCTGTCAAAAGGCAATGAGCTGGCTAGGAGGCTGCACACAACTGCTGTCCTATGCTGTGAGGCAAGGATTAACACCGTCTGCACAGCTGCCTTTTTTACGTGCTCTTCAGTTGACTTCTGCAGCTCTTCGTGAATTCGTACAATGATCTCAGGCACCTGAAAGAGAAAAATCAAAAATGAGAACCGTGACAAATTCCCCATACTAGACACAGACCAGATGTTTGTCCGGGTTAAAATGCTGAGTTAACGTTACTTACTCTTGGTAATGATTTTTCTGGTAAAGACTATCTAATCACAGACTCCTACTCATAGAACATTCCCCAGGACCCAGACTGGACCCAGAAAATCTTCTGCAGTAGCTGTGTGTGCCAGTAGGTGCCATCTGGCGTCATTTCAAAAGTGACTTGTGTGGTGCCTATTTAGGTGCCATATCGAATATCTAACATCAGTTTCTTTTGTGATTATTTCTGTGCTAAGACGCTTAGCCACATCTGATCAATGTGTGACGAGTGTGTCGAATTTAACGAGTGCTCTGTGTGAAGAATCCATTTCACAGAACGGGGCGGATGGGAGGGTCAGCGTGGAATCTGCATTTAGACAGTTTCTACCAGAAAAGGTGCTGCCAAAGGTTAGTCTGATAGAGATTTTTATCTGCAGATTACTTGCCTTTGAATGAATACCTGAAGAATAAGTTTCTTACCTTTGGTAACGATTTATCTGGTAGAGACATATTCTAGCTGCAGATTTCTTACCTTAGAATTTCCCCGAGATGTCAGACTGGATCCGGAGATTTTGCTTTGAGCAGTACCCTTGTGTGCCGTTAGGTGGCGTAGATCGAATCCATGTTCGTTGTTTGCATCGTGGTCGCCGTGATGATGTCACGGCCGTACATAAGCACCACCCCGGCACGCTGACGCCAGTTTCTTTTCACAACTTTGAAAGCCAGTCACACTGAACCATGAAGAACACTGAAATTGGTGCACCAGAGCTAAGGGCTGAAATGGGAATATCTGTCCTTAGAAATCAGTTTACAAGCATGGAGGATGGGTGGGTCAATAAGGAATCTACAACTAGAACATGTCTCTACCAGATAAATTGTTACCGAAGGTAACCTGTTCATCTGACAGAGACTTCTAGTTGCAGATTTCTTACCTTAGAATAGATACCCAAGCAATACCATCCTCGGCGGTGAGCTGTGAACCAAGATCATATTAAAAAGTCCTGCAGGACCGAACAACCAAAGGAGCTGTCTCTGCGGACATTACTGTCCAGGCAGTAATGTTTTATGAACACATGCAGAGATGCCCACGTTGCTGCCTGGCAGATGTCCAGGGCAGGAACTCCTTGTGATAACGCTGTGGTAGCAGAAGTTGCTCTGGTGGAATAAGCACACAAGCCCTCAGGAAGTTGCTTCTTTGAAAAAGCGTAGCACATGTTGATGAACAGCAGTATCCATCACAAGATGGTATGCTTCTGCACCTCCATCCCTTTCATTGCACCCAAACAGCCAACAAAGAGTTGATCGTCCACCTGTAAATCTTTAGAACAGCTGAAGCACACCGCCACTGCTGTTCTTCGTAACAACTTTAGGAAGGAAGGAAGCCCTTGCACGAAGTACCACTTGGTCAGGGTGGACAGACAAAAATGGTGGCTTGGAACAAAAGAGCCTGAAGCTCACTCACTCTGTGAGCAGAGGTGATGGCAATAAGAAAAGCAGTCTCGATTGTTAGGAGCCACAAAGGAAAATTGTGCAGCGGCTCAAAAGGGGCACACATAAGGTAAGTTAGGACCAGGTTCAAGTCCCACTGGGGTATAATGAAAGGGGTCAGAGGAAAGAAATGGGCTAGCCCCTTAAAGAACCTTCCAACAATGGGAGACTTGGCATTCTAAGAAAGATCAGATCAAGCAGCAGGAGAGCATAAACCTGTCTGAAGTGTGGCAGCAGCTGGGCTGCCTGGAAAACCCTGTAAGACTGGTGGTGGCAATGCTGGAGGACTTCTAAGGGGCCCCCAGAGTGCATGAAATCATACTTCCAGTACTTGCAACAGTATTGGGGTATGTTTCTGACATGTTTGATACCAAACATGAACAGGTTCAGAGTTATCATTATGTAGCTGGACATAGGTAGTGACCTATGTTCAGTACATGCGTAAAATGGTGTCCATGCACTCACAAAGTCCAGGAAAATGGATCTGGAGTTTATAGGGGCACCTCTGACAGTGCAGGGGTGCCTCACACACAGGTACATGCACCCTGCCCTCTGAGCTGAGAGGGCCGATCACAGAGGTGACTTATAGTGACCTGTAGTGACAGTGGGTGTATGCACCCATTTCACGCAGGTTACAATGGCAGGCCTGCAGAATCCTTTGCATGGGCTCTCTATGGGTGACAGAATAACTGCTGCGGCCCATAGGAATCCCCTAGAACCCCAATGCCCTGGGTACCTAGGTACCATATACTAGGGACTGACATGGGGGGGGGGGGGGGGGCGGAACCAGATTGCCAATTGTGGGAAGAAAAAGGAAAGCAAAACTACTGGGGTCCTGGTTAGCAGGAACTCAGTAGACACAGGCAAACATACCGGCAGAAAATGGGGGTAACCATGCCAAGAAAGAGAGTACTTTCCTACAGTTGCCTGCTGAACGTTGCTGCCCAGGAGGTTGGGTTCTCCAAGGCCTGGGGGCTGCAGGTGCAGTATACCTTTTGGCGTCTGATATCTTCGTCCAGAGCTTTCGCGGTGAGGGAGGTCCTCTGGATTCACACTGCAGGCGTCGTCCTGGGGGGCAGACGAGGGCTACCCAGGGTGGGCACTTGCTCTGAATCGCCTGGGGATACTCTCTAGCTGGTTGGGCCACCTGGACACGAGCCGTGGGCGTTGGGTGCAGAGTGGTCAGGACTCGTGGATCTGGGGAGGCTCTTGAGCCCTTAGTTGTAGTTTCTTCTTGGACAGTGCTGCTGTCCACTGGAGTTCATGGTCCTCTGTGATGCAGGGCAGTCCTCTGGAACTTGGCAGAGGTCGTTGGACCCGCAGGATGCGTCACTTTCTTTTTGCAGGTACTTTGAAGCAGGAGACAGGCCAGTTGGGCTGGGGCCAAGTCAGTTTTCATCTTCATTCTTCTATGCTGGGGTTTCAGCTTAGCAGTCCTTTTTTCTTGTGAGGTCAGCAGGCATCTCACGATTTGGGTTCCGGGGGGGGGGGGGGGCAGGGGGGGGCGCCTTAAATCCTGGATTTAGTGGCATTACAGCATCAGTAGCCAATGGCTACTGACCCTGAGGGTGGCTACACCCTTCTTGTGACCACTCCCTTTGGGGAGGGGTACACAAACCTAACTCTATTGGTCCCTGGCCTCCAAACCAAGTTGGAGGATTCTGCAGGGAGGGGGGGTCACCTAAGGTCTGGACACCTCGGAGGTGGTCCCTCCTTTCTGCTTCCAGGTCCTGTTCTTGTATTATTCCAATTACAGGATCCCCTTGTTAGCCTATGGGACAGGAAACTTACCTCTGCTCTCCTGGTTGCTGGGGGTCTTCTAGATACTCACCTCTTGGGGTTCCATAGTCTCCCAACCCTCGGATAACTACTCCATAACCTCTGATGGGGAACACATTCTTGCATTCCACTATTTTAGTATATGGTTTGCCACCTCTATAGGGCCCTTGCTATTCCTAATGTTTTTATGCTAATTCCTAGTACTTACCTGAGCATATTTTGTGTGTACTTATCTCCAGAAAGGGGGGATAGCCTGTAGTAGTCCAGTGTTCCTATAATAAAGTACCCTTTTTTTTTTTTGCAACACTGTGTGGTTCCTTTCATGTGTGATACGTTACTGTGTGACTATTGTAGTACTGCAAGTGCTTCACATTCCTCTTAGATCAGTGTTGGCGCTCACCACAGCTACCACTAGAGAGCCCTGGCTTCTTAGACACTATAACACTAACTAATAAGGGCTGCCTGGACCTGGTATAAGGTGCCAACGCCATAGGTGTCCAACACACACCAGGCCAGACTCCTACAAAACATATATAAAACAAAATGTTATTTTTCTAAATTGGTCTCAGATTTATTCAATAAGTGCATGTCTCATTTAAAGCCTCTGTGAGTACAACAAATGCTGAACACTATTCTTCTGATAAGCGTAACTGCTCACCCACACTACCACGAAATAGAGCATTAGTCCTATCTACTTTTGCCTCTGCAATACCAATTAGGGATTCACTGGACTCTCTGCATAGTGTACTTCATTTTAGTGCAATATATAGAGAGCCAGCTTCCTGCAGTACATCACTCTACATGCCAATCAAACCATGTTTAAGGGAGTCAGCACAAACACTTTAGCACTGGTTAGCAGAGGTGAAGTGCACAGAGTCCTAAGGCCAACAAGCACAAATCCAGCAAAAGAGTAGGAGGAGGAAGACAAAACGTTTAGGGGTGACCCAGTAAAGAGGGCCATTTCCAACATTATCATTACACGGTTAGTCTCTTTTCCATTGTTTTTGCTCAGCTTTTTTATTTAATCGTTGCATGATTTGCTTATTCTCATTGTATTAATGGTTACTCTATTTTCCATGCATTTCAGATAACATTTATTGATTAAATTTTCTGTTTACTCTACCCTCTTGGGCCTGTACAGTGACATGCCAGTGAGGAATGTGGAATATAAATTTATAAAGAAATGCATTTTAAATGCAAAGTGCACATGCAGTTGTGATGCTGATCCATCTACGACGTGATTGGCCATACAGCTACTTTGAACTCTTTTTTTAGGCATTTGGAGTTATATTTTAATTCATGAGCACCACTTTGCTTCACTTTACCTGTGCGATTTATGGGCGCTCCAGTTAGTTCCTGCATATGTTATTCAAAAGATGCCAAGTTATGGATGGTTTCTGTTTCACAGGCTCCAGGCTAACAGGACAGTGAACACACAAAAGGAGGAATGCTTGCAATACGTCTAACCACTGACAATCCCTCAGGGGAGCATAAGGACAAAACTGATTTTGGGTTGTTCATGTTCCGAATTAGAGAGGAGTTGTCTGGTAGTTTGGGCCGAACTGTTCTTATTGAAGCAGGGTCAACACTCATTTGCATAAGGATGGGCCCACACTGAGCTGGCATGTTGAGCAAAATAATATTGGGTTAAAATGCTACCTTAAGTGCTTTCCAATGGTTAGACCATTTGCAAGCATTTCTCCCATCACCTTTTGTGTGTTTGATATCAGAACAGTATACTCACGTACTGAAGGTGTTTTTTGAGATGGCGGGCAGAAGTTATGCTTGCAGCCCAAACAATACCTCGTCAATTACTTTGCAACCAAGGAGCTCTTACTTTGCTTTCTTGTCCTTAGCAGACTGGCTAGGGCCCAGCTAAGGAGCAAGCAACACGTCAACAGAATTTTTAGGGCACCAAAAATGTTTTACCTAAACTCCTCTATAGGTAGAGTAGGAACTTGATAACAAGTGACAGAAACACATTATTAATAGCTGCAGGGGTTCACAGACTAGCAATAAGGAGTATTGTTTTTTTGCCATTCTGAGGTGCAGACGGTGTCTCATGGCATGACATAGGATGAATTTTGGGGGAAAGAATTGGGAATTAACAATTGCCCTTGAGGTGGTCACCAATTAAGTCAATTAAGGAGGAAAAGCACCAGTGCCTCTGACAAATCGGAGTCCTCTACAGCTACAAGAGGCAACTCATAAAACATAATAGTAGAGGGTATGGAACACACCTTTTCCAACAGGACAGTTCCACGATCCTTTAGCAGTGAGTTGATCATGACCGTGGCTGCTCGCGAGCAGTTGCTATCAGGGTCGGACAATCCCTCAAATGTTATGAACAACAGGTTGGTAAGCTGATCTGGCGGGAGGCGCTTTCCAATGATCTGTAAAAGAAAGGAATGCAGTTAACAGAGTAACTACATAAAAAGAATCACATATGAATATTTAGAAATGTTAATTATAATTTTATAGTAGTGCTTCATTATGGGAATTCTATTGAAATATAGACAAATATGTAACGGGAAACCACATACAATAGTCCTGTATTATAACTATAAAGTGTGGTTGACATCATAAACCATAAAATATCAAACAAAATGCATTGTTAATTTCACGAGAACCCTAAGAATGCAATATCTGAACACGTACATAAGTAAGACATTATATATATATATTTTTATATAACATGTTTACTTTAATGCAGTAAATGAAATTATGGACTATAACTTTTGATCATCTTTAGCAAAAAGGCAACAAAGGTATTTATGTGATTAAGAAAACAAACTTTCATATAAAACATGATTTGTTTTCTGTTTACTGAAATCACAGACTGCTGAAGTCAATGCTAGGAAAGCAGAGCTTACAATGGGACTTGACTATGATTAAAATGCTCAACTTTCATGAGCAGACTGCTAATTAAATAATAGCTACAGTCGAAGATTTTAGAAAGTAATCCTGCAATGATGAGTTAACAGTGGTCCCTGACTACATTTATAACAATGAGGGTTGATTAGCTTTAACAAATACTCTGATAATTAAACAACGAGCGATGACTAAACTTGAATATATGTGACGCTATTTTTTTTATTTCAATCGATGGAGGGGGTGTCCCTCTAGGTACTCCAACACAAGTGCTTAGGGCCAGGGTGCTCCTATACTGTCCATTTATGATAAAAATAAAAATAAAAAAATAAAACCTTTCTTAAGAGGAGAGGACAGAGTCCTGTAATGGCTGCTGCAGCGTTCTGCTGAGATGTTGCAACTGGTCTACCAGATAGCAAAGTACCGCAGTACCATACCATTCTGTGGTACCCCAATGGAAGACAGAAGAAAAGGTTCCCTCAGCCAAAGAGATTAGAATATTTTTCTAAATTTCAGTACCGCAGGAGTCCCACAAATCGTAGTCTTGTGTTACATGAAGGTGCAGATAGCAACATCTTTTCTAGAAGATGAACTCCTTCAAGACCATCTTAAGCTTATTTTTAAAAACAAATTTCTCAAAAAACTACTGTGAATTTACACCAAATAACAAAAAGCATACTTCCAGTAGAAAAAGTGTTACCAAAGGTAAGTAACTTTTTCTTTCAGATGGATACTTCTAACTGCAAAATTCCCAGCTTGTGAATAAATACCAAAGCAGCACCTCTCAAGGTGGTGGTTCTGTGGACAGCCCGAATCACAAAGTCCTGCAGGACCCAATGGGCAAAAGGGCCCATCCCACCAGACCTAGCTATCAAGGCAGTAGTGCTTTATGAATGTATGGCTGGACATCCATGTCGCAGCCTTGCAGATGCCCAGAACAGTCCCCTCCATGTACAAACGAAGTGATTGCAGCCTTGGCTCTAGTCGAATGAGCCCTCAGTCCTTCCAAGGGCGGCTTCTTAGCCAATATGAAGCCAATTTTTATTAAGGCTCCCAGTTTTCTGTTTTTACTGATATATACCTGACAGAAAACAATGTGTTTCCTGCGTATATTTATTTTTAAAAGTGGAAAAATATTGAAAATTGTGCTTCTTGTGGGTGCCTGTCCTTGCTGTCTTTCGTGTTTTTAGCACAACTGAGTACAAAGCATGGGAACTTAAACAACAGGTTGCAATGTCCCTAAATACAGGCACATGTTATATATATTTGTATTATGCTGCTGATATTTAACTGTGGGTGTAAAGCAGTGCATGTTTTGGAGGGAACTCCAGGCCAGACGCGGACTGTTTGTTCATTTGAGACTCCTCAGAGTGACCTTGAAGAGTACAGCAGTTTAACCCCTTCTGTGCCGCGGACGTAGTGGTTACGTCCCGCGGCACAGTGCTGCTGTGCCGAGGACGTAACCACTACATCCTCGGCACACAGCCCAGAGGGAGCGCTCTCGCTCCCTCTGTGTGCTTCCCCCCACCCCCCAAAGTCAGGGATGGAAGGGGAAGCCCTTCCCCTTCCAACCCCGACCCCCCCATAATGACGTCAGCGCGCAATCGGGCGCTGACTTCATTATGGGGTTCTCGCCGCACAGGAAGCCATTTGCTTCCTGTGCGGCGAGCGGAGAAGAGGTGAGTTCCTCTTCCCGGTGGGTGGGGGGTTTGAGCTAAAGAGGCACCGGGGGAAAGGAAAGGCTTTTCCTTTCCCCCGGTGTCTCTTTGAGCATTCCTGCTGCCCGATCGCATTGCGATCGGGCAGCAGGAATGCCCACTAGACACCAGGGATTTCTTTTTTTTTTGTTTACTTACCTGTTTCTTGTTGGCGGGGAGCGGCCCCTTGGGCAAGAGTCGCTCCCCTTTGGGGGGCAATTCGTTACGGCCATTTCTGCCCCCCTTGGGGGCAGATTGGCCTATTTTTTAGGCGGATCTGCCCCCAAGGGGGGCAGAAAACACTAGATCACCAGGGTGTTATATATTTATGTGCATTTTATGTGGGGGGGGGTGCCCCCTTGGGCAAGGGGTGCTCCCCCCAAGGGGGCAGAGAACTGTTGGCCTTTTCTGCACCCCTTGGGGGCAGATCGGCCTATTTTTTTTTAGGTCCATCTGCCCCCAAGGGGGGCAGAAGCCACTTAGGCACCAGGGATTGTGTGTGTAGTGGATGGGGGGGCGCCCCCTTGGGCAAGGGTCGCTCCCCTTTGGGGGGCATGTCTTTTAGGGCCATTTCTGCCCCCCTTGAGGGCAGATCAGCCTATTATTTTTAGGGTGATCTGCCCCAAGGGGGGCAGAAACCACTAGAACGCCAGGGATTTTTTTTTATGTGTTTATTTTTGTGGGGGCGCGTCCCCTTGGGCACGGGGCACTCCCCCCAAGGGGGGCATTGACCTGTTGGCCATTTCTGCCCCCCCCCTGGGGGCAGATGGGCCTATTTTTGTAGGCCCACCTGCCCCCAAGGGGGGCAGAAGCCACTTAGGCACCAGGGATAGTGTTGTGTGTGTTTTTTTGTTTGTTTGAGGGCTGTCCCCTTTGGCAAGGGTCGCTCTCCATGGGGACACACTACTAAAGGTATTTTCTGGCTTCCTTGGGGCAGACAGGCCTATTCTTTTAGTAGGCCCATCTGCCCCTATGGCAAAATCCACTTGGGCACCAATTTCTAAATGTTTGATGGTGGGGTGTTTGTCAACTGAAGAAGTCTTTGCACTTGTGATAAAAAATGTTTTCCTCCTTTTTGTTCTAGTTCAAAGCTTTTGATTTATTTGCTGTGGCTCCTTGCGGTTTTGGCGGTGGTTGACCTGCAGTTTGCACAGTTGCATGTTTTAGGAAAGTAAAAACAATTTACTCCAAAGGAGTATTGTTGCAATGCATGAATGACATGTTTGTAGGGGGTGTACTAAATGCAGGATTGTGTGTGAAATTGTCCTTAGGTTTGTGCACAATGATATTTGTTTTGTCTTATTTCTAATTTGCCTTTCTTTCTTTATTTTTAGTGGGAAATCATTGGTGATTGCTGTGTAGTTGCTGGTGAATCAAGCTTTTTCAGGCAAGTGAGCGGTATCGTTTGTGAGTTTATAACTCTTACTAACAAAGCTACACTTTGTTACTTGTCTTACACAGTGCTGGTTGTTGGTGGTGAATTTGTCCAGTTAATTTTAGCAGGAGAGATTATGGCTAGCCGCAGGATGACCGCTCAGCAGGTGGTTGGTATGCTTTTTGAGTCACAGTCTGATCCTGACTATGAGACAGACTCTGCATCTGAGGCAGAGGAGGAAGTCAGAGATTCTGGCAGTGATGTTTCTGTTGGAGGGGAATCTTCTGATGATGAAGCCACACTCAGTGCAGATGAAGGGCCTGTTTTAGAGGAGGACATTGATGTGCCAATAGTGCAGCAACCTGGGGCTGAAAGGTTTCCCGTTATAAGACCTGATGTCTGGGTTGCCCCAAACATGGAGCAGCCAGAGTTGCCTGCCTTTACTGGTCTCCCGGGATGTAACGCCAATACAGAGAACTTTATGCCTATCAATTTCTTTGAGTTATTCATGGATGATATGTTTTTGGAAGAGATTGTTGAGCAGACTAATTTGTATGTGGAGCAGCATTTGAGGGACAACGCTGCTAGACTTAGGCCACACTCTAGAGCTGCCCAGTGGATTCCCACAAATTTGGAGGAGTTAAAAAAGTTTTTGGGTTTGACTTTTTTGATGGGGTTGATAAGGAAGCCGTCACTGGCTTCGTATTGGTCTACTAGTCCCTTGATGGCAACAGCTATATTTCCAGCGACCATGAGTCGTAATCGGTATTTGCTTCTTCTTAGGATGCTGCATTTTGTTGACAATGCATTAGCCTTGCCACGAGATCACCCAGATTCTGACCGTCTTTTTAAGATTAGGCCTGTACTTGATCATTTTGTAGATCGGTTTTCGGAGGTCTATGTTCCAGGCAAAGAGTTAAGTGTGGACGAGTCTTTGGTCCTCTTCAAGGGTCGTTTTGGTTTTTAGGCAGTACATTCCTAGCAAAAGGGCACGATATGGAATTAAATTGTATATGCTGTCTGAAAGTAGGACAGCATATGTGTATAGTTTCCGTGTGTACACTGGTAGGGATTCCAATATTGACCCCCCTGGTTGTCCTCCCACTTTTGGAGTTACTGAGAAAATTGTGTGGGATCTTGGTAGACGACTGTTCAACAAAGGTCACCATGTGTATGTAGATAACTTCTACACTGGTGTGCAATTGTTCAAGGAATTGTTTAGAGTGGACACAGTTGCTTGTGGCACAATCCGTTCTAACCGGAAAGGCTATCCACGGGAGCTTGTCTGTAAAAAACTTGAGAGAGGACAGTGCTGTGCCTTGCGGAACGAGGAGCTGCTAGCTTTGAAATTTTCAGACAAGAGGGATGTCTACATGCTAAGTACCATCCATGATGAGAGTACTTCCCCTGTGACTGTTTGGGGCCAGGTTGCTGAAGTGCGCAAACCTGTGTGCATTTTAGATTATAATAAGCACATGGGAGGTGTAGATAGAGTTGACCAGAGGTTGGAACCTTATACTGCTATTCGTAAGTCTTACGTTTGGTATAAGAAGTTAGCACTTCACCTCTTCCACTTAGCAACCTTCA
Source organism: Pleurodeles waltl (assembly GCF_031143425.1). Classification (NCBI taxonomy): domain Eukaryota; kingdom Metazoa; phylum Chordata; class Amphibia; order Caudata; family Salamandridae; genus Pleurodeles; species Pleurodeles waltl. Next base: position 1,138,599,726 of record NC_090439.1, read on the forward strand.
ATGCTTTTATTGTGTTTAGGGATAGGTCTCCAGAGTCAAAGATGACATTTGTGAAATTTCAGGAGTCAGTGATAGAGAGCCTTATTGTGGTGGAACAGGCCAGAGTTCCTAGAGAAGCAGTGGTGGAGGATGTGGCTAGATTGAAAGATCGCCACTTTGCTGAGCACATTCCTCCCACACCCAAAAAAGACTTTCCAGCTAAGAAGTGTAGAGTGTGTTTTCGAAGAGGTATCCGGAGGGAGACTCGAATGTACTGCCCAGATTGTCCTTCAAAGCCTGGGCTGTGTGTCGGTGCTTGTTTTAAGAATTATCACACCCAGAAGAATTTCTGGGAACAACCATGAGTGTAAACTCATGTCTGTTTTGTATTTTCATGCGTTTAGTTTCATGGTTAACATTTCTGTCATGTTCTTAGTTAGAGCTTTTGTGTTTGTAGTTTTTTAATTCTTTCTACTTAGTTAGGGGTGCCTCTGTTAAAAAAAAAAAAAAAAAATTATGCCATTGTGTGTGGAGTGGGGCTTGGCTGAGAGTGTACATATTGACTTGCTGTTGGCTACTGCAACACACTGCCAGCCAAACACCAGTCCACACACTCCCATCAGCTGGTGTGATTGTTGTATCAGGCATGAGGGCGTATGTAAGTGATGGGCCCTTGAGTGGCGCTGTCTGTCGATGTGAGTGTTGTAATGTGCTGGGCCAGTGGCTGGCGGTGTGAATGGCCTTGTGTGTGTCATGTATGAAAGTTGTGTGAATGGACTGTAAAGCGGTTGGTGCCTTGTCGCGGCTTTACAGCTCACGAGCTGTGAGTCATTGGTTCAGTTTTTTGCCTTTCAGTTACTAACCGTGCATTTCATTTTTGTGAAAGCTCTTCTGTTAGTAAAATTTGATCCACTGAACCATCACTCACCCTCGTGCCAAATCCAACCAGTATGTGTGGTAAAAATGACAAAACCTGCTCCGCTGTAATCAGGCGTCGCAGCACACCTGTGACACGCTAGGTGCCTCAGGTGGGACCCCAATGATGAAGCATGCCACCAACTTGGTTGGTGGGTGAGGGGTCTTTTTCACATAACCTAAGTGTGTTTCTTTTCAAAATTTTAGTGTTTGGCACATCACGGACGTATGTGGGCACATCAAAACGATATATTACAAAACTACCTGTGTTTGGGGGGGAGAGGGCACCTATGTTTTTGGTCCTGTGTGCGGCCTTCATCTAGGGAAACCTACCAAACCCAGACATTTTTTAAAACTAGACACCCCAAGGAGTCCAGGGAGGTGCGGCTTGCGTGGATCCCCCAACATTTTCTTACCCAGACTCCTCTGTAAACCTCAAAATGTGCTTAAAAAAGCATATTTTCCTTACTTTTCTTCGTAAGATCACCACTCCAGCACAAAATTCCTACTCCCCAGTGTTCCCCTCAGTCTCCCAAGTAAAATGACACCTCACTTATGTGGGTCCCCAAAGCAGAGTCAGTCTAAAGATGCATAAAAGAATATGTCCTTATAAACTTGCTGTGCTATCCCCTCTATCTCTACAAGTTTTGGGCCTTATTCTGTTGCAGGCACCTGGCCCACCCACACAAGTGAGGTATCAATTTTATCGGGAGACTTAGGGGAACGCTGGGTGGAAGGAAATTTGTGGCTCCACTCAGATTCCAGAACTTTCTGTCACCGAAATGTGTGGAAAATGTGTTTTTTTAAACAGAATTTGAGGTTTGCAAAGGATTCTGGGTAACAGAACCTGGTCAGAGCCCCGCAAGTCACCCCATCTTGGATTCCCCTAGGTCTCTAGGTTTCAAAAATGCACAGGTTTGGTAGGTTTCCCTAGGTGCCGGCTGAGCTAGAGGCCAAAATCTACAGGTAGGCATGTTTTCAATGAAAAAATGTGATGTGTCCACGTTGCGTTTTGGGGTGTCTGCTGTCGCGGGCGCTAGGCCTACCCACACAAGTGAGGTATCATTTTTATCGGGAGACGTGGGGGAACGCTGGGTGGAAGGAAATTTGTGGCTCCTCTCAGATTCCAGAACTTTCTGCCACAGAAATGTTAGGAACATGTGTTTTTTTAGCCAAATTTTGAGGTTTGCAAAGGATTCTGGGTAACAGAACCTGGTCCGAGCCACACAAGTCACGCCATCTTGGATTCCCCTAGGTCTCTAGTTTTCAGAAATGCACAGGTTTGGTAGGTTTCCCTAGGTGGCGGCTGAGCTACAGGCCAAAATCTACAGGTAGTCACTTTGCAAAAAACACCTCTGTTTTCCTTCACAAATTTGGATGTGTCCACGTTGCGCTTTGGGGCGTTTCCTGTCGCGGCCGCTAGGCCTACCCACACAAGTGAGGTATCATTTTTATCGGGAGACGTGGGGGAACGCTGGGTGGAAGGACATTTGTGGCTCCTCTCAGATTCCAGAACTTTCTGCCACAGAAATGTTAGGAACATGTGTTTTTTTAGCCAAATTTTGAGGTTTGCAAAGGATTCTGGGTAACAGAACCTGGTCCGAGCCACACAAGTCACCCCATCTTGGATTCCCCTAGGTCTCTAGTTTTCAGAAATGCACAGGTTTGGTAGGTTTCCCTAGGTGGCGGCTGAGCTACAGGCCAAAATCTACAGGTAGGCACTTTGCAAAAAACACCTCTGTTTTCCGTCACAAATTTGGATGTGTCCACGTTGCGCTTTGGGGCATTTCCTGTCACGGGCGCTAGGCCTACGCACACAAGTGAGGTATCATTTTTATCGGGAGACGTGGGGGAACGCTGGGTGGAAGGAAATTCGTGGCTCCTCTCAGATTCCAGAACTTTCTGCCACAGAAATGTGAGGAACATGTGTTTTTTTAGCCAAATTTTGAGGTTTGCAAAGGATTCTGGGTAACAGAACCTGGTCCGAGCCACACAAGTCACCCTATCGTGGATTCCCCTAGGTCTATAGTTTTCAGAAATGCACAGGTTTGGTAGGTTTCCCTAGGTGGCGGCTGAGCTACAAGCCAAAATCTACAGGTAGGCACTTTGCAAAAAACACCTCTGTTTTCCTTCACAAATTTGGATGTGTCCACGTTGCGCTTTGGGGCGTTTCCTGTCGCGGGCGCTAGGCCTACCCACACAAGTGAGGTATCATTTTTATCGGGAGACGTGGGGGAACGCTGGGTGGAAGGAAATTTGTGGCTCCTCTCAGATTCCAGAACTTTCTGCCACAGAAATGTTAGGAACATGTGTTTTTTTAGCCAAATTTTGAGGTTTGCAAAGGATTCTGGGTAACAGAACCTGGTCCGAGCCACACAAGTCACCCCATCTTGGATTCCCCTAGGTCTCTAGTTTTCAGAAATGCACAGGTTTGGTAGGTTTCCCTAGGTGGCGGCTGAGCTACAGGCCAAAATCTACAGGTAGGCACTTTGCAAAAAACACCTCTGTTTTCCGTCACAAATTTGGATGTGTCCACGTTGCGCTTTGGGGCATTTCCTGTCACGGGCGCTAGGCCTACGCACACAAGTGAGGTATCATTTTTATCGGGAGACGTGGGGGAACGCTGGGTGGAAGGAAATTCGTGGCTCCTCTCAGATTCCAGAACTTTCTGCCACAGAAATGTGAGGAACGTGTTTTTTTAGCCAAATTTTGAGGTTTGCAAAGGATTCTGGGTAACAGATACTGGTCCGAGCCACACAAGTCACCCTATTGTGGATTCCCCTAGGTCTCTAGTTTATAGAAATGCACAGGTTTGGTAGGTTTCCCTAGGTGGCGGCTGAGCTACAAGCCAAAATCTACAGGTAGGCACTTTGCAAAAAACACCTCTGTTTTCCTTCACAAATTTGGATGTGTCCACGTTGCGCTTTGGGGCGTTTCCTGTCGCGGCCGCTAGGCCTACCCACACAAGTGAGGTATCATTTTTATCGGGAGACGTGGGGGAACGCTGGGTGGAAGGAAATTTGTGGCTCCTCTCAGATTCCAGAACTTTCTGCCACAGAAATGTTAGGAACATGTGTTTTTTTAGCCAAATGTTGAGGTTTGCAAAGGATTCTGGGTAACAGAACCTGGTCCGAGCCACACAAGTCACCCCATCTTGGATTCCCCTAGGTCTCTAGTTTTCAGAAATGCACAGGTTTGGTAGGTTTCCCTAGGTGGCGGCTGAGCTACAGGCCAAAATCTACAGGTAGGCACTTTGCAAAAAACACCTCTGTTTTCCGTCACAAATTTGGATGTGTCCACGTTGCGCTTTGGGGCATTTCCTGTCACGGGCGCTAGGCCTACGCACACAAGTGAGGTATCATTTTTATCGGGAGACGTGGGGGAACGCTGGGTGGAAGGAAATTCGTGGCTCCTCTCAGATTCCAGAACTTTCTGCCACAGAAATGTGAGGAACATGTGTTTTTTTAGCCAAATTTTGAGGTTTGCAAAGGATTCTGGGTAACAGATACTGGTCCGAGCCACACAAGTCACCCTATTGTGGATTCCCCTAGGTCTCTAGTTTATAGAAATGCACAGGTTTGATAGGTTTCCCTAGGTGGCGGCTGAGCTAGAGGCCAAAATCTACAGGTAGTCACTTTGCAAAAAACACCTCTGTTTTCCTTCACAAATTTGGATGTGTCCACGTTGCGTTTTGGGGTGTTTCCTGTCGCGGCCGCTAGGCCTACCCACACAAGTGAGGTATCATTTTTATCGGGAGACGTGGGGGAACGCTGGGTGGAAGGAAATTTGTGGCTCCTCTCAGATTCCAGAACTTTCTGCCACAGAAATGTTAGGAACATGTGTTTTTTTAGCCAAATTTTGAGGTTTGCAAAGGATTCTGGGTAACAGAACCTGGTCCGAGCCACACAAGTCACCCCATCTTGGATTCCCCTAGGTCTCTAGTTTTCAGAAATGCACAGGTTTGGTAGGTTTCCCTAGGTGGCGGCTGAGCTACAGGCCAAAATCTACAGGTAGGCACTTTGCAAAAAACACCTCTGTTTTCCGTCACAAATTTGGATGTGTCCACGTTGCGCTTTGGGGCATTTCCTGTTACTGGCGCTAGGCCTACGCACACAAGTGAGGTATCATTTTTATCGGGAGACGTGGGGGAACGCTGGGTGGAAGGAAATTCGTGGCTCCTCTCAGATTCCAGAACTTTCTGCCACAGAAATGTGAGGAACATGTGTTTTTTTTAGCCAAATTTTGAGGTTTGCAAAGGATTCTGGGTAACAGAACCTGGTCCGAGCCACACAAGTCACCCTATCGTGGATTCCCCTAGGTCTATAGTTTTCAGAAATGCACAGGTTTGGTAGGTTTCCCTAGGTGGCGGCTGAGCTACAAGCCAAAATCTACAGGTAGGCACTTTGCAAAAAACACCTCTGTTTTCCTTCACAAATTTGGATGTGTCCACGTTGCCCTTTGGGGCGTTTCCTGTCGCAGGCGCTAGGCCTACCCACACAAGTGAGGTATCATTTTTATCGGGAGACGTGGGGGAACGCTGGGTGGAAGGAAATTCGTGGCTCCTCTCAGATTCCAGAACTTTCTGCCACAGAAATGTGAGGAACATGTGTTTTTTTAGCCACATTTTGAGGTTTGCAAAGGATTCTGGGTAACAGAACCTGGTCCGAGCCACACAAGTCACCCCATCTTGGATTCCACTAGGTCTCTAGTTTTTAGAAATGCACAGGTTTGGTAGGTTTCCCTAGGTGGCGGCTGAGCTAGAGGCCAAAATCTACAGGTAGTCACTTTGCTAAAAACAGCTTTGTTTTCTGTGATGTGTCCACGTTGTGTTTTGGGGCATATCCTGTCGCGGGCGCTAGGCCTACCCACACAAGTGAGGTATCATTTTTATCGGGAGACTAGGGGGAACATAGAATAGCAAAACAAGTGTTATTGCCCCTTGTCTTTCTCTACATTTTTCCCTTCCAAATGTAAGACAGTGTGTAAAAAAGACGTCTATTTGAGAAATGCCCTGTAATTCACATGCTAGTATGGGCACCCCGGAATTCAGAGATGTGCAAATAACCACTGCTTCTCAACACCTTATCTTGTGCCCATTTTGGAAATACAAAGGTTTTCTTGATAGCTATTTTTTACTCTTAATATTTCAGCAAATTAATTGCTGTGTACCCAGCACAGAATGAAAACCCACTGCAGGGTGCAGGTCATTTATTGGCTCTGGGTACCTAGAGTTCTTGATGAACCTACAAGCCCTATATATCCCCGCAACCACAAGAGTCCAGCAGACGTAACGGTATATTGCTTTCAAAAATCTGACATTGCAGGTAAAAGTTACAGAGTAAAACGTAGAGAAAAAGTGATGTTTTTTTCACCTCAATTTCAATATTTTTCTTTTTCAGTTGTTATTTTCTGTAGGAAACCCTTGTAGGATCTACACAAATTACCCCTTGCTGAATTCAGAATTTTGTCTAGTTTTCAGAAATGTTGCGGTTTCTGGGATCCAGAGTTGGTTTCATGCCCATTTCTGTCACTGACTGGAAGGAGGCTGAAAGCACAAAAAAATCGTAAAAATGGGGTATGTCCCAGTAAAATGCCAAAATTGTGTTGAAAAATTGGGTTTTCTGATTCAAGTCTGCCTGTTCCTGAAAGCTGGGAAGCTGGTGATTCTATCACCGCAAACCCTTTGTTGATGCCCTTTTCAGGGAAAAAACCACAAGCCTTCTTCTGCAGCCCATTTTTCCAATGTTTTTTTTAAAAAAACGAAATTTTCACTGTTTTTTGGCTAATTTCTTGGCCTCCTTCTGGGGAACCCACAAAGTCTGGGTACCTCTAGAATCCCTAGGATGTTGGAAAAAAAGGACGCAAATTTGGCGTGGGTAGCTTATGTGAACAAAAAGTTATGAGGGCCTAAGCGCGAACTGCTCCAAATAGCCAAAAAAAGGCTCGGCACAGGAGGGGGAAAAGGCCTGGCAGCGAAGGGGTTAAAGTGAAGCAGATTATGACGATATTTGGATTGTGAACGCGCTGCATTGAAAACGCAAACAGGAGACACGGACGCCGAGGCGGGACGCGGGACGCCATTGCCGGGCGGAGCGCAGCTGAGAGAAGCGACGAGCGAGGAGCAGAGCACGCGCCAGGCAAGGTGCGGGTAAGGTGAAGCGGCCGTGGAGGTACGGTGCGGCCCGCCTCGTCCCCGGCCTGTCCCGGCCTTCCTTTGTCCCGTCCGACCCTACCAGCACCCGCGTCAGCATCCGGTTTCGACCCGGTTCGGCGCTCCAGCACACGAAGGGGCAAGCAACAGGAGACACCTGCAGCCAACACACCAAGGGGGGTTGAAGGTGAGGCGGCAGGGGCACGGGGGTCCGGGAGTGTGGTGCGCAGGTCCTCAAGCCCCCACCCACCCTCAGTCGATCGCCTACCAGGCCCCAGCCAGCGGGCCAGCAGTGCCGTGTGTGGAGCCAGGAGCCACGTGGAGGCAGCAGGAAGGCAGGGGGGCTCCCCAGTTGGCTGTATGTGGTGGAGCCGACGGTGCCCAACCCCTACCCGGACACAGAAGCGCTGAGGCTTCAGTGCTGAGGTCTAGGCATCCAGGAGCCTCACCAGACCACTCAGCTAGTAGTAAGCAAGCACCAAGTGCTAAGCACCAATTCACACCTTGCCACCAGCACAGGCACAGCTCAGGCCTTAACACAGACTTCGAGGTGGTTTAAGCCCCAGTGAATAACTGCAGAGTACTATACCTCACAAACTAAGGACATTTATTGAGGGTCCAAGCTACTTCAGGGCTTAAGGCCGCAGCCACCTTTTGCACAGAAGTGGCCGGTGTTCGACCTGTGCGGCTTGTGCCTAAAGGAAAGCTCCAAGCACCTCATCACCGGCACAGGCCCTCAACTCTAGCTTGGTCACCCAAACACCAAATATCGGCAAAGGCACAAAGGAGCAATGATGACACTAACTCGGGGAGGAGAAAAGTGGCAAAGAGGTTAAGGCAAGGCTCCTAGGACCAACGGACTTAATGGTCCAACCGAGTGACACTACCGAGAAGAACACTTCCACTAACCCAACAGCGGCCAAGAAACCAGTCAACACCTCAAATAAATCAGGTGGACATCACAAAAAAGAGGGATAAAAAATTACTGACTTTGTTAACTAAGCCGACAGACAAGTCCATCCCAGCTCTTAATGGCATACAGCTGGTATCCCTGTTTGCTGATACTGGGACAACTCTTGCAGCGACAGAGAGGTCCCTCCATGACAGGGAAAGCTTCCACAGCAGCACCCCAAGTGCCCCAAATGCAATAACTACAGCAGAGTATACACTGGTAACCAATATGATTCCTTCGCCACTTTAAATCTCAGCAACTGGAATAACTGGAGCCAGAACTCCCCTCTACAGACTCCATAAATACCGCTATTACAGCAATTACTGCAATCACCGTATGGAGGAGGAATCAGCAACTGCATAATGATGCATGATCCACCTCTAATTGACCTCTCTGACACTTGTGTCACTGTTTCTATAACTGAGCCGGTGGCCTGCGAGGGATCTATCAATGCGGCCCAACCGTCTAACACCAATGCAATGCAAGGAGGGGAGAAGCATTCAGAAAATCAAACAGCCATCCTGAAACAGTGCACCACCAGTAGTAGCAGCTCATTGGCGGAGATGGAGGCATACCCCTCCTCCAACCCATGGCGCCCTAGTTTCCTAGCCAAGCAGGATTAGGTAATGGGCACTGTGTTGGGCTGTCTAGAGGAGGCAAATGTCCCAGCAGATCCTTCTTTGGAAGCTAAACTCAAGGAGGACCGGCCAGCTTCTGGGGAGGTTGAGGCCTCTTGGCAGGCCCTCCTATCAACCACAAATGCAATGTCAGCGGTGATTTATTATCAAGCCGACAAACAGGAAACTCAGGTGGACCTACTCAATGTCTGGGCAGTGCACATAGTGAGTATCAACAAGAAGCTTCAAGCGTTGAACGACTTGATAAGAAGGGCTCAGACCCATTCTTACACTCAGCAAGCATTATGTCAATGTGCTTCTATAGGAGACAATTCACCCAAAACCATTGAAATTCTAAATTACATCTTGACAGCTTAAGGGCCCAGGCCCCCAGATCTCAGGGTGGGCTTTGTAGGAGGGAAGGGTCAGTGCACGATAATTACCTTGACAAGAAAGGCGCGGACAGTGAAAACAGAAACTCACAGGTTACTTGCTTTTCCAAGCTCATCTGGGGCAGCAAAGACTAACACTCAAGCAAGTCCCGTCTAGGATGGGATTGCAGGAGAAGCTTCAAATACCTTAGCAGCAAATGAGGTCTCTCTTACTAAAAGGGAAAAGAAACGGCAAAGGAAAGCTCGGAAGAAGGCCAAGGTGGCTCAACAAAACAATATCTGGAAGTCATTTGCAAAGTCAATTGACACAAAGACCTTGAGGGGAAAGATGAGGGTGACTTGGAGGATAACAGCATATATATCATGCAGCCGACAACGCAAAAGGTTAACCAGGAGAACCTAACACACGCAGTTTCTGCATGCAAAAATCAACCATCTCAGCGAAACCATTCACTTAAGGATATAAGGTTATCGAAAAGCTGCTGGGGTGGAAACCCAGCTCAGAGGGAGGTCACGGCTAGCAACCCCCCCCGGAAGTGGATCCTAACATCTGTCAGATCACTAACCAAGGGAACCGAAGAGGCAACGCTGGGTGGGAAGCCTTCAATTATTGGGAAAATAGCCAAACACCTGCAGTAATCGATCATTGCCAGTCCTCACAACAACTTACACAGGCAAACACCATGCCGGATATCGGCAAGAAACAACACACAAGGAATGATACTAATCTCAAACAACCAACACCAATAAGCCCGCTGGGAGGTCAGACCTTCCAGCAAACAGTGGCTTTGCGTGACAACAAACTCTTCATCCCCCGGTACAATTCAAAAGGGGCCGTTGATATTTTAAATAGAGGAACAATCATCAAACTTATAAATAAAATTCGGCCCCTAGCCCATATAACAATGACTGAGCTGCAAACAGTGGAGTTTGTTCCTCATCTGAATAACAGGGTCAAACAGGCAAAACTTATATCCTGGGCGTCTCCAGCTTTCGCCGCCCAAATCCTGGATCACCAGGACACCTTTAGTTCACGAGGCATTACGCTACAAAGACAAGAACCATGTTGATATCCTAACCACCTGCTCCCGGGAAATTAGAGGGGGGCCTCAGTGTTGAAAGGAGCGGTTCGAGTGGAGGCGACTCCAAGCAGACAAGAACATTTAACCATAGTAAGGAATCAAAGTTCGCTTCATCAGGAGAGAAGCCACCAAGTATATATCGGCAGGACTCCGATTTGGAAACAGGCAGAGCGGCAATCCATAATGGTCCACAGTAGCAACTGGTCCTGACGAAAGACCAGACAGAGAAACTGTCAAGGACAGCCTCTATATATGCTCTTGGGATTGCCATGGTCTGAAACAAATAATAACAGACGCGGAAGCGCTGACGTTCCTTCAGCAATTTGATATCATCATGCTTCAGGAAACTTGGTGTACGGAGCCAATTCAAATCTCAGGCTGTGTCTGCTGGCATGTTCCTGCAGTCAAGATCCAAAAATTTGGACCTCCCAAAGGTGGCCTCGCTACATAATGTTCAACCAAAACCAATTGGGCCATCAAACAAATTCACCTCAGAATTGACTGGCTGCTGCCAATTAAGATGGAACCTCAGGAGCTGAACCGTGCTAAAACACCACACTATTGCTACTAACCGATGGGTACATTCACCTGAATAAAGAGCAAAACAGAGAAAACATGGAAATACTGTTAAACATCCTAAAACTGTTGCAGAGGCAGTACAAGGAGGCCATTCATATTGTGTCCGGTGACTTTAATGCTGACTTGAGCAAAGGCTACACAAAACAGGGACAAAAACACCAGGATATGCACCTGAACAATAGGTTTGAAAATCTTGGCCTGCGTCGCTTGATGACCCACTTAGGGGGAGACTCCTACACCAGTAACTTTCTCAAGGGGATCAATAAAATCAACTATTGACTTCAAATGAATAAATGAAGCAGCACTGCCACTAGTCGTCGCCTACAATATTTATGCACGCCCGGAGAGTGATCACCTTCCACAAGCCATCCAGTTAAGACGGGAATGGAAGCGACTACCAAAGGCAAACATTATTATTATTGCCAGACGACCTATAATACAGAAAAGTTAAAATGGCAGGGGCACGGCATTGCGAAAGTGATGGAAGAAGTGTACACTGTGGTCACTAGAAGAGCTCAAGAAAGAGTTTGAGAATCAGGAACAAACTGCATTGAGTTCAGGTGCACGGGTGAAGGCATGTAAGCACCTATACGATTCATTAATGAACACATTTCCTAATAAAGTCCCTTTCCCAAGCTCTGCAATCGCTGCAAATAAAAATCTGAGAGGCATCCATGGTATAATAGATCTCTGCGTAAATTAAAAAATCAAGTCTCACATGAGTCAAAAAAAGTGGCAAAGGAGGCACGAAGGGTTAAGAACCCAGACAAAACAAAGCTCCTTAAACTGAGATCACAATATAAGAAAGACTGCTGGTTGAAAAAAAAGACAGTACTATGAAGATCTTTGGTCAAAGCTCCTGATGTCAAACTGAAAAACAACATAAAATCCGGGAAACTGGTGAATGGACTGGTACATCGACATTCTAATGCAGGCATTGATGCTGCCACTTTGGAAGCCCATGTCTCAGCATTGTATTCGTCCTCAGACCAAAAGGTGATGGGAGAGGACCCTCTGCCTGCAAGTCGCTGCACTTCTAGTTCGACTGACTTTGGCTTTAGAGTAAAGTTGAAAACAGACGCTTACCAGCCCGACTCAAGACAACGCTCTCACTGATATAGACATTGAGCAGCTAACAGGCATTATAACAAAGCTAAAAACGTTTTTTTACGATTTTTTAATAAGACCGGCACTTCTGCCTCCCTGGTAAATTACAGGCTAATAGCCTTGATCGATGTCGAAGCAAACTTTATGCAACCTGTCTGCTGCAACAATTATCGGTTTGGATACACGAGAAACATCTCCTGCCACAAACTCAGACTGGTGTCAAAGTAGGCATGGGAACTTCAACCAACTTGACTGCTTTGGCTTTGCTAGGTATAAAATCTAGGCATGAGAAAAGCCGACTATTCGCCTGTTTTATTGATCTTAATTCGGTGTTTGATCATGCCCCAGGATCTCGTCTATGGGAAAAATTGAAAGGCTGGGGTCTCCCCAGCAGCCTGTTGAACACAACGATGGAACTATATTCAGGTACTTGGGCGCAAGTCAAAATTGGAGAAGGTGGCCAGGTTACCAATAGAATTCAAACTTTTAATGGTATAAAGCAAGGACGTGTTTTAGCCCCTATGCTTTTTAATTTATATCTAGCAGACCTGGCCAACGCTCCTCCTGTAAACAATCACCCGCCCGTTTTGGCTCAGGAAGCAATTGCATGGTTACAGTACGCAGAGGACAGTTTTACTAAGTCAAACTCCAATTGGTCTGCAGCACAGAATCAACGCACTCACTTGATATTTTGTCAAGCAAGGTCTGGAACTGAATTTGAATAAAACTTGAGTGGTCAGACTGGTGGACTCGAAATTGAAATCTTTTGCATGATTCATCAACGGAGCCCAGATGGAGGTTGTTCCCGCATACAAATACTTGGGTTTCATAGTGGACCAAAACCTGACCTTTAAACCACAGCTTATTGCTGCTCAATTAAACGCACAATCCTTGACCTAAGGATTTAGGATATTAAAACAAAGAAAAATGAGTTGTACGTCATGCAACCATCTGCTCTCTGTAATGTCAGCACGGCTAATGCCAACAGTTACATATAGGGCTGAAACAATGTTGAGCAAAGTAATAGCAGTTTAAAATCAAATTCAAACGAAGGCCTATAAAACAGTGTTCCAGATTCCAAAATTAACTTCACCAGCCCAGGTACGCCTAGAATTTGGATTAAAATGCTACAAATTTCAGAGCAAAAATGCGTACGTAAAACTCTGCTGGAGACTGCGAGCAGCATAGACAGGAACTATAAGCAATCTATCCTGGTGTGAAATCGAGGAGCAACAGCGCAGCAATGACAGCAGCTCATAGGGAAGCCATCTAAATAACTCTATAAAGAAACTGGGCCTGCAAAACGTCTGGGGCATGAGCTTGAGCAAAGCAGAGTTTTACCAGATGGTAAACGCTGCAACTCGGTTACTGTCGCTTGCAACAGACAAGAACATGCTTGCCAAAAGACGACACACCTGGACCATACTATCATCATATAAAACACTCCAAGCACAGGAATATTTATCAGTATTTTTCACCCAATCGCTGAATCATCAATTTATGCTTCTGCACTTTAGGATGATTGAAACTAAAGACATGGCCCCTTTTTGGAAGCAGGAGTATAGGAGTCAATCTTGTCGCCTCTGTGGGTACAAACAAGAGTTACTTGTTCACGTTTTTTGTGTATGCCCGGTATTGGTTGAACAAAGGAAAATATACCTGAAATAGACCTTCATGGCCCTGGGTATACGCTCATGTAGGCCAGCTGCCATTAGCTGGTTAAGTGGCTCTTCAATTCCCCTTGCCTGTCGGGAGACTATGTTTATGGTGCAGACTTTTAAAATAACTGTCAAATATTGCTGAAAAAGTAGAGCAAAGCCAGGATGGATAGGGGTGCCGCTGTTTCAAATGCCTATGGGCATTTGCGGATGGGTAGTCACTCAGCTTATCATAGGAAATTGAGCGGGTGGTGACATATCAAGGTCTAGTCGTATGGTTAGCATCTACCTGGTGGCGTACTTAAGTATTTTTAGATTTTAGATTGAGGAACAAGAAAACTATGCCCCAGCCATTCTGACATTGTTGGCATTTTAGGATTGCTAATTAAGTTGTGCTGTTATATACATGGCTACAAGCGAGGTCTTGTCTTTAAGACCCCGCTTTTGGACTATTCTTAAGAAATGTTTTAAGTGCTATGACTACCAGGCGGGGCCAATCCACCAAGACAGTGCGCAATCTAGAGGCACATTAATTAACACTACTGGGGATTGCTTTTACTGTTTTTTGTAATTGTATGATTTTTATTATTAACTGAAGAGCTTGCATGCGTTTATTAGCCCGACAATGTGATGAGTTTTAAAACTGCCGTTGGTTTTAATTAACTATGGTAATAAAATTTACTTAAAGTATGAATGTATGTTTATCAGTTAAAATATCAGTCAAAATGTACCGGTTTGCGACTCCATTATTATTAAAACACAAACTAAATATGGATAAATAACAATAAGATCACCAAAAAATAAATATGGATAAATACAGACAGAAATGTGAAACAAACAAATACCATAAAACCGGAAGCCCTAATTATTATACAGAGGATTATCCACCCTATATGGTCCTTCTCCACTTCCTTACCCTTCTCCATCCTTGCGAACCCCACAAAGTGCTGATCGTCCACCTAATGGTCCTTGGTGCGTTCAATGTAAAAACTCAAAGCTCTCTTGGGGTCCAGGTGGTGGAACCGCTTTTGAGGGGTGAAGTGAAAAGAATGTGAAAAGGATGATGGATTGTCCAACATGAAAAAGTATCACAATCTTCGGCAGGAATGCTCCCCTAGTCCGTAACATCAGTTTGTCTGAGAAAAAGGTGGTGTTAAATACACAAGCTTGTAGTTCATTTACTCAACAAGCTGAGGTCAGTGAGGGCACTTTTATTTTGTTGCCCAGGCCTCAGGGTCTACCGACCCTGGCTGAGATTATTGATAAATGCAAGATGTCTTTGAGAGTCAGTAGACACAAAGGATAGCTGTTAAAGGGTTTAAATGGGGTACATATAAGAAACTTGTCAACCAAATTAGGGCCCAACATCACAAAAGCTTTGGGTGGAAATATATGTACCAGACTTTTAAGAAAACACATCAAAAAAAGTGATTTAAATAAGGATGGTTGGTCCGGTAAACACAAAAGGCAGAAAGAGTTGACAAACAACCTTTAAGAGTGCCCACAACAAGTGCATGTTGGGCAAAAGACAGCACAAAAAAGAAAACATCAGACAGCTTTGCCTGTAATGGGCTTGTATGCCAGGATTTACCCCAGGCCGTACATTTATCTCAGCGACTGGCAGGTGTGTTGTTTTGGCTCCTAGTATGACACAGACTACTTCAGAAGGGAGATTGAAAGGCAACAGTCGCTGATCAATTTACACACATGTAAGTCTAGACTGTGCAGGCCCAGGTGCTGCACCCTATCACTGCAATAGTAGATCCTTATGAAGCGGAAGTCTCTTTGGAGGGCAGATCCACACCCACTAGGATGACTTGGGGGCATCACACCTAATATTTTTCAGAACTTGTGGCAGGAAAATGCAGCAGCGGACGACATACAAGAGACCTGTGCTCCACGCTAAGCTGAATGATTCTCTGAGAGAGAGAATTCTTGGGAACTCTTTCATACTGACAAAAAGGTTACTTACCTTCGTTATGCTTTTTCTGATGGAGACTATATCTAACCACAGATTCCGCACTTTAGAAAATTCCCCAGGCATCAGATTGGATCCATGGAATAGGTCACTTACCTTCCGTAACATATTATCTGGTAGAGACTATATCTAGCTGCAGATTCCTTACCTTTGACTCTCCCAGGTGTCAGACAGGATCAGGAAACCTTTACTTGAGCAATACCTCTGCACGTGCCACCAGGTAGCTCCGTAGTCGGTGCTAGATGTGCCATTCCGGTAACCTATATGGGCACCACCCAGGCGCACAGATGTCACAATTTTCCACGTCAGGAGCACAGGGCCATGAAATAAACCGATTATGTGTCCAATCCAAGGCCCTGGAAGGGATCACCCTGACCCTAGTAAATGAGTCTGCAGGGCAGGAAGGCATGAGTGGGTGTAAGGAACCTGCAGCTAGATATAGTCTCTGCCAGATCATATGTTAACTAAGGTAAGTAATTTGTTCCTCAGATAGAGACTTCTAGCTGCAGATCCTCGACCTTTGAATAGATACCCAAGCCATATCCTCCTGGTGGTGGGCTGCGGACACATTTTCTAAACTAGAAAGTCCTGCAGGTCTGACCCAACAAAATGCCCATCCCTGCAGACCCCACAAAAAAGTTACTTATCTTAGGTAATGTATCCGGTTGAGCCTATATCTAGCTGCAGATTCCGTACCTTAAAATTTCCCCAGGCGTCAGACTGGATCTGGAGACTTTTGCTTGAGCAAAACCCTTGGGCACACCGCCGGGTGAATCCTTTCGGTTCTGTGTGGCGATCAGTGACAGATGAGACATTGCAGTCACCTATGTGGGAGCCACCCAGGCGCGCGGACATTGGTTACTTTTTTGGCGATTTCCTATGCCAGGAGGCAGAGCCATGAAATGAACCTGTGTGTATAATCCAGGGCCCTGAAAAGGATCACCTAACCCTAGCAAATGAGACTGCAGTGCCGGGAGGCATAAGAAATTTACACCTAGATATTAGTCTCTACCAGATAAAACGTTACCAAAGGTAAGTAACTTGCTCATCTGATAGAGACTTCTAACTGCAAATTCTTTATGTTTGAATAGATGTCCAAACCATACCGTCCTGGCGGTGGGCTGCGGGCAAATCTTCTACACTAAGAAGTCCTGCAGGACCATACAAGCCAAAAGCCCATCACTGCGAACAGTAATGCCTGGCACATGCTTGTGCAGGGAAGTAGGAGGCTGGCTCTCTATGTAGTGTGCAAAGCTAGGCAAACTGTGCATGGAGTCCAGACAATCACACGTTGGTTTACAGGGGTAAAAACTAGACACCTAATGCTCTAATTTATATGGTAGCTTGGTCGAGCAGTTAGGCCAATCTTGGAGAAGTGCAAAGCATTGGTTTACCCATTGAATCAATCTTGCAACTCACATGCTCAACGAAATAATTCAAGACCAATTATAATAATAAAGCTTTATATACATTTTAAGACCAAAATCAGCAGAATTGGTTAAGTATTTTTCAAGATATGACTTTTTGAAGTTTATAAAAATATTCATTCTGTGCGTAATTACGCACCATAGGAATCAATGGAGGATAACCCTTGAAAATACATATACAATCACACAGTTGGTTTACTAAGTTCTTCTTTTGCAGGTTGGTCGAGGTCAGCGGTGGGCACACTGTGCCAGCTGCAGGAGTTCGGGTGGTTCCCGGTTCTGGCGGGAGCACCGGGAAACTGTCTCTGGAGTGGATGCAGGACCACTGCGAGGGACACCTTGTAAAAGCACTGTAAAGGAAAGTTTAAAGGTGAATCCTGGGGGGTCCCCTTGGAGTGTTGGGGTCACAAGGGGTGGGGGGGACCCATAGGGCACAGCAGGTTCTTCGGCACAGGGCGGCCAGGTGCATAGCAAATCGGTGATCCAGGAGCTGTGTGCAAGGATGTCCTCAGAAGCTGGAGGTAAGTCGAGACAAGGGACATTTGCAGGACAATGGTGCTCTGGTGGGAGGTCTGGGTTGCTTTTGAAGTCTCTTGACTTGGGTTTCCTCCTGATCCTTTCTCAGTAACGGGTAAACTGTTTTTCAGGGTGTCCAAAGCTAGGTGACCAATACCCAGGGTAGTTTGGCCATTAAAGGGCACAGTGCCACCTAACATGGTACACTGGCAGGGTTTATCCTCTCCCTTGGAAAAAGGTGTTACTGGTCTGGGAAGGGGTAGCCTCCCCGCGCCACCAGACTGCTTTGACGGACACATTTGGTGCTCTCCTTGCACAATCTGGGTTTGCACATGTCCAGGAACCCCAGGTCCCTTTCTGGCGCTACACTGCACAAAGGAATGGGGAGTATCCACTCCTCTGTCCATCACCACCCCAGGGGTGCTGCCCAGAGCTCCTCCAGGGGGCCACTTGATTCTGCCTCCTTAAAAACAAGATGTGCAGAGGCCCGGGGAGCATATGGTTGGCCAGGACAGATATTTGATGTCAGTGACCCCCTCTGATCAAATCAAATCAAATCATTAACATTTATAAAGCGCGCTACTCACCCGTGCGGGTCTCAAGGCGCTAGGGGGGAAAGGGGAGGTTATCGCTGCTCGAACAGCCAAGTCTTTAGGAGTCTCCGGAAAGCGGAGTGGTCCTGGGTGGTCCTGAGGCTGGTGGGGAGGGAGTTCCAGGTCTTGGCCGCCAGGAAGGAGAAAGATCTCCCACCCGCCGTGGAGCGGCGGGTGCGAGGGACGGCAGCAAGTGCGAGGCCAGCGGAGCGGAGGGGGCGGGTGGGGACGTAGAAGCTGAGGCGTCTGTTGAGGTATTCCGGTCCCTTGTTGTGGAGGGCTTTGTGTGCGTGGGTGAGAAGACGGAAGGTGATCCTTTTGCTGACTGGGAGCCAATGCAGGTGTTTCAGGTGTGCGGAGATGTGGCTGTTGCGGGGTACGTCGAGGATGAGGCGGGCCGAGGCGTTTTGGATGCGTTGCAGGCGGTTTTGGAGTTTGGCGGTGGTCCCGGCGTAGAGGGTGTTGCCGTAGTCCAGGCGACTCGTGACAAGGGCGTGGGTCACGGTTTTTCTGGTGTTGGCGGGGATCCAGCGGAAGATCTTGCGGAGCATGCGGAGAGTGAGGAAGCAGGCGGAGGACACGGCGTTGACTTGCTTGGTCATGGTGAGAAGAGGGTCCAAGATGAAGCCGAGGTTGCGGGCGTGGTCTGCGGGGGTCGGTGCGGTGCCGAGGGCCGTGGGCCACCAGGAGTCGTCCCAGGCGGACGGGGTGTTGCCGAGGATGAGGACTTCCGTTTTTTAAGAGTTCAGCTTTAGGCGGCTGAGCCTCATCCAATCTGCGACGTCCTTCATACCCTCTTGTAGGTTGGTCTTGGCGCTGGCGGGGTCCTTGGTGAGGGAGAGTACAAGTTGGGTGTCGTCGGCGTAGGAGGTGATGATGATGTCGTGCTTGCGTACGATGTCGGCGAGGGGGCTCATGTAGACATTGAAGAGTGTCGGGCTGAGCGATGAGCCTTGAGGTACGCCGCAGATGATCTTGGTGGGTTCTGAGCGAAACGGAGGGAGGTAAACTCTTTGGGAGCGGTTAGCGAGGAAGGAGGCGATCCAGTCCAGGGCCTGGCCTTGGATCCCGGTGGAGCGTAGGCGGGTGATTAGGGTGCGGTGACAGACGGTGTCAAAGGCAGCCGAGAGGTCGAGGAGAATGAGGGCGACTGTTTCACCGTTGTCCATCAGGGTTCTGATGTCGTCTGTGACTGAGATGAGGGCGGTTTCCGTGCTGTGGTTGGTTCGGAATCCGGTTTGTGAAGGGTCGAGCAGGTTGTTGTCTTCCAGGAAGGTGGTCAGCTGTTTGTTGACGGTCTTTTCTATTACCTTGGCTGGGAAAGGTAGAAGAGAGATGGGGCGGAAGTTTTTCAGGTCGCTTGGGTCAGCCGTAGTTTCTTTGATAAGTGGTCAGAGACTCCCCGATCCGGATCTTCATCCACAGAAGGGTGGAGAGTATCTCCTGCCCCACCTGGACACTCCTGAATGGACTGGACACTGTCCCCTTCCTTTGCAGGTCCTCTTCTACCCGAATCCACCAATGGGTTCCACTGGACTGGTCCTGGTCTTGCAATCTTTTTTTACCAAGTCCCCTTGTTAGTCTTTGGGAAGACTAGGTAACTTAACTCTGCTCTCCTGGTAGCTGGGGGTCATCTAGGTACTCACCTCTTGGGGTCCTGAGTTCTCCCTGCTCCACATCCTTGGGTGGGGGAACCTAACTTCGCATTCTACTATTTTAGTATATGGTTTGGCCCCCCTATGGAGCTCTAGCTATTTTCTATTTCTTGCCAATGCTTGTTGTTTCTATATGCCAATTCCTAATAATTACTGTGTATATATATAGTGTGTACTTACCTCCAGTATATTTATGTTTGCAACACTGTGTGGTTTCATGTGTGGTAAGTTACTGTGCGGCTGCTTTAGTACTGCAGGTTCTTTACACTCCTCCTAGATAAGTCTTGGTTGCTCACCACAGCTACCATTAGAGATCCCTGGCTTCCTAGGCAGTGTCTGACTAACTAATACGGGTTGCTTGGACCTGCTATAAGGTGTAAACACCAGAGTAGTCTTCCACATACCAGGCCAGCTTCCTAGAAGCGGCCTTGAAGTCCTATAGTGAAAGGGGACCACAGGACCTCCATACCAGTGTAATGGTCAGGGGGCGTGCACAGAAAGTGGTGCAACCCAACAAAATTGATAAATACATGGTGAAGATGTTGACGCAAGGGAGATCAATGAGTGAATCCAAGCAGGGAGGAACAGCATAGGACCCTACACGTGGGAGCAAACCATCATTGTGCTCCATCATGGCTGCAATTCAGGGCCTGCAAGGCTCTAGTAAACTGATTGAACCCAAGATAGATGCCGTAACAATTGAAGTTAACTTGCTCAGTGTAGACTTTGGCAAAATCTCAGAAACAGTGTCAGTAGCGAAAAAAGTACAGAAAGGCTACAGTCCGCCACAAAGCTCCTGGAGGACCAGGTACTGATGACCCAATAAGCAGCAATGGCCACGCAACTGGAAGACCAGGAGGGAAGGACCAGGAGGAATAATAATAATAGAGTGGTGGAATGGAATAGTAGTATCAAGGGTCTGTTACTGATGGAGTATGCACTTATGCTTCCTTGAGGAAGTCATATTGACGAAACACGTGTCGGCTGTATTGTCATTGGACTAGCTGTTGCTCTGATTGGAAACATATGACAGTGGATAAATAAAATCCTCATGACGCAGTATATACCAGTGTTGCTCACTGATTTGCAAGCATATTAAGGGTTGGACTTTTTGGACTTTCACAGTGTGCCCTGGTACATAATTCCTTCTTGATTGAAGTTGGTTGTTTCGACCAACACAAATGCACCTGAAGTGGTTGGGTGTAGTACCGGTTGGCACCCTTGGCAGGATTAAGCATATTATATGAACAATACTTTTATATGCATACTTAAGGAGGTGCGAACTTTTAGCATAGCCACTATTGTTCGTGTATTATATTCAATACACTAGTAGCTGGTAGGATTTTAGGTGGGTGTAATTATTAATAATTCCCTCACTGACATCAGTGAGGGTTTATTAATCTGAGATGTCTGATACGAAACATCCTTATATTCAGAGAAGCCCTCAAGTAGATGGGAAACTCATAATGACGATTGTCCAGCACATGCACTTAAAATGGCTTCCCTGGTCACTTGCCATGTGTCTGAGAATTGACAAAGACAAAGCAGGGTCATATCTGCTTGTGCAGATATGCCCTCACATGCAATATAATGCACCCTGCCTTAGGGCTGTAAGGCCTGCTAGAGGGGTGACTTACATATAACGCCTGCAGAATTACAGGACATGGCACACAGGCTGCGTGCCATGTCCTTTTGTCACTTTTGTCTGTACTAAGATACGCAGCCTGCAGTGGCAGCTGGTCATGTGCTTGGTGAGGGGTCACTTAGGGTAGCACAATTCGTGCTGCAGCCCTTAGGGACCTTCTTTAGTACCTCAGGCCCTAGGTGCCATGAGTACCAATTACTAGGAACTTGCAGTGGATGTAAAAGGTTTTGTCATTGGGAAAAATTACTGTCCAGTTTGAAGAAAAGAGATCTGGCGCTGGGGATCTGGTTAGCAGGAACCCAGTGCACTTTCAGAATTGTGACTTAAAATCAGACTATGGTGGGGCATAGCTTGGGATGTCAAGATGGCGGTCGCACTCTAAGAGTGCTCCAGACCCCTCTGTCATCCGCCACCATCCTTGTCAAAGTTCAGCCGCCAAAACTAAATGTATGCCCTTGACTTTGACCAGGACCACCGTGGCTTCAAACGTAATTGTTTTTTGGAACAACTGAGTTAAACAACGCCCAGCGCACTCTACAAATCCCTGATTGATTAAACAACAATCTTCGCACTTGTATAGCACACTACTCACCCGTTAGGGCCTCAAGGCGCTGTACGCATACCAACGTGGAACCCCTCCTGGCTTTTCCCTGTGAGGCGCCCACTCCTGGACAACCCCCAGGGTGAAGCCAGGCATCCAAGCGCTGTTGGGGCCGTTGTGGAGATTAAGCAAGCTGTTGCCCAGAGTTACAGAGTGGGACCCATTAATTAGATTAGGCACAGAGGCGAGAATTATCTGGTCCAAGGGAATTGAGCCCAACACCCGCCGAGGCGGGAACTGAACCCTGGTCCCAGGCCAGATCTCTGCATCAGGGTCTGCCGCTCTAACCATTGTGCCACACTTCTCCACTTTACCCTTGTAGATGCAGCACGGACTGGACGGTTTGGTTTGAAGCCAAGACATCAAAAGGAGATATCATGGGTGCCACATTTTTTGCGTAGCCTTGTAAATGTGTGTGTGTGTATATATATTGGTTTGAAGCCAAGACATCAAAAGGAGATATCATGGTGCCACATTTTTTGCGTAGCCTTGTAAATGTGTGTGTGTGTGTATATATATACACATATATTTTTTTTACCTACTGGCTCTTGCCAGTTGTTTTAGTTAGGAATTAGTTTCCAGTTGTTTTAGTTAGGAATTAGTTTCCATAGGAAAAAGCGTTTTTTTGACTTGCCTGTATTTTGGCGCAGTTTGCCTAATCTTCATGACATTTTACAATTAAATTGTCCCCTAGGGTCTTCTTGTGCTTGGAAAGTTTCGGGGTGATCTGTCAAGCAGTGGCTGAGGGAAAAAAAAGGGGGGGGCTGGGGGAGATAGAGACAAAAAAGTGTGTTTCTCATGTTAATTTCCATTGAGATTTTAGAATTTTAGACACTCAGTTCAGCGTTTTGGGCTGCAGTAATTACACCAAATTTTGAAGGAAGGAAAGTGTTGGCCCAGAAAGCACACTTTTTGTTATTTGGTGTAAATCTGTTCAGTAGATTGAGATATTAAAGGAAATCCAAATCTGTATATCTAGGGTTGCAAATAATTCACAATGAATTTGCAATGAATTGCGAATGCGCGTACCAACAGAAATGGCGTGACTGGTCAGCCGCCATTTTAAGACATGGTCCCGGGGGCTGAAAATGATCATCAAAAGTAATAATAGGGGTCAGGGTGGAGGTACCCTCACCCCATGGGTGGCATACTGGGGTGTTTGAGAGACCCATTATGAGTAAATCCGGTCATAAAATGTTTTTTTTTTCCCCCAACACGTGATATTTTCTACTTCATCCCGTGGAACGTCACAACAAATTTGTGAATATCGGCAAAGAAAAACATTCACACACTCAGACACTAATGCAGTCACTCAGACACACTCACACACATCCACTCACAGACCCACTCAGGCCCTTACACACCCACTCATGGACCCAGTCAGACACTCAGAAATCCACTCTCATCCATGCACCCAAGCAAAAACACTCAAACGCATTCACAGACCCACAAAGAGGCTCATGCAGTCACTCACAAACCTACTCAGAGTCTCACACACCCACTCACAGGCCCACTTACAGACGAATTGAGCGCTTATAGGGGGGGCCTGGCCGCAGTCAGACGAACGTCACATAATTAAAATTAGTAATGTCAACAAAAAAAAAGAAATTCACTGAAAAAATCCGGAAAGTTTCAGGGACGTTATAGTTAGGAAATGGAATTTTAAAAAACACTGAAATTAACTTAAAAAAACAAAGGTTGCAGGGACGTTATAATTATGTTCAGAATTTACATGCACAAAACCCTAGAAAATCAGCAGTTATAGTTATCTCAAGTTAACTATAACTAGTGCTGGAAGGTAACTATAATTCACGCCTCCTCCATACACAGTTGTCGTATCAATAATTTTACTGCCAATGTTACATTGATATTATTAATGCTATAAAAGATGCTAGGAGTGCTGTGATATCTGGGGAAATTAGCAGTGCATGACGAGGGCGCGAGTTATACTTGCCTTACGGCACGAGTTATAGTTGCTAAATATAACCATAATTATAACTGCTGAAATTCTGTGGTTTTGTGCGCATAATTCAGAACCTAACTATAACATCTATGTAATCCTTGGTTATATTAGACTTGAGAATCTTGTATATACACACACATTTATAACCCGATGCCTACATAAACTTAGCAATGACATGACCTCCTCCTTCGCTGCCTGGCAGAAACAGGTAAGTTACTTAAATTATTTCAGAATTCAGAAGTGTCTGTGAAAGAAAAGCATATCTTTCAATTCTGCTTTTCAGGATGACCTGACAAGAGTCCCAAAAACCGGGACATGTATTTAAAATTAACAAAAGTGTCAGGACACCAGGGCTGTCTGGAACGTCTGGTCACCCTGTTCCTGCGCCTCAAAGGACTGAGGTGCCTGTTGCAGTAGTCGTGGGCATTAGAGTGTGCAGCACACCAACCCTCTGGAGTCGCCTTGAAAGGGTTAAAACTGTTGAGGACAGTTTCACAGGGGTTATAAGGTGTAGGCAACACACTGTGGCCTGGCTTTCTTCAAAATGTTTTCCGAATCTCCCTTCTCTCCAAAACAGGAGAGACCCACTAAATGGCATGTCCATTGAAGAGGCTTGCAAGTCACCAGAGAAGTCCATGGATTGCAACCAGGCATGCTCTGAAGCACCATTGTGAATGATTGCCAAAGCAATTAGTAGTGTCCGATCCAGAGTGGATGATATACTTTCTGCATTCTCATCATCCTGGATGGTTTGAGACAGATTGACCTGAATTTCCTTAGGGAACGCTAGCAAGATCACACCTGCTATGTCCCATAAAGCATGATATCTCTTCTGGCATTGACTTACCAGAGGGGTAGGCCGGTCAAGGAAAACATCTGATGTTTCAACTTTCTCTTACAAGTCTTGGGAAAATAATTGGTGTTCACCCTAATGGTGCAAGCTTGAACCACCAAACTCTCTGTTGTAGGGTCCTGTATCAAAACGTTAAGGTTGCCTGAGCTGGCCTGTGTCATCTGGCAACCTGCCAGTTTACCACAGGACTGGAATAGAGCTTAGACAAGTAGCCCCATACATGTGTTACTCAGGGCTTCATTAACTAGAAGTAATGGTTCTAACAAAGCTGGTCCTGGTAGAAAAACCTCTGTTACATCAATGGTTTTGGCTTTCATAGTTGGCAGTTATTCCAGTACCTCATTACCATGGCAAAGAAGGTATTGCGTTTTGTTGGTGCTCCATGGGGAGAACCCAACCCTGTATCCGGGAAAGTCTCTAACCCACGTGTAAACTGAAATATAATTTGTCATCATAATGCTGGGGAAAATGCTCCCTTCATTACCATTGTTGCTCCCACAAACTGGTTGGCTCGTATCTGAGCTTGAAAAGCTTAAGAAGTTGCAGGAGCGCTGTGGGTGAACTCTGAGAACAATGAATCGTTCTATCAGAATTAATTAGGTCGGGCTATTTCAGGATGGTGTCAAGACATGACCTTGGATGTGGACAAGGTGGATTCAGTTCAGAATAGGAATTAGACTATAGGAACCGAGTCGCCTGACCTATCTAAGGCATGTTCTAGAGGCACAGAATGAGCCAGCAGCAGACACTCCATTGGCATACCAAATGGAGGACTCGGCACACCATTGGGGCATAAAGCTGTGCCAGAACTGAACTGTAACCGAGCTGGAACATTGCCAGAATTTCACAACATGGCCTCTCCGAAGGCCTCAATGTGTTGAGACGTCACCGACAGACCAGAAAGCACAGGGTGCACCAGAATCAGCTGTGGAACTGGCTCTTCACTGGGGAACCTCGAGTGAGGCTGCAAGGCACCCTGACTTTCTTCCTTGAGAGTGGAGGGAATGAGATGAATCCCACTTGGTTTTCATTTGCTTTCGCTTCGATTTCAACTTCCTAGAACATTTAGACCTCGAACTATCATGTGTTCATGACCTTGATGTCGAATGGAATGTTAAAAATTATTTCAGTGTTTTCAGACATACAGCTTCATGCTCACAGATTGCCTTTGAGTTCATAGGGCGCACTCAAAAGACTTTAAGACGTGTACCAAACATGATAAGCATGGGAATATGTCTTAGACATCTCAAAGTCGCTCCAATTCTTAAACATTACAGTTTTAAGAGGTGACCTAGTTCCCTTGCACACTGGAAGAAAGAATTGTGAAGAAAAAAATAATCAACTAATTAATAAATAGTTGCGAGTGAGCTCCAGATCAGTGTACGAAGCTACAGGGGAAAAAAAATGATATCAGCACAAAGGGTGGCGCTTCTATGCGGCTACATTTGTCACTTCTGTGGCGCAACAAAGTTAGTGTAGAGCTACATAACGCTACCTGCTGGTGCACAGCATGATTTAAGTTTGACATTTTCCAGATCCAATCTGGTGTCTGGGGATATGCGGAAGGAGAGGAATCTGGGGTTAGAAGTATAAATCAGAAAATGTTCTGAATCGAAGGCCCTAAAAATGCAGGGAGATGGATGAAGCATTTATGAATTTATGAGAGAACATAAATAGTGAAGAAATAGGAATACAAGTAATTACCTTGTCCTTCTTCACCATAGAGTTCCCTCTCCTATTGGTAAAAAGGGGACTAGAGAAGCATGCTAACCAAAGCCTAAAAGAATGCTCAAAGTCACATTTTTTAAGCCCTTACCTGAAGTTACGAACAGGAGTTTATCCTACTGAGGTATTAGCTCTGAAGTCAAAGTCCAAAGAATAATGTTATGGACTGACCTCCACATAGCAGCCATACAAATATCATTAGGCTTCCCAGGTAAGAGTCTTTTCAGATAATGATACAAGAAATAATCTGGCTATGGTCTGTTCAGAAGAAGCTAGACCTGTGTCCTAACTGCATAATTCACAAAGTTGTACTTGATCTAATGAGCCTACTGTGTCTAATCCAAAAAGTAATGTAAAGCCTTTTTTACATTAAGAGTATGCAACACATTTCTGTCAAAGTTGAAGGACTCGGAAAAGAGGAAAACAACAAAATAGTTTGATTAAAGTCAAAATCAGACACCACTTTTGGAAGAAAAGAGGGTTATGATCTTAATCGGACTTTGTTCTGAGGGAAAAATCATGAAAGATTTTTCAGCACATAAACCAAGTTCACTCACCCTTCTTGCTAACATAGTAGCCACGAAAATGATCTTTGAGGCCAAACCTTGCAAATCAGCTTTATTCAAAGGCTTAAACCAGGGAACGTATTAAGGTCCCAAAGGGGGGAGGAGACGGTCTAACTACAGGAAACAGCTTAATACCTTAAAAAAAAATCCTTAATCATTGAGATAGTGAAGAAATATGCCCAAATGTTACAGTATTATGAAAGAAAATGTCTTAAGAATGTAATGCAATTTTGTCTCTTCTCAAAAGATTCTAGAGTTTGCTGACACACCAATGCAGAATCTCTTCTATTTAGGTGCATTTATAAGATCTAATGAAAGGATATTTTGCCTCTTAGTATGGTCTCACAGTACTCCGGCAATCTTATATGTTCACATTGCAAGACTTGAGCAAGGCAATTAAGTTCAGCAAAAGAAGGGTAGGATAAAGTCTGTAGTGTGAAGGAAGTAAGGGAGCTCCGTAGAAGATCCTGACACAACAATCCGTAAATCTAATCTGAAGAAAATCATCTCTGCCTTGCTGTGCCTCAACTTTGCAATCACCGTTGGAACGAAACTGTAGGAAAAGCATAGAGAAATTCTCTCAATGAGCTCATCAGAAGTGCATTCCCCAGAGACATATAGAAAACTGAACGCTAAGGTGGGCATTTTCTGTTTCTTTCAGTTGCAAACAAACATGCCCATTTCTCGATGACAGTCCAGCCCTACAGTACTTTGGCATTTAAGATCCAATCATGCTGTTCCATGTAATGGCAGCGCAACTTGTCTGCTATTGTGTTCTGCAACCTGACTGGGAAGGTGAATACTGCAGCCAGCTGAATGTTCCTCACTAGTATCCAATGCCAAATTCCTCCAGAGTAGCCTAGACCGAGCACCACTCTGTGCAGATAATACATGGAGGACATAGTTTCACTTTATGGCAGAAGAAGTTCTGCCTTGATCAATAGCTAGAAAAAAAGTCAGTGCGAGGTGCACTGCTCTTAACTCCAACATATTGATCTGATAACCTCTTTCGGTCAAAGAACACAAACTTTGTATCATGAGTTTGTCCAACTTAGAGCTCCAGGCCTGACTCAGGATCAAATCTGAGGCACCACCCAACGTTGAGAGGCCTTTTAGCATTAGGGGTCTCCCTATCATCTCGGATTTCTCCTGCCGTGACAAAAGCTGAATTGAATGTAAAGTCTCAGACTTTAAAGAGGATGAAAGAGCTTACTCCATCCCCTCCAGGAGATATAAGCTAGTACATGTGAATGACAACTGGGAGGCGGAAAAAAGTTACAGCACATCACAATGCTGAGGATGAGTGGATAGTGCAGTTTCTAAGATTCTTAAACGAGCAGAGGCTGTCACTGTCTGCACTGTTTCTTACTGAGGGGCACCATTCCTGTTTTATGTTTTTCTTTGCTTCATTCTTCTTTAGGTGGTCTTTCAACTAAACGTACCTTGTATATGATGCACTGGCAGAATATATATTAAAAAAAGGCAAGAAAGTTTGATGTTGAATATTTTCTGTGCATTGGATAAATTGGGAAACATTTCAAAATTATTGGAAAGTTGTGTTAAGGCATCTCACACTTACGAGGAGATATTCTACCTTTGATGAATATAAAAGGGAAACCCATGATAAAAAAAAAAAAACACTTGTGCTGGACTGAGCACAGAATGTCCCGAGGGGTAGCTTTTCACTTGGTTTATGCATATTAGTAATACCAGATAATTGTAGTTTTACACAAGGGAGGCCATCAACTTATCAAAATAGGTTTGTGGCCTCGGGCTTTGCAGGGTCAACATCGTTGTCTGGATCTCTTAACATACTGTTTTCTGAAATCTGACTTTCAGAAGCCAGAGATCTAAACAAGAGTACATGCAGATTAAATTTCACCAGCAGTGAGTCAATACCCCACTATGCAGATCTGATGTCAAGAAGCAGGATTTTAAAACAAAATAAAAATGACATAGCAGACAATATAGAACACCGTCTAAGGGTGCAGCTCAATGGAAAGCCAGTAAGAATCATGCAGCAAGATGACTTTTCAGTTAGGATCTGAACTGAGTCAGACAAGCGGCTATGATATCAGAATGAAGACTGTCCCAAGTATCAGAACCCATTGAGGGAGACATCTGCCATCCAATGAGACAACCAACTTGATATCTGAAAAAAATAACATTTTGGGATGAGGAACTCAGTAACCTGGAAATTATTTGACTCCAATTTTCACGTATAAAACACTGCAGTTCAAACCAGTTAAGACTAGGATATGTTAGACACAAGCATTTCAATTAAATGTAAGTATCATCTGGAAGATAATGGAAGGAAGTCTTAGCTGAGGTCTCTTTTTCATAGTTGTGCACTTGAACTCACTTCAACATTCTGTACTTTTTGCATAAGGACCACCATGCATGTCTTTTCCAGTCCCAAATAAAGCCTGCTGGCATAGCCTAGATGAATACCCTGAAGCGCAGACCACAAATGTTTTGATATTCACTGATTCCATACCAGTCACTCTCCGCTACTGATAAAAGCTGAACATGATAGTGTTGAACGATTTCCTAGTCAGAGCTCAAAAGGATAGTAAATTGACATAGATGACATAGATGACCTGTAGACTTTCAACAGAAGCAGCGAGCATTACCTTCTGAAGAAAACAAAAGTGGTGTTGCTGCATATAATCTATTTTTACTATGCAAGCAAGCATCCTAACCCTATCACTTTGATTTCCAGGGCACTCCGTTCCATTAAACTGTCTCTTAATTTTCAATATCCATCAGGTACCCCAGCAACTGAGTGTCCTCCACATTTGACTAAAAGGTGGGGGTGTGACCCAGGATCAAATCAAAGGATGGCATCATGCAGACATTAAACAAAAGGACAAAGGCAGCCCATATGGAATCCCGCAAGAGAGTACAACAGTTGTTGTGCTGTGTGAAATTTTAAATTGTTATTTCGTTGGAGTAATCAGAGTAATTTTGGTAATTTTGCATTTCTCTTTGATATGAAATTACTGATAATGTGATCACTCCTCACGTATTATTATTATTTTTTTGGGGGGGGGGGGTGGAAACACTTGTGCAGCAAAAACACATTTAGTAATCGTGAGGGACCCTCGTTAGTTGTGTACTTACGCTAAACTACTGGTTTAAGCGAGTTACATCTGTCCCTAGAAAAAATGTCACAGTTTTACATTTTGAATCAGGACACCCAGCCAGTCATGCACACATGTTCATTTATTTTCACTCATAGCTCTCTCTCCACGCATCTTAAACCTGTTACATTCCTGCAAGTCCAGTAATGGGTTCTGCACACTGCTGCTAACTCACCCTAATTCTGGCTAAAAGAAGCCTGTTCTATTCTAGTACGAGACCAAGACGTGACTGCCAATTCTGCTTAATCCTCACCAACAGCGCAGATTCTAGTCAGGTACTGAGAAATATACGCAACTAACAAATGATCCTAAAGCTAAAGGCCGCACCCGCTGTTTTTCAAGTAGAGAGACACATACAGCTAACAATTCACTTTAGTTCAATAGTACCAAATTGCCAATTCATTCTCATCAGGCTGACTGCAACCCCTGCTGTTCAATAACTAAATCCTACAACATACCTTTTCCACTGAATTGCAGCATCTTTTATTACTACTTTGTAACACTCAAACAACAGTTCTAATACACCACAAAGGAGACTTGCAGCACTCATTGCTACTTAATTTGAAGAACAAATGGTATATATCTTCCAATGCATCTCCATCCTGGTCTGCACCACCTGCAGTTGCTCCACTGTTGAGACCCAGAGACACAGATCTTCAAATGCTGCACAATTGTGATCATGACTGTTTCAGTAACTCACAATATACAGAAGCTATATATGTAATGAAAAAGGTTTACAATTTATTTGAATGACCCAACCAATTGTCCATGAATCCCATCTGCTTTGTCTGCTGCAATAATTAGTTCTTAACTCTCCTCTATGTATCCTGTCAAACCAGTGTACTTTCTATAGATGATGCCTATTAGGCTACCCTGCCTGGGTCTCTTAACGCAAATACCTAATTGTTCAATTGCTCACCATGGCAATGTTGAAGCATGTGTGGAAAAGAACGGTTGAATCAGGCTTCTCCAGACCTTCTTTTAAAGGCTTTAGGTTCTCCACAATTTCATCTGTGTAATCCTGTGCAAATCCTACAAACAAAAAGACCATGGCAGTTAGTCTGTGTAAACCTGAGCACAACCAGCAAAGTAGTAGAGTTGAATATGCGTCCCTGGGAAAACAGCATACACACAGATAGACCCCGATAGCTTTTTCTGTGTAATGCTGAGGACGTACAGTTGTTAAAAATAATCATGCACAGCAGCTGGTTCTATGCATTAGACTGGTCATAGTCAAAGTGGGACTTGGCAGGACTAACCCAAGATGGGAGCGTAGTTGTGATGTTGGACAGCATCAATGTTTTGGCACATTGTTAATCTGGCACTATACCCTCCGCCTGCGTTGAGGCAGTAGAGTGACTGCCCCATCATTATGCCATGAGGGGGTAAGAGCCATTACAGAGTCCCTTTTTGTTCCTATTTCTCTCAAACTATAGTCAATCTGTATTAATCTATGTAGGAAGCTATCTCTGTTTATACTATCTCAAAGTGAGAGATAGTGTGCACAGAGTCCAAAGGTTCCCCTTAGAGGTTGATAATGGCAAAAGTAGATAATTCTAATGCTCTATTTTGTGGTAGTGTGGTCGAGCAATAGGCTTATCAGAGGGTAGTGTTAAGCATTTGTTGTACACACACAGGCAATAAATGAGGAACACACCCTCAAAGACTTACTCCAGGCCAATAGTTTTTATATAGAAAAATATATTTTCTGAATTTATTTTAGAACCACAAGATTCAAGATTTGAGGTAAGTACATAAAATGCAAGGTACTTCACAGACGTAAGAATAGCACTTTGACTCAAAGCAATAGTACACACAGTTTTAGTTGAAATAGCAATAAGCTATTTTAAAAGTGGACACAGTGCAAAAATCAACAGTTCCTCAGGGATGTAAGTTTGGTTAGGTTTCTCAGGTAAGTAAAGCACTTACACAGTCAGTCTCCTAGGCATAGGCAGCCCACCGCTGGGGGTTCAAGGCAACCCCAAAGTCACCGCACCAGCAGCACAGGGCCAGTCAGGTGCAGAGTTTAAAAGAGAGCTCAAAACACACAGGCACCTATGGAAAACAGGGGTGCTCCCGTTCCAGTCTGCTAGCAGGTAACTACCTGCATCCTCTGGGAGCAGACCAGGGGAGTATTGTAGAGCACGGGGGGGGCGGGCAGGCGGACACAAACAGGCACACAAAACACACCCTCAACGACACAGGGGCGGCTAGGTGCAGTGTGCAAAGTAGGCGTTGGGTTTGCTGTAGAAAGCAATGGAGGGACCCGGGGGTCACTTAGGCAATGCAGGCAGGGCACGGGGGGCTTCTCAGGCCAGCCACCGACTGGGCTAGGTAGAGGGTTGCCTGCTGGTCACTCCTGCACTGGAAGGTGGTTCCTCTCGGTCCTGGGGGCTGCAGGTGCAGTGCTCGGTCCAGGCGTCGGGTTCCTTGTTACCAGGCAGTCACGGTCAGGGGGGAGACTCTGGACCCTCTCTGCAGGCGCCACTGTGAGGGTGCAGGGGGGTCGACTCAGGGTACTCACCTCGTCGTAGTCGCCTGGGAGTCCTCTCTGCAGTGTTTGTTCTCTGGAGCTTGACCCGGGGGCGTCGGGTGCAGAGTGGGAAGTCTCACGCTTCCGGCAGGAAGAGAGAGTTCTTTAAAAGTTGCAAAGTTGTTGCTGTTTTTGAACAGTGCTGCTGTTCTCAGGAGTTTCTTGGTCCTTTGGGTTCATCCTTTGGGTTCAGGGCAGTCCTCGGAGTCCTCAGAGGTCGCTGCTCCCTGTGGGATGAGTTGCTGTGCAGGTTCTTGGAGTCTGGAGAAAGGCCGGTAGGGCTGGGGACAAGTCAATTGTTGTCTCGTCGTCTCCTAGGGGCTTTCAGGTCAGCAGCCCTTCTTGTTGTAGGTTGCAGGAATCTGATTTCCTGGGTTCAGGGTCACCCCTAGATATTAAATTTAGGGGTGTGCTTAGGTCTGGGGGGCAGTAGCCAATAGCTACTGCCCTGGAGGGTGGCTACACCCTCTTTGTGCCTCCTCCGAGTGGGGCACATCCCTATTCCTATTGTGGGAATCCTCCAAACTCAAGATGGAGAATTTCTAAAGGCAGGGGTCACCTCAGCTCAGGACGCCTTAGGGGCTGTCCTGACTGGTGGGTGACAACTCCTTGTTTTTCTCATTATCCTATCCTGCCTTGCCGCCAAAAGTGGGGGCAATGGCCGGAGGGGCGGGCATCTCAACTAGATGGAATGCCCTGGGGTGATGTAACAAGAGGCATGAGCCTTTGAGGCTCACCGCCAGGTGTTACAGTTCCTGCAGGGGGAGGTGAGAAGCACCTCCACCCACCACAGGCTTTGTTCCTGGCCACAGAGTGACAAAGGCACTCTCCCCATGTGGCCAGAAACACATCTGGTTGTGGCAGTCTGGCAGAAACTGGTCAGCCTAGCACTAGGAGTCGGATTGGTATTCAGAGGGCATTTCTAAGATGCCCTTTGGGTGTATTTTACAATAAATACCACACTGGCATCAGTATGCATTTAATGTGCTGAGAATTTGATACCAAACGTCCCAGATTTCAGAGTTGCCATTATGGAACTGTGGAGTTCGTATTTGACAAACTCCCAGACCATATACTCGTTATGGCTACCCTGCACTGTCTAAGTTTTCGCTTAGACACTGTAGGGACATAGTGCTCATGCACTTATGCCCTCACCTGTGGTATAGTGCACCCTGCCTTAGGGCTGTAAGGCCTGCTAGAGGGGTGACATACTTATGCCACAGGCAGTGAGAGGTGGGCATGGCACTCTGAGGGGAGTGTCTGCCAACTTCGTCATTTTCTCACCACCAGCACACACAAGCTGTGAGGCAGTATGCATGTGCTGAGTGAGGGGTCCACAGGGTGGCATAATACATGCTGCAGCCCTTAGAGACCTTCCCTGGCAACAGGGCCCTTGGTACCAGGGGTACCATTTACAAGGGACTTACTGTGTGCCAGGGCTGTGCCAATTGTGGGAACAAAGGTACAGTTTAGGAAAAGAACACTGGTGATGGGGGCTGGTTAGCAGGGACCCAGCACACTTTTAATCATAACTAGCATCAACAAAAGGCAAAAAGTCAGGGGGTAACCATGCCAAGGAAGGCATTTCCTTATGCAACCACCGCCCCCTCCCACAAACGAAAGAGGATGAGACTAACCTTTACCAAGAGAGTCTTCATTTTCTAAGTTGAAGAACCTGGAAAGGCCATCAGCATTGGCATGGGCAGTCCCAGGTCTGTGTTCAACTACAAAGTCCATTCCCTGTAGGAATATGGACCACCTCAACAGTTTAGAGTTTTTTCCTTTCATTTGCATCAGCCATCTGAGAGGTCTGTGGTCAGTTTGAACGGTGAAGTGAGTACCAAAAAGGTATGGCCTCAACTTCTTCAGGGACCAAACCACAGTAAAAGCCTCCCTCTCAATGGCACTCCAACGCTACTCCCTGGGGAGCAACCTCCTGCTAATAAAAGCAACACCTGGTCAAGGCCATCATCATTATTTTGGGACAGGACTGCTCTTATCCCATGCTCAGAGACATCTGTCTGCACATTGAACTGCTTAGAATAATCTGGAGCTTTAAAAGCTGGTGCTGTACACATAGCTTGCTTCAGGGTGTCAAAGGCCTTTTCACAGTCCATGGCCCAGTTAACTTTCTTGGGTATTTTCTTAGAGGTCAGTTCTGTGAGGGGTGTCACTATTGATCCATACCCCTTCACAAACTTCCTGTAGTACCCAGTCAAGCCAAGGAATGCCCTGACTTGAGTCTGGGTTTTTAAAGCTACCCAGTCCAGAATAGTATGGATCTTGGGTTGGAGTGGCTGAACTTCGCCTCCACCTACAAGGTGTCCCAAGTAAACCACAGTTCCCTGCCCTATCTGACATTTAGATGCCTTGATAGAGAGGCCTGCTGCTTGCAGGGCCTGCAAAACCTTATTCTGGTGGACCAGGTGATCCTACCAGTTGGAGCTGAAGATAGCAATATCATCAAGATAAGCTGCACAAAAGGACTCCAAGCCAGCAAGGACTTGATTAACCAACCTTTGGAAGGTGGTAGGGGCATTCTTTAACCCAAAGGGCATCACAGTAAACTGGTAGTTCTCATCAGGTGTAGAGAATGCTGTTTTCTCTTTTGCTCCGGGTGCCATTTTTATTTGCCAGTACCCTGCTGTCAAGTCAAAGGTACTTAAGTATATGGCTGCACCTAATTTGTCTATGAGCTCATCTGCCCTTGAAATGGGGTGAGCATCTGACTTGGTGACAGAGTTGAGCCCTCTCTCTTCCCATCTTTGGTGTGAGGTTTGGGGACCAAGACCACTGGGCTAGTCCAGGGACTGTCGGAGTGCTCAATCACTCCCAACTCCAGCATCTTGTGGACTTCCACTTTGAGGCTTTCCTTGACTTGGTCAGATTATCTGAATATTTTATTATTGACAGGCATATTGACTGTCTCCTGTGTCCACATCATGGGTACACAGGTGAGTCTGACCAGGGGCCAAGGAAAAGAGCTCAGCAAACTGCTGGAGGACTTGCCTGCAGTCAGCCTCCTGTTGGCCAGAGAGGGTGTCTGAATACATCACTCCATCGACTGAGCCATATTTAGGGTCACTGGAGAGGAGATCAGGGAGAGGTTCACTCTCTGCTTCCTGGTCCTCATCTGTAACCATGAACATGTTTACATCTGCCCTGTCATGAAAGAGTATGAGGCGGTTAACATGGATCACGCTTTTGGGGGGCCTGCTAGTGCCTAGGTCCACCAGGTAGGTGACCTGACTCTTTCTCTAGCACTGGGTTAGGGCCACTCCATTTGTCCTGAAGTGCCCCGGGAGACACAGGCACCAGAACCCAGACTTTCTGCCCTGGCTGAAACTCAACCATAGCAGCCTTTTGGCCATACCACATCTTCGGAGTTGTTGGCTGGCCTCAAGGTTTTTGCTTGCCTTTTCCATGTACTTGAATGTAGGCCTAGTACATAGTCCACCACATCTTGTTTAGGCTCATGGAGTGGTCTCTCCCAGCCTTCTTTTACAAGTGCCAGTGGTCCCCTAACAGGATGGCCAAACAGAAGTTCAAAGGGAGAAAACCCTACTCCCTTCTGTGGCACCTCTCTGTAGGTGAAAAACAGGCATGGCAAGAGGACATCCCATCTCCTTTTGAGCTTTTCAGGGAGCCCCATGATCATGCCCTTCAATGTCTTGTTAAATCTCTCCACAAGACCATTGGTTTGTGGATGGTATGGTGTGGTGAATTTATAAGTCACCCCACACTCATTCTAAATGTGCTTTAGGTAAGCTGACATGAAGTTGGAACCTCCGTCAGAAAACACCTCCTTAGGAAATCCCAATCTGGTAAAAATACCAATGAGTGCTTTGGCTACTGCAGGGGCTGTAGTGGACCTAAGGGGAATTGCTTTGGAGTACCTGGTAGCATGATCTACTACTACCAGGATATACTGGCTACCCGATGCTGTGGGAGGTTCAAGTAAAGCCACTATGTCCAATCCCACTCTTTCAAAGGGGACCCCCACCACTGGAAGTGGAATGCGGGGGGCCTTTGAGTGGCCACCTGTCTTACCACTGGCTTGACAGGTGAGACAGGAGCTGCAAAACTCCTTTACCTTCTGGGACATAATGGGCCAGTAGAAATGGTTGACTAATCTCTCCCATGTCTTGGTTTGTCCCAAATGCCCAGCAAGTGGAATGTCATGGGCTAAGGTCAGAATGAACTCCTTAGGCACTACCACTCTCCTAGTGGCACAAGGTTTTGGATCTCTTGTCTCAGTGTAAAGGAGCCCATCTTTCCAATAGACCCTGTGGGTTCCATTGACAGCTCATTTTTCTTGCTCAGCTGCTTGCTGTCTTAGGCCTTCAAGAGAGGGACAAGTTTCCCTTGAGGGCCCCCCTGGGCCCAAGAGCCCAACCTGGTAAGGTTCCAGCTTCATGGACTCAGTTCCCTCATGGGATAGAACATCTTCCTGGGAAGAGAGGTTCAGTTTCTTGGACTGTGTTGAAGCTGGTTGCCCAGTCTTCTTTTATTTTCTCTTGGAAGGTTGGGCCATTATTCCAGACTCCAAAACTTCTTTTTCACCCTGAGCCCTGCTCTGTGCCCTTGTCTTGACACACAGCAGTTCAGGGATACCCAGCATGGCTGCATGGGTCTTGAGCTCTACTTCAGCCCATGCTGAGGACTCCAGATCATTCCCTAGCAGACATTTTACTGGAATTGTAGATGAGACTACCACCTGTTTCCTGCCAGTGACCCCTCCCCATTCTAAAGTTACCATTGCCATTGGATGGACTTTAGTTTGATTGTCAGCATTAGTGACTGGATATGTCTGTCCAGCCAGGTACTGTCCTGGGGAAACCAGTTTGTCTGTCACCATGGTGACACTGGCACCTGTATCCCTCAGGGCTTCTACTCTAGTCCCATTGATTAAGAGCTCCTGCCTATATTTTTGCATGTTAGGCGGCCAGACAGCAAATGTGGTTAAATCCACCCCACCATCGGAGACTAATGTAGTCTCAGTGTGAACCCTGATTTCCTCTGGGCACACTGTTGATCCCACCTGGAGACTGGCTATTCCAGTGCTAACTGGAATAGTATTGGTTGTGGGGCTTTTCTTGAGACAGGCCTTGTCTCCAGTTTGGTGTCTTCTTGGGATCAATGTTTTTACCCTTATGCCCATTTGTGGACTGTGAAGAGGTTCTGGGCCCACCCTCCTGAGCAGGTTTTTGGGGCCCTGTAGAAGACTTTTTACTTTTGCCCTTGGATGTCTCACC
Source organism: Pleurodeles waltl (assembly GCF_031143425.1). Lineage (NCBI taxonomy): Eukaryota > Metazoa > Chordata > Amphibia > Caudata > Salamandridae > Pleurodeles > Pleurodeles waltl. The sequence goes on from NC_090439.1 coordinate 1,138,637,611, forward strand.
ACTCTTCCCCTGGGGCAGGGTTCTGCAAAGTGAGTCCTGGAGAGTTGGGTCCATGCCAGATTTTTAGTACATCCACATTTAGAACAATGTAGATTTCTTTTTTCTAAATGTGGATATGCAAAAAATCTGGCATGGACCCAGCTCTCCAGGACCAACTTTGCAGAACCCTGTCCCGGGGAGGCTTTGTGACCCCTTTCTCTTGGTCACCCCCTGTGGAAGTCTTGGTCACCCTAGTCTTGACCCAATGGTCTGCCTTCTTTCCCAATTCTTGGGGAGAAATTGGACCTAGGTCTACCAGATGTTGATGCAGTTTATCACTGAAACAATTACTTAACAGATGTTCTTTCATAAACAAGTTATACTGCCCATCATAATCATTTACACCACTGCCAGTTATCCAACCATCTAGTGTTTTGACTGAGAAGTCAACAAAATCAACCAAGGTCTGGCTCGAGGATTTTTGAGCCCCCCTGAACCTAATCCTGTACTGCTCAGTTGAGAATCCAAAGCCCTCAATCAGGGTAGCCTTCATGAGGTCATAAGATTCTGTATCTTTACCAGAGTGTGAGGAGTCTATCCCTACACTTTCCAGTGAATATTTCCCAAAGGAGAACACCCCAGTGAGATCTGTTTACTTTTCTGGTTGCACAAGCCCTCTCAAAAGCTGTGAACCATTTGGTGATGTCATCACCATCTTCATATTTTTTTACAATCCCTTTGGGGATTTTTAGGATGTCCGTATTCTCTCTGACCCTATTTATGTTGCAGCCACCATTAATGTGAGTTAAACCCATCTCTTGTCTTTCCCTTTCTATGGCTAGGAGCTGCTTCTCCAAAGCCAATCCTTTGGCCATCCTGGCTAACAGGAGGTCATCTTCTTTAAGGCTGCCCTCAATGCTTCCAGAGGTACTGGTCTCCTCTGTAGAAGAACCAGAATCTCTGAATATTATTTGTGAAGTCAGGGCTTGAGGAACCCTTTTCTCCCTGGTTAGGACAGGAGGGGGGAATTAATCCTCCTGTTCACTAACTTCCCCATCTGGTGAATTATCCTCAGAGGGGTGGTCACTTGTAAACTCTGCCAAAAGCTCCTGGAGCTTTACTTTGGTAGGGTTGGATACAGTTTTGATCTTTTTAAGTTTACAGAGAGACCTTAACTCTGACATCCCTAGATGCAGGTAAGGGGTGAGGTTGAGTTCCATCACCATCTCATCTGTATTTGACATTATTACTCTAAAAGTTGATTACTTTTTAAGAATCTAAAAACGACTTCTAGAACTTAAATCCAAACTTTTACAAACTTTTAAACTCTAAAAGAAATGCTAACAGGGACTTACACGAGGCCCTAGCAGGACTTTTAAAAATTTAGAAAAATAGCTCAAATTGCAAAAATCAGTTTCGGACAATGTTTGGAATTTACTCTTGTGATCAGGTATTGGCTGAGTAGTCCAGCAAATGCAAAGTCTTAGATCCCACCGGTGATCCACCAATGTAGGAAGATGGCTCTGTATATACTATCTCAAAGTGAGAGATAGTGTGCACAGAGTGCAAGGGTTCCCCTAAGAGGTTGATAGTGGCAAAATTAGATAATACTAATTCTCTATTTTGTAGTAGTGTGGTCGAGCAGTAGGCTTATCAGAGGGTAGTGTTAAGCATTTGTTGTAGACACAGGCAATAATTGAGGAACACACACTCAAAGACAACTCCAGGCCAATAGTTTTTGTACAGAGAAATATATTTTCTTAATTTATTTTAGAACCACAAGATTCAAGATTTGAGGTAAGTACATAAAATGCAAGGTACTTCACAAAGGTAAGTATAGAACTTTGATTCAAAGCAGTAGTACACACACTTTAGTTAAAATGGCAATATGCTATTTTAAAAGTGGACACAGTGCAAAAGTCAACAGTTCGTGGGGGAGGTAAGTTTGGTTAGGTTTCTCAGGTAAGTAAAGCACTTACACAGTCAGTGTCCTGGGCATAGGCAGCCCACCATTGGGGGTTCAAGGCAACCCCAAAGTCACCGCACCAGCAACAGATGGCCAGTCAGGTGCAGAGGTCAAATGATGGCCCAAAACACATAGGGGCCTATGGAGAACAGGGGTGCTCCAGGTCCGGTCTGCGAGCAGGTAAGTACCTACGCCCTCGGGGAGCAGACCAGGGGGGTTTTGTAGAGCACGGACACACACACACACAAAACACACCCTCAGCGGCACAGGGGCGGCCAGGTGCAGTGTGCAAAGTAGGCGCCTGGTTTGCTGTAAAAAGCAATGGAGAGACCGGGGGTCACTTAGGCAATGCAGGCGGAGCACACGGGGGGCTTCTCGGGCCAGCCACCGACTGGGCTAAGAAGAGGGCCGACTGCTGGTCACTTCTGCACTGGAAGGTGGTTCCTCTCGGTCCTGGGGACTGCAGCTGCAGTGCTTGGTCCAGGCGTCGGGTTCCTTGTTACCAGGCAGTCGCAGTCAGGGGGAGCCTCTGGATCATCTCTGCAGGTGTCGTGGTGGGGGTGCAGGGGGGGTCGACTCAGAGTACTCACGTCGTCGTAGTTGCCTGGGAGTCCTCTCTGCAGGGTTTGTTCTCTGGAGCCCGAGCCGTCGGGTGCCCGAGTGGGAAGTCTCACGCATCCGGCGGGAAGAAACAGTTCTTTAAAAGTTACTAAAAAGTTGCAAAGTTGTTGCTGTTTTTGAACAGTGCCGCTGTTCTCTGGAGTTTGTTGGTCCTTCAGGTTGAGGGCAGTCCTCTGAGTCCTCAGAGGTCGCAGGTCCCTGTCGGATGCGTCGCTGTGCAGGTTCTTTGAGTCTGGAGACAGGCCGGTAGGGCTGGGGCCAAGTCAGTTGTCGTCTCCGTCGTCTCTGCGAGACAGCAGTAGTAGTTCTTGTTGTAAGTTGCAGGAATCTGATTTCCTGGGTTCAGGGTCACCCCTAAATACTAAATTTAGGTTTAGGTCTGGGGGGCAGTAGCCAATGGCTACTGTCCTGAAGGTTGGCCACACCCTCTTCATGCCTCCTACCTGTGGGGAGGGGGGCACATCCCTAATCCTATTGGGGGAATCCTCCAAACTCAAGATGGAGGATTTCTCAAGGCAGGGGTCACCTCAGCTCAGGACACCTTAGGGGCTGTCCTGACTGGTGGTTGACTCCTCCTTGTTTTTCTCATTATCCTCTCCTGCCTTGCCGCCAAAAGTGGGGGCAGTGGCCAGAGGGGCGGGCATCTCCCCTCGCTGGGATGCCCAGGGGTGCTGTAACAAAAGTCATGAGCCTTTGAGGCACACCGCCAGGTGTTACAGTTCCTGCAGGGGGAGGTGAGAAGCACCTCCACCCAGTACAGGCTTTGTTCCTGGCCACAGAGTGACATAGGCACTCCCCCCCATGTGGCCAGAAACTCGTCTGGTTGTGGCAGGCAGGCAGAAACTGGTCAGCCTAGCACTAGGAGTCGGACTGGTATTCAGGGGGCGTCTCTAAGATGTCCTCAGGGTGCATTTTACAATAAATCCCACACTGGCATCAGTGTACATTTATAATGCTGAAAAGTTAGATACCAAACGTCCCAGATTTCAGTGTAGCTATTATGGAACTGTGGAGTTCGTACCGGACAAACTCCCAGACCATATACTCTTTATGGCTACCCTGCACTTACAATGTCTAAGGTTTTGCTTATACACTGTAGGAGCATAGTGCTCATGCACATATGCCCTCACCTGTGGTATAGTGCACCCTGCCTTAGGGCTGCAAGGCCTGCTAGAGGGGTGATTACCTATGCCACCGGCAGTGAGAGTGGGAATGGCACTCTGAAGGGAGTGCCATGTCGACTTAGTCATTTTCTCCCCACCAGCGCACACAAGCTGTGAGGCAGTGTGCATGTGCTGAGTGAGGGGTCCCCAGGGTGGCATAAGACATGGTGCAGCCCTTAGAGACCTTCCCTCTCATCAAGGCCCTTGGTACCAGTTACAAGGGACTTATCTGAGTGCCAAGGCTGTGCCAATTGTTGAGACAAAGGTACAGTTTTAGGGAAAGAACACTGGTGCTGAGGCCTGGTTAGCAGGGTCCCAGCACACTTTCAATCATAACTGGCATCAACAAAAGGCAAAAGGTCAGGGGGTAACCATGCCAAGGAAGGCATTTCCTTACACTCTCTTACTAGGTAATCACAGACCCAACAGTTAGTGGTGCTGGGAGCAACCTGTGAGGCTATGGGGGAATAAACATGTTATGTGTCTTCAGTAAAGGTGGTTTTGATGGAACCCTGTACTGCCTTCATTAATGTTCTTTATCTCCAAGTAAACCGTTCTCCAGATTTGAACAGTAGAAACCTCTTTTCATGCCTTTACGATGCACATAAGCATCATCACTGGTTCCCCTTGAGACATCAAAAGTTTGGAAGGCACTACAGAGCTTTGTGTCCAAAAGTTACACAAACGTTTATGTTCTAATTGTTTGTTTCTCTCTTATACTTAACTTTCAGACTTTAATTACTATGGCAGCTGCTAGAAGAACAAGAAAAAGTATGCCAGAGAATACGGCACACAATATTACAACCAAATCACAACCCAACAGTCAAGCTTGACATTATAGCAACTGTGATTACTGTAATGATGTTATACATGGTAAGTAAGTAGCCCACCCATATTCAGTTTTGCCATAATAATAGGTGAACCTATGGCACAAGTAACTGTATTTAAGTGTTGAAATGCCCATGTGGGTATGAATACATCTGGAAGACAGGAAAATTTAATTTTGTTTAAATGAACACAAGAATAATTAGATGCTAAAAAATACATATATTTTTGTTACAAAGAATCAACACCCTAAAAGGGTCAATCACAAAACTGACATTTCATTTCTGCCACAGAGACACCATTTCTGTTTTGTTTGTTCTTACGTTAAGCTCCAAGTCTTTGGCCTGAACTATCCTAACAACCAACATAACCACAACTGGTTCCCTCGAGGAATGCACTCACATTCCCAGAGTTTTTTGCATCTTGCCTGCAGGTATGCCCACTATTATGCCACTACACACCACCTTTCAGAGGGGCAAACACCACAACAATCGCTGGGACTGCAAATCTAAAGGCCAAAAATCCTAGCAATACACTACAAGGAGAAAATCCAATATGTGCATAGTATGTAGTGCCAAGGTGTCATGCTGCCACTATACTCGTTTTAAGAATGCATCCACATTTCAAAATCTTCAAGAGTTGTCCTAGGTATAAGAGGTTACAGGTATCAACAACTTCAAAATGTCAGATTGGCTGTGAGACACAGAAGCAGTGGGACCTTCTGTTGACAATTGGTACGTAGTTTGCATGCGCATAACCTACTCAAGGATGACAGAGATCTGACAACAGCAAAAGTCAGGCAAACATGATGGTCTCAGTTCCAAACTACCAGTTGAAGACCTGTTTGGAGATTCATGAAGCAGTTCTGAAAGTATCTCCAGCATAGACCCAATCGCACTGCAACATGGCAAAACAGATGAAAATTAATACCTCTTCCCACTCGTTCTGATGAGCAATTTGCATGATAAAAAGTTGCAAAATCAATAATGCTTCTTCTCCCTTTACTTGATCTGGCTTAATGTTCTGATTCAAAGCAAGTCTTTCTCCTTTGAACAAAGATGAATGTATCACTCCTAGTCCAAACCACTCTTGGGACAGAACAACCGAACATAGGGGATCGTTTGTGAAAAAGTATAACAAGTCACTACAGGGAGTGCAGAATTATTAGGCAAGTTGTATTTTTGAGGATTAATTTTATTATTGAACAACAACCATGTTCTCAATGAACCCAAAAAACTCATTAATATCAAAACTGAATATTTTTGGAAGTAGTTTTTAGTTTGTTTTTAGTTTTAGCTATGTTAGGGGGATATCTGTGTGTGCAGGTGACTATCACTGTGCATAATTATTAGGCAACTTAACAAAAAAAAATATATACCCATTTCAATTATTTATCATTACCAGTGAAACCAATATAACATCTCAACATTCACAAATATACATTTCTGACATTCAAAAACAAAAACAAATCAGTGACCAATAAAGCCACCTATCTTTGCAAGGACACTCAAAAGCCTGCCATCCATGGATTCTGTCAGTGTTTTGATCTGTTCACCATCAACATTGCGTGCAGCAGCAACCACAGCCTCCCAGACACTGTTCAGAGAGGTGTACTGTTTTCCCTCCTTGTAAATCTCACATTTGATGATGGACCACAGGTTCTCAATGGGGTTCAGATCAGGTGAACAAGGAGGACATGTCATTAGATTTCCTTCTTTTATACCCTTTCTTGCCAGCCACGCTGTGGAGTACTTGGACGCGTGTGATGGAGCATTGTCCTGCATGAAAATCATGTTTTTCTTGAAGGATGCAGACTTCTTCCTGTACCACTGCTTGAAGAAGGTGTCTTCCAGGAACTGGCAGTAGGACTGGGAGTTGAGCTTGACTCCATCCTCAACCCGAAAAGGCCCCACAAGCTCATCTTTGATGATACCAGCCCAAACCAGTACTCCACCTCCACCTTGCTGGCGTCTGAGTCGGACTGGAGCTCTCTGCCCTTTACCAATCCAGCCACGGGCCCATCCATCTGGCCCATCAAGACTCACTCTCATTTCACCAGTCCATAAAACCTTAGAAAATCAGTCTTGAGATATTTCTTGGCCCAGTCTTGACGTTTCAGCTTGTGTGTCTTGTTCAGTGGTGGTCGTCTTTCAGCCTTTCTTACCTTGGCCATGTCTCTGAGTATTGCACACCTTGTGCTTTTGGGCACTCCAGTGATGTTGGAGCTCTGAAATATGGCCAAACTGGTGGCAAGTGGCATCGTGGCAGCTGCACGCTTGACTTTTCTCAGTTCATGGGCAGTTATTTTGCGCCTTGGTTTTTCCACACGCTTCTTGCGACCCTGTTGACTATTTTGAATGAAACGCTTGATTGTTCGATGATCACGCTTCAGAAGCTTTGCAATTTTAAGAGTGCTGCATCCCTCTGCAAGATATCTCACTATTTTTGACTTTTCTGAGCCTGTCAAGTCCTTCTTTTGACCCATTTTGCCAAAGGAAAGGAAGTTGCCTAATAATTATGCACACCTGATATAGGGTGTTGATGTCATTAGACCACACCCCTTCTCATTACAGAGATGCACATCACCTAATATGCTTAATTGGTAGTAGGCTTTCGAGCCTATACAGCTTGGAGTAAGACAACATGCATAAAGAGGATGATGTGGTCAAAATACTCATTTGCCTAATAATTCTGCACTCCCTGTATAAAGTAGGCATTAGTTCCTACTGCTTAGTGGAATAAGACACCTAACAGCCAACAGTGTTGTTGGGTAGTTCAAGCTGAGTTATGCTTCCTCAGCAGTTTAGACCTCCAAGTAAGAAACCTTATCTGCTTTCTTTTTTGTGTAGCAGACTGCTTTAGGATTTATGAGTTTTGAGTGACAGGCTTTAAAGAGTAACAATGAGCAAGCCTCAAGGGGGACACTGAAGTTGCTTCTCCACTGAACCTGGAATTACCATTATCTCAGTAGACTTCTGCATTGATCACTGCTGGAGAGTAGGCTGCCAAAGGAGGAAGATATTTTGCCTGTGGCTTTGGTACCTGAAAGCTGAAGGTGATAAAAATGTTTCAAAGTTGAATAGCACCTTTAGTTTGAAGCTGAGCGATTAGCAGGATTTTATGACTCAACCATCAACAGAGACTGTTGTCTGCTTCCAAGCACTTCTTTTTATGCCTTAAATGGTGTGGGTCCACAGTGAAAGCTGGGTGGTTTTTAGTTGAAGGGTTCTGTATTGAAGCAGTAACTCAAGAAAGCTGCTCTTTATTAAACATTCTCATTAGATACAGGTGAACCATCACATATATCAGTTCTCTCTCTCTGCTTCCAACATTCCAAGCATCACAGAAATACCTAGAACATACTAGTCTTTCTAGTTCTACATCCAATAAGACAGATATATATTCTACATGTTACAAGTTCTCTGAACTTACCCATTACTACAGGTCCCTTCCAATAGCACCCCGGATGCTTCACCACTTCTTTAAAGTCAAAAACTAGAGCCAAGGAGTGGGGCTAACCTGAACCCCAGAAGGCAGGTGCTCACCCTCATGGTCTTTCATTATTGGAGCACAGTAATGACTGGAAGAAGGGCTAGTGCTTCAACTGGAGAAGAGGGGGTTACTCGGGGTCCAGGTTACAGTGCATTCTGTAATGCTTAGCTAATATCTGGAGCAGCTCTGTCGCAGAAACAAATAGATATGTGACCACTGGCAGTGGTGACACTGTGGCAAGGCACTGTTGGAAGGTAGAGAATTGGGGGTCTATTGAGCACTGGTCCAGCAATGACTCAAAACATGCAGCTAGGAAAAGGTTTACCTCTGGAGGGCCCTCGCAGAATCAGGGCTGCAGTGCTTTTTAAGGTGGCACTTGCAGCAAAAATTGTTCAGTGCTGGAGGAGATGGAGTGTTGAGAGCTGAAGGTCTCACAGCAGACACTGTAGATGTGGGATTTGTTTGCAGTAATAATGCGTCTGTGTATTGACAGCCACCAGAATATATGGGATATGGCTACTATTGCTGGAAATGGCCCTTTCTGCAGGGTTATCCCCAAACCTTTCGTCTTTCTCCTTCTATTTTTCTGACCCTCATTTCTCTAGACTTTAGGAATCTGGGCACTTTATAACTGCTAATGAGTGCTAAAGTGCATGTGCTCTCACCCTCAAAACTTGGAATAACTGTTTTTTACATGTTTGGTGTATTTAGTTTACCTGTAAGTCCCTTGTAAAGTGATATACCCAGGGCCTGTAAATTAAATTACTAGTGGGCCTGCAGTGCAGATTCCAGCACTCACAGAGGTAGCCTTTCAACCTTGTTTCAGGCCTGCCACTGTAGTGCCTGTGTGTGCAGTTTACTGCCACATTGCTTGGCAAGTCAAACTACTTGCCAAGACCAAAACTCCCTTTTTACTATAAACTCCCTTTTTACTATACCTTAGTCATCCCTAAGGTAGATCCTAGATAGCTCTATGGGCAGGGTGCTGTGTATTTAAAAAGGTAGGACAAATAAATGTATGTGTTACATGTTAACGTAGAGGCAAAGAGGCTATTTCGTTTTTCACTGCAGTGAGCGCTCCTCCTTTCATAGGTTTGTATTGGGAATTCCCTTATATGTGTCTGAGTGGTAATTTCTGATCTATAAGCGGGAGTGTGGGCATGTTTGGAATGGTAGTGAGAAATTGCGCTTACTGGTGTGGGTGGATTTTACATTAATATTTCAGAAATGCCACTTTTAGAAAGTGGGCAAATCTCTGTGCTTATAACTCTGGTGCTTTGCCATGTCTGGGGCAGAGTGACAGCGCCACTTTCTGCATACTCCCCAGACAGCCATCCATCTGGGAGAGTTAAATGTGATAGTGTTACATCTGCATACTGATGGTCTTCCTGGGCTGGGGGAGAGGGAGCAGGGGCACACTTTACATTTCTATAGGCTGTGTCCTGCACTCACACAAAGGGCTCGTTTAACCACTACTGATGTCTGGAGCCAGGATACAGGGGAAGGGAATTTCTTGGAACTGGTCAGACCTTTGCCCACCTTCTAGAAGATGGACATTTTGAATAAGTAAAGGGCCTCTCACCCCGTAATTTTCTAGCACTTTTGGGAACTGGGATTCTGCAACAAGGAATGCACTGAGGGGCTCATCTGGACTGCTCCTCTGTTACTGCCCTGCTGCCTGAAGTACTGGGCGACAAAGGACTCACTGGAGGGCTTTTCTGTGTGTGGCTCTGGTGCCAGCCATCTCCCTGATTCTGGACCCAGGTACTACCAGGGGCTGCCAGGAGGAACCACCACTTGACCTTGCTTTGCTGTGCTGACTGTTGTTGGGCGGCAGGAGGGACAGCCACCCTGCACCTGGCCACATCTGGCCTGCCTGCGTGGTCTTCATAAAGCCGCAGGTGCGTGCCATGCTCCATTACCACTGACTCTAAGCATGGCAGCAGGACGCCTCCTCTCCTGTCGGCCATGCTGTGCCCAATATCTTTCTTCTGGTCCGACAGTGCCCAAACTCCAAAGAGGACACTCCCCCCCCCCACTGGCTGGCATGTTGTCTGACTGTGTGCACTCTGCACTCTCCTCTTCATCCTTCTGAGTGCATCCGCTTTTCTCACCTTGACTCCGGGCTACTACACAGCGTCTCCAGCCCGTGGGACTGCACCCTGAGTGTCGGGTGGCCCACTGGCATCCCAGGACACTGCCCAGACCCCCAGCCAGAACTGTTGCCTGCACGGGATTGTGGAAGCTCCCGTACACCCAGAGGAGCAGCAGCTACACTCTGGGAGACACTGGAGGCTGGGCCGTGTTTACCCTAATAGGTGCAGCCCCAATGCTTAACCAGGGAGCCGTATCGCACCTTTAGCAACTGTGCCACAGGCTCTCGGGTAGCTGTCTTTTGCTCATCTGGGAAGTGGGGATACCGCAACAAGACCCCCCCCCCCCACCCACCCCCCCTTTATCAAAAGTGTGAATGACCCCACTCCCCCAAAACTTATCTCAGGACACTACACATTGAGGTAGTGGGTTGCCATGGCAGTACCCAAAGGAGAAGCAAGGAGTTGCCTTTGTGACGGCTCTCACCAACTACCATATTTACCCTAATAGGCACGCAGATCGATGCCTGTGTTGGTATTTCGGGGGGTACCCTGTGATTAGTACAGTTCTGTGGACATGTTGTGATATAGGTCAGTGCTTCCAAGCCACATACATTACGTGACCTGTAGCCTTTACTAATCCTTTTGAGTACATAACATATCAGCTTCTGTGTGACTAGGACACTGAGTACCATGTCAATGATTATTTACAGTGCACAGTACTTATAATTTATATTACTTTGGGTTGCATTTGTACGGACCGTATAGTGTGTAGTAAAAAGGTCTGGTGCATTTCATGCTCCATTATACTGTGATAATCGTGCATATGATTTTCTCCTTTTTGGTGCTCACATGGTCAGGGTAGTGAGTGACCTTGCAGTATTTGCACAATCTGCAGTAATGAAAATGTCACTTACCCAGTGTACATCTGTTCGTGGCATCAGTCGCTGAGATTCACATGGTATGCATGAGCTCGCCATCTGGTGTTGGGTCGGAGTGTTACAAGTTGTTTTTCTTCGAAGAAGTGTTTTCGAGTCACGGGACCGAGTGACTCCTCCTTCTGTGCTCATTGCGCATGGGCGTCGACTCCATCTTCGATTGTTTTCCCCGCAGAGGGTGAGGTAGGAGTTGTACTATAGTAATAGTGCCCGCGCAATGAAAAATGTAAGTATGTACCTATTAAAGGATTAAATAATATATATACAAATGTACAAAATTGAAGGTAACTTCTGAACTGCTACAGGCTTCCGGGGAGGTGGGTGGGTCCATGTGAATCTCAGCGACTGATGCCACGAACAGATGTACACTGGGTAAGTGACATTTTCAGTTCGATGGCATCTGTCGCTGTAGATACACATGGTATGCATAGACTAGTAAGCAGTTAGTTCCCCATAAGCGGTGGTTTAGCCTGTAGGAGTAGAAGTTGTCTGAAATAGAGTTCTTAATACAGCTTGACCTACTGTAGCTTGTTGTGCGGATAGCACATCTATACAGTAGTGTTTGGTGAATGTGTGAGGCGTAGACCAAGTGGCTGCGTTACATATTTCCTGCATTGGGATGTTTCCTAAAAAGGCCATTGAAGCACCTTTTTTCCTTGTTGAATGTGCCCTGGGAGTAATGGGCAGTTGTCTTTTTGCTTTAAGGTAGCAGATTTGGATGCATTTAACTATCCATCTGGCTATACCTTGTTTTGATATTGGGTTACCTACATGAGGTTTTTGGAATGCAATAAATAGTTGTTTAGTTTTTCTGATGTTTTTTGTTCTGTCAATGTAGTACATTAATGCTCTTTTGACATCTAATGTATGTAGTGCTCTTTCAGCCACAGAATCTGGCTGTGGGAAAAAAACTGGTAGTTCTACCGTTTGATTTAGATGGAATGGTGAAATAACTTTTGGTAAAAATCTTGGATTAGGTCGTAGGACGACCTTATTTTTATGTATTTGTATAAAAGGCTCTTGTGTTGTGAACGCTTGAATTTCACTTACTCTTCTTAGAGATGTAATGGCGATGAGAAAGGCAACTTTCCAGGTTAGGAATTGTATTCCGCAAGAGTGCATGGGTTCGAAAGGTGGGCCCATGAGTCTTGTTAGAACCACGTTTAGGTTCCATGAAGGAACAGGTGGTGTTCTTGGTGGTATAATTCTTTTAAGCCCTTCTATGAATGCTTAGATAACTGGTATTTTATACAAGGAAGTTGAATAGGTAGTTTGCAGGTATGCAGATATTGCTGCAAGGTGTATTTTAATAGAAGAGAAGGCTAGCTTCGCTTTTTGTAAATGGAGCAAGTAATTTACTATATGTTTTGGAGTTGCGTCTAGTGGTTGTATCTGATTATGATGGCAGTACCAAACAAATCTTTTCCACTTACTTGCGTAGCAGTGTCTAGTGGATGGCCTTCTGGCCTGCTTTATGACTTCCATACACTCTTGGCTAAGTTGTAAGTGTCCGAATTCTAGGATTTCAGGAGCCAGATTGCTAGATTCAGCGATGCTGGGTCCGGGTGTCTGATCTGTTGGTTGTGTTGCGTTAACAGATCTGGTTTGTTGGGCAGTTTGATGTGTGGTACTACAGACAGATCTAGCAGTGTTGTGTACCAGGGTTGTCTTGCCCAAGTTGGTGCTATTAAAATGAGTTTGAGTTTGTTTTGACTCAATTTGTTTACTAGGTAAGGAAGGAGAGGGAGAGGAGGAAAAGCGTAAGCAAATATTCCTGACCAGTTCATCCATAGGGCATTGCCTTGGGATTGCTTGTGTGGGTATCTGGACGCGAAGTTTTGGCATTTTGCGTTCTCTTTTGTTGCAAATAAGTCTATTTGTGGTGTTCCCCAGAGTGTGAAGTAGGTGTTCAGAATCTGTGGGTGGATTTCCCATTCGTGGACTTGCTGGTGATCTCGAGAGAGATTGTCTGCCAGCTGATTCTGGATCCCCGGAATAAACTGTGCTATTAGACCAATTTGATGGTGGATTGCCCACTTCCATATTTTTTGAGCTAACAAGCTTAACTGCGTTGAATGTGTTCCTCCTTGTTTGTTTAGATAATACATCGTTGTCATGTTGTCTGTTTTGACAAGGATGTATTTGTGGGTTATGATTGGTTGGAAAGCTTTTAGTGCTAGAAAAACTGCTAATAATTCTAGATGATTTATATGCAGTTTTGTTTGATGTATGTTCCATTGTCCTCTTATGTTGTGTTGATTGAGATGTGCTCCCCACCCTGTCATGGAAGCATCTGTTGTTATTACGTACTGTGGCACTGGGTCTTGGAAAGGCCGCCCTATGTTTAAATTTATACTGTTCCACCATAGAAGCGAGAGGTAAGTTTGGCGGTTTAGCAACACCAGATCTAGAAGGTGACCCTGTGCTTGAGACCTCTGTGAGGCTAGGCACTGTTGTAAGGGCCTCATGTGCAGTCTTGCGTTTGGGACAATGGCTATGCATGAGGACATCATGCCTAGGAGCTGTAGTATTGTTCTTGCTTGTATTGTTTGGTTTGGAGACATGTGTTGAATGACTCTGTTGAAATTGTGGATCCTTTGTGGAGTTGGCGTTGCTACTCCTTTTGTCGTGTCTATTATGGCTTCTAGATATTGCTGTACTTTGCTTGGCAGAATGTTTGATTTTGCAAAGTTGACGGTGAACCCTAGTTTGTAGAGGGTTTGTATGACTTGATTTGTGTGGTTTGAGCATTGTGTGAGCGAACTGGTTTTGATTAGCCAGTCGTCTAGATACGGGAACACATGTATTTGCTGCCTTCTGATGTGTGCAGCGACTACTGCTAGGCATTTTGTGAATACTCTTGGAGCGGTTGTTAAACCAAAAGGCAATACTTTGAATTGGTAATGTATTCCTTTGAATACAAACCTTAGATATTTCCTGTGTGATTGATGTATTGGTATATGGAAATATGCGTCCTTGAGGTCTAGGGTTGTCATGTAGTTGTGTTTTTTGAGCAATGGTAACACTTCTTGTAGTGTGACCATGTGAAAGTGGTCTGATTTGATGAATGTGTTTACTACTCTGAGGTCTAGAATTGGTCTCAGTGTTTCGTCCTTTTTTGGTATCAAGAAGTACAGTGAATAAACTCCTGTGTTTATTTGTGTGCTTGGTACTAATTCTATTGCATTTTTTTGCAGTAGTGCTTGAACTTCTATCTCTAGAAGCTGTGAATGGTATTTTGATAAATTTTGTGATTTTGGTGGTATGTCTGGAGGGAATTGCAGGAATTCTATGCAATAACCATGTTGGATAATTGCTAGGACCCATGTGTCTGTAGTTATTTTGTCCCATGCTTCGTAATATTGACGTATCCTCCCCCCCACTGGTGTTGTGTGGGAGGGGTGAGTGACGTGTGAGTCACTGCTTGTTGGTAGTGGTTTTGGGGCTTTGAAATCTTCCTCTATTCCTAAGGAATTGCCCCCCTCTATACTGGCCCCGAAAACCTCCCCTGTACTGTCCCTGGTAGGTGGGCGGTGCGGACTGTGAGGTGCTAGCTTGTGTGGCCTGACCCAGAAACCCTCCTCTAAAAGGTGTTTTGCGGAAGGTGTTATAAGATCCTCTGCTCTGCGGGGAGTAGAGTGCGCCCATGGCCTTGGCAGTGTCAGTGTCCTTCTTGAGCTTTTCCATGGCTGTGTCGACCTCCGGACCGAACAGAAGTTTTTCGTTTACTGGCATGTTAAGCACTGCCTGCTGAATTTCTGGCTTGAATCCAGACGTTCTGAGCCATGCGTGCCTACGGATGGTAACCGACGTATTAATGGTCCTTGCGGCCGTGTCTGCTGCATCCATGGAGGAGCGTATTTGATTGTTGGAAATGTTTTGACCCTCCTCAACAACCTGTTTTGCTCTTTTTTGCAGATCTTTTGGGAGATGTTCAATGAGATGCTGCATCTCATCCCAGTGGGCTCTGTCGTATCGCGCTAGCAGCGCTTGTGAATTTGCGATGCGCCACTGGTTTGCTGCTTGGACAGCAACCCTCTTCCCGGCTGCATCGAACTTCCTGCTTTATTTATCTGGGGGAGGTGCATCCCCAGAAGTGTGTGAATTTGCCCGTTTTCTGGCAGCCCCTACCACCACAGAATCTGGTGGCAACTGAGAGGTGATGAATACAGGGTCCGTAGGAGGCGCCTTATACTTTTTGTCCACCCTAGGCGTCACTGCCCTACTTTTAACTGGCTCCTTGAAAATGTCCTTTGCATGGCGTAGCATGCCTGGGAGCATCGGCAGGCTTTGGTAGGAGCTGTGGGTTGAAGAGAGGGTGTTAAATAAAAAATCATCCTCTACTTGTTCCGAGTGTAGTTCCACATTATGGAATAGTGCTGCTCTAGCCACCACTTGTGAGTAGGCTGTGCTGTCTTCCGGTGGTGATGGCCTAGTTGGGTATGTGTCTGGGCTGTTATCAGACACTGGTGCGTCGTACAAGTCCCACGCATCCTGATCTTGGTCATCGTGGCTCATGGCGGTGTGAGCTGGCGAATGTGACGGGGTGTAAGTTGGCGAAGCAGGAGTTACAGGTGGAGGCGAGGGAGGAGGTGTTACCTTTTGTGCTGTTTGTTGCTGAGGAGTAAACTGAAGCGTTCTCTTTCGTTTGACAGGTGGAAGGGTACTGATCTTCCCAGTCCCCTGCTGAATAAAGATACGCTTTTGCGTGTGATCCACGTCAGTGGATTGCAGTTCTTGTTCAAATCTATGTTTCTTCATTTGTGAAGACATAGAATGCTCTTCAGTATAGGAGCCTGAAACAGGGTCTGATGTCGCTTTTTTCGGCTCCGAAAACCCTGTTGATTGTTTTTTCGGCTCCGAGGTAACCTTCCTCTTTTTCTGGGCCGAAAATTCTTGGCCTCTATGGTCTTCGGCGCCACTGTCTCGGCGTCGATCTGTGTCGACACCGAACTCTCGGTGTCGATGCTTCTGTTTAGCACTCTCTCGGTCCCGAGGAGGCTGCGTGCCGGTGTCTCGACCGAAGTCGGACGATCTCGACACTGAATGGGCCTTTTTCGGTGCCGATTTTTGGTCACCGAGAATTTGGGTGGAGCCATGGCCGGTTGGCAGTGGCGTCCCCTGGGCCTTCTTTCCTTTTTTAAGTTCTGATCTCGACGTCTTACTCACAGTTTTTGTAGAGTCTAGCTCGTCGGAGTCTGAATCCTGGATGGAAAAGGATTCCTCCTGTTCCTCTTCTGTCTCGAACTGTCGACGCTCCTTTGGCGTGGACGCCATCTGCAGTCTCCTCGCTCGACGGTCGCGCAGAGTTTTTCGGGACCGGAACGCCCGACAGGCCTCACAGGATTCTTCGCTGTGCTCGGGTGACAGGCACAGGTTACAGACCGAGTGTAGGTCCGTATAAGGATATTTGTTGTGGCATTCGGGGCAGAATCGAAACGGGGTCCGTTCCATCGGCGTTGTTCTCCACGCGGTCGGGCCGACTAGGCCCCGACGGGGTGCCGAAATCTACCCCGAAGGGCACCGAAGCGCTTCGATGTTCAACGCGTCGTCGTATGTGTCTATCTCGAACCGGATCGCAACAATACCGTCGAAAATCTTCCGTTTTCAGCTATCTTTCCGTTCCGAAACCCGGAGCGACAGGAACACGTCCGAACCCGATGGCGGAAAGAAAACAATCGAAGATGGAGTCGACGCCCATGCGCAATGAGCACAGAAGGAGGAGTCACTCGGTCCCGTGACTCGAAAACACTTCTTCGAAGAAAAACAACTTGTAACACTCCGACCCAACACCAGATGGCGAGCTCATGCATACCATGTGTATCTACAGCGACAGATGCCATCGAACTGATGTTTTCATGACGTATGGCGATCCCTAATTTTCTGCATAACCAGAATGGCATTTGATGCAAAGTGTTTTAGGATTCATGCATTTATGATTTATGTCAGTTTGACTAAGGAAATGTTTACAATATAAGACCTATATTTTAATATATAATATGATGTGGAGTCTCTTTTGTTGTGTATTTATTGTGTCACTGGTGTGAGCGTGTTGCACAAACGCTTTACTGCTCTGTGCCAAGCTACCAGGGAGTGAGTACAGGTTATCTCTAGTGTGTAACTTACTCACCCTGACTAGATTGGCTGAGGTGCATACCCTAGCCAACCAGAAACTCCGTTTTAAGAGCTGTGTTTTCTTATATGGAGTTTGGTTTCTGGCTTCTGGCTTCCCAAAACCATGGATGATGGAATGCGATGTATGGAAGTCTTCTCGAACCCCTGAAGAGGCCCTCAAAGTAAGGGAAAGAATGCAATGGTTGCAGAAGCTTCTTCGTTTTCCCTCACACAAATGGACCCTTTAGCATTCTATTACTGCAATGTACTCAGAACTGATCTGGGTGATTGTCTTTTCCATAAATAGCCACCTCATAAAGAGTAAGTTCTGGTCCTGCAGTGTTCACAACATACAGCTTAGCTTTGTAGATGGCCTTTAGATTCATCAGGACACTTCCAGCAATAATTGGAGTTGAGACCCGCACCCAGACACCAGAAGCACACCTCAGGAGGGTCCGTCACAGGCATTTGTTAGCGACAATCTTTAAAACACTTAAACCATGCAGTTTTAGGAGGGGACATGTTCCTTGCATACTGGAAATATATTTGGAAAAAAGTCTTGTCCAATGATGAGAAAAAAGTAAGAACTAGCTCTGGAACTGTGCACGAAGGTGCAGAAAGAAAGGAACTGATGTCAGCGGGCTTTGGTGGCTGTGTGGCTCCAACCGCCACTTCTGAGGTGGAGCAGAGTCGATGCAGAGCTGTCTGACGTCACCTACCAACACTCAAGGTTATGCTGGAAAATCTTCCATCAGAAAATGTGAAGATGTCACTGGTTAGGAACTATTATGATCGTAGTGTTGAAGATTGTCCTCCTCATTGGCATGGCTCAGATTGTAAGCAAGGAAGTGGGTAGACTATATGGAGTACAGTTTCAAATTCATGTTTTAAATTGGCTAAATCACAATAGATTCCTAGATTAACAAATGAAAATAATACAAACGTCTGTGACTCTGACAGATTTAATGGAGGAGATTGTTAAAGAACTGAATGCAAGATTATAGTTCTTTGAAATATTTTTCAACTATAACAAACAAATATATGCGTTTCCTTATCACATTTCGGAAGTATGTGTACCCACAAATTAGGGCACTAACAAGGAAATTAGGACACTGACAAGGTTTGTCAAATTTTCATTCTAAATGTACAAAATCAGTAAAGTGTTTAACAGAATAAATAAGTGAAAAAATACTTCAAATACTTCAAAATGTAAACATGCCAACATACGGCTATCATTCACAAACTTCGTTTGAAAAATAAAGATGAAGGTCAGAGTATATGCAGAGTGCTCACTAGCACATTCATTAAATAGTTTCTGCCCTGTCATGCTCCAGAAATAACATGTTGCCTGAAATCCTAAACACACCAATGCTCCTTTTGTTCATGGTTTATATTTTAACTGATCCAACCAATGCTAAAAGGTGTTAACTGGAGAGAGTGGCCATGGAAGAGGGCTAACTAGCTGTTGAGTAAACATTTGCAGCCAGACAGTCCTGAAGTTAAGAGTGAATGTTTGAATCATAGAAACGTCCATACCTTCGTAACGTAGCTGGATATAAAGAAGATAGTATATGCAGTCCACAGTTCGTTTACGAATGTTGGGATGCGAGTCAGAACATCTGGAAGACAGGCGCCCAATAAGAAGGCCCAGATTATAGAATGGCATCACAGTCTGTGTAAAAAATAAAATAAAAAAAATAAACAGTTAATCCAGTGAAGCAGATGACTGACATTTTTTCATTATTCGTTTGGCAGGTGTACGCATGCACTATGTAGTCTTTGTATTCCAGTGTGAAAAGTTATGCCTTGAAGCTCAAACAAAGCTCAATTGAGCAGCATATGTAACACAGCTACATATAACAGTTTGCAATGAGCATTACTTAACGTCTACCGTTTCCACCTGCAGTCAATGCAATGCAGCCCAGGATCTTCCACAAGCATGGGGTAGGGCTATTAACAGCATGACCACAGAAGTCTTTTTGCAAATCCTGAATCAATCAATCAATCAGTCAATCAGTGCTTGTAAAGGGCAACTACTCACCCGTTAGGGTCTCAAGGCACAGGGGTGGGCGAGGTGTAGTGTTTACCGGTGAGGAGGTTCTTAAAAAAGCCATGTCTTCAGTTCCTTCATGAAGCTGAGGGAGGTGGTTTGTCTGATATGGAGAGGAAGGGCGTTCCAGGTGGTGGCTGCGAGGTAGGAGAAGGAGCGTCCTCCTATTCTGGTTTTCCTGATGCAGAGTACTTCTGCGAGAGAGAGCTGGGCTGAGCGTAGGGCCCTGTGGGTTACGTGAAAGTTGAGTCACTTGTTCAGGTAGGCTGGTCCGGTGTTGTGGAGGGCTTTGTATGCATGGCTGAGGATCTTGAAAGTGATTCTTTTCTCTATGGGGAGCCAGAGCAGTGTACGCAGGTATTGTGAAATGTGGCAATGTCAAGGTAGGTCGAGGACCAGTCTGGCAGCAGTGTTCTGGATGTTTTGTAGTTTGCGGGTGAGTTTCTTGTTGATTCCGGCATAGAGTATGTTGCCATAGTCCAGTCTGCTGGTGATGAGGGCATGTGTGACGGTCTTTCTATGTTCAAGTGGGATCCACTTGAGGGAATTGCGTAGGAGGCGGAGGGTGCGGAAGCAGGTGGAGGTGACTGAGTTGATTTGATAGTTCATGCTGAAGTCAGAGTCCTGGATGATTCCGAGGTTGAGGACTTGGCTGGAGGGGGTGGGTGGGTTTCCGAGGTGCTTTCATCAACTTTGAATGTCATGAAGCCCATTATCCAAATAATTGACCTCCACTGGGTAACATCAGCACATGGTAGAAGCAAAGTTAGCCTGGGATACCACCAGCCTCATGCAAGAAGTGTGGGAGAGCCAAAATACCCAGCATCAGTCATAGGGAGACTAGATAAAGTAACTACAACTTTTGAGGTCCTGAGCAGGTACACCTGATGTCCCATATCATTGCACTAGATCTCCAAGCCTCAATTAGGGCTCCATGGTGAGGTGGCATCTTAGTGACCCACATAGGAATTTTTTCGAAAGGCTGCACCATCCGTCCCCAAAACATTTCCAGATCACAAGAAATGGTATTTGGAAGGATTTCCCTGCCAAACAAGCCATCAGACTTTGTGTAATTATTTGCTGTAGGGAGCTGGGTTCTGGTTGCAGTACACCAACATTTTGCCTGGTTTTTAAATGCAACTTCTACTGAAGTGCACTGGGTTCTTGCTAACCAGGTCCCCAGTGCCAGTGCTCCTAACCTAAAAAAAGACACCTAGTCACTTGATCCCTAAGTGAACAGACCATCATAACTTGTGCCACTCTGAGGGACCCCAGCACCAACCTTAAGGTGACTGCCATTGCCGGCTGCGTGACAAGGTGCTTCCCAAATTAAAAACACGACATGGGACAGAGCCTGTGGGCCTCGTCCCCTAAACATTGCATGCAATATATGTAAATCACCGCTGTAGAAGACCTTACAGCCCTAAGGCAGGGTGCATTATGTTGCATGAGCAGATAGGCCCCTGCTATGCCTTTGTCGATTCTTAGACATAGTAAGTGTAAAGGGAAGCCATTGTAAATGCATGTGCTGGACACTAGTCACTACGAGTTCCCCAGCTACAAGATATCTTCTCTGAATCCTGGGATGTTTGGTATCCAACAACTCTGAATATAAACCTACACTAGTTCCAGTGATGGATTTATTAGTTAATGCACACAAAGGGCACCTTAGAGGTGCCCCCTGAAAACCTACAAGCTACTAGTGTGTAGACTGACTGGTCCTGACCAGTTCAGCCAAAACAGATGTGTTTCTAGACCTCCACGCTGACAGCGAGTGATCTTGAGGTCCAGAGACAAAAGACTGCACTGGGCAGAGGTGTTACTTCCTCTCCCAGGCAGGATAGACATTCCAGGGCGGAGAGCTTCAAAGGCCTTGCCGCATTTGTAATGTGACCCAGGTCTCCCCAGATGGTGGAGATGGCCAACCCTCTGACCTGACCCCACTTTTGGTGGCAACACAGGCGGTAAAATTAGTTAAATCAGGAGAAGTGCCACTTCATGCCAGTCCTACCGTAAGTGGTCATAAGAAGAGTGTAGTCATCCTAAAGGTGGTCAACCCTATGGCTACTGCATGGCACTCCCTTTAACACCACTAAACTAAGTATTTAGGTGGTTAGAACCCTAGAACTCAGATTTCGACAACCTAATCAGGACAAAGGTTGGGACAAATCAAACAAGGAGGAGTCTTTATCAGGCCCACAAAACTCTTCTGGGGATGGGTCCAAGTCCTCTTCCCACAAGAAACCTTGGTGCTACATATGTAGACAAAAATGCCATAGGGGAGGTGGCAGCACCTGTCCTAAAAAGAGCACCAAGCCTGCTACTACCACTACCATTTATACCCCTAGTGCCCCTAGCAGTAGCAATAGCAATGGTAGTAGTAGTCAGTCTAAGAGTGTAGCTGGGCTCACCCTGGGAACTGTAGTGGGCTCTGGGTTAGTCAGAGAGACCACTGAGGCAGTTTTGGTCTATGATAGTGGCATTGACCTTGCCACTCTAGCTGCTTGCCCTCTTGAGTAGAGGCAGCATCCCCTTATCAATGGTGTTGAAGCCGAGGCCTACAGGGACAGAGGTGCCAGTGTCACAACTCTGACTGAAAAACTTGTGTCACCTGAACAACATCTACTTGGTCACACTTACCAAGTAACCAACGCACACAGCAACACTCCGTGCCACCCCATCTTTGTTGCTGACCTTATTTTGGGTGGGGGTTACTGACCCAAAGAAAGTTGTGGTATCCACTGACCCACCTGTAGAATGGCTGTTAGGTAATTATTTGGAGAGTTCATCTTGCACATTTTTGTTTTAACTAGAGCACAGGTGAAGAAGCAAGGGGCACTGGAGCCTGGAAAAATGGCTGAGACAGCTATCAAAAAGAGGGGTAGGCAGGGTAAAAGGTTACCCCCTGTTCAGGCTTCTAAAGAGGATTCTACTCCTGAGGGGAGGAACCTGCCTCTTGGGGGGAACCTACACCAGAGGAGCTTAAAGCTGATACAGCTGAGCTCTTAGGTGCAGGAGGACCTACTACAGAGGAACTTAGCCTAGAGCAACTATTCTAGAAAGTCTGAGGCAGTAAGCTGCAGCTCAGAAAGTAGGGGATGTCAATGGGACCCATAGAGTCTACTAGGACAATAACTTATTTTGAGGCAAGGGACCCCAAACCTGGTGCCACTGGAAGGTTGGTGATTCCTCAAAAGTTTAGGGAGTTTTTTTAAAGTTTTTTTTTTTTACCTTGGAACATGACATTCCCCTTACAGACCATGTAGGGCAAAGCAAGGCTTGGGACAGACTTGTCACTCACTTTCACAGGCCTCACATGTCTGAGGATAAAAAGTAGTTTTGTCGCTCCTGTGTCACCTGTCAAGCCAGTGGCAAGCCAGGTGGCACTCCAAAGGCCCACCCTAATCCCACTACCAGTGGTTGCAATACACTTTGAGAGGGTAGGGGTGGACATTTTTGGCCACCTGGACCCTCCATCTGCACCTGGGAACAGGTCTATACTGGTGGACCCTGCCACCAGGTACCTAGAAGCAATTCCCCTTAGGGCCACTACAGCTCCTGCAATGGCCAATGCCCTCCTGGGAATCTTTTTCCAGGGTGGGCTGCCCTAGAGGTGGTATCAGACAGAGGTGCCAACTTCATGTCTGCATACCTTAAAGGCATGTAGAAGGAGTGTGGTGTAACAAATCCACCACCCCTTATCACCCACAAACAAATGGGTTAGTTGAGAGATTCAACAAAACCCTCAAAGGCATGATCATGGGGCTCTCAGAAAACAACTCTGGAAGAGATGGGATGTCCTACTGCTTTGCCTTCTCTTCACCTACATGGACGTTCCAGTGAAGGGGGTGGGCTAAAGCCCCTTTGAGCTTTTGTTTGGACATCCTGCCAGGGGTCCACTTGCTCGTGATAGGGAGGGTTGGAAGAAAGCACTCAAACCCCCCAAACAGGACATAGTAGATTATGTATTGGGACTAAGATCCATAACGGCTGTGTACATGAAATGCGCATCTAAAAAACTTGAGGCCAGCCAAGAGTTGCAAAAGCAGTGGCATGACCAAACGGCTGCGTTGACTGTTTACCAGCCTGGACAGAAGGTGTGGCTCCTGGAGCCTGTGGCTCCCAGGGCACTCCAAGATAAGTGGAGTGCTCCTCCCACTATTGTGGAGAAGAAAGGTGAGGTCACCTACTTGGTTGACCTACGCACTCCCAGGAGCCTCCACAGGGTGCTTCATGTGAATTGCCTGAAGCCTTAATATCACAGGGCTGACATGATTTTGCTCATGGCCACTGATGAAGGTCAGGAAGAAGAGTGACATCTCACTGGGACCTGTTCTCCCACAGCCGAGTAGATGGCTCAGTAGAGGGAGTAGTTCTTGCTAACTGCCTCTCTGACCAGCAAAAGGATGACTGCAAAAATGTACTGGGTCAGTTCTCTGAACTGTTCTCCCTGACCTCAGGTCAAACCACCCGGTATGAACACACCATTAAGACAGGCGACAGTCTGCCTGTAAAAAGCAAAATATATAGGGAGCCTGACCATGTCAGAGAATGCATCAAGTGCAAAAGATGCTTGACTTAGGAGTTATTGAGCCTTTAGACAACCATTGGGCTAGTCCTGTAGTCTTGGAAACCAAGCCTCACTCTCAAAATGGTAAGAGACATGAGGTTCTGTGTTCACTACAGACGCCTCAATACAGTCACCAGGACTGATGCTCATACAATCCCTAGGGCAGATGAGCTGACACATACTCTGGCGGCAGCCAAATATCTCCGTACATTTGATTTGACTGCTGGAAATTGCCAGATCAAGCCAAACCCAAAACAGCATTAACACCTAGTGGGCATTATCACTTTACAGTGAGGCCCTTTGCTTGGAAGAATGCCCCTGCAACATTTCAAAGGTTGGTGAACAAAGTTCTCCAAGACTCGGAAAGCTTTAGTGCAGCATATCTAGATGCTATTGCTGTCTTTAGCTCCACATGGGAGGATCACCTGGTCCACCTTGGGAATCTACTTGAGGCCCTGAAAAAGGCAGGCCTCGCTATCAAGGATTCAAATGCCCGATAGGTCAGGGAAAAGTGGTTTATTTGGGCCACCTCATAGGTGGAGGCCAGATTCAGCCACTCCAGGGCAAGATCCATAACATAATGGATTGGGTTGCCCATACTACTCAAAACCAAGTCAGAGCCTTCTTAGGCCTGACTGGGTACTACAGGAGGTTCATAAAGGGGTACAGCTTCATTGTAGAACCCTTAAATGACCTCACATCCAAAAGGATGCCAAAGAAAGTCTTGTGAGCAGTACCTGCCACAGGGCCCTTGATGACCTGAACCAGGCCATGTGCTCTGCTCCCATTCTAAGAAGCCCTGACTACTCCAAACAATTCATTGTCCAAACCGATGCTTCTAAGGTAGGGATAGGGGCAGTACTTTCACAACTAAATGATGAGGCCAAGATCAACCTGTTGCTTTTATAAGTAGAAGATTCATCCCCAGAGCGAAGCGTGGTTCAGCCATTGAGAGGGAGGCCTTTGCTGTGGTCTGGGCCTTGAAGAAGCTGAAGCGATACCTGTTTGGCACTCACTTCCTTGTTCACACAGACCACAAAGCCCCTCCTCTGGCTTAAACCGATGAAAAGAGAAAATCCCAAATTGTTGGGGTGGTCAATCTCCCTACAGGGAGTGGACTATACAGTGGAACATAAGCCTGGGGGTAACCACTTCAATGAAGATAGACTCGTCAGACATTTCAACTTTGACAATGAAGAATCAACTGTGCAAGGTTAGTCTTATTGTCCTCTGTTTCAGGGGGCCAGGTCGGGGTTGTGTAGGAAAGTCACTCTTTTTGGCATGGTTACCCCCATTTTTTGCCTGTTTTCAGACTGGGATCCTGCTAACCAGCACCCCAGTGATTGTGCTTTCTCCTCTAAATTTGGATGTTTTGGTACCCTTTATACACCACAATTGGCATACTGGTGTATCCCTGTAAGTCCCTAGTATATGGTACTTAGGCACCCAGGGTACTGGTACACCAGGGGTCCCCCATGGGCTGCAGCATGTATTGAGCCACCCATGGGAGCTTAAGCAAACAGTGTCTGCAGGCCTGCCATTGCAGCCTGCATGAAAAGGTACTCTTCACTGCACCAGGTCACTGTAAGTCACCCCTATGGTATGCCCCCCTAGCCCAGAGGGCAGGGTGCAGGTTCCTGTGTGCGAGGTCCCCCCTGCATGAGCACAGGAGCCCCTACGAATTCCAGTACCAATGTACTGGACTTCGTAAGTGCAGGGAAGCCATTTTACCTGTGTACTGGCCACAGATCACTCACTACCTGTGGTTCATCTACATAATGGTAACTCCGAACCTAGACATGTCTAGTATCAAAGCATGTTGGAATCATACCCCAATACTACTGCCAGTATTGGTGGCATTATTCCATGCACTCAGGGGGCTCCTTAGAGGACACCCCAGTATTGTTCCTAAAAGTCTTCCAGGGTTTTGAAAGCAGCTCACACTGCTGCAGCCCCTCAGACAGGTTTCCGCTCTCATGTTGCTTGACCAGCTCAAGCAGGGGAAGGCAGAACAAAGGATTTCCTGTGGGAGAGGGGATGCAACACCCTCTCCCTTGGAAATAGGTGTTATAAGGCTGGAAAGGGGTAGCCTTCCCATGCCACCGGTTTGCTTTGAAGGGCACATTTGGTGCCCTCCTTGCATAATCGGTTCGGGTTGGGTCCCCCGATTCTGCGTTCAAGACTCCACCAGAACTCCTCTGCATCAACCTCTTCTGCTCCTGGACTTCAGAGGAACCAAAACAAGCCTGCAATTCTGAGACGATCTCGCCTTGCAACATTGTTTCTCCGGCTCCTTCCAGAAATTGCAACATTTGCACGGCTGTGCATTCCCTGGGGTCAGCAAGACTTCAGCTGCACCAATGAAGGAAGAAGGAATCTCCCATTGAGTGAAGGAATCACTTCCCTGGATCCGCAAGGCGATGACCTCTGGCTGCCGGGATCTGTTCTCCAATGGAACTGTGTGGCTCCTACTACACAGGTGGAGTTCCTGAGTGATTCTCTTTGTCCTCTCTGCCTTTTGTCCAACTTGGGAGATGGTGAGCCCTTGCCTCTCCTTGCAGGACAGAATCCATGTGCACTGCAACTCTTGCAGCAACCAAGGCTTGTTGACTCCTGCTATGAGGAATCTACAAAGTACCTTTATTTTTGCAACACTGTGGTTTCTTTCATGTGAGATACATTACTGTGTGACTACTGTGGTATTGCAAGTGCTTTACACTCCTCCTAGATAAGTCTTGGCTGCTCACCACAGCTACCACTAGAGAGCCCTGGCTTTCTATACACTCTCACTAAGAGGGGTTGCCTGGACCTGGTATAAGGTGCAAACACCATAGGTGTCCACCACACACCAGGCCAGCCTCCTACACACACTATCACAAATAGAGCATTAGTTATATCTACTTTTGCCTCTGCAATAACAACTGGGGATCCACTGGACTCTCTACATGGTACACTTCATTTTAGTGCACTATATGGAGAGGCAGCTTCCTACACTGACACAGTAGCATTTAGAAAGGAATTCACTAAAATATATTTAAGCTCAGAACGACAAAAGGGGAAATTGCCTGAAGGTAAAATATGAAAGCAACTTGAGTGCTGTTCAAGTGAGCCTTTGGTAGAGGTTGTCTGTAAACAGGCACAACAGAGGGAGATTTAGAACAAAGCTTCTAAACCCTTTGATTTGACTGGCCAACACCTTCCCATTAATCAGTTCTCCTGAGACTGAGATATCTTCACTGAACTCATGTGACTTTTGCATCTATTTTTTTTTTTATTATAGTTAAGGTTAATTTTGGTTTGAAACAAATAGCTTAGCGACCTGTAGGGAAAGTTTGGAATACAGGTCACAAGGTACTTTAGGTCACCAGACACTGTGAACACAGAAGGATGCCTGAGAAAATCATAGATTATGGCACCCTGAATGAGGTCTGCAGATGGGTTCAAGCATTTATCTGATATCTTCAAGTAATGATCAATCTGCCATGTGCCGCATCAAGCCATATACTGAGTCAATGACAAGCATTACTGTCTTTGTCAAAGGATGCCTGGTTGCCAAAATGAGAACAACCACCTTCGGAGGAAGGTCAGAGGGTTTCAACTGTCACCACTCAATCTCCAAATATGAAGGTAGAGATTGCAAAGGTCCAGGAGCAGGACTCTGCCTAGTTGCTGTGATCCTCCCTGAAGGGCAGTCTAATTGGATGACGGGTGCTCATTGCCAGGCGCTCTGGATACAACATCCTTCTTGCCCAATCTGGGGCCACTAAATGACTTGGACCTGGTAGGTTCTAAATGTTGGAACTTGGGGCAAAAGAGGTATCTGGGAAGGCATCCAGGAGTTCAGAGTTCCACACTAGGTGGAACGCATCGCCTCGCAAGAGACACAGTGGAAACTCCAACAGTTTGCCACCATCTAGTATGTGCAGTCTCAGCAGATCAAACAGATCAAGCCAAGGTTTTCACTGTTTGCGGAAGAGACCTCCTGCTACAACTGTCACTTGCGATCTGCTAGGGGTCAACGCCTGAGCTCCAATGCCCAGGCATTCAAAGATCCTACCAGCTGGTTCACCACCAGGAAAATTCCAGGCATTTACAGAGGTGTAGTGCTTCCTGGCACAGGGTTCACAATACCACACTGTCCTGTTTGTTGGAATACCACATGGCAGAGACGTTGTCTGGAAACACCTGTGCCAGCCTCCTCCTAAAGGATGAAAAGAAAGCTTTCAACAGCAAGCAGATGGCAATTAGTTCCAGGAGGTTAACAGAGTTCCAGAACTCAACCAGCGCCTGAGGCCTCTGAACTCTACATATACCACATGGATATCCCAAGCCAAAAGTGACACATCTGTCACCACTCTCTGCTCTGGATAGGATAGGGATTTGCCACTGACCTAATTGCAGTCCAGTAAACTCCAATGCAGACCTTTTGTAGTCTCCTCCAAAATCTGTACGTGGATGGAGAGCTCCCCTTGATGTTAGGCCCATGGGGACTTCAGATTCAACTGAAGAACCACATATGTCAGTTGGCATGATCGACCAACAGGATGCAACGGGCATCAGTCCCAGCAGCCTCAGAGTCGACGTCACTGAAATCAAGAAAAGAGGCTGTAAGGTAGGGATCTTAGCCTGAATGCCATGGAATCTTCTTTCTGGGGTAAAGGCATAAAACCAAACTGTGTACAGAATGGCTCAGATGAAGGCAAACGTCTGAGAAAGAGTCAGGTGAGACTTCAGCACATTGATAGTGAACCCCAAAAATTACATAAGGTTCTCCATAGTCTGGAGGTAGCTGAAGCCTGTAGGAAGCTGGGTTCTGGTTGTAGTACAACCCCCCCCCCACACAGACAACTGTTGCCTGGTGTCACAGTGTTTTAGACTGTAGTACACTAGGATCCTACTAACCAGGGCCCCAGTGTCTGTGCTCTCACCTCTGAATTTGGTTACCTGGTAAAATGTACACCCCACAATTGGCATACTGATGCCCCCATATAAGTCCATAGTATATGGTACCCAGGGCATTGGTACACCAGGGGGGTCTCTCAAGGGCTTCAGCATGTATTATGCCACCCATGCGAGCCCCATGCAAACTGTGCCTGTAGGCCTGTTGTTGCAGCCTGTGTCAAATGGTGCCTGCCCCTTTCACTTTAGATATAAAGCCACTGGGAGCATCTGACTAGTTAGGCCAGGTAAATGACGTCCCTGACAACCTCGCATAGGTGGGTCACTGCAGATGGTGACCAACCCCTTTTAGGGTTACTTAAGGGCTCCCCTGAGGGTGGGTCCTCAGATTCATTGAGGAAGACTCAACACTGGAACTCTTCTACTCCTGGCCTCCGGAGCAACTGCCCAA
The DNA here is from genome assembly GCF_031143425.1 of Pleurodeles waltl. Classification (NCBI taxonomy): domain Eukaryota; kingdom Metazoa; phylum Chordata; class Amphibia; order Caudata; family Salamandridae; genus Pleurodeles; species Pleurodeles waltl. The sequence continues at coordinate 1,138,666,772 of NC_090439.1, forward strand.
GGAACTGAAACAAGACTGTCTCTAGCGGGAGGGCTCCCACTGCAAAATTAATTCTCCAGCTCTTGCAAGATGTTCACAACAACAATGGCTGCGCATCCTGAAGGGTCACAGACACTGTTTGCACTAGGAAGCAAGAAGGAATTTCAGAATGAAGGAGTCACTTCCTTGCATCCGCAGGCACGTTAGGACGACGACTGGCTGTCCCACGGACATCGAAAGGCTATGCAACACAGGTAGTGGTTTCTGTGGCCTTCTCCAAGTCCTACTTGTCTTCTGATCAACTTGGGAGATGGTGATCCTTTGCTACAACCACTGGAACAGAACCCCTGTGCACCGCAACTGTTGCTCTTACCAAGGCTTGTTGACTCTTCCTCCAGGAGCTCTTCAAGTTCCAAGAAGCCCCAGCCTCCAGCACTCTGCAACTCAACTTCAGCTTCCACTCTGGAGCTCCTGTGGCGTGGGACTCCTGCTTTGTGTGCTGCTGAGGTCTCCCTGCGATTCCCTGTGCCTGCTGCCAGTGGGTCACTTGTGGGGGCTCCTCAGACTCTGACTGGCTTTCCTCCCTGCTGAAGGCCAGTCCTGACTCCCCTCCCAGGGTCAAGTCACTAGGATCCTCATGGTCCTCAAAAACCTGCAATCTTCCTTGCAACAACTATTTACATTTGCCAAGGCTTGTTGGTGGTCCTGCTGGCCACTGACCCTCCTGCACTCTGGCAACCGACGTGGACCAGCTTGTGGAAAACTCCAAGGATCTTCTGCATCCCCCCCCGCGGACTCCGTGGCTGGACTTCTCCTTCACTGTCCTGCAGGAACTTCCCCTTCAAGTGGGTTGGCATTGCCTACGTGCACCTTCTGGACATCGAGTGGTCCTCATTCATTTGGAATCCACCTACCTGGTCCATGGGTTGCGGCAGGAGATGGACAACCGAGGCTTCCAATGACTCCAACGAGGTTTTCCAATGTCAATTCATTCCTATGCACCTGGGCTCTCTGGTGAAGGTACTCTGGTCTTCTGGGTATCCACAGGTGGAGGCATTCTTGAACCTTCTTTCTGGCAACTGGTTTCCTCAGGATCCATTGGGAAGGGTCCTAAATCCATAAAAATCCAACTGCGATGGTCCTGTGTTAGCCCATGGAACACCCAGCTCGATAGCAATTGTGCACCCAGGTGCTCGTGGGATTACAGTTACCTAACTCTGTTTCTTTCTTACTTCCCCAGCCCCTGGGATCCTAACTTTACCAATGGTTGGCCAATTCCATTCTTATACCACTTTCTTAGTATGTGGTTTGGTCCCCTCATAGGCCCCCCTGTAGTCTTATGCTATTTCTGATTGTTTTCAAGTGTATATTTTGAGTGTAGACATCTCTAAGTGGAGCTGTACCGACGTTAGTATAGTATTTTGTGTTGTAATAAAGAAACCTTTATTTTTGCAACACCTGGTGGTGTTCTTTCTGGTGTACGGTTACTGACTAATTGTGGTATTGCAACTGCTTTACACTCCTCCTGGAGAAGCTTTAACTGCCCACCACAGCTATCCCTAGAGAGGTCAAGCTATCTGGACACCTAAACACTATCACTAAGGGGTGCCTGAATTCAGTACAGGATGCCACACCATAAACTGAGCTTAGCCTCCTACAGAGAGCAATGACACTGGGGTCCTAATTAGCAGGATCCCAGTGAAGACCATCTAAACACACTGACACCCGGCAAAAAGTGAGGGTAACTAAGCCAGAAAGAGGGTACTTTCCTACAGTGACTACACCCTTCTTATGAAAACTTACGCTGGGAAGTGGGCATAAGCCTAAACCTAGTGGCCTAATTCCTTCCAAACAAAATGGAGGAATTTAAAAAGTAGGGTCCACTTCAGCTCATCCACCTTAGGAGTGGAACTTGCATGAAGTGGGCACTCCTCAATTTATCTAATTATTCCGCCTGTGCTGCCCTCAGAAGTGGGGTCAGGACAAGGGATTGGTCATCTCTGCCATAGGGAGAGACCTGGGTAGCATTACAAAGGTGGCAAGGCCTTTGAAGCTTCCCGCCCTGGAATGTCCATCCTGTCTGGGAGAGGAAATAACACCTTTTGTCTCTGGGCCTCGAGAGCACTGGCTCTCACTGTGGGGGTCCAGAAACGTGTCTGCGGTGGCTGAATTGGTCAAGACCAGTCATTCAACACACTGGTCAAATCTTCAACATCACAGCAAGGGCCTGAGGATGCGTAGCCAGAGATTGACGCATCGTTCTCCTGCGGGGGAAACATCTGACGCATCACCTGCCTGGTGGAGAAAATAAATCGACCCACGGCTTCAATTGCGAGTAAGGAATCGACGTACCGCTTGCTTTTCTGACGCATGGCCTCTCCTGCTGCTTTATTTTTGACGCATACCATGAACTTTGTGCTAAAATAATGCATCCATTGATTTCTATAAATTAAGACTTTTTACTTTGAAAAATTCATATCTTTTCTTGTGTATGTTGGATTTTTGTCATTTTTATTTTGTTTGTTTTTGATAAATATTGGCTACTTTTCTAAACTGACAATCAGTGTTACTGTGTGTGTTTGTACAAATGCTTTACACATTGCCTCTGAGATAAGCCTGACCGCTACCAAGGGGGTGAGAAGGGTTATTTGAGTTGTGCATCTTCCTTACCCTGACTAGAGTGAGGGTCCCTACTTGGACAAGGTGTAAACTGACTGCCAACTATAGACCCCATTTCTAACAAGGTGTCTTGTTATATGGGAGGTACACTGGCACTGGGGACCTCGTTTGCAGGAATCCAGAGAACTTCAGTTGAAGTTGCATCTAAAAACCAGGCAAAAATGCAACCAGAACCCAGCACCCTACAATGGGCAACTCAGCATTGTATTATTCGTTATAAGCTTTAGTCTCTGATTTTTGCTTGGTCCTTTTCAAAAGAACCACTTTGTTGAGTGCATTTTAGATGAAGGTAGCAAGTGTTCAGGATTTGTTTAGAGTTTATTTTAGGATCTCAACTTTGAGGTTCTGACCAAACAAGTCTAGCTCATGATTTACATAGGCTATCCTTCCCTATCATAGAGAATTTCCTGGCATCAGCATGACATCTGGAACTTTTGCAGAGCAATACCCTTGCGCTTGCCATCTGGTGGCATCGTTCGGATCCTTGTGGCATCTTTGGAGCCGCCTGTGATGTCACAGTCGCCTATAAAGGAACCACCCAGGAACACGTATGTCAGTTACTTTTCCATAAACTTCACGCCAGAAGTGCAGAGCCATGAAAAGAACCAACAGTTCATGAAAGTAGATGACTATGATGGGCTTTATAATCTGGTTATGAAAGAACATAATTTAAGTAATTGCTTCAATGACAAGTTCCATCAATATATGGTATACCTAGGTCCAATTTCTCCCCAAGAATTGGGAAAGAAGGCAGACCCTTGTGTCAAGACAAGGGTGACCAAGACTTTCACTGGGCATGACCAAAAGAAAGGGGTTAAAAAGCCTCCCCAGGGAAAGGGCGGTGAGGCACCGAAGGATAAAAGTAAAGCGTCTTCTAAAGGCCCCCAAAAACCTGAGCAGAAGGGTGGGCCCGGGCCTCTTCATAATCTTCCCATGGATACAAAGGTCAAAACTTCGATCCCAAAAAGGCCTGGTGTTTCAACTGTAGGCAGAATGGACACCAAACGGGAGACTTGGACTGTTGCAAAAAGAACCACCCAGTACTGCACCAGCTAGCAGTGGTATAGCCAGTCTCCAAGTGGGATAAACAGTGTGCCCAGAGCAGATCAGGGTCCACACTGAAGCTACTTTAGTTTCCGAGGGTGAGGT